>NC_091515.1:5589627-6789627 GCF_947461875.1 Haliaeetus albicilla
ATTGGGACAAAGAAGACAAGGTATGATACTTACAGCAAGCTTGCTAAGTTACTTTCACAAGCTGGTCTTACAACAGAGGACACGTCTTGCACACAGCAGACAGCCTTTTGGTTATTCTGGATACAAACTAAGGAGGTTTAGGGAAGACCACCCTAGTGACTGCCAGGGAAAACAGGAGAAAGTAACTGCCTTTTGGAGGTCAGATTGAAAAGAAGATACCTTTGCTAGGAAGATGCTTCTACCTCCCAATCTCTGCGTGTCTCAGCTATCAGGACAATTACTAGTGGATCTAAAAGTATGAACGTCTACCAGCACCATCTATGTAACATTGTTTTACCATCATGCATAGGTTAGACAGCATAGCAGAGGTAAAACATGTGTCCAGATTGATATGGAAAATTCAGCTATTAATACTTCCAATTAAAAACCATAATTTACCATAGCCTAACTGAAAAGGGCATCTGAGTTTCCAGGCGTTTTTCCTCAAGCAGCAAAGGGAACCGAATCACAACTGCTGAATAAGTAGTGGGAAGACATGTTCACTGGGATGGTGCCAGTGGATACTTTCAGCCTGTCTCTTTTGACAACCATGGCACAGACTTTCCATGCACAAAATTTGGGTACTCCCTTCCTTAGAAAAAAATGAACATTAGGAGAATAGAGAAGTGCTGAAAAGGCTTTGAAAAAGTGGCAGAGCTCTTCTCACTCTCTCTTTCTCCCTCTACTCTCAAAGGGGCCTTGGTAACACATCCCTCCTCGGCTTTTCCGAAGGAGCTCCTTTCCATTTTGAGAGATGTTACTACACCAAGGCTAAAACTACCAGTCTCACTGACACACTCCTTTGCATGATATATGGACTGTCCAACTTACAGTGGTCCAGCTCTTCCCATGACCTTCACCTGTACTTGAGGAGTTCCTCTGAGGATGTTGGAAGTTGCAGAGGTTGCTATCACAGCACTGAAGTCCCCTGTGGGTTTTGGGCTTTGGGCTTTGGGAAGCTCCAGCTAAGGAAGGGAGCAATACAAATCTGTTTGTGAAATACCACCTCTCCATTTCATAGTGATGTACCCATATTTCAGAGCATTCCTTCATGCATATTATTCCTTCAGTGACCCAGTTAATGATTGCATGAGGGAGGTGGGGAGCAGTCTCCTCAGAGCTGTGTGAAGTGGATCCTATCCCTTACCCACAGTTAGGAGAGTTTTACTCAGCCATGACACCACCAGGCTTTTGTCTGTTAAGAAAAAGTTTGCCTGGCCCACTCTGGACCCTGTAACTACTAAATTTCAAGATGACAAAAGAGTCTAAACTCAATTTCTCCACGCAGTGATCTAAAAAGTTCTAAAGCATTTTCCAAATGACAGCAACGCACAATGTGCCATTAATCACAGCTGACAAGTTCTCCTGAGCAGCCCCTGATTGATCCTGACGTTGTCAAACTTTCTTTTTCTTTTGACATGTCTCTGATTGGCATCTCTCTTTAGTGCTTTTGTGACCTTTCTGCTGTATTGATCCACACAAATCATAGGGAAGTGAGCAGTTTCATGAGGGGGCAATGTTGATAAGAACAGGTCAAATGGTTGCCGGGACCTCCACACACCACCATTTTAATGATTGATTAGTGGGACTGGGGAGGAAGAGCCAAGGACATCAAAATTAGGAAATGATAAGGTCTCACCCAAGAGGTTCTTACAGTCTCTTTTTATGGCTCCTATTGAAGTCCCTTATCTTCCTGGGTTGATTAGTAATAGACTTTGTGTTGCACACAAGGATCATTTTTAACAACAGGTTTATTGAAAGATCTGGCGGTTGCATGCAATGAGTTTGGCAGTGCCAGTTCTGTGGAGACAGGTCTTGGCATCAGAAACTGCCCTTCCTTCAACATAGTCGTCACACTTTGGGTGCCCCAAGAGATGAGGGTCCCCACCGGCAGGGAAACTCAATGCTCCGTAGTTCTGGGGTCAGGGCTGTGCATGGCTGCACACCTTCTGGGGATCTCACAACATGTTGCAGCAGGATTGCTAGACAGGGAATTGTCTCCAGCACAAAACTTCCTAAAAGACCCAGACGTGCACAAACACATAGTAAATGAGCAAACTCTTCAGATGAACTGATAAAGTCCACCACAAACGCACGGATTGGAATGTGCGTAGCAGGGTAAGCCAGGAAGAGGGCTGGCTGCAGCTGAATGCACGAAATCCCCAAGCAAAAGGAAATACTCCACAGACTTAGCTGTCATGGCACAGAAAGTCTTGCTTTATTCCATTTTCCTCCTTTTCTCCTCATGCATCACTCCAGAAGACGTGCTGTTCAGAGGGATACGTTAAGCAGAGAGAACAGGGTAGTTGAGAAATAATTTGCAGGCTGGATATCTGAACACTCAATTTTTAATCATTCTTTCATTTAAGCCCCCCCGTGCATTTAATATGAAGAATACATTAATGAACACGCAGTTGAATGTCTCCCTTTCCTGAAAAACAAAGTACTTTATAAGCATATTATATTAGAAGTGGCCAGGGCTATTAGTTTCTGTGATAAACCTGTTGCAGGTTTTGAACATTTTGAATTCTGTTGCAGAGCCATCAATGTTATTTTATAACGAGTATAAATATGGGTTCAGTGCAAGGATATACTCACAGCACTGAGAAAAGAAATTGTAGTCCTTCAGAATAGGAAGAACACATTTTCTTTAATCTATCTTTAGCCCTGCTTAGTGTCTAACACTGATCAATAACTTTCAGAGTGTGGTAATGGCCCATATTTAGATATCAACCAACTTAGCTGTACTGTATTTTGTACTGAGATAGCTGGTTCTTAAATTCTTGTATTGTCTTCCCACTGCATAACCTCAGTAAATAAACCAAAATGTTATTTCATGGGAAGCCCTGAAAAGTCTGAGGAAAACAAAAATCAAGACTACTCAAACTGAACATTTTTTTCATGTCATATCTTCCACCTCAGTAGTGCTGCTTCCTGTCAGATGAAAATATTTAGTTTAAATTTTGTCACTTAAGTCCAATCTAAACACAATAAAATAAATTTTACCCTCCAACTCTTCACCTTACTAAGAATTCCACTGAAATCATCACAGTTTTGCAAAATGGCTCCATTTACTCAGAAAAGGTTTTCAGCAGGAAGTATGCTGATGCTTTTTAAAACAGGTCTCAAAGTTTGATTTTTGGGAGGTGTATTTGTGTCAATAGTGCTCCTGGGGTGGTAAAGCTACACTTTAGCAATCTCATGGTGATGACAGGAAAGCCAAATACAATGATATCTTAGGCTGATATTGATTTTACTTCCTTTCTTGCACAGACATAAGACCTGCTGTTACCACTCTCACACTACTGGGAACATGTGGTGGAATCACTACTCGACCTATTGTGTGTAGACACAGACTACCAATTTATTGGACTTTTCTGTTTTGGGGTTTTCTGGATGCTCAGTGGAGTTTAACAATATGAGATGTCATTTTCAACACAACCCAATGTCCTTGGGCAGAATAAATCCGGAGTCAGAGGAGTGCAGTGGTTTACTGAAGATTTATAGGATGAGTTTTAAAGAGTAATAAAGAGTAATGCAATAATATGTGGCACTTTGAAGCCTGGAAGCAAAACTACCCT
Organism: Haliaeetus albicilla; assembly: GCF_947461875.1. NCBI lineage: Eukaryota > Metazoa > Chordata > Aves > Accipitriformes > Accipitridae > Haliaeetus > Haliaeetus albicilla. The sequence goes on from NC_091515.1 coordinate 5,593,248, forward strand.
GATGTCTGTACTACTAATCCTAATTATGTTCTACTATTAAGTAATGCAATTATAAACTGTATTTTAGATAAAAGTGTTTTGGTTGTTTTTCTTTCCTATTTTCATTCATTTAATCTTCTGATTTACCATTTCTACTGGCAACAAACATATTTCTCTTATTTTAGACCTTGAGTAGCACCAGGCACGAGGAAAATTCAAGGCATGACCTTTTGGGGCAGCAGCAGAAGTGACAAGTATCTTCAGCGGTCTGCAAGATCACATACAGATCTGATTATCTCAGGTGCAATGCAGCATTAACCTGGTTGGATTGCTTCCCGTTCTGGTTCAGCAAAGGGATCCACTCGTTCAAGTATATGCATTTCACTGCCATTTTATGGTAATGACAGCTCTTAAATATTCTTCTGCTTAATTGCTCTGAAGAGCTTGTTTTGGTACTAATCAATTAAATGCACCATGCAAGACTCTTGCAATTGCAGCTTTTGCTTTTCTTTTCAAGTTATGTGGTAACACCTATATATTGCAGCTATTTACTCATGAGAAATACACAATAGCTGCAGTATTTAGATAGGATTATAAACTTTTTTTTTTTGCCTGAATGTATTTTTTTAAATGCGGCAGCTCAAATTACTAGCAAATTTAATCCTTCATGAAAAGCAGAATAAACAAACTTTGCATTGCTTTTTTTCCCCCTTTGTTGACCTGTGCAGGACACTCATCATTTCAGTCAATTATTAACAGATCCCCTTTTTTTTTTCTTTTGATGAGAATTAATTTAGATTCAAACCAAAGAAACATTTGCGAGATAGACATTTATTATTTGTTTTAAAATAAGCAAGACTTTGAAATACACTGAACTGTGACAACAAAAATGAAACCATACTATGTCCAAAAGCTTCCAGCTTAGGATTTTGGAGTTTAGGAATGAAAAAAGGGTCAGGTAGCCTAGACATGAATAAGACAGTAGTCACTGAACCTGAAGTGAACTACTTCTATTTTAGCTCTGAAAGGGGGCTTGTGTGCCTACAAACTGGCTGACTTTTTCTTGACTATAGCAATTACTCCAATCAAAATATTATTTTTTCCTGCCTATTTTGCTTCTCTTATTGTGCACACTGACATTAGTCAGATTTCTGCTGAAAGGGTCTATAGACTGCAATTAAAAAGTGCTTTTAAATCCCTTGAAATTATTACATCAGTGGGCACAGGATTTTTGCCATTTGCCCTTTATATTTCCAAAACATTTCCAATTTAGACTTTCTTATAAACACATATTAGAAAAATTAAATTACAAAATTACAACAAAACCAGATTTTAAAAAAACAAAACAAAACACCAACTTTCCAAATAAATGAAAAATATCTTAAACTTTTTTCTTTGGCTTTTTCTTTATTCAACCTGCTAATTTCCATACCTTAATATGGCATAACTTCACATAGGCAAATCTGACCACCCAGGGTGGAGCAATTTATTACAAAGATAAGAGAAAAATTCCAGACTTGAAGGGAACGATGTAATACACAGGTTAGCGAAGTGGCCAAAATCTGAGTTTTCAGATATAAAAACCTCTTCCCTGTGTGGTATGAGTTTTATAGTAGTTTGGCATCCTGCATGAATAACCTCATGCATTCTCTTTATTGACTCCAGCTTGATGCCAAATATCACTGCAACACAGAGGAAGAAGGTGATGGACAATGGCATGAAGACACCAGAGAAAGACACCTTCCTCTTGGCCCTTTTTCAGTTTTTCACACCTTCTCCAGGCTGATAGAGAACAATCCTGTTAAACTACTAAATCTATGCTTCTTTCTGGCTTTCCCTGTAAAGACCCGTACCTACCTTTTGTCCATCTCCATCCATAGGTGTCCCCCAATCTCATGAAGCAGGAGCTGTGGCAGGATCTGCTATTTTCTGATCAGGAGAAGTGTCAGAATACCCTTATTCCTAGGCATCAGGTATGCTGGGCAATATAACAGGATGTGATCATCACTTGATTTCAGGGAGTGAAGGTCCAGACTTATCTTAGCCATTATCTTAACAGTGGCTTGAGTCTGGTTCCAGCTCCAATTGTCTCATGTTCTACATTGTCTTTGAAAATGCTCTGTACGATCAGGCACTTACAGTATTTTTAGGTATACCTCATTTCCCTTTGTATGTATTTGGTAGATCCCACATTAGGATCTTCTCCAGTTTGCCTTCAGATCCATTGTATGGAAATTTCCATAAAACATGATTTAAAAACTACTATTACTGAAAATTCAGAGGTAGGGCTCTTGGTGGTGCAGATCAGGAGGACAAGGCATAAGCTAAAACAACAGGCATAAGCTAAACCAGGAGAAGTTCAGACTGAATATCCTATGAATTTATGCATCTTTTCTTCCAGATGTAGCTATCTACCTGCTGTTGAACTTCTTGATGTGTCATTTCACTTCCATTTCCCTAAGTTTTTCTGTGCATAAGATAAGCATAATTATGGACCTCATTTCCTTTGGAGTGCTTTGGAGATCTGTGGGTAAAGTAAATCAGGTTATACAGCTACATGCAATGAAAGGAAGAGACAAGGCAGAAAATCACAGCATGACTTTTTATGAAAGTGTCAGAACATGTCTTTGGTTTTAGGCTTCTTTTCCTTGTGTTTCTTCTTCCCATCAGGAAGATTCTCCTGTTGAACCGTCAGAGCTATGCGATGATTTACAGTTTGTTAGAAAAGCTTTGTGTGAACCCTTGCAAATCTTACATTACATGGTCTTGTGCATCTCAGGATGCTGGCTCATGTAAACATAGAAATAAAGCTGAGGGTCAAACAAGCTGTATTTGAAATTAGATACAAGAGACACACATACACACTTGTACATATCCCATGGTTTGTGTTCAGCAAACTGCTAGCTGAAAGAGCGGTATCTCCATGTTTGAATGGCTTCAAATGTGGAAGATGTCTTAACCAAATAGTTAATTGGGTTCTTCAATGTATGAAGAAGTATGTAATTCTATGGCATGTATTATATATGACTGACTGGGTGGTTTAATGGTCAATCTCCCTCTTAAAATTGTATGACGTCTTCCCATTATGGAGCAGAAGATTAGAATTGCTGTATTTTCCCAAACTCAAAATCAGATCATTTCTGCCTTAGTGAAATATCCAGACTGGGGCAGCAAAAGGCTGTGAAATATCACCAGACCCGTCCTCAGAATGCCACCAGTAGTAAAAAAATTGAAACCAGATGGTATTTTCCCCTTTCTTCTTCTCTTTGCAAAAGAGACAGGAGGAAAGTAAGGTGGAAACTAACTCCAGCCCACTGGTAAAGGGAGAGTTCCCAGGGAAGCCCTAGATGGCGAGGGCAATTTGATTATTTTGTACTAAGGAATCATTAGATAAAGAAGGTGAAATAAGAAACTGAGACCTGGAAATACTACCACTAGTACAGCCAAAAATTTCTGCTCTAGCTGAGTTTCTAAATGAGTTTTTTTGGGCTTTTATTAGTAGGTAAAAAACCAGCAAATTTCAAATGTTTTTAAGTGAGGAAGATGCAGAGGAGACACGAAGTAGAAGCTTTTAAGCTCTAGATGGTGAAATGCTGGTGTACCTTAGTTGGGGATGTGTAAGTCTTCATCACTGCTTGTCTTGAGCAGCTAAACAAGGATCCCTCAGGATTGGCAGTAAGTACTGCTCATCTGGTGGAGAAGGGCAATGGTTTGTAGGAAGGACCTTGGTCTCTTTTAGCTCTGTGTATAGCTGCGCTGCAGCAGACGTTTGGACAACCAACTGAGCTTGCCATTTTACCTTCTTCAGGAATCCTGCTAGGTGAAATGTTTCTAGACAACCATTTGGTATGACTTCTGCCATGAGCTTACAAACCGATGCATAAAATACTATGGTGCTTATTAAACAAGTCCTTTCATGCACATATATATACACACATATAGTTAAATTAGACTGTGCTTTAAACCAGCATCTCTTTAAAAATTGCATATTTAAATTACCCATGACAAATAATAGCATTTATAGCGAGATGTGAAAATGTGGCTGAGGATGGTGTGGTGAGGGGCAAAGCTGCACTAATACATCTTGTGAGTCAAGATAAACCTTGCACTGGGCAGTACTCAGTGGGGCGCGAAGGGGAGAGGAGCTGTCAGGGCTGTACACCCTCTGCTGCCTCCTAATTTCTTAACTGTTTGGGGCCAAGGTTAGTAGAAGGACTCAGGATCTGCAGAAGACTACCTTAAGTACTAGCAATTTTCTAAGCAATATTTGAGATTCAGGTACCTCAGAGGTCCCTCAATTTGGGTTTCCCCATCTTCAGAATATTGGCTAAAGCCAGGCTAATGACTTTAAACTCTTCTGCATGTCTTCAGTGTACTGTAAAAATTCAGAGAGTTCAGTAACCAGTCCTCTCTTACATCCTGTCTACGCAAATCAGTCCCCTGTGCTATGTTTGGAGAACAGAATCAGTCTTCAGACTAACACATTTTCCCCTGGCACAATTATACAGTTTTGCTCATCTTCAAAACATATGAATTTGATTTTCCCTGATTAGATGGGAAAGTTTCTTGAAATTATTTAAACTCAGTACAACAATATGACACTTCCACTCCTCTCTGCCATCAAAACAGGAATGAAGATGTTAGTTTGGGGAGCAATCAGGCAATCTAAATTATTCAGATCTGAAAGTTTTAAGTTAGAACAGTTTTTCAAATTCATTTGTATCTGGATTACAACAGGCTCAACCCATGTCTGTCTAATGAAGCTCCTGCTGAAAATCTCAGCTGGAAATTCAGGGAATCGAGTCTATCTATCATCTCAAAGTCATGATTATTTCATAAGCAACACTCAGTGTTCAGTCAAGTCTTTAACTCATCATTCGAGTTACCATAGTTTAACCGTACAGGCATCTTTTAGAAGAACTCATGCTGAACATTACTTGATGAAGCTAAATCCCATTAGCAGAACAAACAGAACAAAAGTCTGTGTCCTGACACCACAATAAGGTATACTTAAATATTCACAAAGGATACAGGTGCAGATCTCTCATCACATATTGGAGCATATCCAAAACCTCTAGGAAGAATATTAATAACCCCTTCTCTTGCATTTCTGTTGGAGGAATAGCTCAATTAGTTTCAGTCTGCTGTCTTTCCCTTATCTATTATACATTTGAGTGGTTATACTTTGTTTCTGAAAGTGCACATGGAAAGATATGCATTAACAAGGTAACAGTACACAGGGGAGCACACGGGCACCCTATACCAAGTTTCTTGAGCTGACAAAGACCTCCATCCACTTGTATGTGTAAGTACCCTCTTCGCTTTTCTGCCCTTTCTCTGTGTCGCTTTGCACATTGAGAATTCTCAAATGAAAGTGGTTGGAAAGCCCTGTGCCCCAGGTACAGCCACCCCAGTCCGCCTTCTGGGTATATGCTATGGGTGGAATGAAATGAAAACACAATACAGAGAAGGATGAAAAGGGTTAAAGGAAGGGGAGACCTGAAATGGAGAGACGGGATGTTGGTGAGGAACATCAGCGATGTGGGAGACTGCAGCTCCAGTGAAGAAAACGGTGGTGGGGAGGGAGAAACGGTTAAACCTGACAGGAAACACAGAGAAAGGTCACTTCTTTTTGAACTGTGCTCTGAACAATTTTATTTATTGTAATATATCTGTGGGCCTGTAAAAGAATGGGTCGTCTGTTAGCCTTTTGCCTTTTGATTTCCACTCCTACTGAGTCATGAAGGAGACTTGGATGATTAACGACGTAGAATCATAATTTGTGGTATATGCACATTCCCAAACACCTTCTAAAGTTCAGTGAACAGGTCAATTAATAACACCTATCACCCCTTAAAAGTGGGTTAATCATCTATGGGGGATAATACTGTACATATTTCAAACTGTAATTACCTAACGTGATGTTCTAACAAGGTTCATTTTCTATCATGCCATCTACTATAAATGTTTCCCATGTGATATATATAACATGATTTGACTTTTGAAAATCTTATAGACTACCATTATCTCCTAGGATACATATTAAAAAAGAGACTAGAACACATGTAAAAAATATCAAAAGAATGTCATTTAAGCTGGCCAGATACATTCAGTTAATAAATGATGGCTTAAGTTAAAAAATAATCATAATAGCTGTCAGAAAAGGTTTATTGAGTTCTATATTAAAATAGTGTAGAATTTCCTAGGCAGAAAAAATATATCTTCCATTCAGCTTGAAAAAAAAACAACCAAAAACTTCACAACTTTGTGGTTTGCAGAAATAACACTACAGAACTCCTTCTCCAAAACACGAGACTATTCAACTGAGGCTACAGAAAAAATTACCACCATCTGTTATCAGTATAGAGCATATAACACAACCAAGGAATTCTGTTTCTAGGCAGAAGGAAGGGTACCATGTACTGCAATAACAATATCACAATGCTCACTGGGAATGAATATTCTAAATATTCTAAATATTCTGTTTGAGGTAGCTCTGATATGAGGCTGGGGATGTGCCTTGAATCATCTCTCATTCCTGTTCAGAAAACACATTGCTAGGGAGTAAAGCAGTCTGAAATGCTACTGGGACTGCTTGCATAGGGGATTGAGCTTTATTTGTGCTCTATTCTAGCAATTTCTCCGTCAGAGCACTGAACTGACTATGTGAATTTATGATTCAGTGTGGCTTGGCTTTATGTTTGTGTTTCTCATCAGAACAGTGTTGAAGCAGGAATATCACCATTACTAATGGAGTACCCCTTCACCAAGGCTACTGAGTTAAGGACAGACCCAAGTCTCTCAATTAATACTCTAGAGCTCTTCTAACTAGACCATCCTTTTTTCCTAGCAAGCGCACTCTCCCATTTTAAAGTGCTTTATGAATTGCAACAGCCTGAAAGTCTTCTTGTAGCACTAGCATCTCAAATGTGTTTCTTCATTCCATGACTGTTGCCTGTAAAATGCTAACTGTTTCTTGGAACATAAGCCAGAAACTTCTCTTTTCCCTTGACGGAGAATACTGTAACCTTTAGGCTCCTTCTGGGCCAAGAATTTCTTTTCTGATGGATGGAAAATGTCTCTGCTCAGACCAGTTAGCAGCTGCCAGGGATATCTACCTCCAAGAGCAGGCTAGGCATGGGCAGAAGCAGGGACTGAGTCTAGGACTCCCCCTTCTCACTTTGAGAGTCTCTAACTCAGGAGCTGTTCTGTTCCCTTCACCCCTACATGCTTTGAAAGAGGAGACAGGTATCTTGTTCAATTGTTTGAAGGAAAGATCAGAGACATCTACTTGCAGAAGAATGCTCTGAACTGCAGCTTCCCTGTGAGCAGAAGTGTCTCCTTCAAATATAGAGAAAAGCTTCTGAGAGGGAAAATTTGAGACTTCTTACCTGCTCAATATGTAGAAACACCATTGGGAAACTCTTGGCTGCTCTTTGCTCAGCTTGCTGGCTGATTTAAATCTCCTTCTAAAGTGTCTGAACTCTTCTCCTTCCCTGTACATTGAGCACTGGAACCTTACTCTATGATATAAATCCCAGTCTGTAGAAAATTAAATCAGACACTGTAATATTTGGGGGAGGAGGAAGACAAGAGGCAATGGAAGGGAAATTTTACTTTCATCCTTCCCATCTAATACTTTCTTATCTCCCAGAGCTGTGATTGAGAGACACTCAGGGAAGCATGTGCTATACTACTCTCATAGCAATCATGTAACTACCCACAACTAATAAGGAAGTTTTACCTTAAAAGCACATATGAAACAAATCGTGTATGAGGATGGGAGGAGGATCACATGCTTTTTGTTGCTGATAAAAAAAGGTTACAGGAAAGGTTAGTCCCCTTGAACCTCTGCTATATTCACCAAACCCATGAAAACACCTTAGGTAGATATTTTAAGACATCTAAAATGGTTCTGGACAAATGAGGCAAATGAGTTGAACTTCAGGTCTCCACTGACAGTAGTGGCACCCATGTCCTAACTCACATGTGACACGTATGTTACATACTTAAATTTGATACGTAATATGGACATGGATGCAAACTCAACTGGCTTGCCCAAGACAACAGAGAAAGTATATGGCACAGTAGGGGCTAAACTCTGTTGATTCACCAAATGATGTAGAGTATTAGAAAGGAAGCTTTCCACCGTGCCACCACCATCTACCTCTAGCAAAAAAATGAGTTGTGCTTGAATTGGTGACTCATACGGTTTTATTGCCTGATGTTATCAGACTAGATATAAGGAAGAAATGGTTTACGATGAGGATGGTGGGACACTGGAAGAGGTTGCCCAGAGAGGTGGTAGATGCCCCATCCCTGGGAACGTTCAAGATCAGGCTGGACGGGGCTCTGAGCAACCTGAGCTAGTGGAAGATGTCTCTGCTTATTGCAGGGGGGTTGGACTAGATGACCTTTAAAGGTCGCTTCCAACCCAAACTATTCTATGATTCTATGATTCTATGACTCTATGATTCTATGTTAAGGTTGTAATAAAGAAGGTAGTTAAGATGTTAGTATCACAACAGTGAAACATGGTGGATGACACCATTAAAACTCAAGGAAGATTGTTTTGTAGCAATTCAAAATGCAAAATTTAAGTAGTATAATTAATTTATTTTATTAGGCTGCTTGTAAGTAGTTGCTGATTGTTGAAGAAATAATACCTGATCACACAACAGTGTTATAATGGAACAACAGTGCCTTTGGTGTGCATCTTGTTGGGGATTATTATCCAAGAAAATATTTATGCTCCGAGTTCCCAAAATGGAACACAATTATTCACACACTTAACTTGAGGAATATTCTTGTGCTGGATCAGGGTCTAAAATGCTTTGGATCGAATATAAGAGTAAAATGAGAAAGAGTCTGTCATCTTTATGCTAGAGAGTGCAGTGGTTTCCATAATAATTGGGTCCCCACTTAGTGGGAGTAGTGATAATTGGTTGCAAAGGGCTGGCGTGGAAATCAAAATAAGCCGTGTTGAGAATCAGGGCGCCTTCATCTGACAGAATCACACTTACATTGAGCGGTTTGGTGTTATCTTTAGTGTAACAATCAAGTGAATTACACACCTGCACTACCAGACTGGTAATATTTTAAACGGAGGCCAGCATTAAGTGCAGAGCAAACACCCACCCTGCAAGCGATCCTAAGAGGTAAACAGACTGGATCAAGTAGGCTGAATCCAAGCTGCTGAACAGCTTGCTTTGACATGCAGGGTCCTTCACTGTGAAAAGAAGATTCCTTTTGAAATTGTTGACAGCTTTCAAGTATCTCTAGTGCCTCTTTGCCTAGGGAGGGGACTTAACCTTTGCATTGCTGTGACACCTCGAGAAGAAAGGCTCTGAAACTGGAAGGAGAGATCAGAGCAGAGAATAAGCCACTTATGTCAGTAAAAATGGCTGAGTAGAAGAGAGGGAAAAATTGTGCTCTATGGGGGAAAACAAAACAAAACAAAAAGAACTTGAGCATATGGCTCCAAATCTGTGAGTATGCACATATTCCTATCTCTGCACTAGCAAATGGTCTTATTAGCACCTAAGGATGCTGCTGGTACACAGCACCTTTGCAGATCTGGGTCCAGTTTGTAATGTTATAATATGGCTCGGGCCAGAGCCCATGAGCCATCTGGATGAGCTAATAGAACAAGTCTCTTTTTCTTCTTTGTTGTTGTTGTTGTTGTTTTTCTTTACGGAGATTTAAACTGTTCCATTTGTTGTTTGTAGTGTCTTTACTATTTGGTCCAGGGTGGAAAACTGAACCTTTGTGATTCCAAATATCTATTCATTTGACTTTACTTTATATTTATTTGTGTCCGTTCAGTCTTCCTCCAAGGAATAAACTCTCAGTGTTGCTCCTGGGATCTTTTTTCCCCTTTCGATACGAAAACCTGCTATTTTTCTATTGGTAGGCGTCATAGGTGAAAAAATGGCTTAAATTGTGAATACAGGTGCTAAATAATTGGGTCTGTGTATATATATATATATATATATACACACACAAATATGCATGTGTATATGGGCAATGTCCAAAGTTAGCTTTTGAACTCATAGGCAGGAGACTGGTACTTGCTAGCTACACCTGGTATAGCCTAGTTGTAAATTTTGATAACACCTAGACTAACCAAAAGTGACACTTCTTGAATCCTACAGTATATAAGGAGACAAGAGACAGATCCACCAGTTTGGAGGCTGATCATGTGATGTGCTTCTGCACAGACTGTTTGGACTTGGAAAGCTGGGGACTGGGTGCCTGGAAAGAAGACTTGATGTCAAAATAAAAAAAAAAAAGGAAAAAAGAGTGTTCCTGAAAGGAAGAAGCAGTCTCAGAAAGAAGAAGGTGAAGATCCTGGTGGGAGGAAAGATTCAGGAGCTGGGGGAGGATCCTGGAGGTCCAGGAGATGTGTGGGGATGAATGCGGGGTGATGCCCAGGGACCTGACCACTTACCTAAGAAGTAACTGGAGGAACAGCATGGATCTGCATGGCTTTCTGCCTCACCTTGCTGGGCCAGCAGCCACCTCCCTGTCACAAAGGGCAGCTTGTGAGATAATCCCTTCAGGTTAAACTCACATCTTGCTGGTTCATACATAAATTCTGAGGTCCAGGTCCCCTATGGGCTGTCACTCACTCCATGGCAGGAGGGAGACCATGATCCCAACTGTGATTCCTTGGTGTCACAGGAAAACAGGTCCTACCAAAGCAGTGCTTAACAGCTGTGGGTTTCATGAAAATGACACAGCTGGGGAATTAATGGGCTGGTGGGAAGAATGAGAAGATCGTATAACAGGAGAAATATGTGATCTTCTCAATTAGTAGTCGTGGAGGTGGGGGCATGTGTAACATGGGTGACCTGGTGATGGGTGTAGAGAACAAGTCCTTTGAGGAGCAGCTGAGGGAACTGGGGTTGTTTAGTCTGGAGAAAAGGAGGCTGAGGGGAGACCTTATCGCTCTCTACAACTACCTGAAAGGAGGTTGGAGCGAGGTGGGGGTCAGTCTCTGCTCCCCAGTAAAAGTGATAGGATGAGAGGAAACAGCCTCAAGTTGTGCCAGGGGACGTTTAGACTGGATATTAGGAAAAATTTCTTCACTGAGAGGGTTGTCAAGCATTGGACCAGGCTGCCCAGGGAAGTGCTGGAGCCACCATCCCCAGAGGTATTTAAAAGACCTGTAGATGTGGCACTTGGGGACGCAGTTTAGTGGTAGGCTTGGCAGTGTTAGGTTAACAGTTGGACTCGATGATCTTAAAGGTCTTTTCCAACCTAAATGATTCTATGACTAAAGGGGGATTCAGGGCTCCCTTTTTGCTCTGCTTCCATAATGTGGGGTTGTAAATATCCAGTGAAGGGACAGAAGAGGAGCGGTGACTCTGGTCAGTTCTCCTACACACTCCCCAGGCCTATCCCCATCCTAAATTTACACCGCAGTTGAATACAACCTGAGTTCAGTTGAAGTATCCCCCTGCTAGATTTTACTAACCATAGACTGAGCATCTGACACTTTCTATAGTCAATGGTGATGTAGGACAAACTGACTTTCAGAGGACTTGCCATCTCATCTGCAGACGGTACAAGACAACCAGCTTGAAGTGAGATGCCTGCTGAAAGGCAGCTAAAGTAGGTACTGGCCTCATAAATGGCCTCTGATAAATACAAGGGAGTTTGTTAGCTTGTAGAAAAAAACCAGCAAGAGCCTACGAGGTCTAACAAGTCGTCAGCCAAGCAGAGGGGTGAAAATTAGGCCAGATCCACGGCCAGCACAGCCTCTTGACAAGTGGGAAGAAAAACTACTGCTGTTTTACACCTACAACTGGGTTATTTATGTGACATCCACCACATGTTTGCACAGAATTATTTATCATTTCCTTGTAATTAGAGATTCCCTTTACTCCTCTGTTCCTCACTGTTTAATGTGACACCATATCGATTAGGTTTCCAGAGCATACCGCTCCAGACATATTTATACGGGTGTTTCAAATGATTTACAATAACTAATGTTGCAACAGGAATATCATTTTGGAAATATAACACCAGTCAATAGCAGTAAAGATTCTGCTAATGGCCAGAACTCCTTGTACCATGGGAATAAGTTGCCACTAACAACTTATCACCTGAAGGCCCTATCTTCAAGTTGATGTAAGCTGGCATAGGACCAAATTTCAGTGCTCAGTGGAGTTCTACAGAGTTATCTCAGCTGAAAGTCTATCTGTCCTAATTACCCGGATAGTAAAGCTGGATAAAGCACAAGCAAGATCCCTGCAAAATAGCAAATTGGTCTGAAGCTTGTCATGGTGCAGGAAACCCAAGTTCCTGCTTTCCCTCTTTCCAGGGAATTCCCCTCCAATGCAGAAACCATTTGGATCAACAAGTATTGATTTATTTCTATGTAACATTGTCCCTCCAACAGGAGAGAGCGAGACTGAGCTGGTTTTAATCTGTTGTAAAAACACATTTTCTAGAAAGCTTTGAAATTTGGTAAGAAGGCTAATGCCTCTATTAGTATTATGTTGTCCTAATTCTTGCATTACCTAGACACAGAACAGATGCTAATGATTTTAGCTTTGCAAAAGACTTATCAGAAGAAAAAATATTACAGATTTGGGATTATCCAAAGTTGATGGGGGATTTTATACCAGAACCTGGAATGGCATCCAGTGCTTTTAATGAGAAGTGAATTCTCCTTGTAGAGACATCAGCATAAGAAGGAGTAATTACATAATTTAATTGTTAAGGTTTTATCTATGAAACCAATGTGACGACAAGAAGTATATTGCTCCTACCTGAATACCAGCTCATTTGTAAATATCAAGGCAATGACATTTTTTTGCATAAACCTGCAATTTCTAGTTTGCAAAATTCACAAGAATGAATGAAGTCTAAACGAATGAAGTCTACAGTCTGTCAGAAAAGCAAGTGATCAAAGCTTTGCTTTGTAGGCTGGTGGTTTTATTAATAAATGAAAGAAGTTCCAAACAACCCTTTAGCGTTAATAGAACCGAGCTGCTTTATCTCCAGATCTATTTGTAGATCTATTTGCAGCCTCTCAGTACATTCCGTAACAGTTGTAGAAAGGGCATCTTTGTTTTCCAAATTGAGGACAGCCTCTGCATTATGTAGGGGCTTTTGGTTACCTAAAAGATTTTTGCACAAGAGACAAAACTTCTCAAAACAGCAGTCTGAAATATTTGCAGGATTTCAAAGCAGTGGTTCAAGAGGTAGACCTTTTAGTCCACAAATATAGCATGTAAGTGCTATGGACAGATTTGACAAAATCTCAAATTTCTGCAGGATAATTGCATCAAGAGTAAAATCTTCAAGTCCATGTAAAGTAAAAGTGTTCAAGGAAACCTGACCTTTCAAAAAAATCTTCCTCTTCTTATCATAGGCTCTTTCATCCAGAACTGATTAACCCAGTTGATTATAAACTTCAATAGCTATAAAGTCCAAATGCATTTTTTGCTGTCAATGGGCTAGAGGACTGGATGCATTTACTAGCCTATAACTAGGTGATGAAGACCAAAAAGTTACCTGAGTGTGTTAAATACATTTAAAGAGTACTGCACTCCTTGAAAAGGTCTGAAATTAGGAAGCACCAGTTTCTCATGAGAATGAAAAAAATGAAGAAACTTTTGAGATTTGTAATATATTCAGAATAGCTAAATAAACCATGTAACTCTCCAGGGTTTGTGAAATCCCTAATCTCTAATTTAAGATCAGATTTTAGATCAGATCCCCAAAAGGAAGAAAATATTTGTCTTCTGTTTCGGATTTAAATTTTAAAAAATCTTTTTCAAAAGATGCATAGTATAGCCAGAACAAATACAAATTTTTAGAGGGAATCACAGACTCAAAGATATACATGAGGCAAAATAAATGCAAAATATTCAAAGATAAATCTTCAAAAATGCAAATAAAATTCAAGCAATGTGAAATATCAAATATAGTGTGGAAGCAAATATATCAAAGCAGTGCTTTGTTTTTAGACAGAGCTTCATTTATTTGTAAAGAGAATCCATTGTAGGAAAGTACCAAAAAACTAGAGTCTGCACACACACAGACACACACATGCAGATTGAAAAAAGATTTCATAAGCAATGTGCATGAAGGTCTTGAGATGATTAGTAGTACTCCTAGATGTTACTCCATATCTATTCTTCAAGACAGCTACATCCAGTGACCAGAACACTCCCTTAACCACTAGTGAATATCTTATGACTTTTTGGTTGAGCATTTGCACACAAATCATAATGATAGGACAAAGTTCACTTGATTTTGTAGTTTACTCACAGGTGAAAAACATGATGATATTGAACACATGAAAAAAGCAGTATATACAAAATATGATTCATACATGAGCATATGATGTGATGAATGTTCAGGTAGAACCAAACTATAATCAAATAGATATGAAGATACATAGAGAGAAATGTAAGTTAGAACCAAAACTAAAGGAAATACAGATGAAACAAGTCAGTAAGCCAAATTCCCACAAGGAGAACGATATTATGAAAAAAGCTGGGAAAGAACAAAGGAAGAATAAGTTTCTGACATTGAAAGATTAAATGCGTTTGTAAAAATAGATCTATGGTCCACAGCTGGCATAGATTTGTTTGTGTATGCTGAAAAAAATTACAAACTGGTTCTGGATTGTTATTCTTATTACCTAGAAATAGTACTGTGTTAGAAAATACAGCTGAACATGTAATCTCAGATATAAAATCTGTATGTGCTACCAACTGTGGTAACGATAGATAACGGACAACAATTTGATTGCTATGAGTTTAAATGTTTTGCAGGATGGTATGATATTAAAACTTATGTGGAGTCTTAGCCACAGTCTAAAGGTATTCTGAAAAATATTTTTAAAAGATGTTAAAAGGATGCTTTAAAAGGCTTGGGAGTCAAGTTCTGATCCCTATTTGACACCATTAATTTACAAGGCAGCATTCCAGAAACATCTGTGAGCTAAAATATTATTTAAGAGAAAGCTTGGATTTGGTCTTCTCTATCATGAGATCATTTATGTTAAACATAGGGAAGTCAAACATTCTTGTAAAAATCAAACAGGTAGAGGATCACATGAATGAAAACCTTTCAGCCACTTGACTGCAGATTTGCTTCCATGAAGGGAGTAGAAAACAATAAATGTACAAAAAACCCAGAGGACACCTTCACCAATTTCTCAGACAAGGAAAGGAAAGGAGTTTCCAAAGTATGACACAGAAGAGATGTTGGAGAAACCAGGGGATCAGACAGTGTCAAGGGAAAAGACAATGCAGAGCATTGCAGCAGTTGAATTCATGAGATGTTTCTCTAGGAGAGGAAGGCTACCAGCTCAGAGAATGACTGAGAAATACTGATGCATGCTTATATTACTAATACCTATTTCTTCATTGGAGAATGGCAATAAAAGAGGAAAGGGGCCCTTGAAGAGGATTAGGTTACAACATACCAACCCCTGGAAGACATGGGTCTATGTCCAGGTTAGCTGTTAAAGTGAATTGTTATTAGGAACCTGAAAACATACCCACATGAAAGAAACACACTCAGACATAGGGACCCTTTTATCTCCCTCATAGGCTTTTTGCTGTCACTCTCTGATATAAAGAGCACGTGAACATTTATCATCATCTCTATGGAAAATTCCTATGTACTTTTAATAAATAATAAATTCTGTTGGACTGTTTTTTTAATATATAAATTTACAGTGAAGGTTTGTGTATTTGTCCATCCACATCCACAAATTTTATTCCCACACATGTAGAGGTTATATATATTTCAGCCACTGTGTCTCTGGGATACTAGGAAATGGAATGAAGTTGACCAAACCCAACAAATATTAGTAAACAAAAGAAATATATTTTTCACTGAAAGTGGAAATTCAATACTGAATTCAACTAAGTCAAGTTACACTTCCAACTGAGCTCCAAGAAAATCATAAGTATAGGGATTACCTGGAGGGATTTTGGGGTGAAGTGGACTGGATTAATTATCTTTAAGAAAGATCCAAAATTAAGAAAAAAGTTGAGAAGAAAGTTAACCATTTAAAATTTGGTTGAACACTTTTGTTAAGGAAAGGAAGTATTGCCCGCTATATATGCAATTTTATTAATAGTTACCTCATGTAATATACAGAAACAGACTTTTCCTCTTTCCTACATTGCAGTGTCTGTTAATCTACAAAAGGAAATTTTTGATCCTCTTGAAAAGTTTTCAAATAATGGATGGAAAGTGAAGTAGCAGGATGCTGCCCAGTCCAAATGTTGTTCACAAAAAACTCCAAAGTAATCTTATAATTTCTGGTATGAATATATCTTCATTTAGATAATTTAATCAATGCAACACCCCCCCTGCCCCCATCAAAAAAAAAAAAAAGAAGAAAAAAGAAAAAAAAGGGGAGTTAATCCAAAACCTCCTGAAATCTTTAGAATCTTCTTACTAATCCAACATATCTTGTATCAGACCTCTAAAGGTTCAATACAAATTGTTAGACCCATAAGTACAGTTTGCATATAAAAAGAAATTAAACATTATCAGGATAGTTCAGCTCAGTAAGAGAGGAGGACATCAGAGCACATTATCAAGTCAATGGCATAGGGGAGGTTAATCACTTGCTTTATTTGTTTTCCTAATGCAAGAGGAGAGAGAACTACTAAGAGTTGCTTTTGTCAAACACAGCACACAGTTAACTTGCATCTTACACCATTAAGTGCTTGCAGATGCAAACAGAAATATTACCTAATTTTTACAGAATACTTTTCATCAAGATATCTCAAAAGTGCTTTAAAAATGATATAACATCATCCGTTCCACTGCTAGAAATAGAGGCATGGAGAAGAAGTGAAGTGACTCACAACACACAGAAGCCCTGGAAGAAAATCAAGATTCCCTTTTCATCCAGTTAGTGTTCAATCCCGTAGGCTGCCTCGCTTTCCCGAGCCAACGTGTACCATTTCTTAAGAAATCAGAAGGAAAAAGTGATGGGAAGCAAGTATAAAGAATGACTACAATAAATAAAATGAGCAGACGCTGTAGCTGTTTGCAAAGCAGCCGTTAAAAGGCTGTTTCCAAATGTAAAGGGCCAGTTCCCAGGAAGGCACACTGGAAAAAAACCCCTCACATAGCTGTGAAGTGCAAGCTTTCCTGTGGAGAGCAAATCTTTTCTGGGGAGTGTGAGTGTCCAGAACATATGTTCAGTCTGTATCAGGGCATTACACTAAAGGTTATACTTTAAAGGGTCTTAGTCAGACAGTTTAATGTTCACTTTAACCCCTGGGCTTAGCCAGAGGAGAATACAGGCACGTCTGAGAATTCAAAGGTTTAATTAATGTCTCTGATTTAAGAGTCTCCCAGACCCCATCAGACAAAAGCACCAGATACAGGGATGTAGCTGGAAGTCAGCTTGAATATGTCTTTGTGTCTTTATTGATCTTTCCTAAAAAGATTGGTGTGCAAATACTGATCTTATCTTCAGAAATGGAGAGAGGCTGATACCAATCCTGAGGAACTCAACCAAAATGGTGTTACCTGGTGTTTCATAGTTGTCAGACTCAGGTTCAAGCTGCATATAAAACTGTGCATACAAGTGATCTAATTATGCATGCAAATACCTCGTTAGTGCTCCAGCTGATTATTTGCCTGTGTAATTCCTGCAGTAAAGAAGAACATATTATACCCAAGCATTTTTATACATGCAGTTCTAAAAGGCTGAAGCTCATCAGGCAAACAATTTCTTCTCCAAGGACGATAAAACTGAAGAACAGCAGAAGCAGCAGCTGTATGATCATCCAGTGGGGGCCAGGGCCACCTGCTCTGAAAGGCCAGAGACCTTGCAATTAAGGCAAAATCTGCTCAGAGGGCAGGGAAAGTTTCTTCTTGATTCTCAGTAGCTAAAATGTGGTGCACACCAAGGAGCACAAGAGCTTCGACCCTTCCAGAGCTCTGAATATTTTATCTAAATTCATGCCAGACCCTTTGTAATCCTCAGAAATTCTTGGCTTTAATAATAGACTAGGGAATTATTGCCACCGATTTCAGAGCACTGTATGGAAATACCCTTTCTTTAACATATTTTAGATTCTAAGACCACCTTCAGTGGATATCCACTTAATCTCATGTTAAAGAGGAAAGGAGAGGGGATGTGCAGGCAAAGACCTGAATTGTGTCTATTTACATTTTTGCAGAATGTTCAGGAATGCAGCCTTGACCCTAATTCAGGTTTCTACATTTTAATTATCAGTTCATACCCCTGATTCATGCCTCAAGGATATCTTTTCAATTTAGAAAAGAAGTGGATGGAGATATATGTAGGTTGCAGAGACCCAGTTTCAGCTTAGTTTTCAACAGATTGTCTTAGTAAACATTGCAAGGGCTAAATTATTTTAATTATTTCTCAGATTGATTTCTACTGAAGTTCAGAGACGGGGGCTGCTCTGTCATCATCTTTATAAATGGAGAAATAATAAACAATAAAATAACAAACAATAAAGTGCTTCTTTGTCGCAGTTGTTTCATTGTTTATCACATCTGTTTTTTTCACCTTGCACACAGCAGGTATCAATAATTCACGTCTGAGTGAAAGCACTTCTGTAAAAGTTTACGTACCTCATACCATTAGCAATAGATCACTTTTAAGCATCTTTAGAGTCTCCCTTCCTATTTCATGATCTTGGTTGTTATCTTCATTTCAATAAAAAAAGATTTATTTTAAAAAAAGCAACACACCTCAGGCAACTCAAACGGCACAACTCATGAAGAAGGATGTAATTCAAGTGTAAGTACCTTGCCAGCATTTGCAAGTGGATCTCGTATCAACCAAAAGCCAAAGCCAACATTTTCAAGAACTTTGCAGCGTTTTAGGAGATGAATTTCCGTTTTGTGGAATTAGACACTTGATGCTGTGCAGGGCTCATGTTTTAGCCCCTGCTCACCTGGAGAAAAGTTCAAAACCTGGAATTAGACCTGTGTAGCTACCATATGCACGGATTTACTGGAAGGAGAGGTGCAATATCCAGACCATAAATTAACACAATCAAATCATGCAACCAGATCCTAACCATTTACATCATGGCCATGAGTCGCCTATATGGTGCCAGGCAGATTTAGGTTTGTCAATGAAGTGACTGCACCCGGGGAAAGGGGAGCAGCCTCCACTCGATGCCAATGTTGGGCAAGGAGCAGGTCACAGATGCCTGGCTGAAGTTTGCAGGCAACTATCTCCCTCTGCTCTGGGTTCAGAGCTCAGATTTGTTCTTCAAGGATGGGGTTTATGTCTCTTCCAAAGACCTGAGTGAGGATAGGGCTTTTCTTTTAAAACACGACTTCTGGAGAAGGTGGTGCAAACAGCTCTCCTATATATTGTCGTCAAAGGTCCCCAGGAGAGGAATAGCTCACAGTTTTGCATCTGTGAGCTGAGGAGAGCCAGACTGTCAGCTCCTTTACCCCAGAAGACTGAACTAAAAGGCGATGGTGCTGGCTAAAGAAGGGGCAATCACCAACCTCTTACAGCAAGGAAGGACACTAGAAACTGTTGAGCTGGAGAGAGACAAGGAACTCCCGCATGAGTGAATGCATTGGAGCAAGTTTGCTCTTTTTGTCATTTTACCCACCTACCTAATTTTCTAATGTGTTCTTGGAAGTGAGAATGTGTGGAAAAGAAAATATAGAAAGATAGAGGAATTGCACCCCCAAAAGGGGCCCAGTGTTTAGGAGGAGATGAATTTCTGCCTGGAAGTGAAAGCAGGGTAGGGGTATCTATTACAGAAAGCATCTTGCTGGTGGACCAGAAAGTGCTGTTGGGATCCGTTTCTTAGAAAAGGATGGGGGGCGGGAGTGGTATTATCTGTGCAAATATACAGACGGCATAAGAAATGCTAACATGCTGAAGAGCTGTGGGAAACAAATCCAGTCTATTTAGAGCAAGTGTGTATTTGTAGCAGGTGATGACACTGTTTCAAATTCAGCAGGTTCAGAGGTTTTCAGTGGGTTTTTTAACCATTCTTTTCCAGCTTTGCTGAAGCTTTTGTAGAATTGCTGTTAGTACTCCTGATAATTTCATTTGAAATCAGAAAAGAAATGCTAGCAAATATAATACTCCACAGAGGCACTATTTTCTCCTGGGGGTGATAGCTCAAATGCAATATGTTGATGACTGTAAAAGTGATGCATTGCCTTAGGGAACGGAATGTTCTATATTGATAGTAGAGATTTGGACATAGGAAATTTGAACATATATTCTGCTTTTATTTTGGTAGTGCATAGGTGCAATAATGATGATCAAATTCCTCAATGTCCCTTGCACTGCACAGTGCAGCATAAACAACATGTATCACTCCAAAGGACTTAGAGACCATATTTTTAAAAGCCAGAAGTTAAAACCAATATTATTTGCTTGTAATATGGGAAACTGAGGCACAGTGAGAGTTAATTCTTCACCCACAAGCTGAAAGACTGTTTAGCAGAGATGGAAACAGAATAGTTTTCCTGTGTCTAGGCCTAATACCTTTAAGACTATTCTCTTTTGTTTTCCCTACATCTTCATTTCTAAGCATATTATTAAAAATAAATGCTTGGGTTTGGGTTTGGTTTACATATTCTTTGACATAAGCAGTACTCAAATACATTTTGTCTAAGCCCACCTATGGCACAGTGGTGTGTGTTTGCCATTCCTTTTAATTGAGTTGTTCGTGTGCTTCAAGAGAATGCTAGACTTCTTAGAAATTAATTGGTGCACTTGTCTTTAAATGAATTTTCGCCTTTTGTTTTATCTTTATTTTGTTTCGAATGTTTTGAGTCTTTGCTGGCAGGCTTGCTGCCTTTTGGATTGTTCTTTGCTTCCTGTGGAAACTTCATGTAGTTTGTTTTGGTTCCTTTCTTTTCTTGCTTGTAATAAAAGGGTGTCTGAATAGCTCAGTGAGACTTTTCTAGGTCTAATTTTTATGTCATGTATGAAATTAAAATTGCATCCCACCAAAATAATTAAGTGTTAACTAGTCACTGCTTCAGCTCTATGCAGTAATAAACCTAGATACACCCATGGTTTAGACCATGCCTTCCTGACAGCCATTAGAAGTTGCATATAAGAGGAAAAAGTGACATTACAATCCCTCCTGTCTAAATATGCATTATGAACAGTCTATCATTTCCCCTGTGCACACAGGACTGATGAGCAGCCAGTGTTCAGATTTGTTAAAGGAAAACAGGCTAGAGCCTATAATCTATGACTGAGATTGCCCAGTGTTATATACAGATCAAGAAAGAAATGTCCAATCTTCTGTGCCAAAGACAAATAGAAAATAGGTGCAAATTCACTTTTGTCTATGGTAGGAAAAATATTCCGCAAAAAACACTTGAGCATCTTTTGCTCAATCATAGCTATATGAATATGGAGAAAGTAGCAAAGTTAATTTTATCTATTCTGACAAGACTGTTAGAGCTTGCCCTGGCACACTGGGGTTTAAATATCTGACTGTTACTGCAATACAGATATATGTGTTGAAGGCGAGATGTGTGGATGCCTCACAAAGAATATGCCTTTTATTTTGGAAAGAATGTGCCATATCTCTGAGTTAAGAAGAATTAATACCAGAGCAGAGTTTGTACATGTACTTTTTAGACAATCTTATTATCTGTGGTTTAGAGCAGATAAGATAATAGCCTGTCTCGAAGGCACACATACAGTTTTAATCTACAAGAGGAAGACAAACAGACTTAAATAGGCAATATTTTCCCTAACTTTAAGGAGCTCAACATTTCTGCCTCTTTGACACTCAGGACTTGCTTTAAATGTCAAGCCCCAGTTCTTGTTCTGGCTCATGGCCTAGAAACAGCCTGTCCTCCATATCCATAATCATGGCATGATTTCCACTTCGGTGTGATGCCGTTTTATTAGGCCATGTGAGACATGATGTGTTTCAGTAGTGTGGAAATTTCCAAGACTACCGTACTGAAGAACAATAGATGCTAGAAGGTGTAAATCGTGATATATTCCTGTGTGGTCAAAGGGAGATTTCAGAAGGTTTGGTGAGAGAGAGAGTGAAAAAAATTAGCTGGCCACCTTTCTGCTGGATTTTTGGTTTGAGAAAAGTACTGGTATTGCTCTGTGAAGTACTAGCGTGGAGTATTGCCATGTGCAAACCCTTTCAAACACCCAACAGGAGAGTTTCCTGTGGAACAAAAAGTCACTCCAGATTAACTCGTACATGCAGCTGCTTTCTTTCCCTCTGGAAAATAAAATATAGTGGCTTGGTGTGGTCAAAGGGTCTGAAAAATTTCTCTTGAAGACACTCCTTTATGAAAAGTTTCTTCCTTTCTCCAATAAAACAGTTTTCATAACAGCAGAGCCACCTCCATTCCCTGCACCAGCTCTCTTCTGGGATTACAGCATTTAAAAGGAAAAAAGTCTGGGGAAAGAGTGACTTATACTGCATCCCTGTGTGATTCAAGTCTCATGACGAAATCATTCCTTCGCAGCTGTAATGGGTTTTGCTTTTTCAGTGCTTTACCTCAGAATTCTTGCCTGCATCAAAAACTTTACAAAACAGAGCATATGCTTCTTCAAGACTTTCAGACAAGTGAAAATCCTCCCTTCTTTCCTCAGGAACTACATGCAAGCAATTCAAACATCCTTTCTCCAAATAAGTGGCATGGCACCATTTCCCCAGCTGCAGAGTGAACAGTCATAATGTTGTGTGCTTTGAGGAGGTGAGTCAACAAGAGAAAGAGAAAGAAAAAAAGAAAAAGAAAAGGGAAAAGGAAAAGGAAAAGGAAAAGGAAAAGGAAAAGGAAAGGCAAAGGAAGAGGGAATGGAAAAGAAAAAGGAAAAAGAAAAGAAAAAAAGAAAAAGAAAAAATATCTTACATAGTTGCTTTAATTGAAACTGGGACTTAACATAAACCTGTTTCCAAAGCACCCTGTCCTCTGGAGACAAAACAAACATTTCCCAGACCCTTGTATGTCACGACAAGTAGAAGTGTCTAGCTAACCTCTTCCACCAAAGCCAAGATAAACAAAAGTCTCAGACTACTTTTCAACAGGCTCTAAAAGCAACCCACATTCAGCTATATCTGAAGTATTTACTCCATGAGCAAAACATTTCCCTTAGCTCATTTGCTTCTCTGGATTATACTTAGCAACTGTCCTGTCAGTCCTTATTCCTCCTCTTCTCTATACACCCCAAGCTGCCTTCCAGAAATACCAGTGGGCTCTGTCTGACCTCCGTGCATCGTTCCTACTTCTTGCCCAGGACCAAACCCCCTTTCTGCTGACGTGGGCTTTTTATGCCAAGAGAAGCTCAGATTATTTTGTTCTGATAGTTTTCTGTCAGACACAGCTATTTCATCGAAGTAAGAGTAAAGAACATTTCACACTGTCTCCACAGAAAGGAGTTTTCCATAAGGACAATAATAACCTAGGGAAAGAAACCAGAACAGAACTTTAAAAATTCATTTTAAGTTACTTGATTATTGTTTTGTTTTGTTTTGACATGATTTCTTGGTAGGTAAACAACAGCTCCAGTGCTCTTCATGGTGTCACAACATGGCATACCAATAGCCGTAGTGCACAAAATGATATGCCATAGCATACTGTGAAATAATATGAGCAGGAAAGGCTTGTACTAACATGCTTGTTGTTGACTGAAAATCTCATTTTTTCTAGATCAAAAAATGTCTTGTTTGTGTAGGAATTAAGCTGTGACACTGAACAAGAAAAGGAATAGGCAGTTTGTGTACTAATTAGGTTGCTTTTTATATTCAAGGAAAATAAAAGTACACTTGATTGATGGAGAGGCACAGAAGAGGCCTTGGCAGATCCAGGTTGAGCATCTTTGGTGGACTCCTGAACTCTGTGTTATAGGATGTTTCCTCCTACAGCTCAAGGGAAGGATTTGGAGCTGTTCCACTGTTAAGAAAATAAATAAGAGTACAGTTCTCCAGTGCAGTGATTTACACATTCACTGCAGGTGGGGGAAATCAGCTTTCCTTATTTTGGAATTTTTAATGCATCGTACATTCAATACTCACATGATAAAATGAAATAAGTATTCTTGAAGCAGGCACTGGCCCCTGGAGCCTCCCTGGGTGAGACCCCTCCGAGGCACCTGGGACCCAGTGATTTTTTGTGCTTTTCTCTGTGCTGCAGAGAGCAGGAGAGCTAGGGTTTGCCCACTACAACAACATGTTGAAGAAACATTGGTGTTAAGTAATGGAAGCATGTCTGAATCCAGCAGGGGAGCTGGGATGTGAATGCCCTAATTCTTGTCTACAATGCACATAAAGAGCACTCCCACCTCTCCCTCAAAGAAAAGTGACCATAATTGCAGTGTCCAGGGCTCTAATCCTGTCAGTTAACACTGATTTGAGAACGTTACTGGATCCTGTTGTTTGGTGGTGTACGGGAAGGGAAAGTCTAACACCTGGATTTCCCTTTAAAAACCTGCTGAGTAATTCCCTTGGGGTCAACATGGGCTGTAAGAATCAAAAGGGCAAGGAGTTGGTTAGCTATAGAAATTGTAAGCTGGCTGTGAGAGGGCTTTTAGAATTGCTATTGTATTTAAATGTCATCTAAATTCTTTGCAGGGTACCTACTTCCCTTCTTGGCTCATCTTGCAGAAACTTGAGTATTTTGAGTCCAAACCAGAAACGAACCAAAACGTGATTTTTTTCCCAAGAAGTAGAGATTCTGTAATACCCCTGCTTATCAATAAAAGCAAGACATCCTCCTCCAATCCAACATACAGTTATGGGTTTACAGGGCCTTATTTTTCTGGAAAAAATAAGAAAACAGCAACAATGACTCTGTGTGCCTTTTTCCAGCTGCCATTCCCTTTAATGACAGATACTTCTTAATAATTCAGGATTTAGAGCCTCCCCAGTACGTCAGGCCTGGAAGGACCGTGTGGGGCTGAATAGTCTGAATGGAGTCTCAAGGATCTGATACCGTGGTGTCATCACAAACTACCAAATTAGTTATTTATTACTATTTCTCTGCAGAGTGCACAGTCTCTTTGCATGGCATAAGGCTGCCCACCTCTGCACCCCTTGAGGGTAGGTGCAAAGGCAGTGCTGAGAGCCCCATTACCTATAGAATTAGCTGCAAATATCTCTTGGAAAACCCAATGAATCTGCTCAGGAGTTGATTTCTCTTTTAAGTTAAGGACTGTCAAATGGGATAGAGACTGTGGTTAACTCCCTACCATCTCGGTTGTCTATATCAGCTATGTGTGACAAAAAGTGGTGCGGTCTGCACTGAAGTGGAGGACTGCAGTGGGCCGTGCAAGAAGAGAAGGTTATAGGGTCTGAGTGCATCCTCGGAGCTTGTGAACAATGTGGGTCCTTCGAACATGGGTCCTCGGTTGGTATTGCAACCCCAGCTCTATAGGTGAGCGGTCCCAGAGCCACCCCATTGCAGGAGATACCCTCTAAAGGTGGAAGCTTGCGAAGGGACAGTTGTGTGAGTCCCTGCTTTCATGGGTGGGATTTGACCATTTTGGGAATGGCCACAGCTGACATTTTGTCATTGGGGTTGGAGTTTCATCTAAGATTTTATATAGTAGTCCCTCTGTGCTGTTTGTTCCTGCTGATATACTGAGGCCCCTATCTCTTTTTTTCCCTGTTGTGCTTTTTAAGGGCTTCGAGGGAACTATTCCCCAGCCTGCTAAAATAAACAAGTATGTCTCCTGGATTGTAAAGATGCTGAATCAATTACTGAAACTGTCTGGGAATCTTAAATGGCTCCTTTAAAATATATTGTCAGATCTGTTCAGGAAGAAGTAAGGGAAAGCAAATCTTTACTTGCAGTTAGCCCAGTGAGAAAATGCCTTCCCACACAAATCCTCCCATCTCTGCCTCCCTCCTTTTCCCTCTTTCTCTCAAATAGTGACACATTGTAGGAACTAACAACCTGAACAGCCGTAAACTATGGCAGTAACTTCCACCCACACACCTCATTAGGCCTTTAACACATTTTCCTTTGCCTTTCCCCAGCACTACTAAGTGGCACAACTGTGAAGTTGCCCTTTCACATTATAATTGGAAGCAGTCAGTGTTTTTTATGCTCTGTAATTTGGTAATTATATGGTCTGTCACTTACTGGACACTGGTCTCTTTGGTCATTTTGGGTTTTGGGTCTGTCCAGTAATAGTTAATCATCCAGGAGTCCTCAACAGCCCCTCCTCTGTCTACAGAATCCCTTTATTTCTGCAGCCTTTTTTTTTCTTTCTCTATTTTAGGTGTGAATGGAGAAACTATGAGTTGTTCAGTGGAAACATTGATATTACATCCTGTCATGAGCTCAGAAGATCTGGTTCTATATTTTACCCCAGGTTTATGCTACTGAAACCCTGCAATTGCCCACTTGGCATTATCCTGAGTTTGCCTCTATGGTGTGTCCCAGCTATCTGACATGCTGCTGCTTACATAGCAGTTTTGGGGAATATTTACAAAAGCTTAAGTGAGAGTTGGCAGCTTGATTCCATCACATTTTACCAACATTTGAGTGCTGACTTCTCCTTTCAATGTCTTGCATTTTCCTAATTGCTTATTAACTCTAGCCATTTTAGGCTGTGTTCTTTTTTAATGGAGCTAATTCATTTTACGCACCTTTGCCTAAAGAATGGTCTCACAGGCTAAGCCAAAACTTTGTAGTCAAATTTACCAATTCTTCATGCCATTTCAATTTGCCCTGTGAAGTGGGTTACATCACTAACCTATTCTTCAGAAGGATAGAACACTTTCTTAGTTTACTGGTGAGATGAAGTTTAGCTGGTAGTGATTTTGAATGATGAATACAAAGAAAATTAGTTACATAACATTAGGAACCTAAGGAGTTAAAGGACTTAAGGAGTTAAACAAGTATAATTGAAGCTGACTGTGGCAGGTTTTTCATAAATATTGGACTTAGGAAAATGTAAGTTAAACAATAAGAAAAGACTGAAAGGGTTAAAATCTATGAAACTCTCACAAGGGCGAGTAATGTGATAATGTTAAAGTTTGTTCTTGGGGCTAGGACTACAGCTGTTGTGATAGTTAGGTAGCAGTTATTGCATAAATAATAATAAGAGTAATAAGAATGTATGCATTTATGTATTTTTGAGAGATAATGTAGACATTTTTAAAACACAGGCACGTTTTGTATATTCCAGAAAAAGTGAAAACATAGAAGGATCAAGGCAT
Source organism: Haliaeetus albicilla (assembly GCF_947461875.1). Classification (NCBI taxonomy): domain Eukaryota; kingdom Metazoa; phylum Chordata; class Aves; order Accipitriformes; family Accipitridae; genus Haliaeetus; species Haliaeetus albicilla. The sequence goes on from NC_091515.1 coordinate 5,620,397, forward strand.
AAGGGCTAACACACCAGTATGGAGTGTAGGAGAGTACAGTTCCCTTATGTAGCTGTTTAGCATCCTACCCTGGTAACATGGTGAGCTAGATTAATTTGAACTGCTCCTGCAGATGGATGGAACAACTTAAGGGTGGCTTAAAATTAGTTATTACAGTGATGAAACCTAAGCCTTCCTTGTAAACATAGCCCTATTTTTCTTTATACAACAGGTCCCTGTCTCTAGTATAGGGCAAATACTGTTAAGGCTTTCTCCAAGGTGCTTTGAAGGCAAAGATACAGGTGCTGCCTGAAAGAGACTTTGTTCTGTGAGTACGAGAATGCCCAACTGATTTCAGCTATATTCAGGAAAGCAGAACATACGTTCTGGTAAGCAAGTAGAAAACCATCAAAGGTACTTTATTGCGTTGTCCATTTCTCCTCCTAATCTGACCATACCACTAGGATATGGATCGCGATGGTTGCTCAAGTCAGATGCAATGCTGTTGGTTTTTGCCATTGTGTTTGCTTCAAGGGTTTCTTTGTTTCAGAGCTGAAAACCCATCGGTTCCACTTTGACCGTGAAGCATAAGAGATCCCAACATTCTTCCATTGTCCTTCCTGCCACTTCCTTTAGCCTCTTGTTTTGAAACCGATCATTGGATATTAAAATAATAAGAATGTGTCTGTTTTTCTTAAAATCTTCCTTTAATTATACAGATGCAAATGCCAAAAGCTTGTTTTGTTTTCTGCAAGGCAGAGTAATTGATACCTACCTGCAAGCTGGGGAATTGGGGCTGGGGTCTCATGCTGCTCAGGTATAGTTGAACTAGGTAGAGCTTCTTCAACTGTAAACATGTACAGAAACTCTAAAATCTCCTTCTACTTGCAATGCTTTTACTTTGTAGCAGTAAAACAAAACTCCGGTGTTTGCAAACTGTTTTAATAACCTCTACAGAGCTTCAGGAAGGAACAAGGGATGCAGGAGGGCAGGTACTTGAGGAGGTGTCAACAAATCAGACTACATGCACATGACCAGAATGTTAAGCGGTAGTTTCAGCTTCTGTGTTAATTGGTGCTGGCAAAGCACAGCCCCAGTGCAATTAACTTTTCTGCAGTGGAAAAGGAAATCTTTAAACCTCATAAGTGCTGTGCCATGCAACTCCTAAAGGTATTCAGTTATTGCAACAAAATTGTATAGCTAACAATGCCGAGTGAGATATAGAAGTCTGAAAGTGACAACAGGGAAATTAAGTACTGATATGTTGAGTTATACAGGTTACTGCAATCTGCAATTTACAGAGTATGAATATCTAGTGTCTTCAGTGAGATTTAGTTGTCTTCTCATGCTCTTCAACGGATTTTGAATCGAAACTTAAATGAAGGAAAGGGGACAAACTGGGTACAAATAAAGGATGCTTCAGAACTCTTTCCTTCTAATGCAAAAGTAGGATATCTTTGACAAAGATGGAAGGCAACAACATTGGAAAAAAGGAAGAGAAAAACTATTTATTGTGTTCTTCATTAACTTGTAAAACTGACAACTGCAACAGGCTATCCAGGACAAAACGTTCTAGACATCCAGGTGGATAAATAAGGACAATCAGAGAGTAAACAGAGCCTATGAAGGAAATGACAGACAGTAGAAAGCCACTGACAGAGTATATTAGTTATTTGTAATTATCTTGTGTGGATTTTCTTAATTATCTGGCCCTGGACAATGTCAGTGAAGACTTAATGAAGAGGAAAAGGCCACAGTTCAGTTGGGTACAGATGCAATTATTTAAAATGTATAATGGGAACAGACTGGGTTAGAAAAAATGGAAGTGTGAAGAACTGGGACTATGACTCCTCAGATGATGCAGAAGATGTTTCACTTTCTCTTGTCGGAATTAGATCTCATGTCCGAGTGTCTGTGGCTCTGATCCGACCTTGGTGTTCTAGGATGACCCACTGTGAGTTACTGCATCCATGCAAATTGATTATGGCAGTTGCACGCAAGTATTAACACAAATCAAATTAAAAAGTCACAAAGTGGGTTGCAACTTCCTCACCTGTCTGTTTAATAACATTAGTAGAAGTAGGAATTAAGATGGGTAGGATTTCCCTTTGAAGTTGTAATGTTTTTTATTATTCTGCATATTACCGTAGCCTTTATCAGTCCCAGTGATAGTCCGTGAGCTTACTATTGTAGATACAGTATTAATACAGACTTAAAAGTCTATCCTTCCCTCCAGAAACTCATGACTGTTCATTCCTCATGGAAAGCCAGCCAGAGAGGGAACATGAACCACCCCAAAACTTTATTTGTGTGCATCATCCCTGAGCACAGATTTACCACAGAGCTCTGAAGCAAGGAGCTGGGCTTTCAAAAAACCTTGTAGCCATTAGGTGGTTTTGCAAGGTCATATCTAAAACCCACAAAAATCACTGAAAAGAGGGGTAGGCCCAGAAAGCACTTTCCTAACAGGAAAGGTATCAAAGTGGTTTTCATTGTGTGCCACAGACTCAGAAAGGTGTTGATGGATCTACTACAAAGGCCAGCAGGTAGACATACTGCCAAAGAAAGAGATCTCCTTAGCCAGGAGCCCAAGACATCCCTGTTAAGCTCAGCAGAAACCTCCTTGATGTGGGGGTAGTTGGCAGGACAAAGAAACCTTGATAGGTACAGGACAAAGAAACTAAAACCAAACTCATCTTCCAGGAAAACAGGATTCAGCAACAACTATTCTGGCAACTGATGTCCTACAACTCCACATGTATCTACACCAAAAAGGTATAAAAACTAACTTGCTACCTACCCAAAACGAGCTTCTCTGCAAGAGCTTCCCTGCATGAGATCTCTCAGACAGACCAGACCCTCGATGGAGACACTTGGCTGACTCCAAACTCCATGATGCAGGTGATGTTTGAAGTGAGACTTTTCTGTTGTTGATAAGCCACCTTCTGGGAGTGGTTTGGTGCGTGAGGTACCGGTAACACTTCACATAATATATTTATAGGCACACACACAGGTAAAGGTTCATAAGTATAGATTTGCTCCACTAGTTGGAATTCTGTAATAACTTGTAATATATTTGCTTTACCCTGGCAATACATATACTTGCTTTCCTAGTGGTAATTTAGGAGTGGCTTATAGTATAATATACGCATACACAGGCACACATACATATATGTACATTTATAAATATATATATTTGGGTTTACTGATAGTAGTTTTGTAGTAATTTGTAATATTGAAATTCTCAGAAATCCAGCCTCTGTGTCCTTGTGTATTTATTGCAGAATCTCGAGAACCCTGTGGTCACGATCTTTACACACCCGTGGGTTGGGTAACTCTCATAGGTCATGACTATGCTACAGGTGTTACCAGTAAAGCTGTTCCATACAGTGCCACTGTCATATAGCACTTTTCACCTGTAGATCTCAGAGAAATTTACTGAGGATGCCATTACTGTCATTTACATGTTTCAGACAGGGAAGCTATAACGCATGGCAATAAAGTAGCTTGTTCCCTGCTGACACTGCCACAAAAATGATAGCAGAGATCACATCTTTGGAGTCTTAGACTGGGACTTGAAGACCACCAACACTCTAATTCCAAATCAAAATTGTCAAGGGAATAGGGGATTCAGGTGGTAGTCAATTGTGTACAATGAGCAAAGAAGTTAATCTGCAATAATCACTGACAAACTTTTAGCTATCTTCCAAAACTAGCCTTTGAAAAGTTAAAGCCACTCTCATGTCCTATTTAAGATGCTTAGAATAAAACAAACTGTTTCTTGCAGCTTCTGGAAACTTCTTGCTAGCTTCTTCTTGGATCCTGGCTTTCCAATTCCTGCTATCCCCTAACTTGGCATTTTCCTTCTGGCAACAAACATTTTTGATGGAGGCCCTCAGAGATGTTTCATTCAGCCCTGTTTCTTCTCTGGGGCACATGGTACAATCCAGGTTGTTCCCAGAGTGAGATCTGGATTGGCTCACCAGCAACAACTATTGTAGATACTCAAGGTGTGACTGATCCCTGAAGGTCAAACACGGGAAGAGAAAGAGGAGATCTCAAGGAATCATCAACTGCCTAAATGTCCTGTCATTGTTAAAGCTTAAATAAAAATAAAATTGTGTTGCATAGAAGTTATGAGCCCAAACTGGTGTCCATACATTGAAGTTCTACAGAAAGTTTTGACCCAGATAGGAAAGAGCTCTAAATACATCAGGCAGTTGAGGCTATTAATGTCCTTGAACTGAAATAGAGGAAACATTACAAACTAGGCAAAGAAATTGAAATCCAGTCTCCTGCTCACTCATTCATTCTCCTTTCAGCTTTTTCAGTCATACAGGTTTGATTTCAATACACCTGGAGGGAAGACCATTGAACCAGTAAATTTTACTTCAGTTCCAGCTCATCTGTGACTGAAACTATTTTGGTTTAGCTCCAATTCACACTAGTCAGAAACTCCTAACCTTGAACTAGTTAGAAATTATTCCTCTTGAAAAATATATTTAAAAATGAAAAGTCCATATGATGAAGACATCACTAGAGATGACAAACCCCACCAAGAAGGGACTTCAGGCTACTTTTTCCTAGTCCTCTGTCACAGTCCAGCCAATGTTTGTGTTCCCAGTAGTGCCAGCCACACCACTGCTTGTTTAATTTAAGAAATTTAAGAGAAACTGAGCTGTTGAACTCAGCTACTGGTTGTACCAGAGCAAAAGTAAAGACAGCGGGAGATGGAGTTTAGTGACTGAAGGGGGTCACAGGCTTGCAGCCATGTGCACCACTGAAAATATATTTAGCACAGAAGCAGAAGGACATGCGTATTTCTATATAATGAGGTACATGATGCTGGCTGAGAGGGAAGCTGCGACACACAGCCCTGGTGGGCTGTAGCAGAGTAACAGCAATAACACCACCAAATCCTCCAACATGGCAGAATCACAGAGATTTTCAAGACCACTGCCTGGTGGTAGTGGCAGGGGGAGTCAATTTGGTTTTAAGGCCATTCAGTTCTGGCTTAGGTTTATCAAATAATTTCAATAATTGCTCTGATTAATTTCTGATATGGGGAAAAATAAGGGTTTGGTTTGGTTTTCACTTTTGTGTTTGGGTTCAGTTTGTTTGCCCTCTTGGGAGTCCCACATGGGCATTTTACTGGATAAGATATGACACCTCAGGTTTATGTTGGAGATAAGACCCTGCTTCTGGCTCGCCACAGAGAAGCACTGGAGGTGTTACAGTCTGGTAGTGCTTTGAGACAAGTGCATGAGCACAGCCTGAGCCACTCTTAGCTCTACTGAGGGGTGTTTTAGTAGCCATAAGCATAGAATAAGGAAAATGGGACAGGAGCTTACCTGCACCTCATTTCTTCTTCTGGACTGAGCCCTGGGACAACATTGACAGGTATCTTTCTGCGCCAGATTGTACAGTGAAATCATTGAGAAAACTAAGCATGGAAACTAAGACACTCAACACCAAGCCCATTCAGTAGGAATTCTGAAAATTTGCTGTGGGTCTATCCCCATGTTGCTGCTTGATGCAAGCTGGTTGAGGAAGAAGGGTCATTCTCACCATGGCTGAATCTCATGCCATCATGTTATCCAGCTGCTCCTGGCCAAGTGTCTTAACCACGTGGCATCTCTGTCTCTACTTCTGTTCAGTGCCTTCCCGCATTCTTCCACTTTTCATCTCCAACTTCCACAGCATTGTTTACTGCACTGCCAATGCCAAATAGGATTAAACCTGATAAAGAGAAGCAGATGCATTACATCTGGCAGAAAGCAAAAGATCAGCGTTTGGCACAAGGGTTTATTGTTTGTGACAAGACTTTGGAATGTAATTAATTTTGCAAAGCCGTGCCAATGAATGCCATTCAAACTCACCAGATGTGCCAGGGAGGGAGATGCCAACTCTTCTTCCAGGAGGACGGCTTGATGCCTGCTGACTCTCATTTGTGCAGCTCCATGGGTGTCGAATAAAATAATGTCTCTTTGGATGGCAACAAAGAACAGGCTATTCTCTGCAGAGCTACTGCATATGCAATGACAAAAGGGGTTTTTCTCTTGGTGATGGTGTAGTTTTTCTGGGTGAATGTGTTTTCATTTATTTATTTATTTATGTAGAGTCTTTGTCTACAGTCAAATTCTGCACAAAACCAGCATTGGTCTGAAGTCACAAGCAGTCAAACACACAGGCACATGCAGACTAAAGAACCTGTACATCCACACGAATAATTGCTCACGCAGAATGGGAAACATGAGATAAAATGCAATTTCCTCATAATATGGCTTTATATCCAATTTTTGCTCACTGGGAAAACTTCTCCAGATGCACATCTTGCTTCTGGCAAGGGGGGAAGTGAGATTATTTATTTTTTTTTCCCCCAGTAAACTTCACTACAGCACAGACGGAATAATACAGGACACAATATGCAGTAACAGGCAGCTGTTAGTGTTTCATTTTACTGGGATTTAAAGTTTCTGTAAAGCTGACAGCAGAGGTGACAGGCTTTTAATGGGGTAGGTAGTTTATTCCTGCCAACTGGTGGCTGCTGTTAACGCAAAGCCCATCTTCTGCACTTGGCTCTGGGTGTCTGTGGGAGAAGGCTGGGGGAACCAGGTCAAGATGAAGCTGAGTGGAAGAAAGAGACACACACACCAAAAAAGCTAAAGAGTCCAAGAAACTCAGTCCTCCATAACGTGAAGAAGTTATTTCCAAATAAACTCCATTTTAGCACATTAGCATAATTTTTATAGCACAGCTGATGCTTCTGGCCTGCCAATCTTCTGCCTCCTGCACACATCTCCTGCCTTACGCTCCTGCACAGCAACTGTGAGCTTCTGCCAAAGGGATGTTTGACATGAGTGGAGACAGGGAGGCAGCAGGGATGGCAAAGCAGCTCTCCCCTTGCTTCCCTCCTGGTTTGGGTTTGTGTGTCGGGGTTTTGGAAGTGGGCAAGGGGCTACAGGGACGGCTCCTGTGAGAAGCTGCTAGAAGCTTCCCCAGCTGCACATTGGACCCGTCTCTGGCCAAGGTCGAGCCCATCAGTGATGGTGGTTGTGCCTCTCGGAGAACAGATTTCAGAAGGGGAACCTGCGGTGAGTAGGGGATTGGGATGTGAGAGGAACCCCTCTGCGGACCCCGAGGTCAGTGAGGAAGGAGGGGAGGAGGAGCGGGGGAGCAGGGGGATGGATGCCCCCCAAGATGGCCGCCGCTCCCTGGGAGAGCCCGCGCTGGAGCAGGCCGTGACTGGAGGACTGCGGCCTGCGGGAAGGCCCCACGCCAGGGAAGCTCATGGAGGACTGTCTCCCGCGGGAGGGACCCCCCGGTGGAGCAGGGGCCGAGTGAGGAGTCCTCCCCCTGAGGAGGAAGGAGCGGCAGAGACAAGGGGGGAGGAACCCACCCCAGCCCCCATTCCCCATCCCCCTGCGCCGCCGGGGGGAGGAGGGAGAGAGAACCGGGAGTGGGGCTGAGCCGGGAAGGAGGGAGGGGTGGGGGGAAAGTGTTCTAAGATTTGGGTTTACTTCCTAATATCCTTGTTTTCATTTGATTGGTAGTAAATTAAACTGATTTTGTTTCTTCCCCAAGCTGAGCCTGTTTTTTACCCATGACCATAAGTGGTGAATAATCCCTCCCTGTCCTTGTGTCAACTCGTGAGCCTTTCATTATATTTTCTCCTCTCCATCCCACCACAGGAGGAGTGAACAAGCGGCCATGTGGTGCTTTGTTGCTAGCTGGGCTTACGCCACGACACCTCCCCAGTCCCTAAGCGTCTCCTGTTGTATACCACAACTATAGGACCAGCTTTGATGAACATCAGCAGGTGGCACTGCATATAGAACTATAGGTTTCTTCCTGTTCTTCAGCGTTCCACATCGAGGACATAACAAAATTGTCCTTTCCCACTGGTAAGAATTGAAGTAAGTATGTTCAGGACAGAGATATATCATCAGGGCAGCTAACACTGAGGGTGAGAAGAGAGAAAACAGTCACAGGGCTGGGAAAAACTCCAGACTATGGTGACATGTCCAGGGCTGAGTAAATTAATCCATAGCCATGAGACCTTCCCACATAACTCCCTTGCATTCCAGCCCTATCCCAAACTGGTACTTGCAGTAGCAGGTACATACCTCCACCTCATTCTTCCCTACTAGGTTCAGACCTCACCAGTTATTATTAGGACATTGAGTTGGTAGACACAAGTTACAGTTTAGGTCACATTAATATTATATAGGGAATTATTCCTGCTGTAGAGAATACACTGGCCAGAATTCAGAAGAGAGAAGGGACAGACAGGATGCCAAGAAATCTTCCATCATCAAATGTATGCAAAAGAGCTAAGGATTTTTTGTACCTTCTAGATATGACATGGGAGGCCAGCTCTTCAATGACTTTTTGTTTACACATGATGGCATTTTGGTAATTAAAGATGTTTTCTTTCCTTGAGCGCTTTTTCGTTCAGCAGAACTGATCGTACCAGTGTGATTCTGCTCCCAGTCTCCCACTGGCCCTGTACAGGCTCTTTCCAGTCCCTGCAAACCCTGCTTCAGCCTCCAGCCAAAACTTGGCAGCTCTGTATTCTACAAGATGTGTTTTCCCCAGACTAATTTTCAGAGAGGCTTTATCAATTTTAATTAAAATGCTGCCATCTCTCTTGGTGCTTGCTGCTTGGACTACATGTAAGCCGCAAAACATAACTCACCCTTTACAACATGGAAATGTGAAGTGAAATCTGATGCCCTGTGATGACAGTGATAATAAAATAAATGACGCCTGATAATTTCTTTAATGTTTTAGAGTCTATTTCTTTGATCTGGTCATTGTTTATTTGGGATCTCTCCTCTGAAGATATTAGCATTTGATTTTGCTGAAGGAAAGACTCCCATGGAAGTTAGTGGCACAATCAGACCTACTCAGAAAAGCAAGCTTCATACTTAAACATACAAACAAGAGTATTTTCCCCTGCAATTTTCAAATTACATAAATCTTCAGCCATGGTACTGTCACCATTTGGGGCCTTAGACTTTGAGTGAAGAGTGGACCAACAGGAGAAAATCAAGAAGAGAGCTATAGGAATGGCCTGAGATAGAAACCACAACCTATCAGAAAAGATTGATGCACATGAGGATGTTAGTTCGGAGAGGAAATTACAAAAAAGAATTGTGAGAACCTTAAAACATGAAAAAAACAGTTGGAAAGAAGACAGGAATAAGCCATTTTCCATGTCTACTGAGGATAGGAGAGTCAGCCTGGTCTTAAATTGTAGGAAAAGAGATATAGCTCGGAGATGAGGAAAATGTTTCCAGCTGTTAGGGCAATGAACACCAGGGAGACTGTGGGCCTCCATTGCTGAAGGTTATTACAAACTGGTTAGACAAATAACTGCCAGGAATGATTTAGAAATAATTGGACCTAACTAAATAACCTCTTGAGACTTCTTCCAACCCATAGCTTTCCCCTGGATCCACCCATCTTCCCAACCTGATCCGAAGAAGGTGACAGGAGTAAAGACTGCTCATGTGAATGAACTGCGTGTCATGGAAATATTTATTTATTACACAAGGACATAATCATTAGGCCAGACCAAAACTCATTTTAGCCCAGTATCCTGCATCTGACAGTGATCAGTAACAGATGTTTTGGGAGACAATATAAGAAACAGAACAAGTGTTGAGTGGTTGCTTGACTGGTACATCTTCCCAGCTCTCAGCAGTCTGCAGTTTAGGGATTTTTGGAGACAGAGGAAGCACCCAGAGTTTGAAACCAGTGTCTTGGCACCACATATTACAAATCATCTGATATGTTCTGCACAAAGTAATATATTAATGACAATTAGTATGACAGAATTAATAAAAAATCTTTTCCCATGAGATTATTTAAAGTTATTCCTAATTTCTTCTCCAGGAGAGCAGCTAAGGTTTTAAATGCATTCCCACTCCCTGGTACTCTTCAGAAGCCAGCTGGGAGCAAGGAAATTTTCTACAGAGGAGAGAAAATGTTGAGGAGAGCTGGGAAAATGGTACTCAATGTTTAGAAATTCAAAACCGTGACTTTCCAACATTATTTCTTCCACACAGTTCTGGATTTTGATAAAGCATTCTGGAAGATGTAGCTCAGACCCTTCAACCTGTCAATTTAAAGACTTTTATGCTGGGTTTGAAATGAGCTTAATCTCTTCATCTCAGGAACTCTTATTGATGACAGAGGTAGCAGTCGCTATGTGTGAAATGCTAGAGAAGAAACGAGGGGCTTGACTCATAGACATGTAATTTCATTTTATTTTATGTCTGTATCCTGGTTGTCCTCCAGCTGTCACACCAGGAGGGTGAAGACTACCCATAGTTTGTGCATCCGATCTGTGAGCTCTGCAAAGATGTTCTGAACTCTCTAAGTTATCTCAAGCGGCATTATAGAACCAACCTGTGTGCAGCTGAATTAAACCCAGAGTAAATGTCTCTTCTATGCTCATGGGTAATGAACTTTTTGTCCCTGTGATCATGGGGATGTCTGTAAATCCAAGGAGGTTCTGAACACAGTCATTTGCATTCATGCTAATTTGTTGTAAGGAACCCCTCCTATCTACCTCGTATACACAAAGAACTGAACTTACTCAGAAACATTGAACTCGTTTTCAGTTTAGGAAATTTAAACTGGTGACTTTGGTGATGCTACTTAATGGTCTTATCATGCTGTCCCTTAGGTAAAAACAGGTCAAAATAGAAACCCCATAATGCAGATACTTTCCTTACCTTTAACCGTTTGTAGTGCAGGGACTTAATAATGCTGCTGGGTCTCTCAGTGCCTGAACTCTCAGTTACATCCAACGTTGGTTGAGGTAAGAGGCACACAGAGGTGACGTGAACCTGGCTCACCAAACATATTTGTGGCAGAACTGAGGATTCAAGCAAAGGCTTTTTCTTCTTAGTCCCTTAAGGCCATGGGCCATACTGCCTCTCTGCAGGTGACAGTTTTTCCATTAGAGTCATTGAAAGTATTGAAGAAAGCAATTTTCATGCGCAGTATTTCTTTGTTGCAAGAATAGAAAGGAAAAGGAAAAAAAAAAGCCCTCCAAACAATCCTCACCTTCCAGCTAATCTTTACAATGCCATTTTAGCATTTTATAGTATATAAACAACACCTTGATGTTATTGCTCTGCCAGAAGGCTGATTACGACAGAAGGCAATAATAGGCCACACATGTGCCAAAGTCCAACTGCTACTTCAGGCTTGGTTTTTATAGAAGGACACATTTTCACATTCTTCTTTATTGACTCCCCCTGCACCCCTCCCTCTATGTGCTGTTAAAGAAATGCCAACATAAAACTGGCTAAAAATAAAGCCAGTTGGGGCATATTTTGTATGTTATTGTAGGATAAATAAAGCTGTCTAAAGAAAGTATGCTATTAACCATGAATCATGGGGGAAGCATGGTTCTTACTTGACTAGCGTTGGAAGGTATAAAACATTCTTTAAAAACAACAACTCTAACCCTATTTTAGGAACTATATATATATAGGATTTTATTTTCAGGTACTTCCAGAAAAATAATAAATGCAATATAAAAGAAAATTGATGTTAGAACCCGGGCCTAGAGTTTTGGAAAAAAAATCCCAAGTTTTTATAGACTGTTTTCTAAGTCTCCATCTGTCTCCTTTTGTCACTCCTGTCCTTTGCTTTCTTTCTTCTCATTAATAATATGACCCTGCTGCTGGAACTTGAGCTTTCCATCCAGACTCATACAAGCAGGTAGGAAGCAACAATTCACATACACAAAATTGCAGAACAGGGGTAAGAGAGAAACATAGGTACAGAAATTCAAGTATGAAGGGCCATTACATCTGACACCCCTAGCCCCACCTTCTATTAACCTCCAGAGGACCCCCTGGTTGGTTTTATTACACTAAGCATTAATCAGACCATAGTAGCAGAGACTGAGATGGCTCTGTGAAGATGGGTCAGACTGAGGATTTTTGCTAAAATGCAATACTGTGTAAATGGAGCTGTCTTGCTTTCTAAGCTTGCCCAGATTCAGGAGCTACTTAGCTGCTTTCACAGGAGCGAGCTACTAAGTCATGGGATCATGAGCTCGTTAGAGTTCGCACTGGGTGAATTATCCAGAAGGAACTGTAGAGACTCATGAGGCAGGCTTCAACAGCAGATTTAGGAAACTAAATTTAGATTATTTCAATTGTGTGCCCTCTAATTAGATGCCTGAGCACTCAGAGTTATGGAGAACTATCCAATAAAGCCAACAGAGCTTGGAAAATGAGTCAGGTGACACTGGACACTAATGTTTTGGCATTAGTCTTTTCCCTAGTGGCTGGTCAATAGTCCAGTGAATCATCGCAGTTGCTCACTCAGGCAGGCATGTTGTACTATTTCAGAAGCTCTAGGATGTCTTGCATGACCTCCAAATGGCATTCTAGGAGCAAATGGGTGTATGAATATCATTTGAAATATCTAGCAATACCTTGCAGATATCTAGCATACAACAAGACATCTCAAATAGCACTCGAAACCTATGTTTAATCAGCTGAATTACTTATGACTTACAGGTATGACATAGAACTTTTAGATGTAGCTATCTTTACAAGTAGACAGCAAAACTTAGTTTTCTGATTTTGTACCTGAATCCCACTTCTTATGCATGAGTTTAGCCAGGGATAGCAAGATGGCACTAATCCAGACAATAAATCCTGTTGAACCAAGGTAATTTTGCATGGAACCAGAAATCAGAAATCATGATACCAATAAAAGAATAGAAAAAATTATCAGGAGAACAACTTCCAGCCATAGGCCATGATAGTAAGAAGTCAAGATGGAGTTCTAAAGAACTATTTATAATCTGCTTTCCAACACAAAGTTTACGCTCTTTCCAATTCAGGGTGGTAGGATGTGAACCCTATCTAAGCCTGAATCTCATCACACATCTTTACTTCTTCAGACCCAAGACCACGATGCTAAGATAAGAAGCCAGCAGAGGAGATTGCTTGAAATAATATTTGATTCTTACAGCAGTTTGAGAACTTTCAGAAGAAAAGCTCCTAAAAACTGAAACAAGCAGAAGCTTGTTTGAACTGATTTTAAGAATAATTATAATTATTCTCTCATTAAGTAAAATTTTAATCCAGGATTTTATTCTTGCAGAAAAATACAGAGAAATAAATAGTTCCTCCAAATAAGGTGCTTTATTCAAACTCTGGCAGGCTGCTTCAGCATAATTCTTTAACCGTCTTTGATTTGAGTACTTAGAAAGTTGGCTTTTTATGTGCCTTTTCGTGAGTACTTTTTTCTTCAAAAGGTTATTGCTGTTGAAATGTATTGCTCGAATTTTCTTGACAGGCATCCCAAAATACATGTATGTGATCAGAGAGATGGAGAGGTAGTGAAAATACTGTGCTTCTAAAGCACTCGTAATTACACTAAAACACAGTAATCATATTCTTAAAGGAAAATTTGCAGATACTAGATGCACTGTAGTAACCAGAGTATGTAAATAAACATCGACTATATCTTAATTAATTCTTAAGGTCTTCAGAAAAGGAGAATAACCCTCCTTTGAGCAAACCCCCACGGTTTCTGTTTGTTTGTTTGTTTGTTTGTTTTTGTTAAGCTAATCTTTTTCCTGAAAAATCTCCTTTTGGATGTAAAATTCTTGATTCTTTGTTGATTTACATAGTGATGTACACACACAAAACAAGTACAAGTAATGAGGAAATAGAAATCTTCATGTGTACTGGACATGGATATTTTTCTTATTGCTGATTTGTACCATTTCACTGAGTGTCATATGAAATGTAAGGGGGTTTGTTTGGGGTTTTTTTGTTGTTGTTTTTTTTAGAAACTCACCTCCGGGAAGGTAATTTTAAAAGAAACTTAGCAAAACAATAAAGACTTATGTTGTTGGCTGTGGAATGCAAAAATAGGATCTGCAACAGCCCTAAAACCAACCAACAATGAAGTAAAAATCCAAGTTTAAAATCTTGTGATTTTTGAAAACCTGTGGCTGTTAATAGCTTCAGATGTTGTAGAGTGGCTGTTGTGGTTTAATCCCAGCTGGAAACTAAGCCCCACGCAGCCGCTAGCTCCCTCCCCTCACAGTGGGATGGAGGAGAGAATTGGAAGAGTAAAAGTGAGAAAACTCATGGGTTGAGATAAAGACAGTTTAATAGGTAAAGCAAAAGCTGTGCACACAAGCAAAGCAAAACAAGGAATTTGTTCACCACTTCCCATGGGCAGGCAGGTGTTCAGCCATTTCCAGGACAGCAGGGCTCCAGCAAGTATAATGGTGACTTGGGAAGACAAATGCCATCACTCCAAATGTCTCCCACTTCCTTCTTCCCCTAGTTTTATTGCGGAGCATGACATCCTATGGTCTGGAATATCCCTTGGGTCAGTTGGGGTCAGCTGTCCCGGCTGTGTCCCCTCCAACTCCTTGTGCCCCCCCAGCCTGCTCGCTGGTGGGGTGAGAAGCAGAAAAGCCCTTGGCTCTCTGTAAGCCCTGCTCAGCAGTAACTGAAACATCCTGGTGTTATCAACACAGTTTTCAGCACAAATCCAAACCATAGCCCCATACCAGCTACTATGGGACAAAATTAACTCTATCCCAGCCAAAACCAGCCCAGTGGCAAAAAAGATTCTCAGATGAGGGCAATATTTTTAGTGACTATGGGGTCAACCCAGGCTGCAGGTGCTTGACTTCAACACTGTTGGTGTCATAGTCTACCTTGGTAGGGTACTCCTTACCCAGACTTGATCATCTGAGTATTAGAAATGCAAGTCTGAGCCAGTCAGTCCAGGCTCTGTTTGAAGCGAATAGAGAGAAATTGGCACACCCAGAGGGTGACTCATGCTTCGTCTTATAACATGCAATGAATTGCTTTCTGAACATGCCTACTTTCCTCCACCAAATGTAAATGGACCTGAGGGATCTACCGACTGACTCTAAACACTTAACTTGTAACAGCTTAAGTAAAAGCAGACAAATCTTGCCTATTATATCTGAGTTCAAGAGGGTGATGAACAGTACAGGCTGCCTCCTCTTCAGCCCTGCCAAAACCTTGCTGTATATACAGCTGATAGACAGAAGCAATCTTATGGCTTGGGTTGACACTTGTAGTAGGATTTTACTGCCCTTACTTCTCAGCCTTGTCTTTCTAAGTCTGTGCGGTTCTGGTGAAATTTTTATGAGGAATCTGATTTTGCTGAAGTTCTCAATTTCCCTCTGGGAAGTGGCAAGGAAACATTTCATTTCTATTCATTTTCATACATTTTTATATGTATGGTCTATATGTCTGTATTGAAATCACAAAGGCTGAGGAGGATTAAAATGTTTATAAATAAACATTTGAAATGAATCTACCTGCAGTGTGCATTAGCATGGCTCATGTCTCTCATCTTTTCCATGGCAGCAATTCCTGTAACACATAACTGTAGTGTGTTAGTGGAGCCTCATAATACAACATGGGAATTACAGTCTAGTTCGGTTGCTAAGCCTACTGTCGAGTGAGGTAGGAAAAGGTTAGAAAATTTACACCCATCATCAGGCACTGTGTTAAGACATCACCCAGATCCACTCATGTCATGCAGAAAGGTATTAGTTTGGTATTTCCACAGCAGTGAAGGCAACTGAATATTTACAATATATTACTTTTTTAATACAGGAAAACTACATACTTTGCTTTATTTTCTAGTTAATTCTGGGATTATCAGAAAATTGACAAAATTGACAGTTGAGAAAGGAGGGAAACAAATATGAGAATAACAGAGTGTGAAAGCTTAATTATGAGTATGCATTCTTTTTCTTTTTTTTTTTTAAATGAGATTCGTCTCCTTCAGTGTTAGCCATTTAAATGTTAGGTACCTAGTATAAGCTCATCTGTTTCTCTCCATCACCAGTGTAGAGAGACAGGTGCACGTACAAACCTCTCTGACCCTTATATTATGATGAGTTCATCTCTGGATGTGTCTGTTTCTCTCCCTTGACCATGAAGGATAACCAACATGTAAATAGCTGAGGCTAGAGTCCTAACATTTAAATGATTAGCACCACTAATCTATTCCAAAACAGTTAAGCTCAGTTAAACAAGTTTGAGATTTTTATTAACGCCAGTACTAATACACTTGAAAATGCTTATTTCCCTGTTCTCTGGTTGTGTTACTTGCCGTGTGATTATTGTACTAGTATACGTTGTTATGGAGAAAGTAAGTGAAATTTATGCACAGATTAGTGCCAGAAGACCCTTAAAATAGTCATCTGCTTTAAGATGGGTGCCAAAGGGTTTTGGGCACTTTTTCACCAAGAAGCAGATGCATACCTGTGTTGAGAATAGTAGACTGAAACTTTTCGGAAAGACAAAACACTTCTGCTGGGACTTTTTATGCAAACTAGAAAAAACTAAAAGTAAAACTTGTTTCCTGATATTTTGGTATTTCAGCAACTAGTCCTGATTTCACAGAAGGGTCAAACAGGAAAAAAATGTTCTTTAGAACCGAGGATTTTACATCTGTGGTCAACACAAAGTCTCATTCTTATCACATCTGAACTGTTTTTCTCATCCTAGTATGGATGGACACCACAAGACAGTTCAGAACATCACTACCTATAACATTTACATAATAGGTTGGTGACAGGGCTACCACAGTGATTAAAAATATGCGCTACATGGTAGCACATTTTCCCAGATTTATTCCAAGGAAAACATCCATCCAACTGTTCCTGGAGTAACATGGGCACACTGATTATCTCAATTATTTCAAGATACTGTAATTTGGCACCCAGCTGAACATTTTCTAGGAGCTTTACTGCAACACGTAGACTATTAGAGTTGGCTGTAATCAGTCTAGTGGCTTAAGAGATCACAACTAATTTAGTAAAAGGCAGTTCTGCAAAATTATGGAATGTGGTTATTTGTTTGTTTAGGGTTTTTTTTGATTCTGGGGTCACGATAATTACTTGTGCATGCTTCTCAAGTGTCATGCAGCTACACCCATCAGCCAGAAGAAATTTGGCCTGAAAAGTTTCATTGATTCCAGCAACTGCTTCATGTTTTGGGGATATTCTAACTAGTGAACAAATAAAAACAGTAATCAAAGTAAATTTTCCCAGAATTTATCACAAAATGATAGGTTATGGCTACATCAGCCAACTCATCTGTGGTAGAGATTAAGCTTGTGTGGTTTTAGATGTTGACACTGTACCTGTCTACTACTGATACAGTTATTCTGTGCTTCCATTATAGCCAATGAAGATCAAGAACTTTTGACATATGCAAGAGATTAATTTTGAGATTGAATGTAGCTGTGGAAGAATCTTATCATAGTCCTTCACCATCTACCAAGAAGGGCTATAGAAATGACCAAGCCAGACACTTCTTTGAAATGCTCAGTGAAAAAACAACAGACTCCACTTGCAACAAGGGAGATTTCGACTGAGTAGTAAAAAAATGTTTCCCAGCAAGGGTGGTTCACCACTAGGACAGGAGTGCAGAGAGGCTGTGGTATCTCCACAAACTTAGGAGTCCACAAAAAGCTTGACTGGACAAGTAAGCAGATCTTTCTTTGCATTTGGCCTGGGTTTAGGCAGATTTGGACTAAGTGATTTGCATAGGTCTCTTCAAACCCAAATTTCTCCATGTTTCCATGAATTGCATGCCTCATATGATGACTTCACCCCATTGAGTCCCTAAGGTGACTAGCTAGGAACAGACACCGTAGGCTGTAGATAATTATCTTTTATCAGATTAATCTCAACCTTCATGCCTAGAGCAGCAGCAGGTTATCTTCACAGCCTGAAAAGAAGACCTTCCATCTTGTATCATCTGAAATGATGGTCTTTCAAAATCTATTATAATTACTATTGGAATAGAAGATAAAGTTTAAACTTTTTATTTTATTTTATTTTATTTTTTGTGCACTTGTACAGTTATTTGCATCTATAACGACAAGAAACTCAGGTCAGAGTCTTAGGTGGAAGTATAGACTGAATAGTGCAAACTAACTTTTTCAAAGTAACAGAAAAGCATCAGGAACTGAACTCCCAGAGTAAGAACATTTTAAATTTCCAGCCATGGTAAAACTAACTGCATACCAAAAGAATAATTCTGCATTGTCAGGTGGAGGGACTGGATGAGTTAATGAATACCTAGTATCTGTTATTCTCTGAAGGAAGAAACTATACACAGAGCTTTGGATGCCTACAAAGGATATTCTGTGTAGTAACTAATGATATTGTTAACCATTCACTCAAAATGATGAATCATGTTGAGCAAGGCAACTTTCTTTTTTTTCATCCTTCAGTGCTCATTCCTTTTCACTGAACAGCCATTCTCAGGGCAACCTCCTCTACTTTGCCTGTAGGGGAGGTTTATAGTAGTAACAAGGACCATCTCCAAAAAATAATGAACATCACTGGATTGCCCATCTATTGAAAACCTGTATAAACTAAATAATAATGGATGCCCACGGCAGCTAATACTTTTTCACTTGTAACTATTTGGATGAAGAATAAATCAAGGAACATTTTATTACAGAAAGAGGGAATAAAAAACCAAGTTTGGGGTAAAAAAAAACTTAGCATGAATGAAAATCAACTTTCATACACAAATGCAGTATCTTTGTCAAAGAAGGATGATGAGGAGGATAGTAGCAGCTCCTATATGAGAGACTAAATAGACCAAGACTCGTGTTCTTCCAAAGGAGAAAATTGAGGAGGTTTAAAAAAATCATGAACAGTATTGATTGTTGACTACTGAAGTAAAATAGTGAATGAGTTTCTACTGTTTATCACAGCACAAGAACATGATGAAATACCAGGCAGTAAGCGTAAAGTGACAAAAGAAAAATTGTTGGTTTCTTTTTCCCTACAGCATGCAACTATATTTTGGAATTTGGTGTTGTAGGATGTTATGGATTACAAAATTTGATGAGACAAAGTTTTGGAAGACAGGCCCAGTATTCACAATAGAATAATTTCCTGATGATTTCCCTAACTAAGGAACTTTTAAACAGAACTGGCAGATAAAGAAAGATATTTCAGAACCCTCTTTGTAGTCATTTTCTTTATGGATTTATTACTGATTCCTCTTGGCACCTGGTTTCTGACTAAGTAGCATTTTAAACTGGTTGAACTAGGATCTTGTCTTGTTCACTTTTTGTATATTTTCTATGGTAGAACCACCTCCGTAAAATCAGTTTTAGAAAGGCATTGGCAATATACTGAACACTTCACTTAACTGTTTATGAAGAGGCAAGATACCATTTTCATAATTCCTTTGGTATATTGCATTACTGATTTGACAGTCCTGGAACTTTGGTGAATTCCTAATGGCTTAGAGGATTTCAAACTAAAAAATGGCACACATGTAAAATCTCTCTGCCACTGTATTGCTCTTCTTCCACAGAGGACAGCAGACATCCATTCATTGAGGATCTATCCATGCTTCTTCTGGCTTGACATCAGGAAGATTTTTGTAAGGAGTAGGGTCCCAAGCCAACATGAAATTGTGGTGGGCTTTTCTCAGAAATTAGATGTCAGCCATACTTTAATTGCCTTAATGAAAAAAAGTCTAGAGGAAAAGCAGTAATGAGATTTTCCCTTTGGCTGGAGATGTCAAAATGTGTGAATACTGGAGGCCTTTCTAGAACCAAATTCTGGGGGGGGGGGTGTCACAATTTTCACTCATTTCATTCACTTTTAGAGAAAATTTTTATTATAACCTGATTCAAAATCCATTGACTCCTGTAAGCTTTGGTTCAAGCCCAGAATAAAAGGCTCCTTAATTTAGATCTCCAATTTTCATGAGAAGTTATTTTATAGCCATTTATATATGCAAATTAAAACTCTGAATATTATGGTTGCTGTTTATCTTGGTGACTGTTTACTCCAGGTAGCTCTCAAATTTCTTTAATAATTTGTGCTGTTGCCCTCTAGAATTACAGAGAGAAATCTTTCATCTAATTACTAGACTATATATGCAAATGCTGTCAGATTTAATTAGTATTTTTCCCCCTTGAAATGATGAACAAAGCTCAAGAAGTTTTAGATGGATCATGTTCTACAGATATTACATTAGAAATCCAATGCCTTTCCACAAAAGATATTATATCTGCATCTCCCCAGAAGATTAACAAACATGGGCTTGGCCTGTAATGTGTCTATTGGTGCACACAGTTAAAAAGGTCATATCTAAATGGCACAATGGAGATTACTGAAATCTGTATTATTATCCACCTGAATTGGTAGTCTACATAGTATCACACAGAACTATACTGAAATATGAGTTTAATCAGTAAAGAAACATAATTGTACCAGGAGCCTCAATAGGATGGTTCAGGAGCAGAACTGATGTCAATAGATTATGTGAGCCTATACTTTATGTGTGTATATTGGTTTGCTTACAGTATATATATATACACATACACACACATATGTTCATAGACACACACTTCAGGTTATCTACTAGTAAGCCTTAATCTGGATTTTCCATCCCTTACTATAATTTCCATTGTCACGATCAGTTACATGTGGGAGGTGCAAAGTATATACTATAAAATGATCTTTGCGAATGCTCTGCTGGTATATCTAATGGATCTAAACAGGAATGAGGCTAAACATCTTCCCATAGGGTACCAGGGAGAGATCACACAACAGGAAATATAATGTGATCTTGATAGAAGTAAGGTGCTTTGCTTTGCTCTAGACTGCACTTTCATGACACAAATTGATCTTCCTTGAGTAAAGAATGGGGCCTGACAGGAGAATGAACAGTTGATTCAAGTCCTTTGGGGATCATATGACCTTCCTTCATTCATCCTTGTTGGCTCTTAACACACCTATTAGTGCAGAGTTGCTTATGAACAGCAAATTTGTATCCAGCCTTAATGTTTACTTTCTTTTGACCTCATACTGTATACGTTTTGTATTTCTTGAGATAGGACGAAAGTTTAGGTGTCTCTGAAGGTTGACTCAGCACACCTACTAGTGATAGAAGGAACCAAGTAGACTAGTTAGTTATATTCCTAAGTTTTATACATTTTAAATTCAGTAAGATTCCTTCCACCCAAGCACTATGCTCTCAGAAGTGTATTTGCTTTAAAGCTGTATGCATGCACATAGCCCATCAGCTTCTTAGGGAGACAGGTCCTTAGAGAGACACGTGATACTGCGTGGTGTTGTACGCCAGTGTAATCCATGTCATAATCCATTCTGTTTATGACACTTTTCTCAGCCATGTGTATTTTAGGACACTTTACACTTTTGTTGAACTGGAATCAGACTTCCACTGGGTTTGCAACCATTTATGAAATTTGGCCCAAAGATTCAAGTCAGTGACAAAGTTATATGTCATATAAAAAGATCTCTTAGCTTTTTAAAATTTTCATGTAAAAGTCAAAGGTTGGAAGATAGCTAATAAAAAGTTCTTTTGGGAAGCCAGGAAGCACAAAAACTGACTTCTCTACTGGTGCTTAACAAGCACAAAAACCACTTTAACAATGTAATTCGGAGTCAATGTAAGCCATGTCTTACACAAAGAGTCATGGTGGGTTGACCCAGGTGCCCTCCAAACAGCTCTATCACTCCCCCTCCTCAGCTGGACAGGGGAGAGAAAATATAACAAAAGGCTTGTGGGTCGAGATAAGGACAGGGAGATCCCTCAGCAATTACCATCATGGGCAAAACAGACTCAACTTGGGAAAACTAATTTAATTCATTACCATTCAGATCAAAGTAGGATAATGAGAAATAAAGCCAAATCTTGAAACACCTTCCCCCACCCCTCCCTTCTTCCCAGACTCAACTTCACTCCCTCATTCTCCATCTCCCCCCTCCCCGGCAGCGCAGGGGGACGGGGAATGGGGGTTGGGGTCAGTTCATCACATGTTGTCTCTGCCGCTCCTTCCTCCTTGGGAGGACTCCTCACACTCTTCCCAGCTGCTGTTGTGCAGGAGTTTTTTCCCCTTCTTAAATATGTTATCACAGAGGTGCTACCACCATCACTGGCTTGGCCTTGGCCAGCAGCAGGTCCATCTTGGAGCCGGCTGGCATTGGCCTTATCAGACATGGGGGAAGCTTCTAACACTTCTCACAGCACCCACCCCTGTAGCCCCCCTGCTACCAAAACCATGCCACACAAACCCAATACAAGAGTCTTCTATGTGCTATCTACCATACCTTGCTGAGAAAAGGTATAGTGATGTAGATTGCAGTTTCAGCAGTTCTCTTAAAAGAGCCTCTGTAGATTCAGAAGAAATTCACTGTATGGTTAACGATATCATTTAACCTTTTGATCTTTCCTTTCCCTTCCATCTGCTGGAGGGTCAAATATCAAGTCTGTCTCAAGTAAGACACTTGAGACTCACATTTCTTTGAGTAACCAAGAAGGCTCAAAGAATCCAGACCCAGAAAATGTGAAGAAGTGGAGAAAGATAGCTACATCTTAAATTAATCCCAATAGGACTGTTAAGAGTAGTCAGCACCTCAGTGCCTCCCTCATGTTTGATAAGTAGGTTCATTACAGGACCCTGATAACACATCTTTTTTCCAATGTTGCCTAAAAGTCTAATAATCTGCTCAAAGACAGTCTTGTACATGGTTGCCATATGGTTTACAGAGTTGATTGCAGCGTTAGCGGCAGGATGGTTAGATGTTAAAAACACCAACCGTATAATTATTAATTACTAATAGAAATTAATTACATTGGAAACTCAAATGTAGGGGGAGAAGTTGCTTAGTGAATATCTGCTGGAAGAACATAAAAAGTTGCATAGGAAATGTGTGCAGGGTAGACTCGGAGTTGAATGAGCTTTTCAGATCCAGTATGTTTTGCAGTGTCAAGGGAAAATTTTAGGTCTAATTAACTTGACTTTGGCTTTTTGGTGGTCTACACTAGGATGAGCTGAATTGTACCATAAGTATGTTTATTTCTGCTTTGATGAGAGGTGATTAGCTCAACTATAAACAGTTATACTGTACAAGTTTAAAGTTAGGTGAAGTGAATATTTCTCCTATTGGTTTATAGGCAATATCACTCGCTGTCTCAGCAATGCCAACCTTTATGACCTTCTTTCCTACTTCCCTTCCAAACACAAGGGTATTTTCCTTTGAGCAATACCTAGGTGGAAAACTCTATTCTGGAAAAATATGTAAAATGGATTCAATATTTCAGATGTTTTCTTCGCAAGTACTCTGTCTGAAGGAGCTGCCAGGTAATAATAGTGAGGCAGCGTGGGACACAGGGGCAAGTTACTGCTACATTTGTTAAACTATTACTCGATTTGAGGTACTTATGCCAGAGACACTAGCCAGCTCACTGCATGTATTGATCCCCAATAAACTCTATTGATTTAAAGAAAGTTTTAGCCTAGTTGCAGGGTCAGACTCTGCATTTAATCCCGAGGGCTGGAGGAGCTGAAATTCTGACCTTTGAAGGTGAGTGGGGTAGGAGCGAATCTGCACAGAGGCCACAGTTCATTGTCTGTCCACAGGCTAGTAGCAACTATTATTACAGTATGCTTTTGATCTGAGCTGTGCATGTTGGGAAAAATCAGTGCATCTCCCCTGGCAAGCAGAGGTACATGTCGGTAAGTTTAAAAGTTGAGCAAGTTCACCAAGTTAATGTTTCAGGCAAGGCAATAAAAAAAAGCAGGTGAAATTTCTAATGCCTAAAGTAGAAGAGGGTAAACATTAGTTACCTGAGCACAACCCCGGTTTCAGTATGTTCTTTTTGAAAAAGAACATTAGCATTAATCTATCAACGTTAGCCTTTTGCATAGGCAGACATATGCTTCACATAAGCCCCTTATCTGTAGAGGGGTCCTGGTGTGCAGTTAAAGGAACCATCCTGGAGCTCATATTTATCACATCCAGCTGTGGGAAGTGTGGGAAGCCACCGTTCCCTGTCCCTCATTCGGAGGCTTGTCACACCCTTGCCACCTGGTCCTGATGGTGCTGTGCTCAGTGAGGAGGCACTCTCCCTGTATGATCCACCCTTGGAGTTTCATGAGATGCCCATATGATATGGTTACCCAATTTTAAATCTCCAGGCCACACACTTGCAATATTGATCTTAGTTTTCCAGATCCAGCTAGAGCTACAATAAGGAAAATAATTTTGTAGAGCTGGGCTGGATGGAGGCAAAAGGATATCATATTGAAAGCAAGGAATTATCCAGCCTGATTTAGGGTTGACCCCCTCAGGCTATTGCTCACTAGCTCTGCACTGCAAAGGAACAAAACAATTCCCTTGTTCATCCTGGAAACTGGTTTTATATTCTCATAACAAACTACTTTTCCAACAATCCAAACACTCTCCTACTGGGAAACATTATCACCTGAAACAAATTTTGTTCCATGCCTGTGAGTCAAACCTTCAAAGCTTTTCATAGGTGACCCTGTAATGGGGTGAAAAAAAAGCTGACAGAGTAAGCAAGAAAGTACTCAACTTCCAGATGAACAATACACAAAAGGAATATAAAAGAGGCAGTAACTAAAGACAAAACTAACAAACACAGAACAACTCACTCCAGACAGCCAGGGTTATTTTCAGGTGTTGTCTACACTAGATGAATCAATTGACTGTAATGTCCTTTCAACTGTTGGTAAGTGCTCTCAAGTCCGAACAGATTTGCTACAGTTAACTTTTCAGTGACTAACACTGGTAGTTCTCCAGAATTTGTGTGTCTGGGAGAGTTCGCTTCACTACTGGAGTAGATAATACACATCCCACTGCTTTACCATCTGCAGCAGCAGAGCTAACCCATCTCTCATCTATTCTCTTTGCCTGGTCTGAAGCCATCCAACCACACCCATGGTATCATATGTTTTACAGAGCCTACCTTGGGAGTTATTTTCTTTTTTTCAATAAGCATTTTCTGGTACAGAAGTGCCTTTTTTTCCTTGTCAGAAACCATCTAGTGCCTTCCAGCTGTCCCTTTCCTCATCTCCAAAGGATGAGGAGCTTTGCCAATTCCTCAAGTATACGGCACCTCAGCTGTTCTAAGGAATATTGACATTTTTTTCCCCAGTGATTGAGAATCAAAGGCTGAAGAGGGGAAAGGCCCGGAGACAAAGCAACAAACTTCTGAAAACTTAGGGAAGTTATAATGAAAAAGGTATAATATCAGAGTGAGACCATCTGTCCTCTATCCTTCTCTGAAAATCCATGGCTGCTTGAAATCACACCACTAGTTCAACAGGCAGGCAGCTTGTGATAACTGAAATGCAAGATTGAGAAGTTGCATGTAACAAGTCCATTTACGCTGATGCTTGCTTTTTTTTTTTTAACCTTACTTAAGCTGCCTCAGTGCATCCAGTCTGGAGCTTTGCAAAATCAGCTTTTCAAGAAACGTTGCTGGTTCTGCCATTTGTACAAGGCACAAATAGAGACTTGCATCTCTTCCTTACTTTCGTGGTCTTACAGAGGTTAGAAAATGGGCAAGAATGAAATGGTGCACTGTACTGATTCTTCAGCCGTGCTTACTTAGATTTTTGTGGGTGAGCTGTAGCATAACTAGGACTTAACAGGGTTTTTGAATTGTCATCTGGGACAATAGAAATGTACTAAAAGAAAACAAACAAAAAACCATTTTCATTATTTAAGTCTCTTAAATGAAGATCTGATTTTGTTTTCATAATAATTGAGTGGAGCACATAGTCATTGCCATGTATATTGTAGAATGGCTGGAAACAGACAAATATTTTATTCCAGGCTATTTTGTTAACACTGCCCAAGTGGACCTTTTGCTGATGTTAACATCATTAAACTCAGATGTAGTTCTAGGGTACTCCTGTGTGTGTTGGATGGAAGATATTGTCTTGGGTGGAAGATATTTTCCCAATACATAGTCCCAGCACATAATCCTTTCTTTAAGTGCCACCGATGAATCTTTGTAGAACTTCCCATGTAGTTTCTACAGTCAACACAGACCTCAGAGCAATGTAACTATAACTTTTTCCATAAGCAGAAAGTGGGAACTGCACCTTTGTTTATTTTCATCACTGCCCTCAACATAATTTGAAAATCCTCTTTCAGACTTGGCAGACATTTAGAATTGTAGCTTGAGTTTTCTCAAGAAAGGGGAACAACATGACATCTCAATATGAGCTCAAGCCATCTTCCATAGACTCTTGATAGACCAGGCTTGAGCAAGACCAAACATAAAATGGGGCAGTTTTCCTTTAGTTATTCCTAATTTTAGCTTCTCCTGGCAGCCAGGAAGGTGAACAGAAAGTTGTAGCTCATGGGGTTCAGTGTAGCCTGTGCTTCAAGCATACGCAGTAGCTAGTGTGTTGTAAATTCATACGCTAATCTAACTTCTCCATGTAGACAAGCTGTGAAAGCAAAACCTACTAGGAAAGTATAAGTGCATATGGCCACATTGAACTGAGGCCAAACTGGCTGCTTAGCTCTTCAGAAAGCAGAGCACTTACAAAACGTTAAGGCAGAGTAAATCAAAAACATTATACATATACAGGCAGTTCCCCAGTTAACACTATGGATACCTGGGCCTGACAGCAAGAGACACTAAGGAATAGCACAGTGATTAAATCTAAATCCCACATTTTTATTTTATTTGGAGCTTCACAGTGGTGAAAGAGGAACTGACCAGTTTTGAGTTTGATCCAGAGCAAGCTTCTGTGATGTTAAAACAGTACTTTTGCACTCAAGTAATACAGTTATAGGACAGACTCAATCAAACAAAATTATTTTATTTGTGCTATCCTTCAGCCTCTTTGATGGTACTCCAATAACAAGTACTCCACAGAGATGCTGCAGGCCCTTTGAATGAGTAATTAAGTCACTGTACCCCTAAGACAGGACAGCTGCCATATCTGAAACGCTGTGGTCTTCCCATGTACCTGGATTTCAGGCTTCTTGTGTAAGAGAAAACTTTTCACACACCTTCATGCTCAACTAGAGTTCAGGTCCATCTTTGGGAAAAAAATATATATGATGTTTCCCTAGTATGGGTTTCCAGGAGGGCTTGAACCTACATGTTGCAGCATCAAGCAGTTTTCTAAACTCTGGAGGGACAAAATGACTTCCACATCAGTTATTCTTATTGGGAAGGAATGAGTTTTGACTGTACCAAAATCACAGTGACGTTTATGGGAAGAAACCTAACTTTCAGATACGCACTTTCCATCTGTTGCTTTTATTCAGCAGTTAGCCTTAGGTACCCTCATTAAAAGGGACAGTAATTTCATTCACATACAATATATACCATTGCCCAGAGTTACAGTGACTCAAGGGAAATTTTTCAGCTATGCAGGAAGAAACAAAAGTAAGCAATATTTGCCAAAAGATCATAGGTTACTGTCATTTTTTGTTTCCCCCTCTAATGATGACCATGGGTCAGAGTTCTCTGCTGTTCAGGGTGGTGACACAGGGTCAGTCTTGTTTCCCTTATTTTAAGAAATCTGCCCTTGACTTTGCTGTGTAAAATACAATGTAGTAGCTTGGTTCAGAACAGTTACTGTAGGAGAATACAAGGACAACCAACCTGTCCTCACTAAAAGAATAGCTCTTGAAAAATAGTATCTCACCTTCTGCTGCTTCGCTTTTTTTCTTTACCACTTGTCACTGCCACTGAAGAATTTCAGCTGAAGAAATTCATAAATCATCACTGCCACTGAAATCAGAAGGCCAGGGCCAGATAGCACAAATTGGCTTTTTTTTTTGTTGTTCACGGGAACCAAACCTACCTACACAGTCTGTGAACCTGTCCCAGAGTCTGAGTCAATAAAAGAGTACTCGTTTTCACCCACATGGCTAAGCATGTCTTCTAGCATCCTTGCAAGATAGTTCTTAAACAGCAACAGTTCATTCACTCTGTTGAAGCATACAGTCACATTTCAAACCTTGACCACTGAAACTCCTTCTTTTGTGTATTACTGCAAACTACTCATTCTCCCGGTTTGCTTAGACCCTAAATTTACATTTATTTACTTTAACGCAGTTAGAAGACAATCATTTCATGGGCTTTGGATCAGAAGAGTATTGGTCTGTGCATTTTGCTTGCAGAAACGCAGTCTCCAAAAGCCTTGTGAGAGGTGTAAGTGAAGGTGCTGTGATGCTGGGTGCATGCAGAAGAACTCAGACATGGTATGGGGATCTTATACCTCCAGCAGCACATGCAAAAGGCAGAGAGAGGAGTTGCTTCCAAGGCAATAACATGTGGCAGTGAGCAAACCCAATCAAACTTGATATTGCTGCACATGGATATAAAAAATTTATAAGATCAATTTTTCCCATTGAAACTGGAAAGAAGTAAAACACAGGCTGTCCTGTGTTCTTTGTTATTCTGGAAAACGTTGGCAGCAGATAAGAGTGACTGAAGGAAATGAGCAGCTCCCTGATTGCCAAAATGTGGGATCACTGCTGGTGTTGATAGGGCTTGCAGGCACAGAAACAAACTTAATGTCTAGAGATTTAAAAGCTAACAGGTGAAATCCTGGCTCAGCTGAAATTACAGTGTGTTTTGTTACCAACTGGAGAGACAGAATTTTTCCCACCCTTCATATAGTTGACCACTATTTTCCCTTGATGGGCTTGAAACATCCTTCCAAAGGTGACTTGTAAAGGACCAGACATCCTGGAAACCAGCCTGATCTCCTCAGCATTGCCGAGTTACACATGCGAGGATTAACATGGTGTAAGATGGTGAGTAAGAGTTACCACTCAGTTCATTCTTCATGTAACGTGCCCAGCTAAAAAGAGCTGTAATTTCCATTATTAAAGGCTTTTTCTTCATCCAGTATTAAATGTAAAAGTTTTGAGAGTGTTCTCACACACCCAATTAAAATGAAATTGTCTCTAAAATGAGCTGATGAGCTCAGCTGAGATTGCAGTCCTGAGGTGTCATTTGTCCATATCGCAGCTCTTCAGTTTCATCGTAATGGACATCCTTATTAGCAGCTGCCGTATCTAACCACAGAGTGATTCATGCCACCTTCACAAAGGTTAACAGAGCAGGGAGTGGAAGGAGAAAGGGAGTGAAGTAGTTTTGAAGCACTGGGATTGCTCCTTCAAACAGGGTTGGTCCGGAGAAAAAATATTCCCATTGACAAACTCCTCCAGCCTGAATGTAATTCAGCATAAATTGATGCTAGCCTATAACTCCAGTGAAGATGGATAATTTTGGTTACTAATGGTTTTTATCCTCAGACTTGCTCTTTTTCAGCTCTAATTAGGCAGTATAAATGGGTGCCTGCCTAAAGACACACATGGTGCTGGAGAGCACCCCAGTCTCGACAGCGTTTGCGATGTTCAGCTGTTGGTATACAACTCCCATGAAGCACAGTACTGCTTGGACAGATGAAAGCTAACATCAAAACTACCAGAAATGAATCATTTCGCTTCCTATATAATTTCTAAGAAGCTTTCATCCCATGAAACATTTTAATATTTCAACTGTTTATTCAATTCAGGATGAAAACACATGTGAAAACACAGTGATTCTGGTCCTCCTTCACTTACTGAGTCTGTGAGCCAAATACACCTCGCAGACATTTCTCATAAAGTTGGAGGAATTTATATTGACTCTGGTGGACTTTCTCCAGATTTCAACTGACGTAAATGAAAGCAAGTTTTGGCCCAATGGCCAGGAGTCTGGCGCATCTATCAGCAATTAAATATACTTAGCATGTGAAAAGACACAGATCACTATCAGTGGTGACTGACAGTATTTACTTTTGACATGAAAGATCTCTCACCAGGGACAGCCAAAGCCAGCAAAACAAATCATATTTGCTTTCCAACCCTTAACACTGAAACAATCCTCTTTCTTCACTATCCGGGCAGTGACAGCTCCTCAGCAGCTCTTGTGACCTCTTACTTCACCCCCTGATGTAACACAAACTCCCCCACCAAGTTCAGTATTAGAAGTTTCTTAGAGCCCACAAATTGCCTCATCTTTCCCAAGGGTTGCCGTGTCCTTTACTCCACTTTCTTTCATAGTGAACAGAGCAAGACCAGCCCTCAGGAGCCTTGCTCCTGTATTTCTTCCCATCCTCCCCTCATTCTGACAATGAGGTGCCTTCCCTCTGCACCAGCGGCTATTGTTTTGCAGCTGGATTGAGCTATTTTTTCAGTCCCTGGAGTAAAAAGTTAAATGCTTTAAATATTTTCTAGGTGGTAGATTTTACATTTCAGGACTACAAGACATCCCTTCACTGGGTGATGGCCTTTTTGTGCAAAGCTGTGGAAGAATCTCTTTGGGTCAATGGCAACTACAAGATTCAGAAATTCTAATTGACAAGAAGAATTTTCAAGGAGGTTTAATGCCTTGAAGAAATAACGGATATAAAATAAAAGCATCCAGTTTTCTCACAGCAGAGCAATTTGTTTAAATTGCTAATGGCTGAATGGAACATATGCCTGTGTCAGGACACAGCAGGAGCAGGGCTGTCTTGTGATGAGGGACAAGTTGAGAGCAGAAGACAACCCAGTGCCTTCATTGACAGGGCAGTCTCCTGGGGCCCCATCATGGCAAGCAGAACTGGGGACCAGTGACAGGGTCTACCAACGGCCTTGGACTTGGCAAGGGGATGAACCATGTCAAAGGTTCAGCCAGGGAATCCCATCAGGAGCAAAGGACAAGGGGCTGGACCAAGGGCTGGAGACAAGGCACAGTGTATGTCTGAGAGGTCCATATGGAAGATGAGCTAACTACAGTGCAGGTCTGAGGTCTACTGAGGAAGAAGGGTTGGAAGCCAGTGGTAAGCGGGGTCCCCTGGGAACGTGGTCAGGACAATTAAGGCCTATTAGTGTCCTCAGGTTCCTGACAACTTGTAGCAAAAAGTGGTCATAAAACTACAGGATTGATTTTCCTGGTATTTGTGGAGCACAGGCCCACTGTTGATTTTATGTAAGCCCAACCAAGAATCATCACATTTGTTCAGCAACACACCATTCCTAGAATATTGTACTCAAAGGAGTTCAGCAGCACACACTAATGATGCCTATCATTAGAAAGACAGTATCGCATTTATGTGTTTTTCAAACACATGAAGGGACCTGGCAAAGAATATGGAGTGAAAAGAAAAACTCTTCCACAAGTGCAAAGCGCCATGTTAGTTACTAGAATTCAATAAAGGCGTTACTCAAAGGGATGCTACTAGCATATTTGCCAGCTTAAGTGAGAAGTCATGTTTTAGTGTTTGGAAGAGACAAGAGAACAGATATGAACAAGCTAAGGAACTTGGAGCACGTAGGGAATTTGCAGTAAGGAAGGTCTGAAGCCATAAATCTGAGGCAGCTATGGAATACTTTGCCCAGGTGATAGATACCTCAGCTGACATAAATCAGTGTAACCCTGTTGACTTGAAATATTCAGGCAGATGCTCAGGTGAAGTAAAGAAGGACAGTTGCATTGTAGTCGATACAGACGCTAATTTAGATTAGTCTGCCCACAGACTACAGTTCACTGAACAATTTACAGCGGAGAGTATGGCACATAAAGTGTAGGTGAATGAAATCTAAGCAGGACCAAAGAGATCAAAGCCTTGTCTTGGAAGATGTAGACAAAAACTAAAGAAAAGCCAGGTTTTCTAAAGAGCTGAGCACTCTTTTCAGCAAAGACAGACTGTTGAATTGTATGAAATGGAAGAAATTGCAGAGGTATGTGAAGGAAATAAACCTGGTCAACAGGCAAAATGTCACTTGTCATTGAAATGCAGGGGGAAAAAAAAGTCTGGTCGGAAGCATGGAAGAAGTTACTATAATGTGTCTAAATAGTCTTGTTGACTTCTACAGAGAATTGTATTCATCTGCTAAAGGCACCAGCTCTTTACAGATTTGGCACTTGGTGTCACCAGTTCTCAAGTTGATCCTTGCAGCTGTGACTTGCCATCCTAATTTGAGAGTTTCAAAATATGTTTTGAATGGTAGAGGCTCAGCAAGTATCACTGCTCTGTGCTATACATTGATTCACTGCTTTCTGAGGAGACACAGGACAGTTCCTGTCGTATCCTCTTGAAACAACTGAACATGATTTCAGGAGCAGAAGCAATTGAGCCTGTTGTAGTAAAGTGCAGAATTAGGTTTTGGATTGTAAAATTGGCAACTAGGTTAGAAAAAGGGAAAAGAAGCTTTTCTACCAGAAACCTATCTCTGTCCTTGGTCATCACTGTTAGATCCTCACCATGCTATTTCCATAAATTCCAAAATTCACCCTCTCCATGACTGTTTCATAATACTGATTTGTGGGCTTTTCTGAGAGATTAGTGCTGAGAATATATTTCATGAAGCAACATCCTCTTCCCTGATCTGGCTTGCAATGCAGAAACCATTACTAACCTCTCACCTCTCAGTGTGTTTGCAGAAGTCACCTTTTTTTTTTTAGTACTTAGAATCTAGTAACAGCTGAGACTTTCCTTCTTTCTATTTCTTAACTTTAGGAAATATTGAACAGTTGAATTCAGTAGGGAGGAAAATAATAAACCATACATTATCAGAGAAACTACTCCTTCAGGGAACCATAAAGAAATCTGGACAGTTCCTATACTTATAGCAAAGCTGTTTTGTCTAAGTGTCTCCAGCCAGGGTTACATAGCTTGTACATTCATAGTTTGTGAATTATTCTATAGTTGAACATACAGTTACTTTTAATACCAATTTTGTCAGTTTCTGGAAGGTTTTTTTCTGGTGGCTTTTTTTTAGGCCAGAGAGCATAATAGATCTCAAGAAGCCACTTGGTGAACTAATTAGATAAAAGAAATTCTTATATAAGATACAAATGTGAATGAGGCTTCCGTGGTGGCATTTATGAACCACATGATGGAAGACACAGTAATTATATTCATGACTAAGCAATGTTTAGTATATTACCGAGGACAAAGAAGGACACAAATGGCAAAAATACTGCAAAAAATACAACAGAGAACACTGTACCAGCAAACAATGGAGGAGATGAATAGAGACATATTTTTCTCATTTTTATGAATAGGGAGGACAATTAAAACAAAACAAAACAAAACAACAGCACACAAAACTGCCATCTGATAGAACATTTAAGGTAAGATCAGATAAGATAATAATCAGGGGGAAAATTGAGGGAGTACATTCACTTTAAATACAGGCTAGTACAAAATTTTGCACTGTAGTTTAAATCAGCTTACATTATGATATTCTTTTAAACAAGTTGAGTCAGTGGTGCTACTTATTATGAGCAAATGCAAAAGATCCTCATTTGCGGAACAAGAAAATAGTTGTTATGTTATTGCAATTGAAAAAATAACAGGTAACAAACAGAATTGATAACTGTATCCACCTATCTATGGCTGCAAAGAAATACAAGTGCAAATCTGTTTAAGCCAAGACTAGGAGTTATTTAACCAAAAGCACAATACAAAAGAACTATAGAATATTCATCAACAGTTCACAGTCAAAATGGAAGGACACAGGAATTGGAGTTTTACCTTAATATTCCTGATATCAGTGAAATGTATGGTAGAAGAAAATATGACTTATAAATTATTGGATCAGAGATAAGTGGGAAATTCTTGAAGTGTTTTGGTGGAAAGAAATTTTATTCAAACATCCATGTGATAGTGAGTGAAGTCGGGGAACAAATTTGAGGTGTGATCAGGCTGACAAATGCATACTCAAGGCAAAACGGCTCTAAACAGTGAATATTGCTAAGGAACTGAATTTTCATACCTGCATCAGGCTACCTATCTCACATATTCCTGTTTTACATATTACATCTGAATCAATTTCTCATAAACTGATTTTTAAGTTAAAGCCATGAAGAACTTCTGAATTACTTATTGTGACCAGAAGATGCTTGAGCTTGTTTTATCTCTCCTGCCTTCTTTTCCCTTCCTCTTTGTCTTTCTGTTTTGGGTTTGTTTGGTTTTTTTTGTTTAGTTTTTTTTTTTAATAAGATACCTTCACTTGAGCATTGTTGACATGTAAAAAATGTCAGCGTGTGAAAGAAGAATCCATGGGGGAGTCGTATCTTAGAGAGTACTTTCTCTTATTACCAACTTTTATGTAGGACATAGTGTTGAAATAAAAATGTAACAGCTCTCCTGTTGAAGCTCACGCTGGTAACCATAGCCTGTTAAAGAAGGCAAGCAGCCATCAGATAAATACCTAAGTCTTTATGGGCAAAGGGTTGAAAGCACAAAGAATGCACTTCACGGAGTGATTTTTTTCAGTTGGTTGATGCTTTTCCTACACATGAAAGGAAACATCAACATTCTTGGTTGAAAAGAGTTTGGAAAGTCAAGCCAGCATTTTAAAGTAGTTACCTATACCTAAATTTGTGTCTTGGCTTCCAACTAAGAACTTCAATTTTCAGTGTTCAGAGCAACATAACTGATGCTAGGGAACCAAAGAATTTGTCAAATGCGTATCATGAGCAAAACTGTGTAAATTTTATGCATAATATAATTGTGCTTGTGGCTCAATAGGTGGATATTGTGCTTCTGTCTCATATCTTACAGCTTCTAGTATGTATGATAGTTATTTTCTCTACTCACTGTCTCTGAAAAATTATGCCATTTACTTACAGACAGTTTTCCAGTTACCACCTTTAAAAAATGATGAGTCCTCAGAAGTCAGGAGTTTGCTCAAAATATCAAAAAATACAGATCTTCTTTTATATGGATTTTGGGATTAAAAATTCAGGGCATTTATGATATATTCTCAAGCTTCTTTCCACAAATGCAAAACCACCTTGCTTTGCCTTGCCTTTCTACCTGTTCCCATGCCCCTTTCCTTCCTGCAGAACCTCTCACACCATCCCATATTTCCTGGAGCTCAGACTTATAAAATATCAGTTGCTCTGAGCAGTTGACATCACCAAGCTCTCCCTAGATGTTAATGTAGCACATAATTTAGTGTGGGTTTTGTGTTATTTGGATGCTCAGTTTAGAATTTTCCAAACCAGTGGTCATGACTTCTTTTTTGTTCACAAGCAAAAATGTTTAGAAAACATATGCTTGACTGTATGTGATATAATGAATAGCAATGGTGACCATAGTCGAAGAGAAATCATATTTCCAGGTGTGCACAATTTCTTACTTGCAGAGTCTTCTGCATTAATATTATTATATAGAAAAATATGGTAGAATATTATTTGCAGTTCTATATTCTGAACTCTGTGCACAGGTATCTCTGTGCACGTTTCCAGTTTAGAAAACTAGAATGAAATATTTCCATGTTCCTGAGATGCTTGACATGTAATAATCAAGCGAGTCAAGATTTAGTCTGCTGTTTTCTGTTAACACGTACAGTAAGAGAAATAAAATGATCCTTGTGCATGATTCCTGTGTATAAACTCCTTGTAGCTATTATTGAACCATCAATTGGTTCTCCAATCTTCTATTAAAATATCAATAGTATTTTTCAGAGCTTAAATTGAGCAGTGATTTTATTTAAGGCTGCACCTAGACACCACTTTTCTTCGAAGAATCTCTTGTTGTTGCTAAAAATGAAAGCCATTCAAACGAGTGTGATTGAAACAGGGACAGGGAAAGGGAAAAAATCAATAGAACGTTTTCCAGGGTACTATCTCTGCTTTTGAAAAGAGACCATTAATAACATGCTTACAGTAAAAGCAGCTGCTTGTTCAAAGTGCATTCAAGGGTGAGCTGAAAGGATGGCTCTCTCTACACAGCTTCCCTGGAGAGAGAGTTTGTAAAGATTTCAAAACCCGACCTCAGACTATGGACAAAAGCCTTTCCTAGGCATTTTAAATATTCTTATCTAATATTAGATTGTGAAGCTGGGACTGAAATGCCTTCTAATACTTTGCTCCCTGAAATGCCTTCTAATATTTTGCTCCTTGTGAAAAGCAATGTGGGTCAGTGAATGAGCTATTGGTATGAAAACCGCTTTACAGACAAAACACTGCAGGTCGTATTTGTATCTCTGAGGACAGTAGGTACCACGCTAACGCAAATTGCTACAGCCCTCAAGAGTGATGGGTAGCACTGTGGGGCATGTACTGCAGTTCCTGCTGAAACAGAGGGCTGGATCAGTCCATTCAGAAAATGATGGTATCTTAAGATAAACTCAAATTAAGGGTTGGGGTAGGACTGAAGCTTGCATCATCACCTAACTTGCTTCTAATGTTATTTCATGTGCTGAAAGGTATGCAACACTTTAGAATACATAAAAGGGCAACAAAGCAGTTAATATGTGAAAGAACTCTTTCCACAGAGCTTAGCGATCTTGGGTGTAATTTGGTAATCTCTTTCACTTGCTTTGTTTAGATAGTTGAAGCAGATCTATTGGTTTTCAGGAACATCAGGACAAAATATCAGGCATACCTGTAACAACAAGCATACCACGGGTGGCCAAAGACCTACGCTCATGCTTATAATAAGTTACTATTTTTAAGTTCCTCACTATGCACTTAACTGTCTGCTGTATGGAAACGATATAGTCAGTAGAAAAGCCTATAACCTTCCAGTGTGTGAATGTTGCTATCTGTGTTATACTGCTGATTAATCTAGCTCTGTCCAACCCTTGCAATCCTGGTTCCAAAATTTGGGCAGCTGGAGAAGCTTTGATATCTCTACCTTCAGCGCTTAAGGGCCAGATTCATCTCATCTCACTACATTAAGGCCTCAGTTGATAAATTAAGATCCTACTTGTCCTTGGTCTCTTCCAGAGTCATTGAAGAGTGACATGAGCCTACAGAGAACAAGTCAGATCTTAGGTTGATTAAGAACAGACCAAATTCTACATTTTGTAGGGTTTTGATCCGAGACGTCTGGAGGGAATATCAGACTAAGGAGTTACAGCTGTTCCTTTCTGCCTTTGACTGTTTATTCCTTTACACTCACATTACAGGAGGAAACTGGTCTGGGTTAAAAAAACCTCAATACTACAAACAATAACACAATAGGAAGAAATTCACCTTTAGAACCAGAGGGAGAAAACTCACTTTCCTGATCTCTCTCTCACACAGATACTGTCAATAGTTGGCTTGTATCAAAGGAGGAAAAAGCAATGATGTGGAAAAGACATGGATGCTTCTGGCCCTGATATGGCCCCTAAAGCTCCTACTTATGAAATCGTAGCATAAAACTAGCAGGAAATTCCAAAACGTACACTATAATGGCATATATTACTCTAAAACCAGAGACCAGCACCAAAATGTTCAGTCAATCCTTAATGCCCTTCTTCCTGATCTCAGCCCTGCTGATTACAATTCCATAGATTTTGTACAGCAATAACAATTTGGCATCCTTTATAGCAATGGATTCGTGTGGGCACTCAGCATGCCAGATCTCATTGATTATTACATCTCTGAGTTTCTATTCTAAGGAGATGCTACTCATATAATCTGCTGGGTTGATAGATGAGGAGATGGCATTATTGCAACAGGCTGTCCACAGTCCCTTTTCATCATAGTTATAGCTACGGACTAGCAGGAGTCCCTCTGGAAATGAATGTTGGAAATCATAATGGCACTTTGCACGGTGCAATTTTATTTAGGGAAATACTATTCAAGACATAAAATAAGGAGCTCCTGTAAAAAGAAATAAACAACTGGAAACTTTAATATGATGGTTTCAATAAGGATCCTTATTGTTTTCAATAAGAATTCTGATGACACTTTTATATTCTAGATTTTACCTTCATTTGCTTCAATTTTGTCCAAAGATTAATATGAGATGTTCATTTCAAAAAGAGAGATTACCACGGTGATTAAAATCTCTTTTGTTATGTGTAAGCAGAAGAAGCAGTTATTAATACTGAGAAATATATTACACATGTCTCCCCTCTGCTCTGATTTCTTGTGAAAGCTACTCCTATCAAAAAAGTAGGCTTTTTTGGAACATCATTGTGATTTATTTCTCTTTTTCACCACTAGCTTCGAGAATCATCAGTTGTCTATGGTATTTCTGGTGGTCATTTTGTGCAAAGGAATAGTCTCCCATTCGAACAAGCAGATAGGAAAAAAATCCCTGAAAAAATTTTGATAGCACTTAGACATGAAGACCCCCATAGCTGGGGACAGGGTTTTAGCCTACCCCAAATACCTACCTAACCCTCATTAGCATCTTAGAAATAATATTTATTCTCTGAACTGTCATTCTCCCTACTTAGTAAGGGAAGTGCTACTATCCCTATTTCACAAGGGGAAACTGAGACATTGAATTATTGAATGGTTATTTAAGGAAGAGAGGGAGTCTATAACATTAGACTAAAATTTCCCTTTCCCAGCTGCTCATTAAATACCCTCCACCCTGTCTGATTTTCAAGTGAACTTATGCACTGAGGAAGCCTGAAAATTTTGCCACCTTTTTTTAGTGAATGAACAGGATATTAATTTAATCAAAAAAACCCCAACCCTGCTGACATCGATCAGAGTTTGTTTTTCATTCATGTCAGAGATTTTTCAGTTCAGCCCTTAAATTACACCCACTAACCACTCAGTTGCTGTTGTAGATAGTAACTGCACACATCAACCATATGGACAAAATAACCATTTTGTGCATGTAATACAAGTCATCTTAAATGAGGGTACACCAGAGCTGGCAAGATTTCTATTCTGAGGCACATTTTGACTATTTGGATTTTAAGCATGACCTGAATTGAGTTTTAGATGTTGAAGTGTCTTGAGGGCGACTGTGCAGGACTTGGGACATATTTGGTGGGTTTACCTATTTGATAACTCAACCTCATGATTAGAAACTTGGGGGTGAAGACCCTTCAGGCTCAGAGTGCATCACTGCAGATTCCTCCCATATTGAAAAAGTTGCATTTCAGGGTATGTCACCCTTCAACAGACCTGTCAGAGAGCAGAGAATACCAGAAAGCAGGATTCCTGGTTTTGTGGCTCTCCACCAGCAGTTTGCACAGTCTGGCAGAAACAATACGTGGGATACAGCAAAAGTCTGTCAACCCCCAAATCTTTCAAACAAAGCAGTTTGATGCTCAATAAATCAGTGCTTTTAACACTTCTTTGTTTAGTCAAAAAGGGTTCCTTTAACTCCATTCATTTCCAACATTTAATCAGGGGAAGGGAAGATACTGACTGTAATTGCAGTCTGCGGTACTTAGCTATATTCATTACCTGAGCAACATCTCAATTGTAAAAATAATAATTTGTTTATACTGGAATGGTCATTCTGCAGCAAGAAAGCAAATGTAAGAAGACAGGGAGTGGGGCTGGGAACAAGGTTAGGACATTGAGTGGGAAAAGCAGCTGCAGGGTCAGGATGCAAGGAAAGAAAGAAAATAGGACATTCTTTAGGAAAGACATTAGTCTGGCAGAATATATGGGGGAAAAAGGGAAATTGATTAATTTTGAGCATAAGAAAAAGTGAGGAGATCTGATGATGGAAAGCTAGGAAGAGCTTTAGAGAAGTAGAAGAAGGGGATAAGAGAAGAAGGGGGAAAGGAAGTAAACGAGCAGAAGACAGAAATGTCTCTTCTTGAGAGGCATAAGCACATCCTAGCAGCTGCAATGAGCCTTCGCCAGTAACCACAAATGATATGTGTGTCATCTATATCACATCTGAATGAAACTAAGCTACTTCACTGATGATGTCTCCAGACAACTTTTCTTGAATGAAGGGAGTGTGATGTGATGTGTATTACACAAGCCATACAGTTTTCTTTGTCTGTTGGATGAGTTTTGATTGCTCCAGTTGCTGCCTGCTGAATTGAAAACATCATATCCAGTTTATCATCCCTTTATCTTACCAAGTTATTAAGGGAAGATAGAACTTTGGTACCTGGCAACCAGGGTGCATATGATAACATCCATCAAGTTAGTCTCATTTAATTACTCTTTTTTTTTTCTATGCACATGCATGTGTTAAAAATTAAAACAATGACAACAGTAACCCAAATCCTCAATGGTGGAAACTTCTCCATGTGAAGATTAATCAGGTTTATTTAATTGCAGAGTATTTCTTCCTTAGTCTCAGTCCCCTTGTGAGGACACTGGGGGAATGTTACTACCTGCTGCAGATTTGTTCTGTAAAGTTTTCTCAGTTTAACACATGTGTATGTACATGTTTGTATATATGTATAATCCTATGTGGGAGGATTATTCAGGAGCATCCATTCAAAAAGCAGGAGGTCTTTGTCCTTTACCAAATTTCTGTGGCTCCAATACTACAGAACAAAAAAATGCTGTCTAAATGAAATGTAGGTCAGAAGGACAGAACGAAAGGTCTAGAAGGACAGAACGAACAAAGGGTCTAGAGAAGTCCAGATAGCTCCACATAGCAGAAGGAAATGGGCATCAGGTAAGACCTTTCATAATGCAACTTGACAAACAGGAAAAATGTCCTGGAAAAAAAACAAAGCCCCATTAGTCTTTAGGAAAAGCCATTATTATGTTTAGATGTATTAGGAGAACACAGTGGTCACTGCCTTGGAATGCGAGAAGAGGGTGGTCTTGTTTAAGCAGGTGGGATGGGTCAGTTAAATACCTGCTCTTTAATGAGATTCACCCTTCCAAACAGTCACATGAAAATTTGGAAAGATATTAGAGGAAACACTCAACACTGACATGGCAAAACCCACACGATACAAATTTAACCTTCTTTGTTACCACATTGCACAGCCTTTTAATAGTATAAATAGTAAGGACCTAAACAAATCTGAATAATTCACTATCACATTCCCAACATCTTTGGCTTAGTAGCAAGATGAATTAAAGATCCTGTACAGCTCAGGTAGCTTGAGCTTTTCTTTCTGGATATAACTCTTTCCATTAAACCCCTTGGTTCTGCACTTCACATTCTACTTAATTTACTTTTTGTCTCTCAATTGCGTGACACTTGTATTAGAATATCACCAGACACACAATGTTGTTGAACACCAACTTTGCAGGCAGCTTGAAAAATGCACCCTAACTTCTTTAATGTCTCATAAGAACACTTGACACTAAAAAATCTTCATTACCTAGTACAAAGATTTTGTATGTAACATACAGTGAATTTGCATGGTTAATTGCTTCGATTACTCCATTAACAGGGACTATGTGACATTTTCCTTGTATGTCCAACCCCCTAACATTCTTCTGCCTTACAAAAAAGCTTACAATCACTACCTAGACATTTAGCTAGACTTTTAGTTTGCAGTCCCCGGTAGAGAGATGCCTGTAAGTCAGAGGTTGGTACCAAACATCACAATTCATCAGCTACAGTCATCTCCATATTTCCATGCATGATAATGGCTCAGCACGGTAGATTTCCTGCAGGCTACTTTTAGGTATCTACCTCTCCCCATACGTGAGAGCCTGGATTTGGAAACCCGGGGCAGGAATTGAAGAGTTAGAAGTTGCAAATCTGAGTCATACAAACCCAAGTGGGAATTAACCTGATCCAGATGTAGTTGTCTGAAGATAGTTGAAGCTGAATTTTTAGACTTCTATGGCCAGGGAACAGATGCTGATGAATCCAAAGCAACCAAGGGATATAGTTAAATCTGAGAACCAGTCACCTTGCCTTTCTCTCCATTGACTCTACATAGAGCTCAGATGAACCACTTTTAGGCAGCAAAAGTTAGACATAAATTGTGTGCATAACAATAAACACCCATAAATTACATTGCTCTCCAGCTACATGAAGTGCATGAGCTAAGGAGGGTTAGATGGCCATTTCAGTCAAACAAATCCAGGCATAAGAAAAAAACCTGTATTTACAACACACCAGAAATCAAATATGAGGTTGGACACAGTTAGAATAGCTAACCACTGGAATAAGTTTTCAAGAGAAGAGTTCGCCTTTTTTTTTTCTGTAAGTCAGATAAAAGATACTGAGTTCTGCATCAGGTGTTAATTTAAGGTGTGAATTATGCAGGGTCAGACTAAAGGTTGTACTAGTCTTTGCTGGACTGAGTGAGTCTGTTAATTATAGTCTTTGAAGCAGGATAGCTTATGCAAATACTTATAACAATGAACTCCAAATACAGCTTCAATGACGACTCTGCTGTTTTCTTCCAATACATTCCTATTAGGAAGCTGACTGAAAAAAAATGCTCTTTTAAATTAAATTCAATGGCAAAATTCACTGACTGGTGAAGAAAACTAAATTTACTAATTCATGAGAAAAATTACTTAAAAATGGAGCTATAATATAATAAAAGCAAAACTGTGTAAATGGTCAGATAACATTTTTGAGATTATTTTTTTTTTAAGTGATCATTCAGTTCCTCATGTAACACTGAGGCTGCCTATAAACAAATCCACTCCTAGATTGGTGTGATTCAAAAGAAAAATTTGCAACAGCTGTTGTGTGAATAGCACCGTTCTGAGATTTGAGTTCCTAAGCTGATTACAGGCGAACATCTGGAAAATTGAATTGAATCCAAATCTACTAAAAATTACTGTGTCTGTTAGTTTGTTGTGTTCACTTCAGGAAATGAGCAATTTTATCATAATTTAAGGAATTTCATTGCATGGTTGGTGGCATATACATTGAAAGAATGAAGTAATCTGTATTCCTTTGCTCTGGAGAAAATAATCTTTACAAAAGTGGAAACCATCC
This sequence comes from Haliaeetus albicilla, assembly GCF_947461875.1. NCBI lineage: Eukaryota > Metazoa > Chordata > Aves > Accipitriformes > Accipitridae > Haliaeetus > Haliaeetus albicilla. Next base: position 5,662,841 of record NC_091515.1, read on the forward strand.
CACTTACATCTCCAGACATCACCTTGAGATCCTTCTCATGGAGTCTGGGCAACTAAATGAAACCCCAGACTTCTGCTTACTGAAACGGGAACTTATTTATGTACACAGATACAGATTCATTTAGACCTGTAACCTGTGAACTGAGTCCTGCTTTGGGAGTTAGGATGGGCTGAAGCCCACCCAATGTACATGGGATTGATTGATATGCAAATGTGAGCATAGTTTTTTTACATCATGGATGAAGAGAAAAACAAAACAAAGCAACCTTTTGACAAAATCAAAGGACTTTGTTTTGAGTTTTTTTATCTTAAAAGATTTAGAAATGTATGAATGTTGAAATCAAAAGTTCTTTTCAGCTACTGGAAAAAAAATGCACAAAATGGACTGTCTGGGTTTGCTTAACAACTTTATATTTTCAATTTCAGAAAAAAAACCAACCTGTAAAATCATCAGGCATCTATAATATTTATCAGTGTCACATTTTTCTGGGAGAAAAAAGGAAACAGAAAGAAAAAAACACTGATGCAGAAAATGCCACCCAGGTCTAGTTACTACCGTAACTAACAGCAATAAGTTAGACTCTGGGGCAAAGAATTAACTATTTATTAGCCTACTTATTCATATTTTCTTAGCATCCTTCTAAGTTATCTATGGACACTTCAAAATTAAATACTAGAAAAGACTTAATATGAGGGGAACCTGCCAGGGTTATTATTACTATTTAAGAATTTTGCTTTATTTTTCAATGGAAATTTGGAAATTTAAACTTTCACTGGTAAGTAGAAAGTGGCAGTCTTGTCTTTTATTTCTCATTTTGTGTTTGAACCCATTGACCTTATCAAAGATTTTCAATATTCAGAAAACATGTGGCACTGTAGGTGTTCAAAAAGCTTGATCTGAAAAATTGCCTTGCCATTCAAGGGCAAGTCCCATTTCAGTGGAGCTGCATCAGTGTACTGCCAGAAATATGAATTAAGTCAACAGAATTTACACCAGATCATTTTATTCATATTAAAACAGAAGTTTTAAATAGACTCAATTTTTAAATAATTTTTCAATTGATGCATAATAATAACTTCAAAAGGGTCCCCAGCACAGGGGTATGAGCCAACAAATGTTTAGCTGTACTATCTGCCCAACTAAGGACAAATCTTAGTTAAACCTTTCCTGAAGGAGGTTTAAGGTAAAATTCTTCTTTAGGTGCAATAAATTACTGGGGAAGATAAGGCAATGCTGTGACAGTCAGTGCAGGCTGCACCGTCTCTGGAAGATTTTAAGGTTATGTAAATTGTCTAAAATTTTGCACAGAAGTGCTCTAGAAACATGCTCCTTCTGTCATTTGGTTGCATTTTTGGGGTAAACATACATCCCAAATAGAGAAAAAAGGTGGAGTTTAAATGATAGGCATGGTCACATCACTGTGGTCCTTCAGAGGCATACGAATAAATGGGAAGAATTCTAAGCAGTGTTGGTTAGGGGGAGCATAACACTGGTTGGTGTCAGTGAAGGGTAAATATCGGAATTATTTAATGTAGCAATAGGAAATATTGCCTTATTTAACATGGGGGGGGCAGGAGGGAGGAGAGAGAAAGAGAGGAAGGAAGGAAGGAAGGAAGGAAGGAAGGAAAAGAATTAGAGACAAAGAAAGAAATAAAGATACAAAGAAAAAAGAAAGAAAGAAGGAAAGAGGAAGAGAGAGTAGGAAAGAAAGAAACAAAGAAGGATAGAAGGAAAGAAAGAAGGAAAGAAGGAAAGGAAGAAGAAAGAAAGAAAGAAAGAAAAAAGAAAAAAGTCAGCCCTTGCTATTACAGCTTCAGCTTAGATGACAGAAATAAAATGCTGGCCCCAAGATCTGCATGGAGTCATTCAAACAGTTTAATAGCACAGGGGATAAATCACTATTATTATTATGAAACAGGAGACAGAGTTCTTGGGACCTGGAACTGTGCAGCTCAGCTCCAACTGCTGTTCAACATTCAGAACTACCAACTTCATTTCCTCCTAGCACGTAATAAATAACACATCTACCCAACATAAAAGCATTTTTATAATAGCAGTAAAGGAACTGCAGAGAGTGTGATTATCATGAACTAATAACACCCCACAGAAGATGTGCAGCACAGATTGGAGATGACCTGAAAACGAGACTATGGTTCACGTGGCTGGTACTATACCTGACCAAACATTGTCCCATTTTGACCGTGCTATGCCAAACTGCTACCACATTTTAATATTCTCCCCCCCCGCCACAGTAATTTACACAGAGGGAGTCCATTTATCATTGTGGGTTTCCTCTTTATGCAATGGCTTCTAGCACAAGAGCTAAACCGAATGCCATGTTTTAATTCATGGTGCTGTTATCTCCCTTCGTGCACCAGCTCACACTGCCTGTAGTATTTTCACAGCATCACACATCTCGAGGAAACAGAAGGGAAGCTCAGCTGGTCTCTTTTTAGTGATACTCTAGCTTTGCAGAGGTGATGACTATACCTTCTAATGGGAGAGAAGGGGTTGCCTGGTGGTTAAAATATACAGCTGGCTATTAGCCAAATCGGATTTGCTCCATACATTTGCATAGACTTGTGTGACCACCGACTTCATGCCTCACTCGTGCTGCCCGTGAAGCCGATCCTGCCTCATTCTGTTCTTGCACATGACTTTATTCTTGCAAGGGACCCCAGCACGTGTCTCGGTACTGGTGCTTGAATACCTGCACAGGGGGAAACTCTTCTGGGTACGTACTCCAAGGGAGCAATGTCTCACTGGAGACACTTGCATGCGCTCCGAAACAATGAAAAATCAGCCCAACAGCCCAACATCTGGTATCATCGGGAAGGAATGAACGGGAACACAGAAACAATAATGTAATGAAAGTCCATCCCTCAATTACAGCCTCACATAATAATTCTCAGACAAATTTTAATAATGTTTGAAACTCACGTGAAATACATAATCTTCTCAAGTCAGGAAAGAAGCCAGAAAAGTTGTGCTCCCATGGTTGAAGTGCCCTTTAATTGTACTCACCCCTCTAAATGACTTTATCTCCTTTATGATGGGTGTTTGATGACCAGAAAATAGCTGCAGTGATCCGGAGCGGTATTCTATGACAGGAGCTTTTAATCTTTGGTTCAGTGTTGGTATCCCTATTCCTGGTGAATGCTTCTTGATAGTGTTGTGCAGCAAGAAAGCATGGGAAGCTCTGGTCTTAGAGCTTTCAGTCTGAAGTTCAGCCTTTTATGGGATTTTATGGGCATCTTCTATAGTCTTGGTATTACAGATCTAAAATGATGCTGAGCAGAAGACAGAAGCAGTCATAGAGGAAAGACTAGCCACATCTTGATGGAAAGAAGACGGATCTGTGCTCTGAACCTCCTCAGCCATCTACAGACAGTGAAGAACAGACCAATAATGGTCTGTATGTTTGTAATAATCTTGGTAGAGCCTCATTAAAAAATTCTTTGTTTTGTTTTACTTGGCATTTGAATTAAAAACTGAAAAAAAGGAGCTAGGTTCATCAGAATGAAATTTTGTTTTTTTCCATTTTCTCACTAAAAGAAAATAAAATAACATACAAAATCTGGTTTGCACATTTGTTCCACTTGAATTGGGAAGTTTTATTTTTGAGGGAGAGAGGTGGCTTAAATGACCTAAAGTGCCTGCCAATCTCATTTTACTAAAATTTATGGTTTGGGTCATTTTGACACAATTCAAAAAATGAAGGGGTAGATTAAGCAAGAGGATATTTGCCTTATACCCAATAGTTTCACACATTGTAAGTATTTTACAGTTTTGAGTTAGGGCAAGCTTTAATATATATTAGAAGGATAAAGAGTCCTTAATCTTTTCTGTTGATGCTATTACACATTGTAGGGACTATTCAAATATCCATCAAACAAGAATAGTGAATCTTCTTGGAAAGACAGAAGAGACATCGGGCAAGGTAGAGCTATGGTAAGGTGGGGACTTGGCTCAACCTCAAAAGAAGTCTGATATCATGTAAGAAATAAATAAAAGGGAAGGGAAATTATCTAATTCAGAGAGTGAAGTGTAAGCCAATCCCAAACTTACTGCAGTGGGAACAGATTGTCGGTCCCTGAGGGAAGGAAGCAAAGGAAGCAACTGTATGCAAATGAGTATGATCATTTATGCAAATTATATTTACAATTGGTCATAGGATTTTTGTGGGCCCAGATGATTTCTGTGAGAAGCAAAACAGCAGGATCTGGGCTAAATTAACATACTAGTCTAGTCAGATTATTTTTTTCCCCCCATAACATAGAGATGTAAGATACTGGATCAGGACAAACATTTATCAGGACGTTGTTTCCAATAATAGCTACAGCAGATGCCCAGAAGAGTGTAAGAACAGCCTAGGGGTGCGAGAAAAAAGCATTGTGATCCCCTGGGACAACTTTCCACTTTCCAGCAGTAAGTAGTATAGGGAGTGCTGAGCTGGCGACCGCAGATGGGCTGCTGTGTTTAATAGCTGCTCGATCTGTGGACTTCCATGGATGTCTAATCTCTTCTTTGAACTCATGTATAATTTTTGACTGCTGCAAAATTCTGTGGCAGAGCTTCACAGTTCAATGTGCAGCATAAAAGAAAAAAAAACCCCCACACTAAAACAAACAAACAAAAAATCTAAAACCAAGCAAAACAAAAAAAGCCCTTTTAAATTTCCTGTCTGATCATTTCCTTGGGTGTCTTGCAGATATTGTACCGTGAAAAAGTGAATTATTTCCCCTCCTCACTTTCTTCACACCATTCCTGATTCCATAGATCTCTGTTATATCCACCATAACCATTTCTTTTCATTTTCTAGAGGGTGTTTTATGCCTTTGATCATCTTTGTCACCTTCTCTCTACCTCTTCCAGTTGTACTATATCCTTCCCGAGACAGTGTGATCAGAATTGAACATATTATTCAGAGTACATGAATGAAGTACAGTGATACAAAGCTTATTTGGAGCCATCACTGAATATGTATAGTTAGGGTTATTTTTCCACATGTGCATTACTTTGTATTAGTAGAAATTAAATTTTCTCAGCCATTTTATTACCTAGTCAGACACCACTGCAAGATAATCCTGTGACTCTCTGCAGTCAGTATTAGATTTGACTACCCTGAATAATTTTTAACACCTGCAAATGTTGTTCCCTTTTCAGATTACATGTGGATCCCACGTGGTCCTGCCTGGGGAGAGCAGCAAATGTCCCCAACACAGGGAGACCTGAGATGGCCACCAGCACCTGCTGCCCACCGCTGCCCAGTCTGCCCAGTCTGCCCACAGCAGCCCGGTGTGCAGGAATGCCCATGCCTGGGGCAGCGCTGCCCTCTCGTGTCTGCTCCTCACAGCGAGCTGCCAACCCACTCGTGATGGAGATGGAAAGGTACTGGCCCCCTCCCCATCCGCCGAGAAGGGGGTCAGCAAAGAGGTGGGTGCGAGCAGATGATGTTGTGACAGAGCAGGAGGCAGTTAGCATCACCCACAGTTAGGTCTGCTGGTGCACGCTGGGATTTCTGTTGCCCCTGAATTAAGAGAGATGGTGGAAAGGTTAGCTGAGTTGGTCAACAGTTGTCTTTTGTCAAAGAATCACAGAGTCATTTAGGTCGGAAAAGACCTTTAAGATCATCGAGTCCAACCGTCAACCCAACACCACCGTGCCCACTAAACCACGTCCTGAAAAGCCACATCTATGTGGTTTTTTAACACCTCCAGGGATGGGGACTCCACCTCTTCCCTGGGCAACCTGTTCCTTATCTTTAGTTGTATATATATGTATACTAGCTAATGCGTGGGAGATAAGATGGCCTCCCTCACTCAGCTGTAAATGAGTGTTGAAACTGGACAAAAATTGGTTGCCTTTGAAAAGTTTCAGAAGTTGTGCTGTTTTCCAGCTGATAGAGATTAAGCTGGACTTCATACCTTGACATAAAATTAGGATGAATTTCAAGCTTCATATTTTTCAAGTCTTCCGAGCCAGAAGACACGTTTTCGTGCATTATGGCAGCATGTAGAGGTGCTTAATATGGTATTAATTTCCTACCACAGCTGTAGACTCTTGGCAGTTGCCTGAGAGAGCTTTACCTGGGCTGCAGGATGGGAGCACTTGAGTTGGCTACGAGGAGATCCCACTGATTAGCCCATTTGCAGGAGGGCCTCAGAGCACAGTCAGCTCTACTTGGCTTTCAGCACAGAATTCTCCTCCTCAGTCCCAGCATAAGCTAACCCCCATAGCTGCAATCAATATCAATAGTCTCATTGACAAGCAAGAAGTGTATTCCTAGATCTTGAATTCTGAAATCCATGTCTGCCTACTCTATTTCTCACATTACTTTCACGTTACTGTGCTTACAGAAAAGATGCACCACACAGGGCTGATTCTTCCTTATTTTTCATCTAGACGGGCATTGCTACTCATAAAAAGAATAATTCTCTTATGTTAACAGTCACACGCTGGTGTAAGAGCAAGGAAAACAAGGGCAACATACACTCTTGGCTCCATTTTGCTCTCCCAGGAGGAAGAATGGATTAGATCTTTACCACATGATGGACAGAGAAATGGCACTGTGTTGACTGAAGCTACTCCTGATTTACACCAGGGAAGAGAGCAAACAGCTGCTCGCAAAGTTGGCAAGGAGAAAAACAAAATACAAAACAGTTGGAGCTGACAACAGCGGTGCTTTGTTTCTGGTCAGCATAATCAGATAGCGACTGCTTCGGGGCTGTGTTCTCCCCTTTTGAAGAAAACACATTGCATTTACGAGCTGCAACAGATCCCAGCAGGCTAAACAGAGCAGCAGCAGATCCTCTGATACCTCCCTTTGGTGTTTGCTGATTCATGAGTGCTGATCTTACTCCGGGTTAACTATGCCCATACTTATGCATCCACCAGAAGCTTCTCATGTTTAACACGTTCTCTAAATCTGGCTGTGCGTCTCTTTTGTGGTCTATTCTGGTCGCCTTTGTGTAGTAGACTCTGCAGATTTCTCTTTTCTGCCTGTATTACCTCAAGGACCAGTTGAATGACATCGTCTGTGCATTCTTTCAGCGCAAGCCGTTTGCCAAGCACACATAATGTATATACCAGGCTTATGGCAGCAGGGATATACAGCCCTACAGCTAAGCCAAAAATAATCAGTAAATGTTTGTTGAAAACACTTACCAATGAAAAGTAGTTTTGACTAAAATGAGCAAAATGAACTGTAGACAGAAGATGTTCATTTTGGTTGAACATTTTCTGTGTTTAGATAAAAAAATTATCTTTTTGGAAACTTCTAAAAAGATCGGGGGTGGGGTGGGTTTTTTTTCCCTATTTTTTCCTCTATTTAAAAAAATTAAAATAATAATCTATTTCCTTATCTCTTGCAGGACCAATAGCCAAATTATGGCTGGAGATATTGGGGATGGGACAGGATTTCTCAATCTTGCAGGACTTCTCGCATCATGCGACTGAGACTGTGCAGCAGCAGTGGGGGAAGAGGAAACTATTGTCTGCTTATCTCTTCTCCCTGGTGCCCATCTACCTCCCTTCTTTGAGGTGTGAGGGAAGGGATTGTCATTGTCTCCTCCAGCTGGAAAATGATGTAGAAGCATCACTAAAAAGATGGAGGGCTATGCATTGCCCATAGCTGAGATTAGAACAATGCTGTGGATGGTTGTATTTCAAAATGTGACAAGGATATTGTATTCATTTGTCATTTTTTTGGCAGTTCTCATGAACTCACGGTGACAGTTCTAAAAGCAGGCTCCTAGCTGTGTGTCCCTTCCTTGCTCCAGAATAATCTGGATTGGAAGTTCCCTGAGTAAAAAAACAAAATTCAGCATTGTGGTCTGTGGGTAGCACCCACTTCTTGATATCATTAAGCTTGGCTTTAGGGCACTGGCTTCAAATGATGATGACCTTTAAGCCTGGGTTGGCCCATGGAAGGACTGGAGCAACTGCTGTGGATATGTCATCAGCACAGCTTTATCAGGAGTCCTTCACAATGTGGGAGTTTGTGGTAGGAGAATCCCATCCAAAAAGAGCCATGGGAGAGATTCTAACAAATCTAAAAGAAACCATCAAACCACAGTGTGCTGCCAGCCATTGCATAAGAGAAGGGAAGGGAATTGTAAAAAGAGCTTTACATTTCACTGGTGACTGTCAGAAGTGGGAGTTGGCTGAGGCAGAGAAAGGATTTACTCAATTTCTTAATTTACTTGTTAATAATTCATTAGCTATGACAGTGGCAATTAAGCCCCAGACTAGCTTTTTCTGTCCTTTCATCTTTCAGCCTGCAAAGATGGACTTTGGCTAATCCATTCCTAGAGATCTTCTGTCTAATTTTCATTTCTCTTTCCTCCATTCATTCATTGCAGCTCTATTTCTACTTTCAATTACATTCAATTCTTCACAGCTTCCTTTCCCAGCCACATAGTATTATTGCTCTTCTATTTTCCAGTGTGATCCTCCTAGTGCCTTCCTGACATTATTTCCCACTTTCCTGCAAGAAACTTGGTCCTTGCTCCGTCATGCTCTTAATTGGCTTTTGACCTTCCCATACCATTCTGGCCTGTGTAACTTTGATCTTCTCCACACTGTTCTACACTCCATGTTTCCAATTCTGCATTTCCCGCTCTTCATTAACGTATTGGTTTCCTGGAATCCCTGCTCCTCAGCTTAATCAAGTGCTATTTTACTAACCCCTCTTTTGAAGGAAAGGCTGTTTTTCTGAGTCTGCATATGTAGATGCCATTCGTTTCACCTCTCCTTTGCAAAGTTAAGAGGACATTATACGGTAATGAGAAGATGCATTGGAAATGCAGTGTGTTTGCTGTGCTCTAAGAGATGGGCTCTGTAGACCTTATGTGATAATCAGTCCTTAGGTCTTAGCCCATAACCGGTTAATTTAGCTATGTACAGTATTGTCTCAGAAAAGGATAATGAAAAATATCACTGTAACATGTTAAAAACACCAGTTAAAGAAAGGAAATCATCAAGAGCGTAAAATATCTCCAAGTGTTTCTGTGAAACTCAGAAATAATACTTGGCTATCTTTCACACCATTTGCTTATTTTCCTCTGTTTTCTTTACTTATCTGCAGACATGAAAGATAATTTCAACTCTACTGTCCTCTTTCTATATCTGTTTATAATCAGAAATACAAGCAACTTGTGGTTCTTCTCTTGGCTGGATCACACAGGCGACGTCTCGGGTGGTATAGATCAAGCTAGCACCAGTGACACAGAGATATATTTATTTATACCAGTTGAGAGTTAGACACCAGGCTTTTCTCTGCCAGTGGGGAAAAAATAACACTGACTTTCTCCTACTTCAAGTGAAACTGGACAATAACAGGTTCAGGAATTGCCTATTCTAATTTTCCAGGACAGGATCTTCCTGTATGGGTATTTATACAGCAGCTACCACTGTGGTATCTAAACCCCCTATTGATTTATTAAAGTGCACTCATAAAGCTCTCTCTATTTTTTTTTCTTGCTCTGTTATTTTATGTGGTGTTATTGTGGGAAAGCGAGGTCAATGGAAGAATGTTTTACATTTTGTTCTGAAAGTGCTGAGGTTTACAGTCACTCTGATGTGTTCCAGAAGCAACTATCACAATGTGGACCAGTAGCCAAGAAACCTCTGTCTCCTGCTTTCATGAGTTTCCTTCTAGCAGTTCTTTGTGAGGAGTGGAGCTCCCCTGTGCGATCTCGCCGATAATGCAGATAAATCAAACTGGGATTCTTGGAAACTGAGGAGCAAATTCTTGATTTCATGCGAGAAGTCATCAGCATCAGCTCAAATGCCGGTTTACTTTCAGCAGTTACTTGTTCAGCAGATGGGCTGTTGTGCTTTCCATCAGCTGGAGGGTGTGTTTTGTTTTGGTTTTGGGTTTGGGTTTTTTTTTTTCCTAAGCTTGGCAGTTGCTTGCCTATCTACAGTTTGATATAGTCACCAAAGCCAGGAGGTGTGGCGGTGGGTAAGCACATGTGTCACTCTTTGAAGTTGCAGCCAGAGCTCAGAAGATGAAGTGCAATAGTACCCTGGTTGAGTTTGAGACACGCGGGACACTTTGGGTGCCCACAATGCACGCGGGGAATATGGGGCAGCACTTTCTCTTTAGACATGTGAATAATAGCAGTACTCTTTAATGGAATGGGAATACCACTGGAAAGGAAGCATTGCCTCCACTTCTCTTGGCTCTGGCCAGAACAAATTGTTCTTCATTTAACTGTGAAGCCAAGAGACTGGTCAGCTTGAGTATATTCCGGGAATGGTAATGTTTGAATGAGGTGATCCAGAGGGAAAACCTGCTCATGTTTTTCTGGTGTTCTTGTCCATGATATCTAAGAGTTTTCACTTCACAGCGAGATTGGACAGGATGGAGATGAAAGCAGGGTCCGAGTGGAAGCGTGCACAGATGTAGTCTGGAAAGAAAGGGGCAAACAGTGGTTACAAGAAGGCATGAGGCATGGCCAAGTTATGGTTTTCCACCATCTAAGGGAAGACAGCAGAATCTCAGCTCACCTGTGCCATTAGACGTGCAGACAACGGAAGTATACAGATCAGGTCCTTGGAAGAAAGGATGTCAAGCCTCATTCTTTGCAGCACAATTGCTAATAGCAATCACTAACAGCCACAGTGTCACTCCAAAGACTTGCAGTAGGTCCCAGGCCCCACGTAGCTGTGCCATAACTGATGCCCATCCACGACTTGCTATAGGAAAGGCCAAATATTTATTGATGATACAACTAATCTCTGTAGACATTCCTGTCTGTCCTCCAAACCCTCCAGAGTCCTGGCTGAGCTGTAAATTTTCTGCCATGGTGGTGAGGATGGGAAATGGGATGCCTGTAGGGAAAGAACTTCACTACTGGGAAGAGCTGGTTAGTACAGCACTATAGAAGATTCTGAACTATGTGCGTGGACGAGATTCCACAGGGTCATTTTGTACAGGCAGGAGCAGCAGGACTAGGTCATCCAGAATATTTGCCTGAAACTTGCATGCTTAACAACAAAGCAAACCAGTGATATTAAAAATCTGTAAATATGTTTTGGCATTTTAAAATGAATTGAACTTAAATTGGTATCTGCAAAAACCAGTATGTTGTAAATTAAAACCTTCATGAGAAAAAATTATGCCAGTGCTTTTTTTTTTTTTTTTTTTCCAATTAATATGTATTAACTGCAGCCAGCACTTGTTCATCACTGTGCTGTGCCGATACTGGAACAGACATAAATATAATCAAAACCAGGTCTTTTTCTTTCTCTCTCCTTCTTTTCCATTCTGACCAATGCATTTTAATTCAGTCCATATGAATGAAGTTCAACCATTAATTTTATATAACCTGATCTATGCCACAGAATAAATAATACAGTATCTGTTGCCAAATTAAAACAGTCTAACTGAAATAGATATGTGCATTTAGTGAAGCCAAGGCATAATTTGCTTGAACCAATATTAGTACGGCAGCCAACATATGGGATTTTAAACCCAAAGTACATTTGTATATGGGCTTTTATAATGCAAATGGATATACGTTTTTCCAAACCAGTGTATATTCAATAAAACCCACCAGCTTCCTGAGTGTCAGCTGATACAGCAGTGGATAACATGCTATCTTTCCTCCTTTCATTTTCATGTTTAATGAACATCTTTCTAAGCTTGTTTGGTTTGATTTATTTTGTTTCTGGCAGAAACATCTTCAAAAGCAGAATTCTTTCCTGTGATTCCAAGTTCACTCTTTTATTTCTCAGTAGCAGTCCAATGTCATAACTAAATCTGGAAGGAAAGGCAAATTTCCAATACATACCTGTAATTATTTTGCAGTCCTTTCCATCCTTGGGATCTGTGCATTCTGAAATAATCATGGAATCGAACCAACCAAAGGAAGAGTTTTCAGAAAAGAGGCACTGAGCCAAATCTACCTCAGTTGGTCTAAATAGGGTAACTTATTTTGAGCTTTGGTCTGCATAAGCAAAAATGTTACTATCTTTGTTGAGTATACTAGTCTGGAAAAGTGCTTTTATCATTCACATTTTCAGCTGCTGAAAAGAGAGTTTTATTAGTGCATCCCTTGCAGGTTCTGTTACCAGATGAAAAAAAAAACTTCAGGTTGAACTGTTTTGGTGTGGTTCACCAAACCAAGAAATATGTAGCTGATGGTAATTTTGGAGGAGGTGAGAACTGATGTCAGTGACAATAAACTGTGTAATTGTATGGCTGCATAGAGAAATTTCTTCCTAGCTCCAGATGTTAGTGTTTGGCTTACGTTTCTGGTGAGAATAAATAGGCAACCCTCCCTGTGTAAGTGTTATTGAGCCTGTACAATATGATCAGGCACTTTGTGCTTGAAGAAACCTTTTGAGTTTCTGTTTCCTGAAGTATCATATTGGGCTAAAATAAACACCGAAGATTGACCACCAAAACCTTGGACTGCTTGGGCTGTAGGACCTTCTCCAAAAGTTCAGTGAAGTAAAATGTGGAGCCTCCAATGACTCCAACCAGCCTTGGCTCTTCCCCCAGATTTTGACGTCTGGCTCACGTTACAGGGGATGTGGCTTATGGATAGAAGAGACTCAAACCCAGCTGAGTGTACAGAAATGTATTCCAGGTGCTAAACTATACTACACTTTTCCCTCACTTTTGAATGTTGTGGAGATTGCATTTCTAGGGTATAAAACCTGCTGATATCTCTCATTAATCCTGTGTTGCAGAAATGCTGAAGAGGATATTTAACTTTATTTTTTAACATCAGAAATCAAAAGTTTGTTGTGGGTGATTTTGGTGCAGTTGCAAGACAAGTGGCTCACTTTGCAGAGTTTGCTTGAAGATAACTGCTACTTTGACAGGAAATCAATCAATATATCTCTACAAACTCCATCATGAATCTCTTCATCCATGTTCCCCAAGATTGTTTTATATATATATGTTATTCCACCATATGAAATTTTTCCCTCCTAATCATTGTTTTTACCCAAAATAGCTATGTACTTAGAATATTAAAAGTTTTAATTATAGTCATCACAAGCTTAAACCGCATCCAGAACTGGAAACAGCATAAAAGAGTATTCCTCTATGCTTCATCTGTCTTACATGGAAAACAGGCTAGTCTCCTGGTCACCAAAAACATATACGTTTGTCGTGGTTTAACCCCAGCCAGCAACTAAGCACCATGTAGCCACTCGCTCACTTCCCCCCACCCAGTGGGGTGGGGGAGAGAATCAGGGAAAAAAAAAAGTAAAACTCATGGGTTGAGATAAGAACAGTTTAACAGGACAGAAAGGAAGAAAATAATAATAATAACAATAATAAAATGACAATAATAATAATAAATGAATTGGAATATACAAAACAAGTGACGCACAATGCAATTGCTCACCACTTGCCGACCGATGCCCAGTTAGTTCCCGAGCAGCGATCCACCTGTCCTGGACACCCCCCCCCGCCAATTTATATACTGGGTATGACATCACATGGTAGGGAATATCCCTTTGGGGGATCCCAGTTTAGGTCAGCTGGGCTGGCTGTGTCCCCTCCCAACTTGTTGTGCCCCTCCAGCTTTCTTGCTGGCTGGGGATCAGAAGCTGAAAAATCCTTGATTTAGACTAAACATTACTTAGCAACAACTGAAAACATCAGTGTGTTATCAACATTCTTCTCATACTGAACCCAAAACATAGCACTGTACCAGCTACTAGGAAGAAAATTAACTCTATCCCAGCCAAAACCAGGACATTTGAAGTGATGTTCATCTTACGTACTTTCATGTTTCTACTGTGTGTCTACATCTAAATTAGTCTTGATTCTCATTGTAATCAATGGAGATAGGGTCAATACAGTAATATGGCTTAGAGCTGTATAGCCACTGGACTTGCACCAATGCAGGTGATCTCATCCTATTTTAGGATGAGATGTGTTACATTCTCTTGACCAGACTGATTAAGGGTTTGGATCAACTGCGTAAACATATGTCTCTGGCTGGCAGATACAAAACCAATGGGAGACCCATGCTGTACAGGAGAGCCAACTGGGCGTCTCTAATGGCACTAGATGTCCATGGTTGTACTAGGCACCTCTGCGTAGGCAACTGAATCAAGTCATTAGCTAACGTGTTGGAAAGGGTCGAAGGGAATTAGCATTTTTCTGTTTTGCAATATTATTGAGAAATGAGAGCGTTAATTCTTTAACTCAAAGGCAGGCTAACTAGTATACTTGTTTGGAAAGATTAGGGTGAAATGCTGACCTCGTGGTACCTTAAGGTGAAATTTGTACTGACTTTAGTTCCCAGGAATTCTTTAGTTCTCAGGAAACGTCAGTTTTCCAACTGTTCTCGCTCAACAGTGCTACACTGACACTATTGGGACTATGCCAGTAAGCATCATATGAGGATTTGGCCCTGAATTACCTATTTATGGCATGAGGGCAAGTAGTAATAGTACAGACCCACATCAGAGAAGGACATTTGTTTCTTATGAAATCAGTTAACAGTCATGAAAACCACTTGAAATTAATAGAAACTAATTGAAATTAATGGAGAATTACCTGAAAATGTAACACAAGTAGATGAAATTAATTGAAGATAATTGATAGTGACTGGAATTAATAAAAAATGGAAACAAATTGGGCTTAATTGAAATTTATTGAAATTGAATTAAACTGAATAACTCAAAACCTATTAAATTTAATAGAATCTAATTGATATTAATTTTATGCAATGTTTAATGGTAACATAACATTCTGAAAAGGGATTTTTATTAGATGTTTTATTTGTATAACACTATTTTCATATAATAGTAAGAATACATTTTAACAGAAAAAAATGATGCAGAGCATAGAAACTTCAGGGTCCTTTTGGAATCATTATATGGATGGCATGTGATACTGATAACAAAAGTACCTGACAGGATTTAGTACGGTAAAAAAAGTCTCAGGGTTTTTATATCATGCTTGAGGCTTTTATTAGAGTTTAATGAGAACATTGTACCTGTTAAGATGTTGGCTTTGATTTGATAAATAACTCCTTGACCAGATATTGAATCCAGCATCTGTCTTCTTTATGACTACACTGTGAGAACCCTTATTTGTTGTCTTTAACTATGAAGCATTTTAAGTCTTACGAGCTTTCTTACAGACTTCCTTCTGTTATATCACTACTGTTTTTACCAACTATTTCCACCTCCCTCAACATTTGTCAGTTGAAAGAACTAAATACTTTCTCACATAAGGCCATTAATAGATATATTCAGCTCAGTGTTTGAATTACGCTTTCCATGGATGTGTGTTCTTACAGTAACTTGCAGGAAGCTGAAAGATAATGTGAAATACTTTTTACTGAACTGGCGCCTTGATCCCATTATTTCAAGAATGTGAAAGAAAGATGAAGAAACCAGAAAAATCAGGAAGAAAATATAAAAATAAACCAGAATGTATGTTAATTGATTATTTCTCAAACTGGAAAAAACCCTTACTTATGGTATATGTACAGGCTTTAGTTCTAATTAAGACCAAAAGTGTAAGTGCACGTGGAAGACCAACATCTTTCAGGAAAATTAAAAAAACAGATGCTACTTTTGAAAAACAAACTTATGTCCCTGTAATGGCAAAAAAAGAGATATATTTTAACCTAAATACAAGGTTTAGCTTTTTTGTAGGTTTGGTTTTTTTCTTTTCTTTTGAGCAGGGACCTATTACTCTATGAAAACCTCAGGGAGGGCTAGATTTTGTAAAATGACTGATAGGTAAATAGGTATGAATGCTTAACATATGCCTGCAAGTTTCAGTGATGTCAAACAAATCTAGGTTTCCTATTCACACATGTGCAAATCCCTACTGTTTGTACACATCTGCCAATTTGATGGGAAAATTAGTCAAAGGTAACAGAACTGAATTTCTTTACTTTATATGTCTTTCTTTGTAGGACCTACACAACTGGTGAAGTTTAATCCTAGTTTTAGGAGACAAAGTGGGATTCAACTTACAGACTAGGATACCGAAGTTTAGGAGACTGAATATAAGTTTTTACAAACATGCTTCTGGCGTCACTTCCCACTGTAGTCATCAGAAATCTAGTCAGTGCAGTCAATGGAGCCTAGAGTCATCCAGATGACTAAATGCAGATGTCTTCTTTAGGTCAGGTTGATTAGCTCTCTTGAACCCACTGAATATCTTGGGGCTTGATTCTGTCCTACACATAGCACCAACTGCCATTCAGAACGTGTTGGGGATCCAAGTTACCCATGGCAGCCATTACACAGGATCTACAGAATACTTGTAGTCGACTGGAGATCATGCAGGATGCCTTAGGACATCTCAAAGAGCACTCAGTGCTTATGTTAAAGCTACTGAAACATGCCCCTGACAGTAATGGGAACTTACACACTTAGGTCACATTTAGTCATCTATATGTCAATGTCTAAATTTATGTACTTTAACCAACAGATTGAATCATACCACTAGTGGGACCCAGTAATGAAAATCAGAGTAGACGGTAATCTATGCATTTCAATGTGGTTTCCACTCAACACTCATTAAGTGGATTTTGCTGGCATTTCTAAAAAGAATTTTGTTTGAGGGAAGGTATTTGTTTAGGATAAAGTGTAGGGATGTTTTCTGAAAAGAAGGATAAATTAAAAAATTGAGAAGTTGGAGAACTGAGGGAGAAAAGAAGAGGCATGAAAAAAGAAGCAAAGGAAAATAGGAGACAGAAGAAGGAAAAACAAAAGAAGGAGCTAGAAGGAATGAGAACTGGATGAATAGATACTATGCAATTGCCCTCCTGGACATATAAACACAGGCTTCACGTTCTTACGCAAATCCCCCAGAGTTTGCTGTGACATCCGTAACTGGTCATGTATTACCCTACAGCTCTGATGCCATGCAGAAAACTAGGCAAAATTGCCTCCACGTTAAGGTTCCTGAAGTGCAAATAGCTTTATTAACATTTGTCAGGGAAGTTCTGATGGGAAACGAAGCACATTGTGAAGCTCTGGAGAGAGCCGTGAAATGCACCTCAGGAATGAAACCTGAAACTGAAATCCATCTATCCCCGTTTGTCATCGTGAGTTAGTTAATGGTGTGCTCTGCCTGATGTGCAGCAGCAGACAAGCCTCTTTGATGTACTGATTAACTGGTTGATGTTTGAACCACATACACTGCTAGGTAACACTAAAGATTCTCCCTGCCCCCTCCAGCCTATTTACCCACTTCTGGCTTCTTGCTGAGACATGATTTCCTTTGATTAAGCACTTGAGTTTAATTGTAGAATGGAAACAGAAACATAAGACACATAAGCTCTCTCTGAGCTGAGAGAAAACGCCAAGTGACTTTTGGGTGGGAAAGTGCACAAAAATCGATTTCCATGTCTGTGCTTTTGAATTCAGCCAGAAGTATGCGGGATGGTAGAGGAAGAGGACAATAAAGTGAATCCTTGGAGGATTTAAATTGGTCTGCATAACATGTTCCAGTGCTGAACTGCCGTGGCTATCTCACCATCTATTGCCTCTGGAAAGAGTATAGCAACATTATCTTCATGACTCCCATCAAATAGGCTGCTGTTGGACCTCCTCTCAGCCTCCTCTTCCCCAAAATAAACAAGCCCAGCTACTAAGCTTGCTGTAGGTCATGTAACCCAGGGCCCTGATCATCTTGTGAACTCCCCAGTGGACCATCTCTAGTTTTTCAAGATCCTTCTTTAGCTGAGGAACCCAAAACTATACATAATAGTTGCCCATCCAGTTGCCCATCAGATTAGTCACTGGCTTAACTTTTTGAGGGCTTGCATGAAATAAATAATGTCTTAAAAATAAAATGGAGGATAATTGAAGGGATGTCTAAGTATAAAGAGATGCCAGAGATCTGCCTAAATAGAATTTGCACAAAAAGAAGTCAATCAGTCAGAGACAAATAGTGGTGACGGAAAAAAATTTTCCCCCATTGATTTCTGGGATGAAAAAAGAAAATTAAAACTAATGGGTTTATCAGATGCTCAAGATTCCATTAACAGGCCTATAAGAACATTTGGGAGAAGGGATAAAACTTGAAGAATTATAAATGTGCTAAATCACCTAGAAATATATACTGCAACAGTTTCATGAGCAATAAAAGCAAGTTGCAACTTCAATGCATTTCTCAGTCCAGTCTATTTTTTTACAAAATGGCTTTGATTGGGCAAGGAGATTTCTGAGGAGGTGGGTTAACTTCTGTGAATAGCTCTGCTCATTCAAAACTGCTGTTTAGATATTCTGAACTGTCACATCATATCCTAGCATGAAAGTACACTTTTGCCCTTTCTTATAAATCCTGAATTACATTATATCACAGCTCAACATTATTCAGTATCAGCTTTTCCCTCCTTCTTCTTCTTTTCATTGTATTTATTTATTTATATCCTGATAATAACATCCTTGGGGGCATTGTATAGGCAAGACATGTATCTTGGCCTCCTCCTTTCCCCAGGAGTGCAATTGCCTCGCGGTAATTATAAGATGTCGTATGTTATTATGAAGGTGCCTTATTGCTCAAACACATCAGGGATATCTGATAATGTAATTACTTCACCTTATAAAACTATTATAAATCATGCATGGGGAACATTTTTTTCCATAGCAAAGCTGTCTGAAGAATTATCACATTGCATGGAATGGGAATATCATGGAATGGCTAGCATTGTGTTCCCTAAGCCCACGGTAGGCAATGGCAGTATTAAAATAAAATATTTAACATGAGTGATTAAAGAAAACACATTCAGAAAGCATGGCTCCTTTCTAAAGGTCTAGGAGAACAGATTATCATCTAAGTGAGCATATTCTGCACATCATATTCTGAGACATGAATAGCATCTACAGATTTGCTTTTTCTCTTTTTTTCTTGACTTTCCTCCTTCCTCCTCCTCCTTCCCAGCTTTCCTGAGTGCAGTATAATTGTTATAAAATCAAATCAATAAGCACTTGAAACATTGGCCATTGTACAAAGAATTGCGCTTCTATTGGCCATCACTTTAATAACATCTAATGATTATTTCTCTCTTTCAGGCTTTGAGGTTTCCGGGCACTTTATTGATTAGAGCTTGTGACAGAGTTCTGATTATAATTAAAAATCATCAATGGGCAAACAGAATGCAGTTCTATTTAGCAATAAACTGAATGGATAATCAGTAAGTTAGGTGATGCGACCGCAAAATATTTCCAATAGTACCAGGTAGAGAGTAATTGAAAGTCACTTGATGAGTCACAATTCAGTAGGACTTTACTGAATCTTAGATAAAGGCTTTTGTGTCCTAAGTAAACAGGTAGTGTTACTGCTGTAAATCAAACTCTTTCGCACCCAGGGTTCCTGATTACCACAGTGGACCAATTTTTGAGATTTTTGGCCTGAAGGTGGCAATATACCCCTCCAGGATTCGCTCGAAAAATGCAAGACTAGATCTGATAATGTGACAGGCAAGTGTATAGAAGAGGAAAAAGAGGGAGACGACCTCCTTTGGCAGTTCCTGCTAGTGCATGGGCTTCTGAAGACGTGACCCTGAGGTCAGTCCAGCATTCACCTGTTATCTGTACCCAGTTGTGCACGTTACAGAAACAGGAGCTGATTTCCAGAAGAGGCAATGTGAAATGGCTGCTATGAAACTCTCCAGTGGAGCTAGGATCAAGTAAGGTAGAAGTAGGAAGAAAAAATTATCAGGCTGTTGTTAGGTAAGGAGGACATTTTAAGCATCAGTCTGAGTACTTGGATTTGGAACATGAACAACTCCAGAAAGGCTCTGATCAAATTCAGCTACAAATTTAGCTGATAAACTGATATTTACACCACTAAGTAAATGGAAGCAATGTAGTTTAATGAGAAGGAGTGGATAAAGAGTTTAGAGACTTGAATTCTTTTTCTCACACTTGCTGTTTTATGATCTGAGAGCTTCTTTGTCTACCCATTAACTTTGTCCATAATAGGTACCCACATCTGAGAAGATAAATCTTGGGTACCACAGTGTGTACTAGATCTTTTATACCAAACATTTATTTTTCTTTCATATGTTTCAAAAGCTGCATTTTAAGAGCTGGAAGCTTCTTCATCCTTTCATCCAGAGCTCCACACAAACTGATTTATAAGATGCACTGGGAATTGCTAAATGGCTTCAGCTCTGTCATAATATGCTGAAAAGCTCATCTGTATTCCTTCTGGTTGTTAAACTTGCATCAAGCTCAATTGTTAAACAAATGTGAGGGAAGATGGTGGTTTTAATTTTATGGCCTGCCTACCGTAGCGTATGTCCTCTTCAGTTTGGAGGATTCTCTAGGTAAGTCTGTGGAACTGGGCTGAGGGAATCCCATTTTTCCCACAATACATGCAACCGCTCCGGAAATCATGTTGGGTGCACTCATCTGAATGACCCTTCAAACAAGTCACCCTGACATAGCTCAACTTTGTGCTTCAGCTTAAAAACTGCACAAGATGATTTCTTAAAAGCTAGGACGGTTGTCTTTTGTTGTGAGAAAGTTAAATATATGGGACCTGCTATCAGTCTTCATATAGCCTTTGTGAGCCTGCATGAATTATTTACAGAGTCATTTTCAGGCACATAAAGAGGAGTCAGTAGCCTACTTAAAATTAAGTTACTTTATCCTTGCTTTTTACCATGCACTGGCTGGAATCAATGGCCTCAATCAAACTGTCCGTTATGCTTTCAACGTGCTTCTTTCCTTCTACCTTTGGTGTGTACAACTCACTTGGAAAGCAACATCCATAACCCAGGAGCCATCCTGTGCCATCAGCCCAGCAGCAGAGCCTCCCTGATCTTGTAGGAGTCTCTACATATTGGAACTGTAAAAAATTACTCACCATCATTGTCGTCCTCATAAACAAATGGATGAAAAATGTCCATGTAACTACACAGTAGGATACTTAGACTTTTTCATCATTATTTGTATATACAAAAGTGCAATCACTGTCTGTTTTCTCAGGTTCTGCATAATAAGCTGATCACCTTTTTTGGGTTTTGGACTGCTTAACACACAATTAGGTATGAAGAATACTGCATTTCTTTGCTATTGCAGCATTTTGGAAGTGCTTCACTAAGGAATTTCTAGTCCTGGTAACTGGCATATGTGTGTGTATGGGCTTGAAGTCTACCTCCAGGGGCCTCCTCTTCGTCCAGGCAAGGGGTAGAAGGAGTAACGTGCAAGTGCTTCTTCTCAAATGGTTGCTGCACTCTGCTGGTCAGCCTTCACATGCCACAGAAACCTTGCATTTATTTGGAGGGCAAGGCAGTAATGATACGTGTGCAAATGCACACGTGGGAATAGAATAAGCAGCACTGGTTCTTCCCCATATATATTACTAGGAACTACTTAGTTTTCTGTAGAGTAAATATTCACTGTAAGGGTGTGGGGCTGAGTCCGTGGATCCAGCTGAGAAAGCAAGTACTCCATGTCCCACGGCAATAGAAAGGGTGCCCCAGTAAGTAATGCTTCAGACAGAGCATCGCACTTGCATCTATCCAAGATGAAGCCACCAAGTTCACAAACAAGTGAATGGCAGGAGAGCCACACTCAATGCGTGACTATTTGCGGTAACTGATAGGAGTCAGCAGAGTGCTCACATAGGAGAAAACTGCCTCCCTGTTTATATAATGGAGAGATGGAAACTGTGTAAGAGGAAAAAAAAAGTGAAACAAAACCAAACATCCAATCTCTCACTTCATTTCCCAAAATAGATACTATCTTAAAATTTCCCACAATAGACACCTCCACTTTTCTTTAGGTAATAGTTGAGTGTTTGGAAATTTCTTCTTTTAGTTAATTCTATTTCCTACCTCTTCTTTTATGTTACAAGTCAAACTAGGAAATGCCCTTTGCACACACCTCATTGTCTTTCTGTTTTTCATGGCAGAGCTACATATGACTGATGCTGAGTTTTACCAATAACTGACACAGCACTATCAATTAATGTTTGCTGTGTCTATAGGTTCCTGCTGAGTTGAACATGTTGGCAGCTATGTATGCTGTAGAGCTGCTTGCCTCCAATTAGAATGCATGTTGAGAGGACAAAGTTTGAATATGACAGGTCAGCAGTGGCTATTCCTCAACAGACTTCAAAATTCTGAGCAGATGTAGGACTGTACCATTGAACTATCATTTGCCAATATTGTGTAGTCTTACACAGTGATACTAAACATCTGGTCCATTATCTACACTGCTGGCTCTTCTGGAGAAGACATTTTTACCTCTATCTGTTCTTCCTGTGCTCTGAGGAGGTCAGGCATGATCTAGTCTTGTCCAAAATCGGTGACACTGCCCTAGTCCTGCAGTACATCTGAAGCAATAAGGACAGCTAGAGCGACACCAAAAAGGGCAGTTCATTGCATCTATCTTGGATCGTTACCTTGGGACTAGCTTTGTGTTGTACTTTTATTCCCAAACTTCTGCTACCCACATGTCAGAACAGTGCTTTGCCTCTTTTTGTCTAGAAACAGTGTTGTTCATATTCCAGACCAGACTGGAGCATATTTTTCATGTCGGTTTTACTAACTCTAAGATGGAGAGTGATCTTTATTAGACGCAGCACAAAAGTTACGATTGTAAAGTCATAGAAGATGTACAAAATATTGCTGAATGCAAATACCATGTATAGCCTTTTTGACTGCCAGCCACCTCAAGACATGCTTGCAACTCATCTTCCTGTGCTTACAGAGTTTTCGCTTGAGGACAAAGCAAAGGGGTTCTTAGATGCTGCCTTTGGCGTAAAGCAGTTTTATTTACCCCTTCACCAACATATCACACTTTCTTTGCATGGATGTTATCCCTGATGATGCAGAATGCCTCTGAAGGATGGTGCTTGCTGCTTTATTCGTAATATCACAGAATCATAGAATGGTTTAGATTGGAAGGGGCCTTCAAATGTCATCTAGTCCAAACCCCCTGAAATGAGCAGGGACATCTTCAACATTGGTCCTCATGTGTCATGGCCAGACTCAGGTCAGAAAGCTCACTCCTGAGTTGCTGTAGTGAACAGCATGCTCTTTCCCAAATAACAGGGCCTCATCGCTCTGAAGGAATGAAGATTTGCATCATTACTTGCATTGTTCAGCAAGTGCCTGTGAGAGTGCCAATATTCTCCGTTAAAAATTCAAGCACTAACAGCAAGTCAAGTATAAAAAGAGTGGGAGAGTACACAAGGAAAGGAGTCGGGCTACCGTCTTTAAGTTTCATGTTGAACAAAGTGTTAATGCACTGTCTAGCCTGAAGTCAGCAGGACTCTACATGAATTTGTCTACACAAAAATCTGTGCAGCATCAAGGACAAGAACCAAGAGTGACAAGAATATCTTGAATGCACAGCTTAGTTGGGAAGGCTGCAGTGCACCTTCTTTAGAGTCTCTTTTTCTGTCGTATTTTCTGGATGGTGGAAAGGACTGAAGACCTACAACATAATTGCATGTCACTACAAATATCAAGTCTTACTAGCAGTGAGTCTGACTCTGAACTCCCATGCTTGGAAGTCTGAGCTGTTTTTTCTCACTAGCCCTGGCATATCTAAATCTTAGTGCAAATTGGGTGAAGAATATAAAATAAATCTGAAACCCAGGAATCATCCAACTGGAAACTAACAGAACTGCAACTCAAGTGAGATTCAGGAGATCCTATTTTCCAGCAAACAGACAAATATTCAGCAGAGCTAAGTGTATTTTCATTATTAAAACAAGGTAGTTTAGTCTATATGCCCATGTGTATATGTCACTTGAAATTAAAGGTGGGTCAAATTACCCATAAATAATCTGGCTGGTCAGTGAACCACAGGGGCTGGCATTTCCCAGATACCACAAACGTTTTCCCATTCACTTCACTTTCATTTTATTTAAAATAAACTATATGACATCTAAAATAACTGGGGTTATTGCAGCTGGAAAAAAAATATACTTGGAGTGTAAAGTGCTTTCCCTATTCTTGTTTCTCATAACAGCCCGTAAAAGGACATGCTTTGATTGATATGAACTATTATGACAAACAGGAAGAAAAACATATTAGAAAATGATCAAGGTGCATTGTTGCTGATTGTTCACCCATTACTCTAAAGTATTGAGCAAACATGTAGTCTCGATATTACAAAACAGTCTTATACGTTTAAGCCTGATAAAATCCTACTGAAAGCTGTGTAAAACTTTCTATTTCTGAGGGTGTTGAATCAGGCCCTAATGAAATTGTAAAAGCTCCCTATATGTTTGAAATACGCTCAGAAGCAAGTCAAAGCAAGAGGCTTCCCTAAACCCTCTACAAAAGGCCTTCTGAGCAGCATAGATGAAGTCAAAACTCTGCACAGCCACTTCCCTTTGTGGTCTCTAATAATAATATATTTGCGAATAATCCATAATTAAATGAGAAGAGCATAACATTAATTATTTCACTAGATTGTTAATCAGCAGGGTATTCCATGCCCCCTCTTCCTAGTAGCTAACCTGTCAGGGTCTAATAATTGTTGCCATGAACGGGGTTGGGTTAAGGTCCCTGAGGAATGCCAATTCTCTTGTTCCATTAGTGAGAGCACATATAGATCATTTTCAGTACTAATCTAGGGCTAAAATCAATTATGTCTCTTGTATTTAAAAATTAAATTGACTCACCATGGGATTAGGATAAAGAGAAAAAATACATTCCTCCTATTATGTGTAATTACAATTGTAAAACATTTTCCTTCGAAATGTAATTGCTGCCTATAGAGACTGAAGCTGGAGAGCTTAAACTGTTTAGCTGACACATTCGGTTGTCTTTCAGGTTTTTCCTTTGGATTATTTAATGTGCTGAAACAGTCTTAAAGACTTCTTGACTTCTAAAGGCTCTCAGAAACACCTCAGGGTTTAAGAAAAACAAAAAGAAGACTGGACAATGAATTAATTCTGTCATCTTATTAAAAAACATGATGAAAGTAATTTATTCTTATAGATGATTTACTCTTTTAGGGAGAAAAATTATCAACTAACCATAATCCTAAAGTTTCCATTTTCCTAAAAACTGCTGCCTATGTCTGGCTTTTCTTTTCATTATTGCATTCTTACCAGACCTTCGAGAGTAGTTAATCAATGCTATGCAATATATATGACCTGCCATTCAGGGACAAGGCTTTGAAGGTCACCAGGGAGTGTAATATTGGTCCTTCCCTCTGCTGAGCAGGAATACACTGAAGATCTTATTGTTCGACAGGATGGTCATGTAAGATATCGCTTAGATGCTCGACAATTTAGGTGCCATGCAAGTCTGGGATCAGACTGCAAACCTACAACACTCTTTATCAGACGTTTTTGGTTCTCTGCAGTCTTTCATGTTGACCTTTAGTACCAGGTCTATGCATCAACTAATTAGATATGCTAAAGAACAAGTTTCATACAGCATAAGAAATTGCTGATGAGGAAATTGGGCTTCCTTATTTACAGATATATATAGAACTCTGAAGGAATTCTCAGTAGTAACAGTGCAAAAATAACCTGTATCACCTGTCACGCTAATCACATACTAAGAAACTGCTTATAAAAGATTTGTAAATTAAGAGTGCCTTCCATAAATCAGTTGAAAACCAGGAATATACTTTTGAGAAGAACCGTATCCCTATGTTCGTCGACAGTTTTCAAGCTCTCACTGTTTTTGCCAGCTTTAGAACCCCTTGAAGAATAGGATGAATTGTTTGCAGGAGCATACACAATAAATGTCTCTGGTTTACATTTTGTTTCTTATTGTATTATTCATCAAGTCTAGTTATATGCATATTATGGATATGAATGGTTATCTATATAGTTACAAGCACCTTCCAGGATGATGGTTTCTGGACAGCTTATTATTCATATGGTTTATTTGCCATGTTTAGAAGTAACCTCTGACCTGTGGATTCTATAACGATTGATTAGTCATTTATTAAGACATCTAAGAATCCATTATTCATCCTCCATAAATTATTTATAAATGTACTTCTAATTTGATGCATGACTTCTATATTTAGAGTACATAAATAAGTCAAGAAAGGCTAACTCCTGCAGTGTCCTAGCATTGATAAGGGTTGTATCAAAACCCAAGTACAAATCCAATGGGAATTTTAGTTTAAATGAATATTTAGTATTGAAACAATGACAAATTTCACCTCGGTCCTTGCAAGTCAATCAGACAACTTATTTTAAATGTTTTTTAAATTATAGAAGTCCATCATTTCTATCACCCTGAGCAGAATTAAATACTAACCTTTGATTTGTGTGAAATTAATTCTATGTTTTCCAGGGAGTGGCAAATGCTATTTCTTCACAAATTTTCTACACAGACATGGCAAGATATTTACATTTTTCATAGCTGTGTGAAAAGGCTGAACTGAATCACAAGCATGCTGAAAATCCATGGGTGGTTTGACTTCAGCCTGGTTTAATAAACTCAGGTTTTGAGGCTCATGAAGGATTAATGGATGTGAGATGGAAATGGCTCTGTCTCTGGGAAGCCAACAAACTTCTTGGCCTTCATCTGATTCCTGTTCTGTCTTGTCCTGTCTTATCTTATTCTATTCTGATTCATCATGTAGTGCCTGAGTCAGAAGACTATGTATTTATCCAAGTTGTTTTCTCACCATATCAGACAAAAAACTTTCAGTAATTTTTTTTTAATTTCTGTTTTATAAAAAAATACCCATTTCCATGTAACTTTTCAGAGCAGAGGGAATCTAAGAGCCAAGAAGCACTCTTTGCACTTGGAGTAAAAGGGGATGAGGTGGGTACTGGTCTTTCTGAGGTCATTATGTAAACTGGTACCCGAAGGAAGAGGTTGTGAAGTACTGACCACAACTCTTAGATAATGTCCGTCAGACCACGAGACATCCCAAAGGTGAAGATCAATACAACAAACTGCATCGCCTACCCACACAGGGAATCAGGTGAACTCACAGTTTCTTAAATTCTGGTCTAACTGGAACTACTTAAAAAACTGAAGAGAACTGGACATATTGTAATAATTTAGTTAAGCTGAGAAATAATTAACGTAAGCAATGGAAGTAATGACACACTGTAAAAACAGTGAATGAAAACAAGTGGACATGATTGGCACATCCAGCTTCCAAGCTGAGGTGATTTTCTTTGCACATGTGTATTTTTAAGTGACTAAGTTGAATAACATCCATTGCTGTGTGGGTTTTTTTTCAGGGTATATACAGAAATACCCTTTTTCTCTTGGGCAAAAGCTAAGAATGATCCTGTCTTCATTCCTTTCATCTCCGCCACACCAACACTCATGAGTGAGAGTCAGCGCTGGGACTTTTACTAGGTCTGGCATAATCAAAAGTTGTGTGGTTGGTAATTTGAATAGTTTTTTCTTCATTATACAGTGCAAATGAAATAAAAGTACTGGGCTTTCAGAGCATGATCTGGGATATGATTCAAGGGCAAGAAAAATCTATGTTACTGATGAAAATAAAAAAAAAGTGTGACGTTCAGATCACAGAATGACTACACGGAATTAGAGGGAAAAGTGTTTTAATGCAGCAGACATCAAACTCCAGCAACGCTATTTTTTACAGACCAGATGCTCAGCTTGTTGAATTGTAAGAGTGTTGGTGACTTTATCTTACGATCTGCCCCAGTAAAAAAGTCATTTCTGACTATAAAATTTTTCCTCATATGATGCTATTGATTTGTCTGAAAAGATTTTCTTTGTCTAAGAAACTGTCCATTAAGAAGTGTTTCTGGGGCTGAAGTTCAGATGCTATTGTAAACAAGTATTATTCTGAATTTTTACAACTGGAAAGTGACAGAGGTGTTGCAAAGCCCAGCACAAATAAGAAAACATCATCACTGCATGAAAATCTACATTTTACACAGGAAGGTAGATGCTAGAAGGCACAACAGAACTGCATTTTGTGCTACATTCTTTCCCTGACTCTGCCCATTAATGAGATATAACTTGTGAAAAATCAGGAGGAGCAGAGAAGAGGCCAAATATAGAATGGCAGCGAAAAGTGAGATACCCTCTCCCCCTTCGCACAGAGGTGACCAGTCTATTTCAAGACTGATCTACCTGGGCTTGTGAGACAATGGGGAATATTGTACTGCCGCCGCGTTCTCTGCAGATAACTATCACTCTCCATTACCGTCAATACGCAGGTGCCAAAATAGATATTGTGCAAATACAAGCTTTAGAAATGCAGGCAGACAGACCGTAAGAATATAACACTATTTGTCAGCAGTAAGCCATTTTAAAACTCGTAAGGTTTAAACAATTATTTTAAATCCCTTCTTGGTATAACTGAGGCATAGAATAATGAAAGGGAAAGAGTGAGTGTACCTGGGTGTTTTTCATGGATTATTTCCTTTTGCTCGCCCTCACCATAGAAACAAGAAGCACCGTGTCCCAGTGACATCTGACTCCCTCGCTATCTTTAAATGCTTCCCCAGATAATACATTATTGTGTTTGTAGCATCTTCCCCGTGCTTCCCACAGTGGCTTCAGAAACACTCTGGTTTGTTGACAAAACAAATGAGCCTCAGACATTGCGAGGAAGGACACTCTTCCCCAGAGTTTTCATGTAGAAAGGGCCACTCTGGTAGCCATAAACAAGCTGTTTAAAGCTGAGGCAGAGGGAAGATAAGAAAGCTGGGCAATTTGATCGGCTGTACACTGGGACTCAGAATCTTATTTGACTGGAAAATATCTGATTGACCTTGAACCTGAAACAACTTGTTGGGGGATCTGTTGATTCGATTGCTCTCTGTCAGCTCCTCGGCGAGCAGCACGCTGTTTCTCTCTTTCAGATTTCGTCTTCAAAAAACCAGACTGATGGGACTGTGATAGCACTGGGCCAGGGCAGGGGGGACTGCATCTTTGGATAGGAGGAGATCGTATTTACAAGAATTTTTTTTGCATTTCCTTTTATGCAAAATCTAGTGACACCTACTGAATCAAAAGATATGCAAGACCTGGAAAGGAGGTTAAAAAAATCTCAAAAGAAATATTGTGGCAAAAGGTGGTCAGGCCTAATGTGAGTCGATTTAAATGAATAAGCAACTAATATAAAGTCAATTATGATTAGGGAACAATGTAAAGAGCTAGATATAGGTTCAGTCAGTTAACTTTGGGACAGATTCTGAAGTGTTATTCAAAACATACAATGCATTACTGTGTGAATGATCTTGATTTTTATGAGATTATGAGATTATTTATGCATTAAAATACTTACCAGTGACATCATATGGCTATTGGGTACTTCAGGTGGTCCCTTTCATTCCCACCAAAGAAAGAATATTCATATATCATTCCTGTGGTCTGAGTAACCCACTCTTAAAGATTTTTAGTATGGGAAGCTCCAAAATTTCCAAGACAGTGTCTTCTACTGCTTTCCTATCTTCATTGATGCAAGTTTCCTTACATCCCATTTTAACTTCTTCTTGCTGAAGTTATCTGTTGCCCTACCTGACAGGAACATCAAGAACAGATTGTTTTCTCTTCCTCAGCAGCAGTCTGCTACAAATGTGTAGACTACTATCAGCAGCACCCTTAGGCTATCTTCTCTAGACTAAACAACCTGAATTCATTCAATCTTTCTGCCTAGGTCATTTTGCTAGACCTCTTCTGACCTCCCTTCTTATTTATCTCTTCTGAATTCACTATACCCAGACCATACCTTTCTTGAAGTGATATGTTCAAAACTGTTTCCAGCACAATATTGCAGCGATGTCTTCAGAGTCTGGAGGTAACAGAAGACATCCTATTGCTAAGCACTATTAATAATGTTTATTTTTGATCATTACAAACTACCCTTATGACATACAGAACTGATTAATCTACCCCAGAGAAAAGAAGTTACATTATCTTGCCCAAAGACCAAGGCAGCTGCAGTGCTGACTAGTTCTTTCAAAGGCATAAACTAGTTTAACTCTATTAACTTGAAATAAAAATCAAGCCTATCCACTAAGTAATTCCTTCAAGTCCGTTTCGTTTTTTAAAATGGCACAACCACGCAATAACATGCCCAATTGCCCCCAGTGACTGTAAGGAGAACGTAGCGGACTCAGATAGCCAGCTTTTAAATGTTTGAAGATAGGCAAGGTGAGAGTTACTTTCAGTCATTGCTTTTGTGTTTTTCTAGTGGTGTTGCAGAGTAGGAAAAAATATTGTGGCACAATCCCTTGTTACTTCCATGCACTGTAACAAACTTGCCTGCCTAGTACCAGACATTTGGTTTTCTCTGCTATTTGTCCCAGGCATTTTGGAAGCCAAGCAACTCTAAGAGATGAGACTCATGGTTAAGTTATTATATCTTACGTATTACCACACATCAGCTGAGCCACAATCCATGTTCATACTCTTACACTGCAGCAAATAGGAGGTAATTTGATTTACTACATAAGGGAAGGGGTTAATCCCACCTGAGGAATTTTAAATTTACTGATATTAAAGCCTGTGTATAAGAAGATACTGCTGCCTAGGTGACAAGTTTAAGTTACAGAGTGAGGATCCCTTAAACTGAAGCAACTTTACCAAAAGTCTGAGACAAAAGAAGATTATATTTTCTGAAGTTATTTTTCTCCGGTGTTTTTGATGGTTCACAGGAAACAGCTAAAACATAACAGCAGCCTAATTAGCAAATGAATTTAGGTATTAGAAGACCCAGTATTAATGGTGGTTAGCTACAATACCTCCCACTTACTAACATCATTACTGTCATATGTCCTTGTCTTAAATTCAGATATCATCAAAAGGAATACTGTCATCTACTCTTTTCTTAATAGGGCAAATTGTGGAGGCAAGTCAAGCCAATATTATCTCTGAAAGCTGGTATAGCTTTCTTGTCTAAAGAGGGTGTCTGGCACCCAATGTTTTCATGACCTATTTTCAAACAGGTATGAGAAAGGGACTGCACCCTATCTCATCTTATGAAAAGGACTTTTGAGGAGAGACTCCACTTGCAGGGAAAAGGTAAGAAAACTTCTTTCTCCAGCTGAAGGTAGTTCAAGAGATTTCCTTTGGGATGTCTGACCACCTGTCTCCAGATATGTTGGTTCATGTTTTCCTCTTGAAAAGCCAGTTGGCCAGGAGATGTCCAATAACATATGATTCATGACCTACAAGATGAAAGTTATCTGACGACTTTTCAACCTTTCAAAAATGTGTAGAAAGAAGGGAAAAAAGAACCACTCCTATTGTGTCCTGCCTTACAAAGTGTGGGACCAGAAACCAGTTGTATTTGGAGATTATTCTTTCTCTAAGAAATTTTTACGGGGAACTTTAGTTTAACAGAATGTTAACTTGTTCATGGACAAGCGTGACCGCTATTTCGGCACTGCATGTGACTTACAAGAAATAAGCAACCTGAGCATTGCATTTCTAAAAAAAACCCTTACAGCAGGGTCTTGCTATGGCAGTACTGGCATTAAACCAGTGGAGTGGAGACCAGTGCTAGCCATTGAGCAGAGCACTGCAGTTGCAGTTACATGTAAGTTGTGGGAG
Source organism: Haliaeetus albicilla (assembly GCF_947461875.1). NCBI lineage: Eukaryota > Metazoa > Chordata > Aves > Accipitriformes > Accipitridae > Haliaeetus > Haliaeetus albicilla. The sequence continues at coordinate 5,694,283 of NC_091515.1, forward strand.
TCAAACCTTCCACTACAAGCCTGTGATCTTTTGAAGGTGTAGTTGCACTGCAAAGGGTACACTTTGTCTCTGAAAGCCACAGAGACAGGCTTCCAGGCAAGGCCTGCTGAGATTTCTGTGTGCGAATTACAGCAGAGATGGAGAAGTTATACAAAGGGACCTAGAGACTTGAGAAATATGAGCAGGGAACAGTGAAATGAGATTCAGTCTGGATGGAACAGTGGAAAAAACCCATCATCTAATGCCTCTGGAGAGAGGTGTGCAAAGAGGTAATCTGAAACAGGCATTCAGTAAATGGAAGACGTGATATTTAGGTTGCAATAACAGTGAAAGAAACCTGTAGGGTGAGAAAGAGCCATTTCTCTCATAGTAAAAGGCAGGCAAAGGGAGCAACAGAGAGTGTGAATGTGCTTTTGGGGAGTCCTGCAAGGAAACATGACATCATGGCCCAGGGAGGAGGCACAACTCTTGTGTCACTCAGCCGTGCTGGAATGATAATGATCCAAAGATGTTGTTACAATAAAAAGAATGGAGAGAAACAGTTGTTTTCAACAAAAATATTTGAAAACCAGAAAGTGACTGGGGGAGAAGTGTCCAATGAGACAACTGAGAAGCAAGAGGAGGAATAATAATTGCTTGCGCAGTGTGGAAAGTTGTTGATACTGTGGAGGAAGGAGAATTATTAAGTGTAGTCTAGGGGAGATAGGCAGGAGAAATAGAAGAAAGTAAGCAGAGAAAAAAAATGGGCTGAACTAAGTAATTAAGAGTTCTTAATAGAGAAGTCTATTAGACAAAGAAATGTTCTCCTAAGAGACATGGCTGTAAGCTCTTTAGTGCAAGCACTATGACTGCTTATATGTTTGGATTGCACCTAGCACAGTTGGGATCCCGATCCTTATCTGATCCTGTGGGTTCTACTGCAATAGAAATAACAAACAGCAGTAATTACGTACTGTGGTACAGCAATAGGGGATACGTGCCGAGGCTGAATTCTCCTCTTAGTTACACTCTGCTGAGGTCAATGGGATTATTTGGATACAGGCTGGTGGTGTTAACAGGACAATTCGGCCCGGTTCATCTGCAAAAATAGAATATGTGTGGTTTCTGCTCCCAAATGTACCTACTTATTACTTGTTGTAGAGCCATGCAGGCTAGACATTTTCCAGCTACACAAGGGGGAATATTGGGGAATGTTTCATGCCCAAAAAACTCATGTCATAGGGCAGACTGGTAGATGCACTGAGCCTGGGACTGGAATGCCAGCGGGTGTTTCTTCAGAGCAACAAAATTTGCTAGAAGCTGCAAAGTAGAAATCTGCTCCTTCAGGACTGGTGTTCAGGGAGTGAGAGTGCAGCTTTTCCTCCCCTCTCACTTGCATTTCAAGTAAGTTCTTGCTCACTGTCTGATTCTCCAACAGGCAGGAGTGAATTTAGAGAGCAGATCCTGAGATAAATCATGCCAATCTGCAGAGACAAGGACACTGGAGAACACGAAGACAAGAGGCCCAGACAGTGCTGTAGCTTGGGAGCAGTGGGTTGGGGGCATTTCTGTAGGTTACGTGGAGACGATTATTATTATTATTGTTATTGTTATTATTATTATTATTACTATTTTAATGGCTGAAAACTAGGAACAACTGGGGCTTGTCAGAAAATTGGGCAATTGATGAGAAAGCAATTGATGACAGCAGTCCAATTCTAATAATTTCCTCTCTTGCTTTGCTGGTACTGGGGTGTACTTTAGCAAAACGACTGAAATAAGTGATGCATTTGCAGTCAGCTTTATCCCTGACTCTTGTGCATCTGAGAAAGACCCAGCAGTGGGTTTGGCAGATAAAGTGGAAAGCAAGACAGGAACTACCATTATGAAATGCAAAAAGTCAATTTGAATGTCAACAGCAAAGGCAGGGGATGCAAGCTTTAAAGAGCTCCAGTTTGAGAAAATGAGGGCACCACATTGTGTATCCCTGACTAACTGCTCATGTTTCAAGCTTTAGAAGAATGCCACATTTAGATGCTTTTCCATTACACATTGATTTTCGTTATTTTAGACCGCAGGACTCCCCAGGCTTCTTGCAGATGCTACATAGGTCAGAAGAAAATGCTGCCCAAAAACATGAAATTTGTGAACATTCAAACTTAATTGCATAAGTTTTCTCATTTGGATGGGACCAAACTGCACTTTGTCACTATTTGGGGAGAAATTCCAGCTGTAGTATGGTATTATATAATACCCTTCTTTTCTAAAACTTGTTTTAATGGTAAAATTGTTGTACGAAAAAGAAAGGAGAATTGTTATCTCACTTTTTGAGGCTGTAAAATCAGTGAATGCGGAGATGAAGTAACCTGCCTAGATTATAGGAGCCATGGAACGCTGCTACCACTAGGTTTCCCTGTTTTTGATAAATAAAGAAAAGAAAAAATAATGTACAAGAAATGGGGCTAAGGTTGATCACTAAAGCCTATGAAGTTCTCTGCATCTCATTTACCTCAATTAATGTTGTGATACTGGAGAGATGCAACACACTTTAGTGGCCTGCCTTGGGAGGAGGCAAATGAATCCAGTTCATTGATGAAACACAGTGGGTTTACCGTTAATGTTGAAACCAAGACCAAAATGTCCATCTTTATTCATGACTGGGAGGTAATGCTCTGGTTTCCAAATCAGTTGCCACATGACCATAAATAGGCAGTTTATATGGTTTTTCTGTCCCTGTTTATTTGTATGTCCCATAGGGACCCTTCCCATGAGGTACTGCCACTCCGTAACTTTCAAGCTCTAATTTCTTTCCTGACACCAGCCCTGTGTTTCCATCATTTCCTCTCACTGCCTGAGCAAAACAGACACTGTAAAGGTATGATTCATCCACATTTGAGATGTCTGTTTTAGGATGAGGTGAATCATGCTTGTTTCTTTCCATCGACTATAAAGGGAGACAAGGGTGACTAATCGAGACGTAGATGTCTGTAGTGCAGACATCTAACGTTAAGTAAGATGAATCCCACTCTCAGAGCCAGCTCAAGTCTGACAGAAAATGTGACAGCCAGCTGGGTCCAGCAGAGCTTTGGCTCTGGCACAGCACTATTTGAAAGCATATTGCTTCCAAGACTATTTCAAGACCAGACAGCCACCTTCTCGTGGTGCTCAGAGCCCAAGTTAATTAGCATGGAGGACACAAGCTAGCCCCATGCAGAAATAAGGTATCTCTGCATGCTTGTCTTTAATTAAGTTGTTCTGGGGAGTTTGGTACAGAGGCAAGACACAGTAACTTAGGTTTAACATGATCTTTGTGCTCAAGCATAGCATTGACCTTGCTGTGCATGAGCTGGCTCCATGCAGAGCTTCTTCTGGATGTCTTCTTTTCGTGTTTCTACAAGAGCGGTGATGGTCTATGCATTTCCACAACAAAATGTCAGCGCCACTCACACTTGCTTCTTGAATTTGTAGAGAGCTGATGGAACTGGGTTTGTGGCAACCAGCTTAGGTCTGGAGGCATTAATGTTTTTAATGCATATTTTCTCTTTTGTCTGTATTATGCCAGTCCTTATTACTTGAAGTACCTGTCTGAATAGGCTGAAAGGTCCATTTTTATGACCACATCACTGTGTATGAAGAAATACCGTAGGTATTCAGTTAGTCACAAACAGCATATTACTTTCTACATGGAACCCAAGGAAACTTAAAGTAGACCCTTTGGCTCCGGAATAAAATTACTGGGCAATAGTCATATCTGATCTCTTCTTAGAGTCAACAGACTTCCTAGCTGGACTAAAGACTTGCAAAACATGCTGGAAGTGCTCGTACCTTTGTTTTCCCAATTCTGTAGTTAACGGGCTAATGATTTTCCCATTTTACCTGTACATCATTCAGTGCTGAAAGTGGGCAAGCTGAACTCTCAGCGATGCCAGAGAATCACTGAATTGTCTCAGAGCAAATCCTACCTCCATTTCCATGGTTCCTGAAATTCTCTCTGCCATGACATTCCATCTCAACGAAGCTTTTGACGGAACTGGGAAATCCACAGATAAAATTTACAAGGAAAAAAACCCAAAACATTACAAAACGATTCTAATTCATCTGAAATACATGCCCCTATCCTCAGCAACAGTAAATCACTCTGTGGAGGTTATTTTCCTCCATACTTTCCAACAATGTTACTGCTCAAACAAATAACTCACCCAAGATTGAACACTGAATTTTGAATAGGTGGTAGAACCAAAATCTCCCCCATGTACTTTGTTCTGAAAAATCTTGATTGCTAATTTTACCATAAATGTGTCAAAAAATGTACCAAAAATTAACATGTATAATGTTTCACTTTTGCTGGCATTTTTGTATGAATTGGTTGTTGAAAAGCCCAAGCCTACAAAGTTTAATTTTCTTACGTATTTAGCTATTAAACACTTTCAGAGAGGGTTCGTCAGCCAGGAGGTATCTATCTTCTCTCCTCCCTCCTTATTCATTAAGTTTGTGAACAAAACAGAGAACAAATTGTGTTTTCAATAAAAATAATATTTAAATAAAATATTTTATTCCTATAGAAAGGTCTGTCTTAAAGAAAAACACATTTTGCATTGAAAGCAACATTTTAAATGAAAATATACGCAAAATAGATGTGTTGTTACATAGAGTTAAGTCTGAGCACAGGGGAAGATGAATGATTGCTTTTGTAGTATGAGGGGAAGAACTGAAAGACCAACAAGGGAGGCAGAATAGTAATCAATGGAAGCAATGACTAAGCCAGTTTTATTTCCAGCAATAGAGGTAGAGGGAAAAACAAAGACACATTTAGGATATATTAAACAGGCATAAGTGACAGGATTTGGAGTCTGAATATGGAGTTCTTCCTTAATAACAAACTGGCTTTTGAATTAAACCATCCATCAGAGTGGTGTCTTCAAAAGGAAATGAAGCAAAAGCTGCTTCATATGCATCTTCCCACTAACAAAATTATAGAACATTACAATCCAGGATACAGATTGTCTGCTGACAGATCAGTTATGAGGAGGGTTTCCCATAACACTGACTATGGTCAAGGAAAGAATGAAAACATGTGCTTAACTTCATCCATCCATCACAGAAACAGAACTAAATAATCTTCAGTGTAATAGTAATTTAGTAGCTCCCAAGTTTTAATGTATTTTTTCTCGCCATCACGAAGTTGAAAGTGCTATTTATTATCCCTGATTTACAAGGAGGGAGCTTAAACCCATTTAGAGTAGGTTTCTAATTCCCAGGGAGTTGAGTTCTTTTGAGGATCTGGGGCTATAGATCTGCATGGTGGGATGAAGCACAGGACAGAGAGATGTGAATCACTGCCCAGCACCATCCTAATGCTGTGGTGTTGCTTCCAGCCCTGAAATAGAGCTCCAGATCGTGCGGCATTGGGGTTTTTTTCATGGGCACACCAGCTCGGAATAATGCTAGCTTGGAGAGTGCTGTGCTCCATCAGGCAGTGCAGATTGAAATATCTTTGCATTGGTCACCCATCAGTTCCCCAGCATACAGCAAGACTGAATCCAGCTTTATGACTCCGACACTGTTATCCTAGTGGATGGACTACTTGTCTCTAAGGAGCCAGATAGATTGTCCCTTTGGCTTTATCAGACTTATCTATATGTTTGCTTAGAGATAAGCACATTCTCAGATGCTTCCTAGAGCTGGGGCTGAGACGTTACTACAGATAGGGATTCCTGGGAAACAGAAAAGATACTCACTGAATTTCTAGACAAATGTCATTCTCAATGCCACTTAAAAAAAAAAAAAAAAGAAGGAAAAAAAAAATTTTCTGCTCTCTTTTCTTTAAAACTTGTGAACAACTCTAGACAGGGATTCTAGAAAACCATTTCAGCTGAGAACAAGACATTAGACAGGAGTCAAACTTCACATTGCAGCCCTTAGTAATCAACAACTGACTTGAGCATTAATGAACTAACTTTTCCATTAGGTAACAGCCAATAGATTGCTGCAGTCTTATATTGTCTCTGTGTTCCAATGTCCTAGTTTTCTCCAACTGCTAATTTAAAATGCTTTTCACTGTTGCAAAGAGCGTAGTTAACTGCTAAAGAACAATTTTATTGCCCTAAAACAGTAATATATTTGCATTCATTACTATGAGTCTTAAAACCTATTACTGATATAAAAGAGAGGATAACAACGTGAAGGGTTTGAAGGGCAGTAGATAATAGTCTGAAAAGGGCTCTGAAATGCCTGAAGTATCAGACATAAAATAGGAATGATAAACAAGTTCATTATTTGTTAGTGACGGTTATGCTGGAGGGAACATTTTTTATATTATTTTTTTCCTTTTTAAAGTTTTATGGAGAATATATTTCAGTCCTAAGCTGGGCATAAATTAAACATGTTTTACCCGGCTGTTCAGTTAAGAAATAGCAAGAACTAATGAGCTGTATAGTGGTAAAGCTGTTAAGCCGATGTGAAAGGACTCTATAGGGCAATCTATGAAGTATAAAAGAGAGAAAAGTCCCCTTTCCTTGGCTATTTACTCCTTCTCACACATTTAGGTTGAGCTCAGCTCTATACCACCTTGAGGTATGTGTGATCAGCAGAGACAATCCTATCTTGACTGTTCGGCAACAATAAAGGAAAAATATAACTATAATATGAAGGGACATAGAGATTGTTTAAATAAAAAGTACACTTCCAAATCCTTCATTCTGACAGGCTTTAGGTCCATTGTTCAGTGCCTAATTTTTTAGGTCCTGACCAGCTATTACTCTTAGAGGTTTTGTTTAAAGGTGGAGCTGCTCAGCTTCTCCAAAAAATAAAGCCAGTGAGGGTATGCGACCTGTTGAGAAGCTTGTATTTAAAGACGGTATTTCCTTTGGAGCACCTTGGCATAGATTGGTGGTTTTCAGATGATGTTTGAAATTGAACATAATCAGACAAAGGTTCCTCTTCCTCACTTGGAAATTTTCTTCCTCAAATATTGGCTGATTCATTTGTCTTAGCAGTAACCACTGATGAAAGTTTGGGATTTCCACAAAAAATATTTTAAACATAAGAGAAAACACAAAGAACACTCTACAGATACTTGCAGTGCAAAATAAACATCTGCATTGCTTTCTTTACTAATTCCAGTGTGAATGGTTGAATTATGCTCATTTTATTCTCTCTAGCACTTGAGATTTAAAAGCTGTCTAAGCTATTTCCTTAAACTATTGCACAGTATTGCTTCTCAAATGGTTACAGCTTCAAAATCAATAGCTCATCCAATCCTTACATATTCCTAGGTTTTAAAACTGCAAACACTGAATAAACCCAGCCTTTCAGCTCATCCTGGGAAAAAGTTAAAAAAAGACAAGTTTACCAGGGCAGCTCTTCTTGAAGGATGCTCTGTAGAGATAGGCAGAGGTCTTTTGATTGACTCAACTTGAGATAAGATACCAAAAGTTTCACTCTCAGAAATCTACGTGGAAACCAGATGCTTTATCAAGTGATTGCAAGGATGTAATCCACTTCTGTTCCCATCCTTGAATATGAATAATAAACTCACTTTTTTTTTTTTGGGGGGGGGGGGGGAGATGTTGCATATCTGATTTAGCTTAGCATGTTTGATTAACCCCCAAAGTTTCCATGGTACCTAATATAATGGGATCCAGTCTGCCTATGATTTTTAGGTACCACTGCATCTTTCTCTTCATCATTATCATCATTATCACCATTGTCATCATCATCATTGCTATTATTATTGTTGTACTTTTCATTATTATTAAAGCATCCTTATCCCAAAACAAAAGAGCTATCAGCATAAATATCTTCTTAAGAAAGGATGAATAAGTGCTTAGTTGGTGCCTGACCTAAATTTTAGACTCCCTTTATAGGTTATGAAGAGAAATTCACCTGACCTGGTTTATAAATCCAGTTTAGAATAAGATGAATATTTCCCTAGGAAGCTTAGAGACAGAGGTCTCCACTGTAGATGGAATCCCACCCATCAGTTCTAGGTGACAGTCTGTTTCCAAAGCAAACTCAGGCACCTTTTTTTAACCCCTCCATACAACACACCCAAGAAGTTCTTTATAATGTTATCAGGATGCAGAAACCTGTTCTGCTCTGTTTCTGATTTCATAAACTACACCACATATATTATTAGGCTGTCACAGAACAGCCCTGTCAATTTGTAGTTCTGTGACCAACTGAGAGAAAAGGAAGCTATGAAGGACCATCCTCTTCCTTTAAAATAACTCTCTATACAGTGAAGGTGATTGTGAATTGTAGTGAGAGAAAAAGATAGATAGAATGAAAGAGAAAAAGAAGAAGAGGGAAAAGAGAAAGGAAAGGGAAAATGAAAAAAGAAAAAGAAAAAATAAAATTAAAAAGAGGAAAAAGAAAAAGAAATTATTATGTTGAGTTTCCCAGGTAATTTTTATTCAGCTGTGCTAGAGCCTCTGTGCCCATGAATCTGCACTATATTTTGGAAGCCTCAGGGGGTTCTTCAGCTTTATACAAGCATCAAGACTTTTCAAAAGTCATCGACAGGACCAAAGAAAGCAAATAAGATACAGATAGAGTAGAAACAAACCAATTCAAAGTTTCCTTAAAGATTAGTTTGTGTTACTATAATGTCACAGTTGCTAGCATGTTTCTGTTTTCTTCAGATCTAGCACTGATTTTATTTATTTTTTTTTAACTGAAAATTAGTTTTGTCATTACATAAGGTAAAAGAAGGAGCAGTTGTAACTGATGTGCATACAACACTACAGCTGTGACAGGAGCAGAGATGAGCACAGGTAAGTCGTTGGCTGAACTGTTGGTGTTAATCAGTCTCGCTGTAATAATGATCAGGTTCAAATAATTACATAACTCGTTAAAGAGGACAGAATATAAGATTCAAACATCCCTAAGAAACCAGTCAGTCTCTCTGGACAGGGTACCAGGGGCTAAAAGATGTGGGATGTGGTCATGCTATGTAACGTGGTAGGACTGAGGTTAACACAGTCATAGATGGATCGCCCCGTCTGCAAATGGTGATTCCTCATAAATCATTATGAAAAATAGACTGACTGTGCCAGTTCATAAATTCAAGGCAAGTGTCTATTTCCATAAGGCCCAAGCAGACAGACAGTGTTAGGGATGCAAACATGCCACCACCACATGCAGTAGTTAATGTGTTAGCATTTTAACAAATTGAGCCACTTCACTGGCCTATTTATCAGTTCAAGCTATTTAGAAATGTTGCTACCATATGTTGTCCATTGAAATGAATGCTAAACACTGCATTTATAAATGGTAATTTATGACTCATAAATGTCTCTGCTATTAGAGTCATTCTGCCACTGTGAATGGAATTGATAGCAGTTTCTGCACTTCATGTTTTGTTTTTTCACTCCCCTCATTTCAGGGATATTGTTGATATTAAAGCTTTAGTGCCTCATAGAGGATGTTATTTAAAAGACTGCGTGTATTAGAGAGAGGTTATTTTTGTGTGCTATCCACCCTGTAAATTGATTTCAGCTTCCGAGTAAACTTTTAGGACTAAATATTCAAAGAGGACCTCTGGAGTATGCAAAGTGATCAAACAGTTTTCAGTTATAAACCCCCCCCGGTTTAAAAACCAAATAAGCAAACAATTGAGCTCCCTGTTTCCCTACTCCTCCTCCTCCCTGCAAAGCTTTTTGCCAATCTGTATTTACCTCGGTACAGAGAAGTTGAGCCTGAAGTTACATCCTCTTAAATCCCTCTCATGACAAAATGCAAATGCTCAAGCAGATTTGTCTAAACGGTTTTGCTGCTTCTTAGCCTTGGAATTAATTTTGGTCAAAATTCTTGACTAGATCTTTTAAATATACTTTATGAAAATGTTACCTATGTACTTGCCTGTGAATGCCACTTCCTAATGATAATGAGCCTCATAGCGGGTCTTGTTGAAAACTCTGAATTTATCAGAAAGAGTCATTTTTTCCAAGTAGGTTGATTACATGTTCCAAGGTGACTTTTAGGACTAAATTTTCAGAGAGAGCCTCTGGAGTGCCACTCCAAAGTGGAAATCATCTTGAAGTTTTATGCATCCAGAAGTTTGGTGAATATAATTTCCCACCATGGAAAAGACCTTGACAGGTCAGTTCATCCTGTGTATCAAAGACAGATCTTCACATAGCACGAGCTGCTCTGGAGAAGGGACTAAAGAAGGAACCTTCTGAGTTAATTTAGATGAGATACTTGATTTTTAAGTAGCTCAGATTAGGTAGGTGGAATTTCAACCTGGGAAAACACTCTTTCATGTGTCTAAAGCTTCTGTACAAATATCTAACGGCACCCAAGGAAATTAGATTTTTGTCTAGAAGGACTGTCTCAAAACGTATCAGCTGTTTGAAAATACAAATCTGATACATGTGAACACAGATACACAGCTGACTACTCATTTTGAAAATTTACCCCAAATATAGGGATGATTTCTGTAAAGTTGCCTGTGTTACCTAGACTGAGGAAATATGTATCATTGTGATTAAGTCACCAGTTAGTTTTGGGACATCCCTGATGAAGACACGCCACACTGCACTTATACAAATGGTTGTTTTAGTGCTGAAAGATGTATTTGGCACAGAACATAGTCCCCAGTCTCCATGGGATTGTGCTTCTGACCAAGCAATATCAGTGCAAAGCATCCAACCAGCGTCTTGGTGTAGGAACATTAATTACACCTTTATATTGAAAGTATTTTGGGGCTATTATCTATGTAAAAAAAAAAAAACTTCTAAAGAGCTACTCCTGTAAGTCTTCATTTCTTATTTGGCTGGCTACTAGGCAGGCTGAGTTACGATGGATAACAATAGATTTGACCTTTTGTGTCCTTTTTTGAATATGGCCTGTGTGACTACAGGCAAGTCATTCGGTCCACCATGTTTTATTCAGTTGTGGAATAGAGATAATTGTTCATTCTTATCTCAGAGAGGCTGTGAAGAAAAAATCTGTACCTGAGTGTGACCTACCCAAATACTATGACTGTGGTGGTCAAGGAAAAGGATGGACAGAAAATCATTAAATGTAAAAGGATCAGAATTGTGGGTCAGATAATCATCTCAACGAGAACCTAGTTCTCAAACCCACCTGGCTCAGGATCTTGAAAACTCTTTCCATGTCTAGAATAATCCCTTCAAGTGGCCTTTATTATTAAAAAGAAATTAAAAAAGATCAGATCCACTCTTAGGGGTTGCAAGTACATAGGGTGTTGAAAAAGAGGCTTCATTAAAAACAGGATGTGTGGAACAGGTAAAACAAAAAGCAGCTATTAAACGGATATGTTATCAGTGGCAATAATGCTAAGAAGTCGTATTGCAACATTTATAAGGAAATGTCTTTGAAATATCTTCTACAAACATTAACTAGTCCTAAAAATTAGACCTCCCCTGCAAACCACGAAATATTTTATCAGTGGAACACAAAGTAACAAAATGTCTTGCTCAACATGCTGACTTTCGGATGGCAAAATCCAGAGCAGAAGGCAAGACCGGAGCTCCCTTTTGCCCAATTTTAACAAGCAATTGGGGACGTTATATGCCGTGCTTCTGGCTTGTGCTGTGAGTGTTATGGCTTTTACAGCTGACGTGGAGTCCTGTGTGGTCAGCAGACGAGTGAGAGTGTTGAAGGAAATGGAATTGGTATCATGCAGTTTTATTTCCTCTTTTTAAGTGTTGTTAATTGTTCTGTGGAAATGCCAGTTTGGGGTTGTTTCTTCAGTTTTTCAGGAAACCTTTGCCACTTCACCCCCATTTGAAAGTAAACGGCTTTTTTTGAGTTCTCGACAGAAAAAAAATTAAAAGTTGGGATTCCCACTGAAATGTTTCTTTTAGAGTCTATGTTTTATTTAGTTTTTATTCAAAACAACATCTGTTTGTTTGTTTGTTTTAATGCTTATGAACTGCCAAAACAATTCATCTATTTATTTTGCAAAGGCTAAATTAAATCCAGACTTGAGAGCTTGACTTTCAGAAGTGCAGGCCACTCACTGCTCTGGCTAAAGTAAAAATCACGTTCATGAACTCAACACTTCTGACTCATGAAAACGTTACTTAGAAATGTTTTACTTTGCTTTAATAAGTCCATTAAAATATTTGCATCCACTGACTGAAAAAAAAAGAGTAACTTTTTAAGGAACCAGTTAGAAGTCTGGTCTGTTATGTATCGCTAAATTCGAGCATCAATACTTTACAGCCAGTGTGATTTTCATTCAAAATCAATAAAAATTAAAACCAACAGATGGCAGGTGTTAAAGAATATTTTCTGGCAAAGGAATTGCTTTTCAGCTGAATAGAAAAATTGCAGACCTTATTTATATTACTTCTAACTTGGACCTGCTCTTAGAGAGCTTCTGTGCTACAACTGCCTTCTGTGGTCCTTTCCAATTCTGAACTACTCATGTGTGTGAGAAGACAAGGACGTTATTGTACTGTTGAAAGGGGATAAAATACTGAAGCATAATAATTCCAATGCAATTTGGGATTTTTTATGCTCAATGTTTTATGCTTATTCTTCCAGTGGTAATGCCACGTAAAAAAAATACAGAGAATAAATTAGATATTAGATTTTCAAAGTGATATCGTTTCATTCTGAACAAGGTGACAAGGGATTGAACATATACAGTTTCAGTATGCTAGAGTGACTTCTGACATCTACTAAAGTCAATGGGGAGAAATGGGCATTTGAAAAGAATGATTAATTCCATTTATTTTCAGTGTCCAGAGAGGATGAGGTGAACTGCACCCTAGCCTGCCTGTTCCAAAACTGACAGCAAAAGGAGCTTAAGGTGACTAACACAGGCGTATAGATCTGGACTTTAATCTTTTTTCTTTTTATAAGCTAAATTCCAGAAAAAAGAAATGTTTCACAACCTTGATGTTTCTCACAATAGCCATAAATAACAGAAGCATCTAGGGGAAGATGACAAAACCAGACTTCTTCTTTAGAATTATATGAAAATCCATGAAAGCTGAATCTGACCTTAAAAACGAATAGATAAGTAAATAAATAAATAAATAAATAATTTAAAAAAAAAAAGAAATAGAAAGAAAATGGCATGACTGGAATACAAGTGTTGATGTATTTTCTTTAAAATACTGCTCCTCAAAAAATTATCTAGCTATTTGTAAGCCAGGTATAAGCTTCAGGGCATCTGCCGTGGAAAAGCCATCCACTAGACTGACTGTGGAAGTGGCACAGTCTGCTCAGAAAAGAAGGAACCTGCTCAAACCTGTACCGTAACGGTTTCCAGAATGCTGTTGTCAACTCCACAGGGAACCTCTGCGGTGCTGACAAATTTTAGGGTATACACGTAGGCTTCTAAATATGGATTTACAAGTTTAATTTTAGGGATGTTTTTTGTTTCATCCTGTCTTTTGAATACCAGCAGGATGCTGATATAGTATTGACTTTGTTTCCACAACCGACAGAATAAAGACTTTTTTTACCATTTATGTTAACAATTGAGTAGATAGTGGTCTGTAAATATTTTTTGCTATTAATGTTGATTTCCCAATACAGTTGTTCACTGTAGTAGTTTTATTAAATGGAGAGAAGCCATGGCAGCCAGAAAATGAACGAGAACACATTGTTATAACTTTTCAAGTAAATATTTCTCACTGTTGTCTGATCTTGAAATAACTGAAATTATCAATTTTCAAAAGCTGAAGCTGTGTTTTGAGGTTGCAGCAAATGTCTGAAGTAGGAAGGCAAAGATCTGTCCCACATCAGCCTAATTTGTCTCTGAGGCAAACACTGGCCTTCCAGAAGCTTATTTTGTTCTCTTTGAAGCACCTCTTGCTAGTCATATGAGTAGTCATTCTAGTCCATCTGGCCATTGTCGCTAACAATTACTGGAAACCAGAAACTGAGGGAAGGGCTACAAGACTATGCAAGCCCCTACTGAGACTTTCCTCAGCATGTCAAACTCTGTAAGAAACTTAGAAATTTCAGTGCCTGGAATTTTTGAGCTAGGTATTTGCATTTAATAGCCATATTATTTTTCCAGGACTTTGGGAAGCCCAGTCTCCCCTTGAGCTGACATCAACTTGTAGCACCAACAGCAGCCCATGGTATCTTAACTGCACGTTGTGCGAAGATGAAATTGTTCTTGTTTCTTTAAAACCCACCCTCTGACAGCCTCCTTTGATACCCTTACTTCTTGCATTAGAATATACAGCAGAAGTCTTTCCCCACTCACCCTCTCCATGCCACTCACAGCTTTATAGACCTCTGCGCTCGTTCCCCTCTGTGGCCACTTTTCAGGCTGAAGATTCCCATATATCCCAGTGACTCCATACGTGAAACCCATTCTCCACCTTCCACCTGCCTGACCGCTGTTCTCTGACCCTCTTTGATTGAGACACTGAGAATAATGAGATTCTGGGACAGAGAAACAATGATGCTAATCCAGCACAACAATTCCTGGGGGTCTTGCTAGTCAAGTCAAGCCCTGCCAATTTATTCCTGACAGCTGACAGGAGTTTCATTGCAGATGTTTTCAGTTTAGGGATTGTTATTATACCCACTGGAAAACCATTTCACAGACAAATATGCCTCTGCATTAGAACTTTCTCCCCAAAACTCCCTTAATTTAATTTGCTTCACTTCAATAAGAAAAGCTAAGAAAGAAAAAGGAAACGAAACTTATAAAGTAAAACAGAAATTTCCTTCTTAGTTATAAGAAGTCTCTCCATCACTGGGAGAATGAGAGGCTGAACTGTTTCTTTCCATGCAAAGACGTGTGCTCTTTCTTGGACTGTGAGGCCGTATCAGACAATCATAATTGTTTCCTCTGAGTCTTTTGCTTCTTTCTTGCTTAGCTAAAGAAAAACGGCTATGTCTCAACAACAATAGGATTTCTCTATTTGTAGTCTTGTTACGACACTGAAGTTTGACTGCCAAGTATAACAAGAAGCACTAACAGAGAGGTCTAAGGTGGTATAGATGCACTGATATTATGAACCTGTACACTGGCAGATGGTTAGATAGCATACCAATAAATATAGAGATAAAAAAGTAATTAATTTTGTTTTTGAAAGGTACAGCAATGGAGGAGGTTCCAAAAGCCACTGTTAAAAGCTGGAATTTATACATAAAATAAAGAGATTTACATAGGAGTGAGTAATTTTCTTTATGGTCCTTTGGTTTTCTTTACAGTTGCAAAGTCCATACATACTTGTAGGGCACAAATCATAGATTCAGACATGTTGGAAGGGACTCCTGGAAGTCTCTAGTCCAAACCACCTCTCAAAGCATAACCAATTAGATAAGGTTGCTCAATGCATTGCCCAGTCAAGCTTTGAATATCTCCAGCAAAGGAGAATTCACCATCCCTCTGGACAACCTGTTAAGTGTTTGACTATCCTCATGACCATCCATAATTTTTTCTGAATATATAACCAAAATTTCCCACATCCAACTTGCATCTAATACCCCCACTCCTACCCCAGCGCACCTTCAAGAAGTCTGACTCCACCTTTCCTACACTCTCCCATCAGGTAGTTGCAGACAGCAATAAAATCCGGCTTAGTCTTCTCTTAAAGCTTAATAAAGCCAATTTCCCACCTTCTCCTTGCATCTCCTGAACTCTACTCCCCTAATCATCTCCTGCTCACACAGCCCAGAGTACAGCTGGCGACCTTCACCACACGGGCACACCGGTGACTCCTCCTCAACCTCTTGTCCATCAGAACTCCCGGCTATTTTTCTGCAAAGCTGCATTCTATTCAGTCAGCCCTCCATCCTGACAACTAAATAGATTGAGACGGATTGCTCCTACAAGCAGCCATTTTTCTCCATAAACTGTAGAGGGAATCTAGACATATTAGCTCAAGTGTAGCTATCTGCACTGAAGATGCCTAAACTTAGGTAAGAGGCATGTATCCATAGAGTCCCTGCGCTTGGTTGACAAAAGTTCATTTTTCTGGAAGGGATTTTAATATTAGTAGGTTAGAATTATGGAGAGATATCGTAGAGGGACATCAAGGAGCAAGAAGACATAAAAGCATCAGGAAAGATTACCCTCCTTCTTGGGCTCTTGCTTAGATTTATCTCTGGACATTAAATCGCTTCCTAAGAACTCAACACAGGGCTAAGATTCCAAGAAGAATAGATTATCTTGCCTGCTGTTTGACCGTTTCATGCTAGGCTTATAAATAAAACAAATTACACTTAGAATACACATAGATTCCTTATCGCTGATTTTTTTTTCTTTTTCTTCTTAGGATACAAACCTGCTTATGTGACACTGACATTGAAACTAAACAGTAAATTAGGGAGAAATAGTGAAACAATATTTTCATTTTCTTTTAACTTCAATTCCCCCTCTCCACTTTCCTGAATCTATTGCAAACTACTTTTTTTTTTTCCCCCAGTTCCTGGCTCAGAACCAAAGAGGAGCACACCGAGGAAAGGCAGCCCACTTCCTATTGAAAGCAGCTGGTTTAAGAACAGTCAGACAATTTGCCATCATAAACATCCACCCAACCCTTTTGTGCAGTTTATTTTCTTTCATTCAGAATCACTCTATAATTTCATAATGGTATAGCGATAATGGCAGAACAATAACCTTTTTACATATTCAGCAGGTTCCTACCTAGCAAAAAAACATCTTACACATCAGTTACAGTGATAGGCATATATTTTCAGTGAGATTTTTCCTCCATCTGTTCAGATGGTGCATTTTCCAACTAAACTATCACCAAGCTTGGTAGCTTAGGAAAAAATAAAAGATGTATTAAAAAAAAAAAAATCAGCATCACTTTGTGACTTACTTAGCTGGGGAACAGATGACTCTTTGCTTAACACAGGAGAAGAACTATGTGGGATGTGTCAGCTTTGCAACACAGTGGTCACTTCGCTTTGGATTAAGGCACCCTTTCTTGCTTCTCAATGTAGAACGAGAACAGAAGTTATAGAGCTCGCCCTTCTTCACGATGACGGTAAAGGCGATGGAAACTTTTACGCAGCTTCGCTAGAGCAGGGTGAGTAATGGGGACAGAGGAGTGGAAAAAAAGTCTCAGAGGACATGTACATCATTGGCACAGATATGTTTCTACCACTGACGCTAGAGCCAGTCCTGGAGTCAGAGGCGCAGAGCAGACAACCCTCTCCAGGACTGCGTGGGCCAGTTCAGGACTGTAAGAGTATTGCTGCACCAACAAACACGGCAGCAGCACTCCAGGAACCCAGCTGGAAGGGGTTCGGTATTTACCAGGTAGCTTTGTGGTTAGTTCAGGGGACACAGTCCAGGAAAAGACAGATCTGAGCAGGGGACGACAGTACAAAGCCCCAGACCTACAAATATTACTAAACTCTCTCCTGACCCAGTGGTTTGGCAGCAACAGGATTCCAGAGGTTGGGACCTCTCTCTCTAGCAAAGGTATTTGAAGGTTTGGTGTTCAAAATTAAGTTAGTTATCCAAAACTCCTATAATCAGTGGAGAAGAATAACTCCAGAGAATATCTTGTTTAAAGACAGACATCAAAGATGGGTCAACAACATGTCCTCTGGCATATTGAGTGTCCTCAGTTGGATAAAAAGGGTCCAGCCCAGACACTAGGTCTAGCTTAAACTGTCATGTAAATACCCAGTTGATCTCCAGTGGCCAAAGTTTGGTTTCCCCTGGGCATGCATGAGTATTCTCATGAGTGCTCTCCGTCTGCATTTGCTTAGACTCTGAGAAGGAACTGTTTTATAAGGGATGGAGCCCTAAGTCTTTTGAGAAACTGCGGGTCCAAGATCACTCACTGCTTAAAGAGCTGAACTGACATGAATAATTTGATCACCAAAACCTACCCAGGAAGGAATTAGCCGTTCTTTGTTCAGAAAACCAGTGGGCATCCAACCCTTTAGAATTTGCCACCTTGCGGGGATCTGGACCTTGTGCACCTACTGACTTAAACTCATATCTAGAGTGCTTCATGTTCACTTTAAGCTACCCATGGGAAATTAGTTAAGGTTTGGGCAGGATGCTAATGCTAGATGCTCAGTGAAATCTTACCTTCAGTAAGAATTAGAGGCACAGACAGAGTAATATCCCTTCTGCACCTCAGCTAGTCCACCCAGGGCTGGTGTAGGTACCATCATGTGAATCTGTTTTTTGCTGTGTGCCTCTAGGAGCCTAATCTGATAAGATGCATTCTTACAGATGCCCCTGGCTGTCTTTCTTGGCATCTAAATTCCTTTGAAATCTTAGTCCTAATTGCTGGTCTAAATCACAGCCACTAACTCCAAATAATACTTGATTCTCAAACCTCCATTATTTCCAGCTACCTTCCTGGATTTTTTTTTTCCTCTGTGTTGACTAACAAAATAATGTATTTATGAAAGATGTTCCAAAACAACTATTCTAACTTTGCTTTTCAGTTCATGGCATCTTTGCTGTTCATTCAACCTTTACAATTAATTTGCTTCCTTAAACCTCTATTTATCTTTCCACCATGTCTCATACTTTTTAGTTTCCCACCCCTCCCAGTAAACCCCGCACTGTCCCCCTATCCTGAAGCCCTCAAAGCTGAAAGGATAGCTTTAATTTCACTTTGCAATGCTTTCCTTTTATAATAATAAACCACCCACAAACACAGGCAAACTTTTGACTTGATTTAAAGCCAGCTCTCTGATGTGTCTCCAGCTTTGCCTTCTGACTTTCTGTCTGTGCAGATGTAAATTATTCAGTGAGGGGTGTTGTAGACATGCCTCCTTCATTAACGTCAGTGGGACTTGTGAGGCTGAAGGAAAATCTACCCTCCCCACAGGCATCTCATGTTGGAAATTTACACTTTATGGCTGTCTAGTAGGACCATATATCACCACACTCTTCATAACTGTTATTCATTCTCCGGAAGGAAAAGAAAGGGAGGAAAAAAAAAAAGGAAAGCTCTGGTGTTCTTTGCATTATACAGATCCTTTGCCACATTAAAAAAAAAAAAAAAAAAAGAGAACATAAAAATAAAAAATGCTTCTGCTAGTGTTTACCACTCAGTACTGTCAAAACGTGAAAGGCAAAGAAGTGCCCAAAAGTGGGTGTCATTTGTGATGTTGTAATTAATCACATATAATTGCTTACAGTCTGTGTAGTACCTACTAAGTGATTTTGTAAAACATGGTTAGACCACAGATGTGATCCAGTTGGTGCTTTGTACCCTTTCCTAGATTCACTGCTGAATGGATTGTTAGTTAAGACATTGACAACCCACCACCAGTATATCATGTGATCCATATCAAAGCATTATTTGGCCCATGGGCAGTATAGTATCATCATTGTTGCAAAGCACAGAATAATAAGGCAGAGACATATACTAACAGTTTGGGATAGCCAGATTCATCTGATTCATTTTAATGAACAACTAGGCCAGAAAAGCAAACCCGACCATCTGTGCTGCAAAGACACTGAATGCTGGAATTTTTTTCCCTTCATCGTCATATTGCTATATCAGCACATGTGCTAACTTCAAACCTTTCCCATAACACATGTGCTCCAATTGCAATCATTTGGATGCAATTTGGTTTATGCTTCCATTTCCCCCCTGTTGATATGAGTGGGGCGGTTGTTGTTGCTGTTGGAAATGCTTTGACATCTCTGTCTCAATTTCTTAATGTTCTTCTATGTGACCTTGTCCAATCAAACCTAACAGGTACTGGCACACGCGCTTCTGCCTTGATCTGAAAATACGCACAATTATGTGCTAGTCGTTTGTGATTTGTAATTGACGGTGCTTAAAAAATATGCATATAGCTTCCTAATGAGGTAAACAAACAGGCAGTGCCCTGTTGCAGAATGTGAGGGTGCAGGAAAAGGCATCTTACATGTTCTTTCATTGAATATTAAACTACTAAACTTGAATTAAAGCCAGGTGACCCACAAGCAAATACAAACAAATAAAAAAGATCCTGGTCGCATAAAGAAACTACCAGCAGTCTGAAAGTCATTAGCTCTTTCAGTCATTATTGCCTGGACTCATTTACGCCGGTTTAGGCCCTCAACTTATGTTTCTGTTCATCCCAGGCTTCCTTTGCGGCCATGAAGAGGGAGAGAGAAGGTCATTTCAGCATCTCCAGGACGATGTGCTCCATCCAAGATCTGACTCGGCCTCTGGAAATGCCCCTTTAGTCTCTCGCTCTCCCCTGCCTGCGGAAAGAGCATGGGGTGACCAAGCTCCTTATCTGGCACCTCACTTAGAACTTTTGTTTCTGCAAGATGTGTTCAGAAGAATTAATATCTAATCGCAAACGTAACCACAGATATCCAGGGTCTACGGGAACCCCACCGAGCAGTCCTTCTACTTGGCAGTATGAGCAGAGCAACCTTTGGAGCCAGACGTGCTGTGGCCACATCAGTGAGTCCTCCCATCTGATGGAAACCCTTACTAATGAAGCTTCCCTGCTTTAGGGGCATAAACGAGTACTTGTGCGTGGCTTTTCACTCGTCTGAGTGGATCCATCAGCTCAATTGGCACTAACTCAGGGATCTCTCCAATTGCTCTAGGCAGACATAACCTTATTATTAAAATTACTTGTGGGTTAAAATGAGGCACACGGAACAGTGTGGATGCACTGATTCATGCTAATTGCAATAGCTCCATTTCTCTTTGCTGAGCCAGGGGCATTTGGAAGCTGATATCTGTTCCATTAACAAACAAGGATGTTACAGTGCTACAGGGTGAAAGCGTATTACAGGTGTTAAACGGATGGGCTGAGTGAATGCAAAACAGTGTCAATAGTTGAATAATTTTGATTATTAGATTTTTCAGTTGAAGGTGGCAGGATGCAAAGCCTGCATGTGGGGATTACATGGTGGGGAGGAGGGAAGAGGAAACCTAGTTAATGGACAAAATGTGGTCATGGTTAAAAATAATGGTAAAATTATGTCTTTGTGCTCCTTCTGTGGTGAAAGGATTAGTCTATAACATATTCGCATGGATATGGCAATGCCGTGTGAGAAGTTTTAGGGAACATCCATCATGTAATGCACGTTTCCAGAAGTCTCTCCACACTTATTCCTACATGAATATTTGTGCTTACTTACTAACCTACTGCCTCAGTGCTTGTTAGATAAAGCAGAGCTTTCTTCTGCATTTGTTGAACACCAGTTTTGGTCTCACACGCTTTCTAGAGAAGAATCCTTTTCTTCATTTCTGTAAGTTCTTTTATTCTGATCCCTCTGGAATTTCAGCTGATGAGTAATTGTTGATGGGTTTTGTTTTTACAGAAAAACATTGTCAAAATTATTGTGGTTAACAGATGTTAAGGTTTAAAGAGACCAGCGATTTTCTAATCTGTCCTCCTGTGTGTCATCCACCTGGGAAGTTCTGTATCTGTCCTGTCACTTACTTTTGGATAGTAGTCTACTTTTTAGACAGAGACACCTGAAATGAGGCATTCCAGGAGAATCTGTTGTTCTCACAGCTGGAGTTAGGTGAAATGTCAGGGATAAATTCCCCAGCAACCCCTCCAAAAAAAGGCATATTTGGATCAGCTGAAAACAAAAGTCTGAGTAAAACATTAGAATTCTCAAAGAAATCCACAGTACGTTGTTTTATTGAGAGAGTTGAAATGTTTGATTTTATCACAACAGTTTAAACACCTGAACACAGATGTCTAAAACCTTCTAAATATTTTGGAGTATCTGACACATCTACATGGGCATGAAAGGTGCAGTCCAAGAGCTACTGAAACCCTGTACCTTTGCAGAGTAATTGGTGATTGGGTGGGGAAGCCCAGAGCATGTAAAAGGATAAGAGACACCCAAGGTTAGGCAGCATAATCCCACCCAGAGTATCTCAGTTCTTGGTTTCAGAATGTCCTTTTATAGCTTGTTTGGTTTGTTGTGGTTTTTTTGTGAGTGTTTTTTGGGGTTTGTTTGTTTTTTTTTAAATCAGGAAACAAATATATAAACAAAAATAGAAAAAGTGAAACAATTCACCACATTTGAGGTCACTGAAAAATCGTGTTCTACTCAAGGGTATTTTGGATGTTCAGCAGATGATAAAACATTCCCATTTCTTCCTGCCTTCCAAAATGAAACAAACCCCAAACTTTTCATTTACTCTCCCCTTCCCAAGTATTTCCAGTTTACCCAAATATGACTCTCCTAATTCTAAAACAGGTATTAACAAAGAACCCCAGTTAGATCTGCTCATTTCTGCATGGATATAAAGAGACCCTAGATGAAAAACTGTGGTCAGATGCCTAACATTCAGCCAGCTAAATTGAGGTGAGATGAAAAACAGCCTTACAGGCAGGGTTGCCTTCTGCAGAAGTAAGTTGGTTGCTCGAGGCAGGATTTTCTGAAGGGCATATACAGTTCAGGGCAAATGGGAGGGGCTGAGAGTGTCATTAATTCTATGGTTTGGGAGAAAATTACCTAAGACCCTAAACACTGTTTAACAAACTTGTGACGGAAGTGACAAATTTACAGCAGAAGAATTCCGTTATTTAGCTGATTATGTGGCTGATAAAAATTAATGAAAATACCCCAATAAGGATTTATATAGTTACAATATTATTAAAAGTTTATAAGCACTTGCTAATTGGCATCATTAATGAAAATTAATGTGGCTACATGCACCTAAGTATTTCACCCTGTAATGAGGAAATGAACAGTGACATGAAATACTACTAATAATTAATACTACATATATTTTCTGAGACAAATAGTATGTCCAAGGCTTTGCCAAGAGAAGGAAATACAATTATCCAGCCTGTGTGTAACATGCGGTGGTAAGGAGTTAGCATTCTAGCTAGCGATGTTGAGAATAATGCTTAGTGATAGAGATACATCAAAAAGATCACAGAAAAGACAGTAACGGTGCTGAACCTGAGGCAGAAGTTTCTAATCCGTCTCCCTTTGTCGTGTTGGACAAGTTAGTTGCTATCTCTCTGTACCTCAGATTTACATTGGCAAATACAGATTGTATCACTTCTCTCTCAGTGTGTGGTAAAAAAAAAAGGTATATACAGGAATGGGAGAGACGCTTTGGCAGTAGGGCTGCAAAACTGCAAAGGCAAGATGCATCAAAGGACCTGCAGATCTTGTAGGCAGATCCTATAACAGGAATAAAAGCTCGAATCTTTTACCAGGTACCTGGGCTCCCTGCACAGCGCATTTGGATCAGCATCATATCAAAAACATCCCACATGCTTGGCTGACAACTACCTTGTAAGAAGCATGAAAGACAGGAACATATATTCCAGAACGTATCCTTTTCTGAATCTTAAACACTTTGCTCAGTCTTTGGGGTGTACCATAACACATCACAATTACAGTCCCAAATGTCTCTGGAACATATTTATTTATGGCCTTTTTTTTTTTCCCCAAAGGAATTAGGTGTCTGGTTTTGACATTCATATGAGAGTTTGGTGATTGGAGCAAGCCTTAAAAAGTGGGTGGCCCAATTTTAATTTCCTCTTTTTCTTATAATGATTCAAATGTCATCTCCAGCTTCCTGGGAGACCCTGCTAATAAATAGAATAAACTTGAATTTTTTATCAGCTGGATAAGATAGAGAATCAAGAGCAAGCACTAGAGCACTAGAGTCCGTTTCCAGCTGGACATCCTAGGACATACCCACCCATTCAGTTTTATTCCTTTTTCTTGGGTCCAATTAATTAATCTTTAATTCCTTCCTATAAAAATAAAATGATTGCAGAGCAGAGAATGCTTCTACCCTAATGTCATTTGTAACATAATGGATAGGATACTTTCTTATCAGTAACCGAGGAGGGCAGAAGCACTTTCCTGGTGCCCTGTTGAAGCTTTGTCATTTAGCACAAAAAATTTTCAAGATTCTTCAGAGGTAAGGAGGCAAAAGAGACTAAATTCCTGCAGGGAGGAATTGAACATAGCTTTCCCAGTCCTGGAGGGCTGCTATAACCACAGAGTTACTGTTATAAAGACAGATTCTATCATTATTTTTTCAATCTCATTCTCTGGAGGGAAGCTAGATGAAAGACTTACAGAATGTAACTTGGATTCACTGTATGTACTCCTCCAAAATGCAGCCATGAGAGCCACGGGTTTTATTTTGTTCTTATTTATTTTGTTCTGGGTTGTGAGTCCACCCACAGGTTAAATAGCTTTTATCAATTTTGTCTCAGAGTGACATAACGAGAATTAATTGTTATTTGTTGATTACTGTGTGATCTTTGATATAAATTCCACTGAATATGTGAGGTCTTTTATTGATGTAACTTGTTTGACCATATTCAGGCATTGCATGGAGTAAACTGGAAGTTAACTCCCATGGGAGTTAATTTACCTTTCCACTATCCAATGTACCTTGCGTTCAGAAAAGTATCTAACCAGACACCATTTTTTCGTATGATTCCTGCTTTTAAAATTGATTGTGAATTTATGCATAGAACTGCTCAAGTTTCCTTACAAGACAGAGACAAACTTTAAAATAAAGCTTATCATAGTGAAACCCTGCATTTTTCATTGACTCTTCATTATTTCTCCTTTTTCACTCCATGCCTATTTAAAAAATAAGTTTAAAGTATGGTTGCAGAGATGTATGACACATTTTGCCTTGGCCTCATCATATATAAGTAAATTAATGCAATGAAAGGAATTAATTTACTCTGACTGTTACAAGCTGTCAAAGGACTAATTTTTTTCTATCTGTCCTCCTCTGGCTTTGTATTCTAAGTTTTGACCTTCTTCACGATGATTCACCCTGGTAGAATGTTTTCCCAAGGGATGTTTATCTGGTAGGTAAGTGATTTTATTTCAGATCTCAGTTAGAAAGTCACCTTTTGTCTGTTTACATTGCTTTGGAGAGGTGCATTCATCTTTGTGTTCAAAAACCCTTTTCAGCATCCATTCCTTTATCTGGCTTACCAAAATAAGCTGACTTGAAGTGTAGCATTAATTACACCTAATTTTGAACATTTAACTTGTAGATGTTTCCATCTGAGTTGTTATTATAGTTTCTTTTTAAAGACTATAGAAGGAAATAGACAGTTTTAAAGTTAAATTAATCTCATCTTGACTTAGATAGCTTAATGTAGGATGGAACAGCCCTGCTTTAGAGTACCTGTTTCTTTTCATAGACCATAAAGAGAGCCAGTGATGAGTATCTCAGATGGAGATGTCTGTATCATAACTGTCTAAAGTTAAGGAAGATGAATCCCATCCAGAAATGAGAAGTAATGGTAGCATATCTAAGACCACAAGAATATGTTTCCTCTCTCTGCTCTTCCAGTCGGAGGGGAATACAGTGGAGCTGGCCACACATCACAAATAAGATAAAAGGCACAGCCAAAGTGAATAGATTAGCACAAAGCCATATGTAGGACTGCTCAAAGCTGCTGACAAATAATGTTGAACTTCTAACAAAATGCTGAAAATCAAAGCCTATTCAAAAAAAAACATTTCAAGAATGGGGGTGGGGAGATGGAGGAGACTGGGGTGGAGGGAAGACAAGTGACATTCATTTAGTAAATTGTTCAGTGGGAAGGCAAGTGTAATCTCAGGCCTATGGCTTGTCCCTTGAGGTTGTTAAGTGTTCTCCTGCGTTCAGCAGAATGGGAAAGGTTTATGAGACCCTTCCCAACAAAGTGATATTTGGGCTGCCTTCTCTCCAATCTACTTAGCATCCTCATTTATATTCTACCTTTCTGACTTCTATGAAAATCGGGCTTCTTTTCCACAGTTCTGCTAAATGCCACCATTCTATCGTCCATCATTAAATTATAGGCTTTTCTTCTTCTCTTCCTCCTTCTCCCTTCCTTTCTTTTCTGCTCCACCCTGCATCTCCCAGAGGTATTTGCATTTCTGTGGCAAATACACCGATTCTTTTTGCATGGTTTGCTCCAGCATGACACGAACTATTTAATTGTAAATTATTAAGTCATCTGTACTTTCCTGAAATGATTCAGAGTGGAATGACAGGAAATTATTCCTAGTGGAATGACAGGATATGATATGATGAAATCACGATTCACATGTAAATTGGATGTCTGCAGATAGAAATCTGAAGTCCACTGAGAATTCACAAAAAGAAAATGCTGCAAGGTTTATCTATTGGGTAGATTATTTATTAATGGATAGCCCCTGTATTAAGTCTGTCCACTCTTAGTTGTAAAAACCACAGGGGGATTTTTTTTTCCTTAGTTGTAGTTTGATGTGAAGGTTTTAGACAAACAGCAACATTTCTAGTCTTCCTATATACATATATTTTCCCCTCAACTATCTAATTTGTCAATCACACACACACACACACACACATATATACATAAAAGGTCTGACCACTAGCTGGCATAATTCACGTAGCTTTATTGCGTGAATGGAATTGTGCCAGTTTACCCATACTGATGTTCTGTAGACCACAGATTAAAGTATATACAGCTACACAGAAATTGTCATGCTTCTTTATTTTTGTTCCTTCTACAAAGCTGTCTGCACAAATTATCTCTTTGGCTTCCTCTGATTTACTTTAAAAGTGTTACATTAATTTTAAATGCAAATTGTAATAATTAAATTTGACCTTATAAACTATCAGATGTGATGGGAATTTCCCTTCCTGATTTTTTATCTTAAATTGGAAAGGAACCAGATCAAACAAGCAGGGAATTTCAAAGTCAAAACAAATACCATTCATGGCTAGGGACTCTGCTACAATAACAAAAAAGAAAACATATGTATGCATGTATGTATGTGTGCATGTGTGTGTATAATACAGATGTTAACCACAAACTAGCCAAAATCTTTAAATTTGTATGTAAAACTGGCTGTAGCTCATCTTTTGTTGTTAAGGAGAAAAAAAAAAACATAATCAAAGTGACCCACATAGATATAGATTTTTTTTTTTTCTTTAATAATGGATACTTTCAGATACCTCCTAAGGTCCTATTCCTCCTGTCATGTTTAAAGGGTTTATTGTTTCCAGAAAAGCTTTTGCTGCTCCCTCTGGAGACTGAGCTGATCTAAGGTAATATTAATTCTGTGCCTCTCTCTTGTCGGAACTCGACTTCAAACGGAATAAATGAGATGAGAGCTGAAAGAGAGGTTATGCAAGCTGTCATCCTCCATTGTGTTGGAGGCATCAATGACTCTCAGAACAAATTAGGTGTCACTCTACTAAATCGCAGTCAGAAAGGCAAATCAGTTTATAGAAGACTTATTTGGTCTCCTGGAAAGCTCTTGCATTCAGAGCACAGTTAATCTTCCTTTTCTTTCGGTAATTTTAAAAATCCTCATTTTTTATTTCTTTTTAAACAAAGATGAAGCAGAATTTCCTCCTGATGACTCATAACGTTCCCCATACAATTCATGCTGATTAGTTCAGTCTAATTTCTCTCTCCAAAAGAAAAAAAAAGTCCCACAGAGGTTTGTTTCACTCCTAAAAGAGAAAAGAGAAATGACTACATATGTTTTATTAGACTTCTTAATTTTGGGATTGTGGCTTGGGAAAGAGGTCTGTGATATAAAGAGTATATGAAGAAAAAAGAATATTTATGAAGCTTGTCAAGTATGAATTCTTCCAGTTTTGCAAATCTTACTGATTCTTTACTAAGTGACTCTCAACCTGTAAAAAAGGAACTAGCATTAGTTAACTACCTGGTTAATAGTTCACCTCTGGCACTCAATTTAGCTTTTCTTTTTTTTTCTTTTTCCCCCAGTAAAGAGGCTACATGGAGTTTTGTATTCTAGGCTGCACAAGGAACTTATTTCTTTTACAGCTGAGTGATGTGAAATCAGATTTTCACTGAGAAAGAGATGCTCACCCACTTCTTGAAAGAAGAAAATTGCCATTTAGCAAGATCAGGACAAAGATGGAATACACCTCATATGAACTGAAGTACCTATTCTAATTCAAGATTATGTCTATACAAGCGAGGAGTATGGTACAACAGGAGTACATCTGCAGAGTGAAACAGCTGCTGTTGAGGGTCATTTTACATTTAAAAGGGTTTTTTTTCAGATTAGCTTTAGTCTAGACCTATGAACTAGGACCCAATAGGTGCTGCAGTGCATCAAGTGTCCTTTTGAAGAGCATCTTCTAGTTTTGCTTCATTTAAAAGGTTTTGAGGCCACTCTGTGATGAGAACCAATGTGTAATAACTGGGGCAATCAGGAGTTTTTCTTCAAAAGTACACTCTCAGCCAAAACTGAATGGAGATATACCATTAGTTTCTTGTAAAGTCCAAGATAAGAGATAAGCACAGATGCTTAAAACTAAAGGGGTGTTAGAAGTCATGAGAACCTAGTGCTAAGTTTCCAAAGACAGATCACATCTAATTTCCTGAATTTTAGAGAAATCTTTGTACTTCACCAAAGTTAGAGTGCTTAGGTTCCTTATAGAAGACATAGAGAGGGTTAAATGACTAAAACTAGGTTCAGGGAAGCCACCAGGCTTATATAGGAGTCCCCTAAACTTTCTAATGGGAAATACCAAGGAAAAATCAGAAATTAAATGCCACTATCAAGAGTTAGCTAAACAGCTAACCTTCTCTTTGAGCTGAAGCCCTAAAAGAAGTCAACGTGAGTAGAAAGGAACCAGAGATACTCCCTCCCCATTGCAAATGACAGAAAAACTGTCCACGCGCTCAGATGAGTGAGGAGATCTGTTACCGAAAGCTCATCCTGCCTACTTTGAAGCACGGATTGAAAATCAGTTCTGTTTTTTCAGCAAAGTGGCGACACCGCAGACGTATTGGGTATTTGAAAATAAGACTTTCTGAATCACTGCTGTTGACATTTTTCTGCTTCAGGAGATAAGCAGTGTACTTTTGAACCTCCTCAGGCACAGGAGGGAGCTGAACTCAGATCCCCCACATGCTGGAAGGTATATCTAAGACTTGATTAGTCATAAAAACACAGTTAATTCCCTTCATTCCAGCTTTAAAAAATAAAGACTTTTGCCTGAGCTTGTTTGTTTGTTTTCATTAGACAAGAGACACAGGGATTAGGATTGAACATCCCAACTGTAAGTGAATTCCTCTTTATGGGCAAAGCTAAGATGGCAAAATCCTGAAATGACAGGGATATTCCTCAGAATTTCCTACAGATTGCCCTGCATAACTTACGAATCCTCCTTCTCCCATGTACAAAACCCATTCTGCAGATGCCGCTACAGTGACTAGCAACCTAAAAATTAAGCTTTGTGTTAACGAACTGTATGGAGTCAAAGTGTTATCGTATGCAAAGCCACATTCCCAGGGAACATCAGAAGAATTCACTCAGTGCCTTAATGTTCATGGAATGTAAAATGCTACTGTAAAATAAGATGTCCAGACAAAAGGAGGAAGTAGGATCAGTCTCAGTGTCAGCACTCTGATACTTGAGTGATAACATCTCTCTTTTTTCTCAGCACATTGCGAAGGCTCCTGAGCAGAGATGTTTGAACATAACTAAACATTTTCTATGAGCATTCCTTCCAAGTAATAAACACATTTGATTTGACTGTGCTCATACATCATTTATACTCACTTTCTCTTGATATTATGGCAAATTAGTTAACTGGAAAATTTATTTGCAGAACCAGCTCATTTTTAAACTCATACTGCAAACTATTTGAAAAAAAAAAAAATTTCATATTCATTATGGGAAGTATCCACAGCGTAGGAGGCTTGCTTTTATGAGCTTGATTTACACAATAAAGTGGTGGAAGGAGCTTTCAGACAGTGCAGCAGCACAGAACTGATCAACCAGAAGATAATGACAGGCCTGAAATGGTAGGACATAAGCCTCATCTTCATTATTTGCACCAGGTTCCACAAACCAGCTGCTCAGCGTCACCAAAGTCAGGATCCTCACCCTTTGCTTGCTGAGCTTGATCCAGTTATTTTATGTAGAAGAACGGACAGCAGGTATCTGAGAAACACAGGGTGCATGACGTGGGACCTCCAGACCCAACACACAGTTGTCTCCCCTCGCCAGCAGTCATCATCACGTCAGTTTTGGCACTCACAGCATGAACATCAGCAGTGACCATGCTGCACAGATGGAGAGGGCACCTTTTCTACCTGAAAGCAGTCTGGAAAACTGCAAAATTCTCTTATATCCTTCTAAGATAGGGCCAAAATCAAGGTTACTCTTTTTGCAGAAATGGGCTGGTTTCTTGTCTGCTGCTGTTTCTAGAGATAGGAGTGACGTTCTCACAAAGGGAAATGGTGAAAAATCTTTGTATGTAGTCCCCTCATCCTTAACTACTCAAAGAGAAAAATGACACAGTCCCTCCACAGACAGATATCTGAAAATTTCTGACATGCTGAACTATATACATAACTGTAAACATGTTTCTTTCTCAGACATTTCCAAAGTCTAGGCCTACCAAAGGGATTTCTAGAGCTGTTAAAAAAATAATAACTAAAAAAAAAGGGGATTTCTTGGAGAAAGGGATGGAAACACACTGTATTTACCACACAAATTTTATTCAAAGCAGTGAGAAAAACTGAGCACGCTGATGCTTAACCGCACTTATGGTTTCACTTATTTGATGTGCTCATGGAGTACATCAAACATGGTCTGAAAATCGGTGAAAGATGGGAAACAAAGGGAAGGAATAAATAGTCAGTGGCACAAGGTGAACAGTGGGATGCCTCGCCTCATTGTTCTGCATTAGATCTCGTGTTTGAAATCTGTATTAATGATCTTGAAAGAGGGTAATACTGAGGTTAGCAAAACTTGCAGATGACACAAAGTTATTTAGCTAGCACGGACCAGAGAGATCCGTGAGGAACTTCAAAGAGGCTTAGCTAAACCATGTGAGGACTAAAGTGAGGGCAAATGAAGTTCAATGCCAATAAATGCAAAGTAAGGCATACTGAAGGGAAAAAAATAAATTAAACTGCTTGTACATCTGACAGGGGTCTACATTCACTGTCTCAACCCAGGAAAAGGATCTGGGTATCAATGAAGACAGATTTCTACACCATATGCAGCTGTAGTTTTAAGAAAAAAATTCAAACAAGATGTGAGGATTCATAAGAACTGGGATGGGGAATGATGCAGTAAATACTACACAGCTAATCTATAAATCAAAATGTGGTCTCATCTGGAAAATCTCGTGAAGTATTCTTATACTATCATAAAAACAAAATAAAAATAAAAAAAGAAAAAAATTTATCAAAATTAGAAAGGGCTCACCTGTGACAAATGAAAGTGATCCATGCCTTAAAAAAAAAAAAAAAAGAAAAAAAAAAGAAAAAAGCTATCATGTAGAATGACTGAAAAGATTGGGAAGAGTTACCTTAGAAAGGAGAGGGACAAAAGGACATAATGAAAGGATAAAAATAAATGACTTAGAGAAGATAGATTAGGTGCTTCTCCTCAGCTTGTGGCAGGACCGGAGAATGTGCAATAAAATTAAGGACGGTAGCAAGTTCAAAACAGATAAAAGGCAACAGTGTTCTTTTTTTTACAATGAGTGATTAAGCCAGGGAAATTTCTGACACACTGAAAGTTAAGACTAAAGGACGCTTCAAATAAACATTTACATGGATAACAAGAATTGCTGAAGTTGAAATAAAAAGCCAAATATCTGTTGGGAAATCTTTGAAAGCTCTTTTTTTAAAGCCAGATTTCTTGAACTTTCCTTTGAAGAGCTCTCTTAGGCCTGTGCCCAAATCCCACAACCTTTGGAGGAAAAAGACCCTGAGGACCTACAGCTCATGTTGGGGTTAGTTCACGTAATGCGATGTCTGTATTAGAGAGTTGTGCATGCTGAGCAGTAATCTTCATGTTCTGCACACAGAATATTACTTTAGCTATGCACCAAATATTTGTTTCCAGACACTCAGCAGCCTGCGCTGCCATGTACCTGGAGAGATGTATATATACACATAAATGTGCTCATGAACTGCAGTTCAGACACTGATTCTGCAGTACACGCTCTACAGAGTTTCATGGCACAGGCATGGCCATTTAGTAGTGACACTAAGGATGCATGTGATGTCCTATGTTTACTGTCCCAAATTCTTTAAGACATGGTGCTGGCAAGTCATTGAGACAAGACACTGGGCTAGATGGATTAAAGATCTGACCCAGTGTGGCAACACCCGTGTTCCTCTAAACTATGTACAGAGCCAGGCTGTCTATACTGACACGGCCTGTTCTTACTTGTCCTCCCCCTCTCCCGGACTGCTTGTTTCACCAGATCATCAATATTTATCTTTCAGACTGCAGGTTTATGGACTGAAGATATGATGAATGCCTTTGTGTTTGTAGGCTGTCAAACACAACACAGCTTCCACCGCAGTTGAAGCCTTAGGTCATGCTAGTCAGAAAATTGTGAAACATCAAAAACTTGCAGCAGTATCAGTCCATCCCAGGGAAGGAGCAAAGGAGACATATTCCTTCCTTCAAATCACGAATGCCAACCCAGAGTACCCCAATATCTGACACTGTGAGTGGGCACCCAAACCTCTGGCTGCTCCCTGAGACTCCTCTTTACAGTCATCAAAATGGAAATGGCATGACAGTCATGAACATCATTTCACTTCCAGCTTCCTCAATTTTCTCCTCCTTTCCAGTGCCCTCCCACTCTCTGTGTGGCGAGAGAAATATGTTTTCAGAACTGTCATTTTAAGGAATAAATACTTGAACCGCCAATAACTGCGTGCACTTTGCCCCAGCTGAATGAAAACCTCCTTTGTGAGCATAGAAGCAAATGATATACAGTTAAGTAGAAAGAAGTTACCTGAATGTGCTTATTTCAGCCCACTATTTCTGTATTATGATAGCCTGTTTCCAGTAGATCAAAGAAACCTGGCAGTGTTGTTTTTTCACACTTGAGAAGCACAAACATCATTTAAATGCCCCCTCAAAATATTCATGCATCAAAAATCCGTTGAAGGCTCAGTCTATTCTCAAGCTGGCTTTCAGCCAACATTGTTATGTTGTTGCTGCATCACGACGGAAATAGCAGACAGCAGAAAACAACAAACAGCAAAGAAGACAAGCCTTTAAAAACAAATTTAAACAACAACAACCCCCCACTTTAACACTATTTAGAATTTCAATAATAGCAAAACTCATTGATAATTGTTCATTTATTGATTTAGTTCTACAAAATGACATTTTAAATGCTGACTTCTAGGATTCTGTTTGCAGGTTTTTTCTAACCCTCAGCCTTATGGTTTTTATTTTGTTCTGTAAGACATACGTAGCCTGTGGATGGATTTCTCAGTTGATGGAAGTAATGAAGCTTCACTGAAGCTGACAATTAGCTCTTTCATAGTTAAGGTCAAGTACATAAGCAGATTAAAAGTAAATGAAATTATTCTCAGTATCTGCTGAGCGTTTTGCATGACAAATGGAGAAGAATCTTGCATCAAACCATTAATGTCTTCATGAGCTCATCTCTGAGAAAGTTATCGAGTTTCTACTTAGAAGCTTGAGTAGACAGAGACCCTAGGTAAGTTATTCCAATACTTAGTTGTCCTTAACTAATCTTATAATTAAAAAATTCTCATGGTAAATGGAGAAGACTTTTTACAGAACACAAAGAGGGAATCTATGTCACTGAACGTGACATAACTTAACTAAAATGCTAACGTGCCTTTTGGTCTTCTGGGTACCTGGTCCTGAATGATTATGATCCAATGTATCTACCTAACATGATTGCCCATATTCCCTGTACAGTCAGTATGAAGACTGACATCTCTGAAGATAAGCAAAGTGCAAACCTGTCCATCCCTCTCTTTCTATGCAGAGACACAGAATCCCTCAAAAACAATGTCATCATCCCAGGAAGCAACCAATGCAACTTCTAGGCTCTACTGAACCTGCACTGCCTCAGAAATGTCTTTAACCACAAAGGCATCGGCCATCCCTGTCCACGGTGTTGGGTCTGAGCCACTGTGCATCCAGAAGTGCAGCACTACGGAGATCCACGGAAGGACAGCCAAGAAAAAGCCTGACTACAACTTGATAGTCAGAGCATTCATCTGGGAAGAAGTAAAGCAGGATTTCAGTTTCGACTCTATGAATGTAATATCTGTGTTTTCTTTTCAACCTTCATTTAATAATATATGAATGTAGGTCTATCTCTATGGTATATGTCTATGCACATTTATAAGCATAACTCCTGGAGCAAGAAATAACATTCAGAATTCACTCAGCCTTAGCCAGACCTTCAGTCTAGGATCAAGTCCAACATGAACGGCAGAACCCCCACTGCTGGTGGGAGGCAGGCATTTCTTTCTCCAGGACAGGCCCTTATGACAGTGTATGAAGAAGTATATATGGAAATGTGGTTTTAGGCTAACTAGGAAAAATCTCTAATGAATTTGGGTGCCCATGAGTTTTGGTAGTTCTGAAAAATATATGAAGTGGTTTAGATATATGCAGACCAGATTTCATCTAGACTTTGACAGATCATCTCTTTGGAATTCCTGATTTCTCAGCTTTAGTTCTGCAGTGCAGCACATGGGAACTGTGCAAACAAAAGCCATTTGGCGAATGCTTAGTGGGAGCAGGGCTGCCCGGACCACTTCACTCTTTGCCCTTCAGCACTTTCATGGTCAGGTCTTTTGCTTCCTTGCGAATTCATGTGGAATTCATTGTTGGAGATCAGCTCTCTGGTCTTGATGTCTTTCAGGAAAGGCTGGGTTGTCATTTTAGGCCTATGAGCTATATTTGCTTGTTGATGGATGCCTCCACATTGCCAACTGAAAATCATCCAGAAGTCAGCTATAGCAGATGTGCCATGTAATTACGCTGTCACTGAAGGATTCCAGACATTGGCTTGTTAATTCTAAGAAACCATTTCTATCCATCAGAAAATTCCCATTTATTTTTCCTACATACTAAGAATTTCAGCCATATTTACTGTGATGAAAGATGTATTCCAGCAGCTTTTTAAGAAAGAAAAGCCAAGACTCGTCTCATCTAATATTATGCCTGCGGCTGACGCATCTTGAGCTAGGAGCCGAATCACCCTCCCTTCCTTCTTTTAGACATGCGAGAGAGAGACCTCCGCGCAATCATTCAGACTCACTCCTGGTTGTACGACTCACCCATTGGAGCTGCTCTTTTATACCTGCTGGTAAGGAAGCTTACAGTACAACTGGCCTCCTAATTTGGGGGCCTCATTTAAGAGACTTAATACAAAAGAGCTGAAGTCACAGACAGACGAGGAGGCCCATTTCTTTTCTTTATTAGACCTCAGATACGGCATGAATCAAAGCAGAAGGTGTCAGAGAGCCAATGTTATAGCATCTGATATACTGTGCTTTGGGCACCCTCATATTCAGGACAGTTGCTTAGCAACTGGGATACAGGCTGAGGATGCAGAGAGTCTGGGATCTTTTCTCTGCCCAACACGATTAGCATGACTTGGATAAATTACTTCACCTTTCTGTATTCTTCTTTCCCTTTATACATTTATTTATTCTGTCTCTCACCAAATGCTTCAGCAACTCCCTTGAAGATATTGCAGCCTTCGAGTAACAAAATGATTCTTCTCCTACGAAGCTGCAGATCCTGGGCAAGGGACTCGGGTGTCACCTCCTCTCACTACCTGTCTTCTCCTTGACTACGTTCATCACGGACGCAAAAGAGCTGCCATATTCACTATCTAGGAACGGAGGCGTTTCAGTGGGGAAGTGTTTTTCCTCCATGTGTGTAAATTTCTGAACACAAACCGTTTTCAAAAATCTAAGCTGGCATTTGGCAGAATGTCAGTAGACTTTATACAATAACACTATCCAACTAGACATATTAGGAGAACAGAATCTGCAAGACAGCATACTTTTGGCTCTGTTACATATTCATACTACTGCTACTACTGCTACCACTACCAGCACATAAAGACAGGTGGAAGGATAGTGGGGCTAACATTAGCCCTTCGTGAGAGCATTCTTTGCTTGACTGATGGTTCATAACCGTTCAGCACGGACAGGGAGCTGCGAGGATTTGCCGTCCAAGTTAGGAGCTCTGGCTGATCGGCAGATGAAGGAAGAGTTGGCTCCAAAGTCTGTAACCCTTTGATTTCGTGGTTGTTTTCTGCATCCTGATCTCGCTGCAGCTGCCACCTCAAAGAACAGGGTGAGAGTAATTGTGTTGGCTTGCCTCCAAAGCCCGGAGGAGTAGTCACTTGCTACTCGCCCAGATTATCTGCCCGGCAAACAGAAAGGTTAATGATGTAGAGCTTGATTACTCTGGTAGAAAGAAAGCAGTCAGCTTGATCCAAAAATCTTTATTGTGTGTGTAAGGGAGATATGTTGAAAGGGCTCAGAACTGAAATACGTTGTCTTCTCTATTCTGTCTTTGAACATGGGAGTATTTGCCTTCTGGCAGGCATGGTCTTGTAAGTAATAGCTTTTTGCTGTGCATACATCTTTTTGCCTGAAGCTTGTCCTTTAATTTTGAGCCATTTACAATAGTTTTGTTGTTAAGAAAGCCAGTCTTCTTGAAGACAAATCAGCAGAAGAAACATGTGAACGTATTTGTCCCTGGAACAGATTGAATACCATTAATTGAAATGTGTACATATAAATACATGTCTTTATATAAAAATACATACATACATGTGTGTCAGAGACAGAGAGCGTGTGTGTGTATAAAATACATGTTTATGTCATAAGCACATGATTTCTGACTTTCATCTTCCAGATAAATGCAAACCAGGCCTATCAAGTGAAATGCAACAACACCTTCAACAACCCCACAGCAAAAAAGAAAAGAAGAAAAGAAAAGAAAAGAAAAGAAAAGAAAAGAAAAGAAAAGAAAAGAAGCCAAAAGAAAAGAAGCCAAAAGAAAAGAAGCCAAAAGAAAAGCAACCAGAAGGCATCATCTGAACAAATGAACAACAGCAACAACAAATCTACAGGATAGGGAAGATAAAAAAGAGTTTACTATGGCTAAAGACAGTAGAGTTTATGAAGGTGTTTATAAAGGTTGGCTTTCTTTTTTTCACAAGAGTCTGCTTTGTGGAAATGTTTAATATTAAAATAAAAAAGCAAAGAGGAAACTTTATGAACTCATGAAAATGGAAATCTTCCAGTCTTTGGTTGAAAACCAGAATATTCTGGCCCAGGACTGAAATTTTAAATCCAAAGCCCGATATATTTCTCTCTACAGTGGTTCATGGACTTTATAATTCAGAAGCATTTTTCTTGCATTCTACCATGAGGGTTTGATTCTTTGGCTGACCCATATCTCCCATGATACTTGGTGACAAAGAACCCCTTTGTCTCCCACACTTCACTAAACAGTGGTTTCCAAAAAATTTAAACTTTCCATAGGACAGAAAATTATGTTCTGATTGGCTCTACCTGTTTTACATATTTTATGGTCAAGGATCTGGTGAAAAAGTGCACAATAATTTGTTATCTCTCTTCTCCTGCCGATTCTTGATTGCTCTGAGTCTAACACTTATTGTGATTTGCAGCTAGCTTTAAATTACTTTATCTAGGAAGTTTCCACTTTGCCTTTTTACATTATTCCATGTTCTAAAAAAAATTTAATATAGTTATTTTCAAAATCCAAACTTCAACTAAGCTGTGGTGCTTTTTTTTGTTGTTGGGATTTTGGGTAGTTTTTTAGTTCTCGTTTACTAGATAACTAGTTAACTAGATTGTCATTAAAAAATTACATTTATTAGTTCCTCCTTGTGTTTATACTTCTATTTCTGATGTTGGTTTAGCCCAGGCCAAGGGTGTCTGTACTGTGTTCCTCGACATACCTACAGATCTAAAACCTGGGGACCCACTGTGCCCATGTCCCAGCCTCAGGGCAGGTGTGATCTCTGTCCTGCTGTGTTGGCTCCTCATCCTTGTCTCCTTGTGTCTTAAGATATAAGAAGATGAACATCTGTGTGAGTGTTTCAAGCGCTAGTGGGGAAGACACCCCCCCCCCCAATCCCCAAAACATAGGTCAAATCAATTGTATTTTCCTTAATGGGGAAGCATATGGTGTTGCTTACAGCAACTGAGAAAAGAAGAAGATTTTTATAAGGCTTAAAGACCAAGATAAAAAGAGCTTTATTCATAAATGAGAGAGATACAAGTGGGACAGGAGCGAGTGAGGAAAGAATTCAGGACAAATGTCTCAAAGCGGCTATGGCAAAAGCTCTTCAAAACCACAGAAAACATTCTGAAAAGCTGAAGGGACAGGAAAGATGCCACCAAAGTTGCCTAGAAGTCAAGAGCTGCCAAGTCAAGGCAGGATTTAAAAAACTAAAAAGTCAGGAAATGTCATTCTTCTTAAACATCTACTGAGGCCCAAGGGCACAACAAAAGAAATCCACTACAGCTGCATGGCAATTGGTAAATTCTTGGTCTCATGCTATGTGCCAAACTCCTTTCTCTTTGCTTAATTAATGTGTCAGTGCACGGAGGTAATCCAGACACTGAAGGGACTTTTGTGAGAAGAAGTCAGTTAGGAAACAACCCTCAGCTCTTGATAGGAAGACGAATATATAAGAAAAGCTCCAAAATACAGAGTAGAAGATAGAGGAACTAGGGTCTGAGAGAAGAAGGTAGCAGAGAGTGGGAGAAAAAATGAAGCCAGTTTTCCAAAACATGCAAGTTTAGTAATTATCCCTAGAACTATAGCTTGAAAGCAGACAACAAAGATGAATATCATGCCATCTGAAATCAATGTAATCCTATCTTTTTGAGTAAATAAGGTTTTGAAGTTCTGCAAAACAGAAACTCAATGGAAAAACATTCATGACCATAATTTTTGAAACTTAAATGATGAAGTGTGATGTGTGTTGAGGGAGGAGGGCAGGGGTTGTATGTGCATGAAAAGCTTATCTTTTTATTTAACTGACAACAAATATGGTTCTGCTTGATTTCCAGAAGCCACATAAGACTATGCACGGGCTTTCTGAACTGGCTGACAGGTCACTGAAGAAATACAGATGAAAGAAAAAAAGGGTGTCACTTTGCCTAGCCAGTGACAGCAAGAACTCCCTCCGCTCCGTTACCTGCGTGTCCTTCTGTGCGTCGCAGCCATCATACTTCTGCAATAAGATCTAGCATTTTGCAAGACGTTGTGGCTTACTCTTTGCTGCCGCAAACCTTCCCGGTGATCCAGGTATGCCAGGACTTCAGACAAGCCAGGCTTTCAGGAGGTGCTGTGCTGTGGCTGGGAGAGCTGGGAACAGCTGGCACAGAAACTGCTGCAAGTGCATTACGGTACTCAGGGACCCTCCTCTGCAGCAGAAGTCCTCCAGGGGCTGAATTCAGCAGTTTTACAGGTGTTTTGTGTCTCTGAAGTGTCTTTCTTGTGCTTTCATGGAAGGTATACCTGTCTCCGGGGAGTAAGTCTTCCTTAAAGAGGGGGAGGAATTTAGTATTCTTATTCATTCACTATCTTTGTTTTACCCTTGCTAATTACCCCTCTGGAACTAAACTGAACAGAACGTTAAACCACTTGTCCTTACAGGAGAAGGGATTTGAGTGAATTAACCTGCCAGAAAGATATCCGTGAGGTACATTCCCTTATGGGGAACATCTTCTCTGCTCCTTTGAATGAAGGCAACTACAGAAGATCATCAAAGTGAATGCTTTTTGCATTTCAGTTTCCATTTGTAACATTTGAGGAGAATGGGGCAGGTTAATTTAGGTCTTAAATTCAAATGTTAAAAAAATAACCTTTTCAAAGCTTGACATTAGTACGAGTTTCTTTTTTCTTATTTTCATTCTCTCATCTTTAAAGGTGACAAATTTGAAGCAGTATTTTTTACTCCAAATAGCAATATGGCATACTTGACAATAACCTGTGAAAAGAGGGAGAAGAAATGAAAGTACATTTTTTTGTGTACAACACGGGCATTGGATAAAGGACTCCAGGATTTCTGTTCCACTGAGCCTGTTTCTTCTCTTATTTCTCTTTCCTCCATAAGCTTACCAGAGTGTCACTAAGTATATGTTTAAATGTGCTCACAGCCTCCAGGCATTACCCTACACCTAATAATCCCAAAGTAAATACATCGCATGATTGGTACAAAGCAAGAAAGATAACCTGCCTTCATTTAAAGTGGTATAAAAAGCTCATGTAGATTTAAAAAGATACAGCTTTTCACTCCAGATGTTCACAATTCTTTCAGTTATAGTAATATTATTAGTAGCAGGTGTAACATTCATATATTAAAACCTTTAATAAGAAAATGTTCACATGATTGGCATCAGATAACAAGAGCAAAATAAAGATAATAAAAATGGTAATAGACTTAGAGGCCTCTTACATAGCACTTTTATCAATAGTACTGTTTCCTACAAAAAGAAGTGATAATCGTTCTGTCTGGTTTGCACATTAGGAGTTTGAGGAGGTTCATTTCACTAGATTACCCAACCAGCTCCACTGTTTAAAACAAAGGCCATTACTGCAATGAATGGCAAAGATTAGCCTTGTTTTTCAGACCATAACCTCTTTTCCCTCGCTTAGGAAGCCAGCACGTTAGAATTAACACTCTTGCTTGTCCAGACCACTGTTTTATTTTCACTAATAAATGAACCAATAAACCCATCTCATTGTCTTCTCTACTGCTTAGGATGAAGTGACATCCCAGATGGCAGAGATAGTACTCAATGACCACGGTGCAGCTCAGTAGAACAGGGTGCCAAACGGTCATAAAACTTTTCCCATTACAGATCAGGAGTGAGCTAATATACTAATCAGGCAAAAGAAAAGGAGTAATGATATCTTTTTGTCTGAATCAAGAATCAGAGCAGGCAGGGAGGTACCTATATTGAAGCAAGCCAGACATATGTCCAGGAAATCTTTTCACTGCACTATTGCGTTACAGATGAGCAATTAGATCTCCAGGAGCTCTATGATTTTTTCTTTTTTTCATCTGAAACTGGGTAATTTGTGATGAACATGCTGATAAATTGTTAACATTTTTATAAAAAAAAATCAGCTATTCACTGAAAAAAATGGCCTGCTATCTGATAGTCACAGACGCTTTCTAGATTTCCAACCAATGTACTAAAACTTGAGAAGCAGAATGAGTGTATGTGTATGAGTGAGTGAGTGAGTGAAGAGGCCTGTTTTGCTTATTTTTAAGTTTCTCGTTTGGGTGCTATGAATTGTACCATTCATACATATTAGGATCCTGAAGCACTTGAAGTCAACCGTATGAACATCTGCAAATACCTACCCGAAGTTTCTAACCCAACCATTCTGCTATTGTTTTGCCTGAGGATTTTCTTGTGCTTGCTCATCAAGATCAGGAATTCCAGATTTCATCTCTCATACTGAAAGTTTCTTTGAAAATACTTCAAAACAAATAATAAAAATTAAAAAAAAAGTATTGGGCTTTAGCCAAGAGACGGTTTCACAAAATACCCCTATAATTTTACAGAAAACAACCAGCTGGCCATTCTGCTCAATACATATAGAGAAACCCAACTCCTTCACAGTAAGACAATAGTCCTGTGCTTGTTCTCCATAACAAGATTAGCCAGGCCTGTAAAAGAACAATTACATCACTACAAAGCATTTTAGGTTTTGATCTTACGAATTCAACTGCTGGAGTCATAAAGGACCATTCACGCTCTTTTTTTTCTTTTTTTTTTTTTTTTTCTCTCTCTTGGGCTGGTTTTGTGGGGTCTTTTTTGTGAGATGTGCAACTTGGGAAGATAAGACCGATATGGACCAAGTTTTAGTACATGTAGCATGTGTTTGTCTCTGAAGTCTGAAAGCATGTGAGTCATCATAATGGCTTCAGGTTGTAAGTAACATCAACGATGAAAACATTAAACCACAGAAACAAGTTACCCTTATAATGGTTCATTTACCCTGGAGAAAAATAAATAACTAGATGAAATCTCTTTTAATAACTAGGAAGGATTATCATGGACAATTCATTGCATCTGGCAGACATTTGCAGACTATCTCCTAGAGGATTATTAGGCCTACATTTTTATGAATGGCTGTATATATTTATTATTCTTTTATTTACAGTTATGCTACAGTTCACTTTCTTAAGATTCAAGGCAGGGAGGTCTGTGGACCAAAAAGCTTGATGTTTAACCATAGACAAATGGGAACAGAGGTTAGAGGAAGGAGAATAAAAAGAGGCAATAAAAAAGAAGTCAAATCAGTTCATGATAAACAGCACAATAACACTTTAGCATTATTTTCTCAGGAAATTAGACCTTATCAATAATTGAACCTTGAAAGTTTGGTTCCTCTGTATATTATTAGTAATATCTCTGAGCCCTTCAAATAGCTAATTCAGAGGGCTTACTTTTTTGTGAAGCTAAGGG
Source organism: Haliaeetus albicilla (assembly GCF_947461875.1). Taxonomy (NCBI): domain Eukaryota; kingdom Metazoa; phylum Chordata; class Aves; order Accipitriformes; family Accipitridae; genus Haliaeetus; species Haliaeetus albicilla. The sequence goes on from NC_091515.1 coordinate 5,736,433, forward strand.
GATATTTGCTGAAACTGGATCACTTTACCAACAAGAAGGGGATCGAGAACGCAGGAAGGATTGAGACCTGGGAGCTGCTGATGGGGGTGACAGCTAGGAGGAGGGAAATCTTGGATTCAGCAGGAAACGCATTGATGGGGAATTTACACATCTAACCTGGGACTGGAAATTTTGCTCCAAGAGGCAATTGCCTAGGTATAGGACTGCTGAGCACTGCCACACAGAAATCCCTTTGGGCACATGCCACTTAGGATCATTTAGCAGCAAGTGCTGAAACAGCAGAAAATTTAGGTTTTCTTTCCCCAACAGGGAATCTGAGAGACAGAAATAGAAATACTTTGTTGTCTTGTCAGCAGTGGATAAAATATCATTTCAAGTGCAATGAGAAATACTGTAAACAAACTGCAATTTGTATGCTGTACTGTAAGATGAAAGTCAGCTTAGCTGCTTAATAATCTCATTCTAAAAATCCATCATGAAAGACAAGTGACTATAGGTCTCATAAAGAAAAAATGCAGCTTTTAAAGTTACATTTGCAGCTTTTAAAGTTGCATTGGCAACTTAGCTACCGTCTTCAGGAATTTAATTCCTTCTGAATATCAATGTGATACATGTTACATCCACAGCAAATGCAATGCACTTTATTAAGTAAAATGATTAAAAGCTGCTGTTGATACTGGTAAGCATCATTTCTGCCCATCTTTTCCTTAAGTGGATATTCATTGTTCAATTTCTTAAATGAATCATCCCAAAAATGTGTCTCAGAGGGAAACCTGAAGGGAAGTAACAGCCTCATGAGTGGGTTCAGATGGAGAGCTCTGTGTATAAGGCTTCATGGAGGACATAGGACATCTGTGTGAGTAGGTGATCAATGGGGAAAAGAATCTGTTAGAAGAAAAGATGAAGGGCAGAGACGAGGACAATTTTGCAGGGACAGTAAGCATTCATCGAAGCATTCAGTGGTCAATGATTTTTGTCAGCTTGATGTTCAAGACAATGTAGTCATATGGCATACTATCATAATTTCTACAATAATTAAGAAACCAGTCAGAGCAATCTCTGCACTGAAGTTATTTGTAATAACTTACAGAGAACAGGGAGGTCTGGATGACTGAGGGAAATCAAACATACTGACTAGCCTTGAAAGGAAAAAGGGATTTTGGAGAATATTAGCATTGATTTGCCAAAGAAATTGTAGAAAATTTTGTAAAAAAAAAAAAAATGTAGAAAAATTATCTGAACTTAGAAAATATGGGAAAGGTAGGGAAACTTTTTAGCTTGAAGAAGTGAATTTGGCAGTATAGCATTTTAGAGAAGTTTAAAAATAATCTGGGAGCAAAGACAAGGAATAAAATGATGAAAATTTCATCTTTTTGTGTAGGATACATAGGAATGGGCTACAAGCTACTGCTCTGTCTGTGGTTTTGGATATTCTGAAGAACAGGCAAAGCAAAAACCTTTCAGAGATACACATTTAACCTTGTTACTTTGGTGGGAGACAGAATAAATTGGTCTTTTTTGGTCCCTCCAAGCTCCACATTCTTGTGACGCTGCACTTTTATGGAGAGTTTAGCAGCTCACCTTCTATAGCCTGGAGAAAACATGCTGAGATTTCTGTAGCTGTGAGCAATGGACAAACATCAAAGATAAAGATCAGTTCCTGAGTCTGGTAACAGGAGCAGTCATATTGGAAAGGAGAGAGGTGAAAAGGAGAGATGAATACCCATGGAAGATGTACTGGCTCTTTTTTGCCATTATATGATTAAAGCATTCTGCTGGTGAAACTACATAAATTGACAATGGTATTTTTTTGTTTGTGAAGTGTGGAAGGTGGTGTCAGAAAGATCACTGAAAAATGTGGAGTCAACAGAGACAAATTAGAAGTGGAGTAGATGACCTACAGTTCTTGATTATAAAAGGTTTGCTGGGTGAATGTGACAAATAGCCCAGGCAAAGGATGTAAATGAAAAAGAAAAAAGCTATAAGGGAGAGCTCCTTAAAGAAAAAGAGGGTAAAGCTGTGTATCCCTTATAATTCTGCGAGACAGTGAAGAATCAATTTCCACGTAATGCATGAAAAATTGTAGTTATGAGCTGCACCACAGAAACTCAAGTATGCTGGAAAACAACCTGATCTCCTAATTAGTGAAGTAAGGCTGTGAGCAAAGGTGCTGATCAGAGGGAATTCATGTTAGCTTACATAATTGTAGAGTGCCAGTGAAGGAATCATCAACATTTTGTTCATCAAGTAAAGAGAAGGAAATCTGGATAGCTGAGAATGATCTCAGCTTTCAACAAAAAGCTACAACGCACCTCCTTATAGCCTAGTCAAAACTGAAACACAGAAGCCGCTATAGGAAACTTCATCCTCCGGCCTCTACATATGCAGAGCATGACGGGTTGACACCACAATGAACTTCACACAGAGAGGGAAGCCCCAAAATGAAATCTGGAGCAGCCCTCAGAAGTCTCAAAGCCACTGTGGAGGGGGCACAGAGACTTGAGGAGCGATACCTAGCTTTGTAAAAGCATCTCATTACCTGGGATAAGTTGGGTGCAGCACAGAATCTGCCTTATTGTCTCGTTCTGCATTGCATGAGGAGCATTTAATAATTTTTTAACAGCTGCAGGTCCTGTAAAATTAAGGTGAAATTCAGTGTCATGATAAATATCACAGGGATTGCTCACATTTTGCTTTCTTTCTGAAAAGAGGTAAGTCTCACTGAAGTAATACCTTATTCTTTAGTAACTGCCCTTGGAACTGTTAGTTCAGCCTACCAAATGCCATCAATTCAATGTCTTTTCTTCACCTGGGAAAAAAAGAAGCCATCACACATGGCAATACACATGTGTGCACGTTCCTGGTTGCACACACGCTCTGCCCAGAGTCAGAAGGTCAGCTCAGAAGGCTCAAATCCAAAAGACCGCAAACCAGTTCAAAGAGATAAAAGATTTAACGAAACACTGTTTTCCAAGATGTGGAAAATATTCCTACATGTTATAGTGATAAAGGTTTTGTCTGCAGCTGTTTGTGCTGGGCATGCAGCACTGAGCAATACAGTCGAGGGAAGCAGACACTGGTGCAGGAGGGCTGATGTAGGCTGCAGGAATAACTCACGGAATTTGAGGTCCCTGATCTATCCGTGTTTCACAAATCAGAGTTGGTATATTTTTAACACTAACTACTCCAGGAAATCCTCCTGACCAGTTTTTTTGTTTTTTTTTTTTTTACATGAGAATCACATAATCCCATCCAGCCGAGCTATACATAATGCAAGGCAGATTTTGTGTCTGTCTTGCAATCTTTTTTTAACCTTTTTTTTAAAAATCGTACTACATACACAGTTTACCTGTAGATTACAGGAAAAATCCAGATTAGGCAACCAGTTTAGTTTGGAAATGTTTACATGCTGTGCTGATAACCATCCCTAAAAACACAAACTGAGCAGTTTTCTACTTTCTTCCCCTGGAAACCTCAGCCCTTTCCCATTCTTGAAAATTTGCCCTGAGGGTCTTGGTTAGCAGAATATGATTTGTGAACATTTCAAGTCCAATTCAGTAAGAAGCAACCTGCTCCTACAAGCTGCCTGGTTTATTTGGTATTACAAAGGATATAATCTCGACCTCAAAAGGAAACATCTCTATTATCATGCTTAGTCATCCATGCACAGTGCTGGTTAATTATTTATACCAATTAAAGACAGAGCCCTTCAGCTAATAGCAACCTGCCAAAGGATTCTTGTGTTTTTTTGTTGTTTTCATCATCCCTAAATGAATATACCCAGCTTCGTATTAAGCATTTGAGGGACTGAAGAGCACTTCCCTGCACGGTACGGACAGGCTGCAGGTAGAAGTAAGACAAGACGCGTTCCAGGGTGCAGCGTGTGCCTTCACTTTGGTATTCCTACACTCCGTTATTTCACCAGAGTAAACTTTGGGGTCTTCTCCATATTTCCAACTGGAACCAAAGCATCATCTCTAATTGCGGTTTTGGTAGTTTTCTTATGTAAGGCAATACTCTCATATGTGGTTTTATTTTTGAATGCAGAAGGAATAGACAGGAAACATTTCCTACGATGGAAGAATGCCTTTGCTTGGCCAGTACCCCAGCTAGAATAGTGTCTTATATTCCACAAGGAATGACTAGAAAACTCTTCCTGCCACTGCTGCTCTTTTTTTCACCTTCTTGGTTTACTGATGCTTACCCAAATGCCAGCTGACACTGAGAGGGATCACTTCTGATTTGGATGCTGAAATATGCTTTGATGTCCTTACATGTTTTGTATAGGCTCCAAGTCCTTTGTGCCTCACAGCAAAATCAGAGTCATGCACTATGCAGTATGGAAACGTGTGTCATTTTCTTCCTGATGTTTTCCTAATGCAATACTTTCTGGGAACATGACTTTTTTTTTTTCCCTGGTCATTTGTCTTTCCCATTTTAATTTAGGTTAAGTTTTGGTTTGTTCAAGAATGGTGTGTTATTGTGAGGTGGTGGGGTTTTGGTTTTTTTTTTTCTTTTCCCAGGAAGACAGGTAGGAATTGTTCGATTTCTTCCACATTCCTTTATCTAAAACATTTAAGAATAAAGACTTGTAAAACATGTTATTTTCCCTTTCTCTCCTTGCCTAAACAATAACCAACACATTGTAACCAAGCTGCTTTTAAGATCATAATTTTTGACTGCAGAAGGCCTATTAGATAGGAATCTGAAAACATTATTGGTCTTGGATATACAATTCTAAGCACTGAATGAATACAATCCATATTGCCCAAGTTCCTGAGCTTCAAATCTGCCTTTGAACAGGTTACAACACACTGAGTACTAAATGCTTTCTCATTGCTATCTGAAGTTATGCCAGGTTTACAGAGGTCATCCTTTATGTAGCATTTCTTGGGCAAAGCACCAGCATCATCTTCTCACCACCAAATTGTTCCCTCTTGTTTTTATTGTCTTATGTTTCAGGTGTCAGAAGGTCTGAAGCCTCTCAGTGAATTGATCCTTGGTAAATCCACAGTGAAGGGATGGAACTGTTTGCAGATGAGAAACTGTGTCCCAGAAAGGTTAAGGGACTTTTTCCATTTCCACTAAGAAAGTCCTTGGAAAGACCGCTTTCTGCAGCCCAATAGAGCCCCACAAGGCAGATCACAGGAATCAATTTTGCTATTGACTGGTTTTGCTGTCACTGAAAAAAAAATAAAAGTTTCAAGTCCTTTTCCCATTGAGAAGACATTTTAGCATATTCCAGCATCTATCCATCAAACAAAACTCTGATTTATGTAGCCACTACACACAGGAATTTCCCACTGAAGTCACTCTGTATGTGTTCAAGACTTTTTGAAAGCTTAGCACTTTATCTAATTGCTTAAATAGATGTTTTACTTGCTAACTTTAGCTGCTCATTTTTTTAAAAAAAAATTGGCCCAAGGAGCCTATTTCTGCCCGAGGTTAGAGACCCAGAAGCTCTTTATTTACACCACTCCCTTCCTCCTGACAAACTTCTGCTACTGCTGCCAGACTGACAGCTCTGCAAACCGGATCTAACTTTGTCGTTCAAGGTCTGTAGCTCTCAGTAGGCAATCAGGCATCATCAGCTCTGCCTTTTCCATGTGCTACTCTGGAGGAGAACTAATTATCATAAATATGTTGTTTGCAAGAGGGTTTTTGACTTTTTGATTTTTCCCAATGCCCTACCACCGTCCATGTTTTTCCTCGTCCCACTAATGCAAGCTGGAAGTTGTAGCATTAATACTAAATATTGAAGCATTACAAATTTTTACTTTCCTTTGCTTAGAGCTGGACTGAGTGAGGCAAGAGTCACGTGGAAAGAAATGGTAAAGGGTTATTTAGCTTGTAGTTGTAGTGTACAGGAAAATTGAATTTGTGTTACATGTATATTCATGAAAAGGTATTTCTTGATGGCTCAGAGATTGATTTTGAAACCTTATCATTGCCTGGATGCAGTTTCCTGTGGGTGAGCTACAGTTATTTTGGAAGGTCTCTAACATCACAAAAGATAAAAAAGAACTTAGTCATGACACTTATTAGGCTTGGCTACAAATACTGGTGTACGTCAGTATTGTAATGGGAGAAGGGAGCGAGAGAAAGACCTTTGGTCATCTGTATCTTTATACTTAAAAATATCACAGGCAGAAATGATTGGAGTGTATTTTCACTCATTTCGTGTGTAATGAATATTTCAGTTGTTTTATGCATACAGAATTATACCCGCAAATGCCTGTTTAATGACCTGCAGCTAATGAAAACCGAAGCAATGAAGATGTCATCTCTGATCCTTTCAAGCTTACATCACACAAACGTCTTTAAATCCTATATCACTACTCTGGAGGAATTTGTTAGTGATTTCTCTGAGTTCAAGTAAGAAGCAGTGATAAGCCCTTTTCTCATGGGTATGCTTTCTTTATCATCACTTTTACTGCACTATTGTATCATACACTGCCATGGACACTGAGACTGTCCTCAGGGGGACGGTGTAAAATACTACACCATCCACAGACAGTGTTTTACTCCCATTTCATTTGAGCAGGGGCAAATGTTAAGACAACGTACAGCAGGAAGCATTGGGCCCAGTAATTTCACAGAGCTTAAGAAAGCAAACATTTGGGAATTCTGTGGGCACTGCCTAAAATACTTATCTGGGAGGTGAGCACCTCACGGTCTTTAATGTATTTATCTCCACAACACCCCTGAGAGACAGGGGAGTGCTCTTATCCCTGCTTTATGCTTGAAGAACTAAAAGGCTAAGACCTAGACTAGAAACAGATTTTGTACCGCCAGCCAGGGGAAACATTTATTTGGAGCAAACCTTATGCTTTCTTTTCCCCCATGGAGGGAAAATTATATGTATATAGCCACGTACAGATTAACAGGGTGACCTGCTTAACATTATCAGTGTTGTTTGAATAGAGATAGGATGCAACTGCAGACCTGACTAACGCTGTCACCACTGGGCCATTTTGGTTCTTCCTTTGGGCTTTCTTATCCCCAAACATAAAAGTTATCATGTTCCCAGGTCACCTGTTGCCTTTGAAATTTTTTCATATAGTGACCATGTCTAACTATCAAAGGACAACTTTCAGTTTATGAATGAGTTCAAAGTGCTCCCTCAGTAGTTTATATCTGTTCCTGTAAGTGCGGGGGCACTACTGCATTCCTTTTTGCTAGGACTATGGCCTTGCTCATTATTTTGTAGAGAGGCCAATTTATAGGAGGCATAATAAAAGTGCTCAGAAGCCAGGAACTGTCAAAAACGAATTAAAAAAAAAAGGATCTGAAAGGATGTTTGATATAGGCTTGAGAGCTGGAGTAAGAAGTGGAGGCAGCAGGGGGGAACTTACTCAAGAAATAAAGTCTTAACAGATACAACAAGACAGGCATGTAGTGAAGTCAGCAATTACATCTGCCCAATGGAGATATGAAAATGCAGGTATCAAGCTTGCTTTGAAAGCCCTTTCAGTGTGGGAATATAGAAATAGAGATAGTGAGGTTGTTTGTCTCAGGAACATAATTGCAACTAAACTACAAGTACTGTAAAAATCCACGAGGTTGGCAGCATCAGCTGTTAGAAATAACAGGACAATTTTTTACCTTCATTCAATGTCAGTATCTGGCAGGATGGAAGGAAGCCTGCTTCTTTCATATTACCATGGAGAAAACAGCTACAAACATGAAATGGCCATGGACAGGTAAAAGGAGGGAGTTTGCAGAGTATAGTACTTCTCACTGGCATGTTGGGCACCCAGAGGTGCTCTGTGCTGGGAAATGATGCTCAGCAGCTTCACTCATCCCCTGCTAGAAAGGAACGGGTGCTGCAGGTTGCCTAGATCTGGTCTTGCACAGGAAAGCACTATCCCGCAGACAATTTAGGAGTTTAATGTGACAGCAAAAATGGCACACTATACTTACAAAATAAGGATAGCATCAAAGATTTAAAGTGTAATACCTTTGTGTAACTGAAAAAAAATTACAGATATGGGCTGCTGTTAGGGTTTTTATTGGGAAGAAAAAGGTTTTTGATTTAGCTGTGACAAAGTACAAGACAAAGGGAAAGCATGAAGATGAAAGCAAAACCAGGAGGATAGATTAAGCAGCAGCAAGCTGGTGCAAGGTATGTTGGGCAAGGAGTTTTTGTGTAGGGCAGATCCTTGTTTTTCAACAACTCTGGTATCCTTGACAAACATTGCTAGCAACGTAGGATGTTTTCGTCCCGAGGCTTTTCAGGCTTGTTTGTTGTCTGCTTTGTTTGTGTTGGACTCTGTTTTCTATTAGAACTGTGGAGGGAAGAAAGTCAGTGCTGCTGGCTACTTCTCTGTAACCTCAGAAAGGGCTTATGAATGCAGTTTTGTGCAATTATTTGTGTTTTATGGAGTAGACAATTTGAAAATAGCTATTGTTTGAACTTATATTTATGAAATGGGTAATTTTCTAGCACACTAAAGGACACCCAGGCTTCCTGTAGCCAGTGGGTGGAAAGCTGATTGAGTGAGGCCAGGCTCCAACTCCTCCCCTTGCCACAGGCTTCCCAGGAGACTATGAGCCAGATCCTGCCTCGGATTATCTCTGTGTCCATACTGACACTTCAAAAATTAAACATTTCTTTTGAGATGGAGCTTTATAGTTTTCAATAACTTGTTGTTTAGAAATCTCTCTTCCTGATTCACTCGCACCCCAAACATGATGTAGCAGAGCCTTTAAAATATTTGAGGTGTGTTTAAAGGTCACAAATATGAATATCTAAAGAATAAAAAAAAAAAATCAGGCCATGACCAGGAACAACCTCAGGAACACACTGAGTTTTAAGAGGGCTTCTTTTCAAAAACAGAGAACCAATATGAAAAGCTGAGCGTCTAATGAATGTTTAGGACAGGATTCCTGATGTTCTAGGAAGTGGCAGGTGCTAACACCCCCAACGCATTTAAAGATATGTTTCCTCATTCAGTTGGCTGTGTTACATAAAAATAGGGTTCTGAAGGAATAAAGCTACTGCCCACACGTTCTTATGCTTCTTTTGGGATTGTATTAATCACTGCCACTGAATGATGTGCAAAGGCAGTGATCTGCAGGCGATGCATGGAGACAAAGTTTCTGGCCAATAAAGGGTTATGTAAAAATCTTTCAAGAAATAAATGGAGTAAATGTCCTGGCAGCATTTCAGCATCCTGAAATATGTCTGTTTCCCTGGCAATTTCAACCTCAGTGTCTAGTTTAAGTTTGATGTGGCATTTTTCTTTCCTGAAGAATTTAGGTGAGAACACTCAGGGCATCTCAGCTGAGTCTCACCGGAGATGGTGAGACTTTGCACAAGACCAAGATGAAATCGATACTTTTTTCTAATGCAGGATTACTGTCTTTGCTGTCTACAGGCTCTGTGTTTTCAAATAGCACGGATCATAGTCCCAGAAATGATAAGACTGATGAAATCTGTATGTATAGTCAAATATAGGTAAGGTTCTTCTTTATTCATGAGGTCTAACTGTTGCAATTAGGTAGGAGATATCTCTAAGTCCTTCTTCTCCACAGATGAAGACAGAAAGGAAAAGCTTTGGATACTACCTGTTGACTAGTGCAAAGGAAGAGACCATTTGCACAATCAGGGCTAACAGTTCTTGATAGCATAATAAAAGAGTGGCTCAGGCAGATGCATACTGCACAGGGAAGATAAAAGGGAGAACTGTCTTCTCTGTTCAGTCAATAACCTGAAGTTGTCCCACTTAATTCATTGCTAATGCAGTATTTAGTTATGAGGGGAAATAACTATTCCCAGGGGATGAATAACTCACCTAAAAACTAAGCTGCCATATAGAGGTCTCTCTCACTCTTCATTCCCCATGCAAGCAGTTTCCAATGAGTAAGATCCTCATTTAGGTTATTCAGCTGGGAGTCTAAACATTGACAGGATAAATCCTTCTTTCAGGAAATTTCTTACCTATTTCTTATGTATTTACTTCCTTCTTTCACTTTCTGCTTTCACCAGGAACATAAAAAATACTCAGTCTTTTGAGTTTCACAGTAGTATTCCACAAAGCCCACCAGAGAAGATATTTGATTTTCTGCAGCCTCATGTGTTCCCTAAATAAATGAAATTTGACACAGGTTTTACATCAGGAAAACATTGTGGATACATGCACACCACTGAATTCATCTGCACTCCTGTTTCACTTCAGTGGTCCAATGTGAAAATTAACCATATGTGCTAGTTCAGACTGGCTTTGATCTAGAATGAACCAATTAACTCCCTTGGCTGGCAAATACAAGCATGAAACAGAGCGGCATGCTTCAGATCCCATAGCCTAGGGATCAAATGGATGCACGCCAGTCGATGCCATTTAGGTTAAGAACCAGGACGGTTTATATGATGTGGATAGCAGAGATGGCACAGGCGTAACCAGCCTGGCCCAGGCACTTTCTTGACTTGATTTTGGAGTGGTGCGTGAAGAAGAGTTGTTCTCTCTGTTTATGTGAAGGGAGGGAAGGAAGAAAAGCAATCGGTGGAGAAAATGTCGGATGAAGAGAATGTCCTGAAGTGTTTTATACTTACCTGATGCATCTTATTAAGTCGCCTTGTTATTTTCTTGTATTGTTGCCACAAGCAGATTTATTTGGATAAAGGAAAACCCAAGGTACTATTATCAGGCAAATCCCCCCTGTGTTTACTTTTTAAAATACAAGATTAAATCCATACAACTTTTAAACTTTAATGAGTTCTAGCCAGGGGTGATTTGTTATCCGAAATCCTTGTGCCATCATATTAATGACTGCTTGCACCAAGGGGCACTCAGGGTAATCCCCCATCTCTAGCAATGTCAGCTCTGTGGTGATTGCTATGTAATTAATCGGAGACTGCTGCTGGAATGAGGACATTGTAATCTGATGCATAATGAAACTTATTAATGGTGTCCTGCATAATTTATGGGATCTAATCATTCTAATGTAGGTATAAGCATAACATGTAAACAGTTTTATTTCATTAAGTCTATGAACTAACATGCCATGAGAAATTAAGGGCTAGGATCTCTAATTTTGCCAGCTGTTGTTGAATCGGCCCCCTTTTAGCAGAGATACTGAAGTAATTGATTTTGTGCAAAACCCTAAAAGCAGCCACCACTACGAGGAATATTTGCAAACATTCCATTATATTGTATTTGCATTCCTGTTGTGCTTTATGTGACTGAGGCTTGAAGTCCCAGTGGGACAAGCACTGTATAAACACCGGCAAGGAACAACTTCTACCCAAGTAGCTGACAGTGTTAAGTGTAAAAGGAAACTATGAAAATGAGACATTATTTTCTTCCTCAGTCTTATAAGTGGTGTTTTGAAGAAAGGACGTGAAGAAGTGAGAAATTAATAACCAGATGCACCAAAGTATTTGAACTGGTACCTTTCCCAGTTGACTATTTCTATTAAATTCCTCAACTGCTTAGAGATATACACATATTTAAATACCTGACCAAAACAGAAGATGCATGGCTTGGACAACAGTAAACAGATGAAACAGGATTTAAACTGCATCTTTTTAATCCCAAAGTATTTACTTTATGAATAAAATAACCACTTGTTTTATAAGTGGTTTTCAAAGCAAGGTTTTTAAAAAACCAAAGTTAGATATAAATATGTGCAGCCACGAGCATCCCCCTGCCCAGTTTGTTAAAGGAAAAAAGTGCTCCAAACCAAGATCACGCATGCCAAATTTCAAGGTTTTTTAATTTTTATGGTTGTCGTTATGAACACCTGAATATAGTGGTTTATAATGGCTCCTCTGACAGGCTGTTATAACTTCAATGGCACTAACAATACTACTATAATTAGTGACTTTTGTATTGTGTTAACAAATGCCAGAGTGTGCTACCAGTCTTCCAGATGACTTACCCAGGTTTTAATTAGTGTCTATCTTTCTTTTCTTTGTGGAGACATACACTTACTAAAACGACTCAATGCTTTGCACCATGTACAGGTCAAAATATCCACCTGTCAAGTGGGTTTAGAGCTGCATGGAAGGAGGAAACTACTTGCAACATTTTATTAATGGAACAGATTGCATATTTCTCCAAATAGAAACGGGAGGAATTGTGTGACAGATGGATCAAAACCTTCCCGTTGTTGAAAACCAACAGATGAGACAGACTTCTCTTATAGCACTAGCTGGATAGCAAGATGCTGATTAACTAGACCTGAATGAATCTTCTGCCCCTTGGCTCTGAGTGTTCATAAGAGACTTATGTATTGGATGATTTTTCTGTATCATATTTTACATCTTAGCAATATGGATGTGGTGTGTGAGTCTGTATATGTTTGTATATATATACATGCATACACATCAATATAGGCATACGTATTAAATTATCATTGTAGAATCATTTCAGTTTTTATTTTAATTTCCACAACAAATTGGTTCATAATCTATGTTTAACTTGCCTTTAATGAATACTGGAGTATGTACAGTGTCAATACATCTATGTATGAATTATATTCTCTAAATTAGTATGAAGTGCTACCTATTAAAGATTTAGAGCCTTCATCACAAGGCTATTGACTTAATCTTACTAAAAGAGAATTTACCAGTTCCTGAAACACCTATCATGGCACACTAGCCATTGTACAATACATGGAGAAGTGCACTCACGTAGAGTGAAACTGGAATAGCAGGATTCATTTAAACAATTTGTTAGCTACACAAGAATCATTACAGTTTCCATCCCACTAAGAGTTATGCAGCACTTCACCTAATGCATGTCTTTACAGAGTCACAGGAATGCCACTCTGCTATTGTCTCTGTGAGGGTAGGAAATTTTACCTCTTTCAACACATCTCATGGATTTCAAAAGCACTGTTTGTAGGGCTTAAAGCTAGGGAATGCTTTTGGGTTTTTTGCACTTTTTTGTGTGTAAAATATATATGCCCCTGTGCTGGTTTTGGCTGGGATAGAGTTAATTTTCTTCATAGTAGCTGGTATGGGGCTAGAGTTTTGGATTTATATTGGAAAACAGAGTTGATAACACCGGGATGTTTTCGTTATCGTTGAGCAGGGCTTACCCAGAGCCAAGGGCTTTTCTGCTCCTCACCCCACCAGCGAGCAGGCTGAGGGGGCACAAGGAGTTGGAGGGGACACAGCCGGGACAGCTGACCCCGACTGACCCAAGGGATATTCCAGACCATAGGACGTCATGCTCAACAGATAAACCTTGGGGGGTGTTTGGAGTGATGGCATTTGACTTCCCAAGTCACCATTACACGTGCTGGAGCCCTGCTGTCCTGGAGATGGCTGAACACCTGCCTGCCCATGGGAAGAGGGGAACAAATTCCTTGGTTTGCTTTGCTTGCGTAAACTGTCTTTATCTCAACCCACGAGTTTTCTCACTTTTACTCTTCTGATTCTCTCCCCCATCCCACCGGGGGGGGAGTGAGCAAGTGGCGTGTGTGTTGCTTAGTTGCCAGCTGAGGTTAAACCACAACAGCCACGTACGAAGAACTGTCATTTACTGATGAAAGAGCACATCAAGAATTTTGCTGTAACTAAAATGGGAGAAACTCAGAGAAGCTGTTGATGCAATAATGTACATTCAAGAAGCAATGCCATCGTTGAGATCTTGCATGAAGCAGGAGAGCCACATAATACTCAAGCCTCCAGGGGGAATGTGGCAGATGAACCCAAGTGTGAGGATTGATCCCTTTCTATGTTCCTAGGAAGAGCAATAGAAGTGATAAAAGCACTGAAACAGTTCACACGCTCTGCACTGGAAGATGAATTACGTACATAATGTGTGTTTTTAGCACAGTCAAGTTAAGGGCTTGACACTTTGTAAAAATTCGATGGCTTGTTATGCAGAAGTCATAATAGTTCCTCCTGGTCTTAAAACCTCCACATCTGGCATTTATTCCCAAAGAACTGTTCTTGTGGGATGTGTGTTTCTATTTCTGTAATGGAGAGAAGATGGTGAAAGCAAGCGGTTCATTGCCAACCTGAGGGTTCACAGGGTGATTTGCATAATACAAATCAGTACCACGAAGGCTTTAACAGTTTCACTATTTAGCTGTTCATGGTAGTGCTCCATTTATTAGGTCTTTTCTTTTTTAGGAGCGGGAGGAAATGTGGTAGAGGATTTCTTAGCCTTTGACTTCCCAGGAAATACTAACATGCTTAAAGAAGTGTTAAGGACATGACATTGTTAAGGCGCTGTAAGATGTTCCCGTGGCTCATGAAATACTGCGCTAGCTTCAGTACTATTTGGGGCTTTGCAGAATATTGCAAGACAACATCCATTCCTGGGCTCATGAATTACATCTCAGACTATCTTTGTGTTAGGTTGTATCACAGTGATATAGTATGTGGTGGTAACCAGTTACGAGGCAATTCCTGTGACAAAAAAGTTAACTCCATAGAAAATTGCAGATACATTAACAGTCGCTAGTGCAGCAATAACTCCTTACTGCACTCTAAACTGTATGAAGTAGTTTATGACCTCTAGGCTTTTTCCTCCCCTTTTAACTTTGTAATGCTTAATAAAAGTTATACTCAAACTGTTACATTGGCTTAGAAAATAAGAAATTAATTATGAACACCTCATTTAATGCTGGAAGAGTACAATGTCCACAGTTTCTTTAAAGCATCAGTGAGGTAATTTCACTACTGACAATTGAACATTTATACAGAGCACATCTAAATGTGCTCAGTCAATGAATCCCTGGAGTGTTTCTGCTTCATTAACTGTTTACATGGTGACCTCAGTAGAAAGGTTTTAGCCTGATGAAATATCTGCTTCACATACTGCCTCAGGCAATAGCGGAATAGGTCTCTGTGATTTTTCATGATACACTCAGAATTTAGAAGTATCGCATCAGCTTGCCTAATGCTGCCACATTAGGCACCACATCACTTCTTGTTGCGTTAACCTCTCGACAACTTCTGTAACGCCGTAACAGACGATAACAACGTGTCCCATCTCCGGTGCCCTCCATCTTCCATCAGCCAGAGTCAGATATTTTCACTGATGTTTCATGGTCATATTTCAAGTATCCCTAATCCCAGACTTTGCATTTAAATGGGCTAACCACTTCACTCTCTTTTAATGGTGCCGTTATTTGCCTCATGAATCACAATGTCAAGGAAGCCCATGATATTTAAATTTTATGACTCTGTCTTCAGAAGTAACAACTTTCTAACTCAGCACAAAGTGAAGAGGAACAATTTACCTTACATGAACTGCACTTTGGTTCACAGAAATAACTCCCAGGAGAACACTGACTGTCCAAATTATTACTTTGGATATCCCACCGTGGAGTTTTGCAGAGCAAATAACACTTACTCATCTTCTGCTCATATACAACAATATGGATAAATAAATGGCATAAGTTTAAATTTCATGATATGAGACAGTATTTGATAGATGCATTCTAGCTACCCTGTAACTCACAGTAACTAAGCAGTCCTTCGCGATATTGTAGTGGCTTTATTCTGCAATCAAAAGACTAATGTGTCTTTCTGTTGATGAGATAAAACATTGGAGCTGTCATTGTCCCGGCACACAATAATGGCATAATAATTAAACATATGTGGTTGGCAAATGCTCTTTTTTCCCCTTTTCCATTCATCTTCCATTTACTAGCTATTAAGGAGAAAAGTGAATTTTCTTATATACAGATTATATATAAGAGTATACAAGAATGTCTAATTCTTAGAGGGTCTATAGTTAAGAAAAGCTAGATTATGCTGAATATCAGAAATCTTGTTTTTTAGCAGCCTCTATTAAATATGCATAGTTATCTGAAGAAGCGACTAAAGACCCTCACTCAAGGTTTTACTTCATTTTAAGTTGCCCTCTGCATACTGCAAATTTTCTCTACTTCCCCCAAGACACCCTTTCCACAGAAGTGGAGCAGTTATGGATTGTATCTAGAGAAGACCTAGTTTAGTCCTCCATAAGTATACCATTGCTCCCTAGAGGACAGTTGCTAGTAACTTTTGTTGTTTGCTATTAAAAGCCTTGAGTAAGGGTCTTCTGCTGTTTTTTTTAAAATCCAACTTTGATATTCAGCAGGAGAAAGATGTACAGCAAAATTAAACGACAACAGCTCTGTAGCCATTTACACAACACAGATACAGGGTCCTGGCTCAGAGATCACTTTGGCAAGCTTGCAGTGAGTCCACACTCACTTCAATGCATTCACTAAGGGTTACTTTCTTGTAAGGGAGTCTTTATTGCCCCTCAAGGACCCTATTTTGGGGAAATCTGCAACTCTGACAACTTCTAACACAACAGCACCCTGCAGTAGTTCAAGCACTGTGGCTTTTACAGCTATTAAAAGAAGGTTTCACCACCCAGGAGAACAGAATGAAGATGCGAAGACATGTTGGACCAGCTCTTTTGATGGTGGAAACTGGCATAGCTCCATTTATTTTGATTCTGGCTGAGGAACGACCCATGTCATAATAAAACTTAGGATTTATTTTAGGAGTATCTTCCTCTGTGGGTCTGTTTCTGCCTGCCACTTTCTCTCTCTCTTCTTATTTTAAAAAGAAAACCTATGGAGAGAAGGAATCTATGTTCTAGAAATTTGGTTTAAAAGTCAATAATATTCAAAAAAGAGCCAATCTTTTATTTATGGACAGTTATGCTTTCAATAGGTGGTTATTCCCCATTCTAGACCTCTAGATTTGGACTGAATCACAATGAGTCTTTTGGGAACTTTTAGGTTTTCATGGTTGAAGTTTTAAATTACCTTGGTTCTACAAAATATTTAAGCACAGAAAAACTATAAAGACATTTTTACAGCTCTTATCCTCTACCTTAGACATAAATAGGACCTTAATTTTCAGGGGTCTTCTACAGACAACATAGCAGTATAAACCAGTATGCTTTTAACTTCTATGACAACACTATAAAACTAATAGTGCAATTCCTAAAACTGGCTAGTTTCGCACAAAATTGCCTATTATTTTGTGTGGTCATGTGATGTAGTTACATACATAATACCATCTACTCAAAGCATGCAGATGTAGATTCTTAGTTATAGAGTTTTAAGTGAACAAAAAAAATCAGGAAAATTAAAACCTCTTGATTTTAAGGAAGTGAAAGTGAAAATGTGCTCAACTATCCAAAATATTTCCTTCTGTCTGAAAAAGGTTTTCACTTCCATTTCAATTTCAAAACAAAAAGTTTTTGTCAAACACAGTAAATTGAAGTCTAGTTCTTTCTGATTTTTTCAAGTTTTGATTTTTTATTTCTTATTTTCCATAAATTTAAAATGTTTCCTAAAACCAGCCTAAATTAATTGATTGTAAATACCAGCAAGTGCCATTTCCTTAAAAAAAAAAGGGAAAAAATCAGTTTGAAGGAATATGTTGCCAAGCTTCTGAGGCCGCTTCACGTTGGTCACAGTTATTATATTACAGATGGCACTTTCCGTCTATCCTCTGACAAAGTGCAAATGAGGAATGTTTCATTTAGGTCTGACATATAGATGAAAAGTCAGAAAACAGACATTTCTTTTATTTTCCTTTAACTGTTACAAGATGTATCTTTACTGGAAAGGAGAGGAGAGAGGAGAGGAGAGGAGAGGAGAGGAGAGGAGAGGAGAGGAGAGGAGAGGAGAGGAGAGGAGAGGAGAGGAGAGAGGAGTAAGCCTGTTATTTTCTCATTTGGCAATTAATACATGTAGTGAGGAAAGGAAGTTTACAGAGACCTTAAACTTTATTCAGCAGTAGATTTGTAGCCAAGGAAATAGTCAGTTTTCTGCTTTGAAAAGCATCCTCAAATCAGGTTCGAAATGTTCCAGTCTTGATTTTCTGTTACTCTAAAAGTTGTGTTCTCATTTCCATCGTTCTAAAGTCGTATAAAGTTTAATGACTGAGCTTTTAGTTTCACCCTATACAGGTATAAATAGAGTAGAAATATAATAATGGAGAAGGTGAATATCACTCTTTCCATGATAGTAATGCCTTATCCTGTCTGGGAACGGGACCTCTGGCAATAGCAGGTTCACATGGAAGCAGAGACCCCTAAATGAAATTACATGGCATGTGTAGCAGAAGAGCACAAGAAAACAGCTTTTCCTGCTCTGTGGGATCCTTCTGCTTCCCATGACTTCTATATTACCTCAGATTGTCCTACCTGGTTTTGAAGTGTTATTTTCAACCCTGTATTGGCATATCTCTGTCTCTTTTAGAGGATCAATTTTAGGTTTAGACTTAAACGCCTTATTTAGCTCCATGTCCTAGTCACTGCCCATCCCAGTTCAGCATCTTTTCATGTGGGTTTGACTGATGTGACAGCTACCCAAAGTTTTGCCGATGCATCTCTTGTTTATTCCTCTTGATCCTTTAACCACCCCACCACGACTGATCAGAGCGACTTGAATAATGTTCCTTGTTAAGGAAAGTTTATCTGCTCATCGGCCCGTTCTACAACATCTGTTTATGTTTGGGGTCTGAAGGAATAGGTAGAGCAGGAACCACAAGCAACCTTCACGTGGGAGATATGGCCTGGCTCTCACCCACACAGACTAAGAACAGTCTTTTGAGTTTGTCCTGAAGTGAAGACTGGCTAGTAAAACAGAAGAGGATGAGGCAGAAGTTTTGTCCCACCTTTTACCCAGCATCTCAAGGGTTAGCACACTCTCCAGTAGCATAGAAGACCCAGGTTCAATTCACTCTCGCTTTCCAAATCATCTCAGCATAGGACTGAAGGGGACATGGGTCACCAAGTCTCGCTCCCTGTTATTGCAGGCAAGTGAATCACTTTTATTATTCCCTTCATAAACATGTGAATCATTTTTATTTTGATTTAGGAGCATTCAAAGCCCCATCCTGCCTAGCCTCAAATGCACTCTTGACTTTTACATAATTCACGGTCATAAGAACAACAAGAGTCTCTGCTGGTATAATTTTCTTCACTGTAGGGAGCGTGTATGTCTTAAGATTGCTCAGTGACTGGACTCTTAAATTTGCTTAGGTTGCTATTAATTAATTGTGCTGCACTGAACTCCTGGCAGGTACCGAAATGACATTTTCAAACTTTTGCCACATGTTAGTATTGAAAATGCAATTAGGAAGAAGTGATAAGGAGGGCTGTACTAGGTTGAAAATGTAAATGGCAAAAGGTCAAATGTAGCAAAAAATTGTGGTATCAAAAATTGTAATAGCTTTGTTTCCGGAAGAAATGAAAATATTAAGATCTAACCATTTAAAACCAAACTTTGACCACAGTTTCTGGTAGACATTTGATATTCTTGTGAGTGTTTACATTCAGTGGGGATTTAACACTAATTAATTCAGATATATCTAAGGAACAGAAAATGCCTGCCAGATTTTTCCAGCATTCCATGCACACAGACACAATAAACAAAAAAAGAACATAGTCAAATCAGCAAAATCTCATGGCATTTGAAATTAATTTTAAATTAATATTATGATTTTTTTTTAGGTCATTATAAAGTCAGGGATGCATTACTATAATACCCTTGTTTTTCTACTGCAGCTTGTTCCTCCCCCCTACACCTGCAAAATAATATTAAAAGCACTGTCCTGTTTCTACCAACTGTCTTCTTTTTTTTAGACAGAAATCCCTTTGAGACAAGGACTATGTCTCATTCTGGACTTGTGCAGTACCTAATGCACACCTCCATCCTAAGGCTGGTTTTGACCACTACCCTCTGTAGTGATATAATCGTGGTGCAAACAGCAACAATAAAAATTTATCTTTTTCAGTCTTTTTTATAAGCTAATGATAAAATTCTTAAGGTTTTCTGCCTAGTTTTATGTGTCAAAAATACACAAAGTAATTTCTTAGATTTAATTTGTGCTTACTACTCTGTCCACGGAACTTGCACGAATTATAATTTATGCAAAAAGGAAAGTCATTTGAATTTGTTTCAAACAGTGGGGGAAAAAGAAGCAAATTTTGAGATCCTGCCCCTGCCATTTAAATATTTATTCCTCACATAAACAAACACAGATGTTAACCAAAAAATCCAACCTTGTGAGAACTGGAGGATATGAGGTGCCTTCCATTTGATCTTAGTCCAGCTGTACTGAAATGTACCAATAGTGATGCAATCACATGTGCCAGTGGCTTTTGCATCATTAATTTGGCTTCTATAAACAATAAGGTTTTATGAGTCCCTACAGTTATTATCTTGTGGACTGATATACAAGGCAAGAACATTTTGTATCTAGATATTGAAACTATTAATTGCCTTGATGCCATCAAAGTCATAATCTAGCCCAGCAGAAGTGCTTGGGTATAATGTCCCAGTACTCCCCAGATACTTGGAAGCTTATTTTAAATGTGGATTAGCGTATCATATTTTCAGAGGTCAGTGAAGATACAAGTATCGGGGAAAAAAGATTTAAAATTGTAATCAAGGCTGAGAAGGTTACATGCAGAAGCACCGTAAATAACAAGGAAAATACTTAAAATTTTATAGTGATATTAATTGTCTTTAATTTTCTTCTATTTTTTCCTCCTGAGGAAATGTTCTGAAAGCAGCACCATTGCAACAGGGTATCTAACAGAACACTGATACAGCCTCTGTTGCTTTGACTGGAGAAAAAAGTGCAGAAGGGCAGAAGTGGAAGGTCTCTATCTTATCTTCAGAAAACAAAAATTTGCCTATGGTCTCCTGCTCCTCATTCATCTCTAATTACCCAAGGAGGTGCAGAGATACATTCCCACATCCTTTCCTGCGGATGAAGCCCATGAGTTATGAAGAACAGCTGTTTCCCTCCATTCCCAAAGTCTATGCCTTGGATGTTTTCACACAACTCAGTTCTTCCCTCTCTATTACTCGTTCGCTGTATGAAGCTGATGGGAGTGATTATAAAAACCCAGTCTGAAGTGTCCATAACAGTTTCACAGTGAGAAAATGGACTAAATTTACCCCAGCTTTCTTGATAACTGAATGTAGCATTAAGAAAGGTAGTTGAATTTATACAACAAAAAGCTGATATTGGCTGCATCATTTTTACAGTTAATCTATAGCATTCCTTGTGACCAGACAAATCTATCTGTAGATTTTAAAATCATTACTTGACTGCCCTCTTGCAGTCTGTGTTGAGATTGTATCTCCCAGATACTCATTTAGGATTTTGTAGACCATGATCCTACACTTCTGTAGGCAGTATAGATACAAAACAGCTACGGCCCTTGCCCAAGGTGAGTGTGTAAGAGCAATCCCTGTTTCCATCCCTTCTTACCTGAAACCATGATCTTCATATTGCTGAAAACAAGTGTGGGCAGAGCTCCCGGTACAATTATTCCTGAAAATATAAGAATGACAATTATGTGCTTTACATCACTTGGGGTTAGAAATTATAAGGCTAAGTGGTTAGTGGTCTTTTGGGGATCTAGACCTCCTTATAGCTAAGGGAGAGAAGTAGACACCTCCAGAGTAGATAGCTGCTACTCCAATGCCAGCTAGATGGCAAAGTGGCAACTCCTACGACGCTAACTCAAGAGCCTAACACATGAGAAGAACTTTTGTCTGGAGATATGTCTATCAAAACCCCAACATTTGGAAAGGCTTTAGATTAGAAATGAGATTCATCTAAAGAGATAGGGGTGTCTATGTGTCTATGATGCAGGTGTCCGTCAGCTTAAAGTCTCTTCATTGTTAAAGGAGAGCTGTTTGACACAGTCAACGGAGTTTAGAAATCTCACTTGCAGTTGCATAGGGAGAGGTGAGGTTACTCCAGCCACGGTTATTGCAATCTGCTATATCCAGGAATGAGGACAGATAAGTGAACATATGACCTGATACAAAAAGCAAATTTTTGAAAACACTACAAGTCCTACCAAACGCTGAAACATTGGTCTTAGTTGTAAGGCCTGTTGTTACCTTCTTTGACAGTAAAGCTTAGCTGAGGCTTTTCTGTGCAATCTCCAAAATTTTCCACACGGTTATTTCTGTCTTCCCCAAAGACCGTTTCTCCTGCCTGTTTTAGTCCTCCTCTGCTGGAGCTGCTTAGCAGTTTTGATTAACAGGTCTAGCACTGGCCGTACAGAGAGGGAAGCATTTTGAGAGCTAGATCTGGCCAAGGACAAGAAGCACAGACACAGAACATGGCTCATTGAAAACCCCATTTCCTTGTCTGTCCTTCAACAAGGTCTTTTCACAGATTCCTATAATTACCTCCTGCTGTTTCACTAATACCTATGTGTGTCAAGCAACCCAATATGAACTGACAAATCTATTTATTCAACTGGTGCTGAGGTTAAAAAAAAAAAAAATTGCTTTGTAAATGTTCGAGAAGCACTCAGATGTTTTCCTGTGTGCTATAGAGATAAATTGCTACGGTAAGTGGGAGATGAGGAGAAATTACAAAAACAAAACAAAACAAAACCAACCTAACCATATAGTCTCAAAATTTTTTATCCAGGCCCACGTTAGTGTGACTTCAGTCAAGGGGAAGCACACACTGCCAAAATGAAAATAATATTAAGTTACCCAAATACATTCTTCAATTACAATGCAGAAAAGTGCAGGGTTGCATAAGCATTTCATCCTTCATTTCAATATATATATATCTGAGAGAAGAAGAAAAACAGCAGCCAGAGTTTTGAGGACATAATCTATAAAGTCCTCTGGTTTAGGTTTTCAGTACATCCACTAGAAGTGGCTGCAACCTGTCCCTTCCAGAAGCCCTTTCAACCAGTAAATAATAATGATATTATTTATCATGACATTCCCGAGCCTATTGGTTTGCTTTCATAGGAATGTTGATTGTCTGCAGACTTGTATGAACGTGATGGATCCTGACCAGCCTGCACTCTGAGGCCTGATTCAGCATCGTTATTTAGGTTGAGCAGCTCATTACGGATGGAAACCGAGTTGTGAAAGGATAGGAAATCCAGTTGTTTCAACTCCACAGAATCCACAGGTCTTCTGGAAAGGACTCAAAAGCTCCTCCCCTGCTATTTTTGTCACCTCTCTCAATTTTTTTATGCCTTGAATGATGTCACATGGCGGGAAAGAGAACCCCAGTTGCTTGAATTTCAAGTAGACCAAAGTGGAAGTCTCTCTTTTTTATTATTAGTTAGATTTGAAGTTTTCTAGGATAGGAAGGTGCCTTTTTGCTATGTGTTTGCACGGTCCCTTTCACATTGCCATTCTGGCTTTCAGCAGTGAGGTAAGGCAAGAATAACAAGGGGAAATAGAATTTCTTCTCACATTTAAATACATGATCTACCTGTCCACCCGTTTCACTGTTTGAACCAATTTTAAGTGATAAACCACATTACTCCACCCTCTTAAACAGTTGCTTGTACTGAGTAAAATTTCTTCCCGTTAAACTCTCTTGACTTTGATGCGCTTTCAGCAGAGACAAACCTGGCCCTGCATGTCTAACCTATGCCTTGGACAAGCAAGTTGAATTAGGGAATTGAATTAATTCCCTTTGCCTCGATTTGCAAACTGCGCAGTAATCTGCACATTTAATTCTATCCTTTGCATATTATTTTCTGAGCAAGGACACAATTGGCTACAGATTTGACATCTTTGTGACAGTGAGTCTGTGGCAGCACTGAAAAGAAAGGGGGAAGGAGCAGGGTCACAGAGAGGACAAAAGGAAAAAATAGCTGTCTAAATCATATATCATTAAAGTGATGCTCATTGAATTACCTCTCCCAGGGCCTGTCAAAACATGTGGTGCCCTTGCAATATGATGTGAATTAAATGCCTTCTGGCCCCTGAAATATTGTTTTCAAGGCCAAATGTGTACTTTCACAGTTTCCCTCTAGTAACTACTAAGAAACATTTGAGACATGCTGATTGACTCTTACGATTAGCAAAAACAACTCAGGAACACAGCAATGTGTGGCAACTGGCTTTCAAGGGAAAGACAGGACACGTGCCTACTTACAGGCCTTTGGTGATGGTCACTGATAGCCCCATCCACCGAGAAATTGGTCAACTCATCCTAAAGTTGCCCCTGGGAGACAAAATGTGAGTAACATCAACTCACTGAATCCTTTCAGTAATTATAGTCTTATTTTGTCCCCTCTGAGCAGGGGAAAATTGCTAGCAGGTTGGGAGACCCAACACAGATGTCTTGGAAGGTTGACTTCACCTCCTTGAGGACGCGAAGCTCTTTGAGGTCTTCAACCACCGCCTTGGGAGACAGCCCATCGCAACACCTCCATGAAGTCTGACTTCCGCCCAGAAGTTCAGTCCACTGAGGTACGAGAAGAACGGGCTTCTCCTCGTTCCAAATGAAGTTTTGAGTTTTGGCTAATTCTCGCCAATCAGGAGTTTTGCCTGTGTTCGCTGCTGCTGTTAGATGGTATCGTTGTTTGGTCGTTGACCAAAGAGTGCAGGACTTACTATACATGAGTAGAAAAAGTTGGTACCTACCTGAAAGGTTTTTGTAATTTCAAAATTTGTTAGCTCTGTGGCCATCAAGAGGCACACTGATTTCTCAGCTGCTGAGGTCCCTTAGGATTTATCCAGAAATTGGTGTCTGTAGGACAGGGACAAATACAATTAATACATGAAGAGGTGCCATCAAAAAATATGACTTCATGGAGAAAAATTGTACCATTATTCATGTTAGACGTGAACATTTTCCGGGGGGGGAGGTGACCTTGCTGCCAAATTCAGATATTCAAAATTCCTAATAATGTCCCTCCAAAATTGTTACATTTAACTCATTTAAGGTAATAAGCACTGAGTTCTTTCTCTTTCTGTCTTTTTTTTTTTAACTTTTTTTTTTTTTGAGCCTGTAGGTTACATTTGGATTATGCATGTAAGCTTTTCTCTGGGATGATATTTACTAGACTTTTATTTTATCTGCTTCTTTCCCTGGTTTTAGTGAAAACTGCAGTGGACAGATAATCTTTTTTCATTCTTGAAACCACAGTTTTGAAGAAAATAAAAAAACATGTGATATCTGCAACAGAAATGCTAAAATCAGTGCCATGTTTATTCATGTTAATTTTAACAGCTTCATGATTTCCAGAAAAGGCATAATTTTTCATCCTAGAATCACAGGATGAAAAACCGTGTGTCGCCATTATGTACAGAGGCCTCCTAAGATCTCTGTGAATTAGACGTAATAATCTTTGATTTCTTAAGGAAACTTAAATAAACTAAAAAATGTGGAGATGACCTGAGTCTTCTGAAGGCGTAGGGCAGATCAGTGACACACAGAGATGCAGAGCTCAAAACAGTTGGATCCTAGTGCTGTTCTCCATCTAAACTACCGATGAGTATAATCCAAGAATCCTCTGTACGGCCCAACTTTACCAACATGTCCTGTAAATTTATTTTTCAGTGAGTTATTTTTCCTAGCACTAAAGGCCTGCAGAACACCACAGGGTTTTTTGCTTTTTTGGTTTTCTTTTTTTTTTTTCATGTGGCTGAAAGCAATACACTGTATTTTAAGAAAGGAGGGGCAATAGTGACATCTTATGTATTCTTTGAATCTTGCAAAAATCATGTCCAGGATATGAAGGAGAGATGAACAAGGCCAGGACACTTGGTACTCATGAGGAAAATCTTTACCATATACCACACCATCAGTGCAATACATGGAGAGGCCTTCACAAGAGAAGAGAATGATAACAGCTATTTTCTTACCCTTTCATAATATTCCTCTATTGGTTCACAGCATCTTTAGCACAGAATGATTTTTTTCCAATACATTACTCTTTTATTTAGCAATTGCTAACAGTGAATGAGATCATATTCAGTATTTAAGAACAACACCTGTAAATAACCTTCTTATTCATGAACAGTAGTACTTATTTTTATGGTCCAGCAGATAATCTGTGTATAATCTCTTTAGATATTCCTATTTTGATAATCTGAGTTTTATAGCAAACTTGTAATGGAAGATGCATTTTCTTCATGAAGAGGCTGAGACCTCAGCACAGGTATCCGCCAGGTGAATTCATTATTATGTATATCTAGAAAAACACTGGATAGTGAGGAGTTACCAGCTCGTACTAGGAACCCAGTGGCTGTGTTTCAACAGTTGTACAGGAGTAGCCCCTGGAGCCCCCATACCCTTATTTTCAGATTGCCTTATTGCCATCATATCAGCCCATGCAGCTGTCTTGGGAAGAGCAAAGGGGAAAATTTCTTGGTATCCAGACAATCAGCACAGCCAGGCCATGATGCCTGCAGTCTCCCTCGGTGGAAAGCACGCCAGCCTGTCTGGATCCTTGTCCTAGGTCATAGGCAAAGTTAGTAGCAAACTGGGGAAGGAAGAGTCCAAATGTTCCATCACATAGGCTGTTATCTTAGTCACTGCACCTCACTGCCTCCAAAAACAAAAAATATTGCTCAGTGTTGGAAGGTAGGTGAGCTGCGTTCCTTGGTGGGGAACAGATTTTTGGAGTGCTGGCCTCATGCATGAGGACTGGCTAGTTCCCATAAGAAGCATGGCAGCAAAAGATCTCACACCTTTTCCTCCAGAAAGCCTGGGGTATGTTCTTAACTTGGTATCTCACCTCTCTTATCTTCACGCTGTGATCGAATGGACAGAGCGTTTGATTTTTTGATCTTCTGTAATCCTTTATTATTTATCAGTAATTTCAAGGTGCTGAGCACTTCTGTGAAATGCTGAGCACCCTGACATTTCAGTGATTGGCAATTAAAGGTGTGTAGCACCTTTCAAGACTGTGACTTATAGGAGCAATTGTGTTGAAAGGCAAAAGAAATCTTGTCCTCTTAATTACAAGTT
Source organism: Haliaeetus albicilla (assembly GCF_947461875.1). Taxonomy (NCBI): domain Eukaryota; kingdom Metazoa; phylum Chordata; class Aves; order Accipitriformes; family Accipitridae; genus Haliaeetus; species Haliaeetus albicilla. The sequence continues at coordinate 5,763,125 of NC_091515.1, forward strand.
CAATTAAAATACAGCCAACATCAAAAGTACAGGTGGAGAAGAAACTCAATTCACAGTACATTGGACATGTATAAAAGACAAATATGCCATTTTATTAGTTTGAAGGTTAACGTGCTCATTAGATTATATCAGTTCATTATGCAATCGCGCCTGTGCCTGCGGTATGATATGTAGCAATCAACAGGAACATTTCAGAGATGAAATAAAAGGAAAAATAATAAAATAACTGTTGAGTATGAACAGTTAAAAAGATAAACTGGACAGAAAGTTCATTTTTGCAGACATGGTAGGCCTATTTCATCAAGGAAAAAAATTAATTTTTTTGAGATGCAAGTAAAATAGTAAGGCAAGTTGGCTTAAGAAGCACAGAGATGCAGATTTGGGCTGACAATGTTTATGATGACCACAGCTTTCTTGCTTTCCCCCTTTACCCTAACATAATTGCTTTTGACTGGGCAAATCATGTTGTTCTCGTTGTAATGTCATTGCAATTTATGATTCCATAAGGCATTTGAATAGATTTTTTGTTTTTATATGCTTTGCATTTCATTTTAATGCCACCCAAGGAAATTACATACGTAAAGCTGTACGTGTTACTTTTTATTAAAACCCAAATGGTATAATCTTTTTTTTTTCCCCCTGTTTCTTGATTACAATCAAGATGTGGTTTAGATTTTATTATGGCATCACTTTCCTACCTCAATTAGAGCCTTAAGGTTAATTTCCGCTTATACTTCGCACTAAATATCAAGCTTAATGCAGGTTTTACGTGAATACAGGGGAAAATCCATCCACACAGGGCAAGCATAGCCTTGTGGGAAGATTTACACACACCACCAAGCAAAATCTTGATTCTGGAATGGAAGAAATGACACAGACTGGATGAAGTCCATTGGGAGATTCATAGCAATTTCAAGTGAAGTGTACTCAGGTAGCATGACAGCAGGAGAAGATCCTACCAGAAAAAGTATACTGTATAGAAACTGTAGGTGAGAAGTGCTCTGGCAGCAGCCAGTCTACATGGAATTCACCCAGTGTGTGGAAACTAATATTTTTAATGAAGCCTCCCTTCCTCATGGCCCCACTCGCTGCAACCCAAGGGAGCATCCTGAGCAAACCTCTTAGAGAATCATATGAAGTTAAAGGCCTCTATTGCTCCAATAGATTTGGATAATTATTATTTCTCCTACTTACTAGTTTTAAAAGTTTGATCATTTCCCGGATTAAGATACTTTAAAGGCTCAAGGATCTAAAGAAAAAAAAAATCAAAATTCTTACAAAGACAAGATTGCTCTTTAATGTCTTTGTAATGAATTATTTATTCTACAAACTATAACAGAATGTAAATAAGAAAACACTGATTTTAAAGTCATTTTCTGAGCACAAAGGCTTTGCCACATCCAAAATCTTACAGATTTGTGAAATGAATTGTATAACACCTCATGACAGTACATGTCATCTCATGGAAGGAAACATAGTTTTGCATGGAAACCTCAAAATACTATCTTTTCTATAGATAACTCTCTTTAGAAAATCCATATTTATTTTCACTTTAGAAACATCCATTTTTTTATCCTTTTTTTTTTTTTTTTTTTTGGTCTTCATAACAGGTTGATTTTTCCTGCAGAAATCTTTTTTCTTTCTTTTTTTTTTTTCCCACGAAAAAAATCAAAGCCTCAAATTTCAACAATTTTCATGTAAAGTTTTCAATGAGCTCTACTTACGGGGGCAAAAAATGCAGCAATGGATATTATATTCATGCTCTACAACTTTAATATTTTCACTGTCTTCTGGGGAATTATTAATAGAGAAGTGCTCTCAATGTTTGTAAGAGGAAGGGAATTTCACCCTTGCCTTTTAGAAGGCACATGAGAAGCTAATATGCAAGACAGTTACTGAGGGAGTGAAGTGTCAGCATGCAAGATTAAAACATATAAAGAAAAAAATAATTACTGAAGGCCTTATAAGCTATTAATGTATATCTTTATTCATAACCCACTGCAAGCTAATGTTTTTGTAATGAAAAAGAACGTGCGCGTACACACACACACCCCTACATAAATATATACACATAGAGTTATAAAATAATAATTTATATGGTTAACCCAATGGGAAACCAGCAGAGATATTCAGATTTAACTGACAAGCAGTAGCTGCAAAGCTTCAGTTCTGATATATACCTAAGGGGCAACATTTTAGAAAAGAGCTAACAAGAAGATATTATATTAATATTAATAAAGTTTTATTTCCAAAGGGAAAATATGATCAAGTGCTTTGCTTCCTATCCTGCCTTTTTTTTTCTTTTTCCTTTTTTTTTTTATTTCTGTGAAAGCTGGAAACAAAATTATCCTAAATTAACCAGTTGCTCCCTTTTCATATACTTCTGTTAAACTACATGAAAAAAATAAGGGATAGTGAGTAATGAGGTTAACAAAGCCATACTCCTCAAATGATGTGTGATGAACAAGGCTCAGTGCCAAACATTTTTAGCCAAGTCAAGTCAGTCTATTCATGTTCATGTACCATAAAATCTGCTTTTACAAGAATAACTATAACATTTGCATTAGAAAAGAACAAATGAAATCTTAAAATCTTTGTTTGCATCTATCCTGAGTACTTCTATAGTGATATATAAAATAAGAATGCATATTTTAACTTTACATAAATCTTGGCTCCATAGCTGATGAAATTTTATAATGGATTAGATATTCACTGTAGAGTCAGGAGGCCAAGATCTGTTTCCTTTTGTAGTAACACCCTACTCAAGGGCAGTCTTGCAAGGTCTCGGGCCAAGAACCAAGTTTCAGATATTTTATTATGTTGCCCAAATTTGGAGGTTTTCTCTCTTGGCTTTACCTTCAATAAATCAAGAGCAATAAGCAATGCCTGAAGGAGTGAGTTCATTTCAAATCTGTTAATTTTCGGCATTTCAGATGACTCTTTCTCATCAAGAAAGCCAGGCTATTTGAGGCACCACCGGATGGTCTAATGAAAACTGGTTGGAAAACTTATTTCAAACGCTGTGAATAAGAAAAATACCTACTTTTTCCTTCCCTCCTCCTCCTTTCTCTCTCTCTATCCTCCTCTCTAACCTCATGTCAGGAAAGAAGACCCTGAAATCTTAAAAGCAGTGATGAACTGAGAAATGGAAAAGAAATCATTGTTTCAGATGAGTTAAAGCATTTCTAATATTCTATATTATTAAAATTTGATTTTTCCAATCTATTTGGGTTAACTTGTATTACATTTCAATTTCAGAAAAAAAGTCAAGTACAGAAACTGTAATTTGAAAGAAAATAAAGAAAGAAATAATTGCTCACACTGGAAATTATTTGAAAACAACCTTTGTTTGTAAATAGTTTTGATTTCAATCCCTGCAAGAAAACAGAAAAACATCTGGGGTTTTTTTTAAATGCCATAATCAGATCTAATCTGTAAGTCTCCCATTTTCCTCTTTCGTTCTTTGAGTACCTTAAACCTTTAGCTAAATAGGTATTTCATCTGCATCACAAAATTGAAATGACTGTGCTGTTGATGAGCACATTAAGTCTGAAATCTAGAAGACATATTGGTAAACTTGATAATGAAGCTTTAAAATAAGGGTAGTCAAGATGTTCCCGAATGCAAAAAATTTGTAAGATATACCTTGAAAGAACATTAACATAGCTGTTACCAAAAAGCAAAAAGAGTTTATCTGAATATGCAGAAAGAGATTAAAGACACATAAAGTGCATTTAATGTGAGACCACAGATTATGGAATTGGAGAGCTCGGCAGATCATACAGTCGTTTTCCCTGACATAACACGTCAGCTATACCCACCGGGAAAGCTATATACCATCAGAAAACTCAGACTATGGTCTTCAGACCTTGGATCTCACTTGTCAATATTCTGTGGACTGTTCATGTTTCTCCTGAGTCCAAAACTGCATCAAATATTTCAGTTCAATACTCTGGCAGTGTGGAGTAGATCAGAGAAATTACTTATGCTACAGATGTCATTTCTATTTATACGTTACAAAATCATATGCCACATTCACAGCATCAAGAAATTTTTGTTATCCTCAATAACTCACAGATCCTTTTTAGCAGAGCTAATGCCCCACAAGCTATTCCCTGATCTTTAGTTGTGTGCTTCATCATTTCCACCTGCATATAGAAATTCAGATTTAACCCCCTTTCACAGAACTTTTTTTTGGTGTTTCAGGGTCATTCTCACCACATTTATAGTGTAGGAAGCAGGCAGGCACAGAGCAGGCACTGGCCATTTTGGCCTTCTAAGCACTATTCTGACAGCTTTCTTTTCCCACTGAGCAGTAGAAATAATAAGGAGGACAACGGTTTATCTAGCTTGGAGGTGCCGCCGAGGTTAAGTCAACCTATGGCTGGCATCAAAACTGCTTCCATAAAGAAAAAAAGATAGATCATTGTCGTAGGAGACTCCCTTCTGAAGGGAACAGAAGACCCAATATGCAGATCCGACCCGCTTCTTAGGGAAGTCTGCTGCCTCCCTGGGGCCTGGGTTGAAGATGTGAAGGCAAAACTTTCTACCCTGGTATGGCCCTCAGATTATTACCCATTATTGATTTGTTGGGCAGGCAATGATGAAGTTGCAACAAGAAGTCCGAGGGCAATCAAGAGAGACTTCAGGGCCTTGGGATGACTTGTTAAGGGATCAGGAGCACAAGTAGTGTTCTCCTCTATCCTTCCAGTTGCAGAGAATGATGAGGGAAGAAACAGGAAGAGCCAGCAGATCAATACCTGGCTCTGAGACTCATGTCACTGGCAGAATTTTGGGTTTTTTTGATCATGGGTCAGTTTACACAACACCAGGCCTGCTGACAACAGACGGGATACACCTGTCTCAAAGGTGGAAAAGGATCTTTGCACAGGAGTTCACAGGGCTCACTGAAAGACCTTTAAACTAGATTTGGAGAAGGAAAGGGTTAAAACCAGGCTCCCTAGAGGTAAGCCTGGGACAGCATGCCAATGTTTGAGGGATGGCGTGCTTACAAGGCCATTCAGTCTACCATCTCAGTGGAGGTAGGGGATGGAGATCCATGCGGCAGCAAAGCCACAAGGGTTATTGATGTGTTAGAAACCACAGAAGAACCTGAGAATGGTCACGTAGGAATTAAGGCTTCTCCTCCCAAAAAGGTGGCAGGATCAATACCCAACTGAAGTTCATCTACACCAATGCACACAGCATGGGCCACAAACAGGAGGAGGTGGAAGCCATTGTGCAGCAGGAAAACTATGATACAGTTGCCGTCATGGAAACACGGTGGGATGACTTGCACAACTGGAGTGCTGCAATTTATGGCTATAAACTCTTCAGAAGAGACAGGCAAGGAAGGAGAGGTGGTGGGGTAGCCCTGTACGTTAGGGAGTATTTTGATTGTCTAGAGCTTAATGATGGTGATGATAGAGTTGAGTGTTTATGGGTAAGAATCAGGGGGAAGGCCAACAAGGTAGATACAATGGTGGGACTCTGTTATAGACCACCCAACCAGGATGAAGAGGGAAAAAAAATGTTCTATAAGCAGCTGGGAGAAGTCTCACAATCGCTAGACCTTGTTCTCTTGGGGGACTTCAACATACCAGATGTCTGCTGGAAATACAACACAGCAGAGAGGAAACAGTCCAGGAGGTTCCTGGAGTGTGTGGAAAAACTTCCTGACACAGCCGGTGAGTGAGCCAACTAGGGAAGGCACCCCACTGGACCTGTTGCTTGAGAACAGAGAAGGAATTGTGGGTGATGGGATGGCTGGAGGCCATCTTGGGCATAGCGATCATGAAATAATAGAGTTTTCGCTTCTTGGAGAAGTAAGGAGAGGGGTCAGCAGAACTGCTCCCTGGGGCTTCCAGAGGGCAGAGTTTGGCCCGTTTAGGAGCCTGGTTGACAGAGTCCTTTGGGAGGCAGTCCTGAAGGGCAAAGGAGTCCAGGAAGGCTGGACATTCCTCAAGAAGGAAATCTTAAAGGTGCAGGAGCAGGCCATCCCCATCTGTCGAAAGACGAGCTGGTGGGGAAGAAATCCAGCCTGGCTGAACAGAGAGCTTTGGCTAGAACTTAGGGAAAAAAAGTGTTTGGAGACCTTTGGAAGATGGGGCAAGCAACTCAGGACTACAAGGATGTCATGAGGTTATACAAGGAGAAAATTAGAAGGGCCAAAACCCAACTAGAACTTATTCTGGCTACAGCCATAGAAGACAACAAAACCCATTTCTATAAATACATTAGCAACAAAAGGAGGGCTAAAGAGAATCTCCACCCTTTATTGGATGCAGGAGGAAACATAATGTCAAAGGATGAGGAAAGAGCTGAGGTATTTAATGCCTTCTTTGCCTCAGTCTTTAGTGGTAAGACCAGTTGTTCTCCGGGTACCCAACCCCCTGAGCTGGAAGACAGGCACAGGGAGCAGAATGAAGACCCGATAATTTAAGGGGAAATGGTTAGCAACCTGCTACACCACTTAGACACACACAAGTCTATGGGGCTGGGTGGGATCCACCCAAGGGTACTGAGGGAGCTGGCAAAAGTGCTCACCAAGCCACTTTCAATCATTTATTAACAGTCCTGGCTAACTGGGGAGGTCCCAGTTGACTGGAGATTAGCAAGTGTGACACTCATCTACAAGAACAGCTGGAAGGAGGATCCAGGGAACTACAGGCCTGTCAGTCTGACCTCAGTGACAGGGAAGGTTATGGAGCAGATCATCTTGAGTGCCACCACATGACACATACAGGACAACCAGGTGATCAGGCCCAGTCAGCGTGCGTTTATGAAAGGCAGGTCCTGCTTGAATAACCTGGTATCTTTCTATGACAAGATGACCCGCTTAGTGGTTGAGGGAATTGTCTACCTAGACTTTAGTAAAGCCCATCTGACACTGTTTCCCACAACATTCTTCTGGAGAAACTGGCTGCTCATGGCTTGGATGGGTGTACTCTTTGCTGGGTAAAAAACTGGCTGGATGGGCAAGCCCAAAGAGTGATGGTGAATGGAGTTAAATCTAGTTTGTGGATGGTCACAAGTGGTGTTCCCCAGGGCTCAGTACTGGGGCCAGTTCTGTTTAATACCTTTAGCAATGATCTGGACGAGGGGATTGATGGGACCCTCAGTAAGTTTGCAGATGACACCAAGTTGGGTGGGAGTGTTGATCTGCTTGAGGGTAGGAAGGTTCTACAGAGGGATCTGGACAGGCTGGATCGATGGGCCGAGACCAACTGTATGAGGTTCAAAAAGGCCAAGTGCCGGGTCCTGCACTTGGGTCACAACAAACCCACGCAGCGCTACAGGCTTGGGGAAGAGTGGCTGGAAAGCTGCCCAGCAGAAAAGGACCTGGGGGTGCTGGTCGACAGCCGGCTGAATATGAGCCAGCAGTGTGCTCAGGTGGCCAAGAAGGGCAACAGCATCCTGGCTTGTGTCAGAAATGGTGTGGCCAGCAGGACTAGGGAAGGGATTGTCCCTCTATACTCGGCACTGATGAGGCTGCACCTTGAGTACTGTGTTCAGTTTTGGGCCCCTCACTACAAGAAAGACATGGAGGTGCTGGAGCGTATCCAGAGAAGGGCAGCGAAGCTGGTGAAGGGTCTGGAGCACAAATCTCATGAGGAGCGGCTGAGGGAACTGGGGTTGTTTAGCCTGGAGAAAAGGAGGCTGAGGGGAGACCTTATTGCTCTCTACAACTGCCTGAAAGGAGGTTGGAGCGAGCTGGGGGTCACTCTCTTCTCCCAGGTAAGAAGCAACAGGATGAGAAGAAATGGCCTCAAGTTGCACCAGGGGACATTTAGCTTGGATATTATGAAAAATTTCTTCACTAAAGGCATTGTCAAGCATTGGAACATTGATCATGATCATGATTCTATGATTCTATTCTAAAAGCTGTTGCCTCGATCATTGTTTTACGACACAATGTACTTTCATGTATGCAGACATACAAACTTATCTGGTGCTATTCAATGTACGGCTTGCTTTAGCATATAGCCTTTCCATCAGTCAGCTAAACTCTTCCTTATACACCTTGTTCCTATGCAATTAAATTCTCGATCCCAGCTCCCTCCACATTAACCTCTTAGAAGCAGAAAGTACAGATCTCCTATAGCAACTGCATGCATAGAGGTGGATAACAGTTTTGTTGAAGCCCATGTGCTTTTATATTCAAAGCAAGGAGAGCATCCTGTAATTATAGGCTTTCTTCAGAACAATATAAAAATACTCCATGTACCTTCCTCCGCCTCTGGCAATTGAAATAAGAGTAGCAGAACTCAGGTTGTCCTATTTGTTTGTGTGCACATATTTAAACACAAACCACGTTTTGTCTTCCTTTTCTGCTGCTGATATGACACTTACAGGAAGTGAACAGGTCAAGTCAACTGTGTCTCTGAGGCCAAGGAAGCTCACTTATAGAAATGAAAACTAATAACTACCTAGAGAAGACCACTAATCATTCATTTGACTGCCTCTACACAGACTACGCTGAAAGAAAATGTTCTGAAAAAGTAAAACATGTAAACTAAGAGTACAATATTATAATATTTCATTTTTACATGGCATTTTTCATTGCAAGGAACCCAAAAGCACTTCATAAACAGCATGTACTAAAACCACGCAGAACACAGCTATAAATTTAAATATGGTGTGACTGCTCCTAAGGGATGCTTTAGCTCAGATTTCTGAGTAAACACAGTACCTTCATTTACTGTAAATTATTGTGTACGTTGAGAGAAACACAAAAGCCAAGTTTTCTTATACTTACAATTGGCATAGATGTACAAACAAAAGTGTCTGGACTTTCGCAGATGACAACCATCTGTTAGCTAGCACCCATAAACACCAGGGCATAGTCAAAGTGTTAAACTTTCTCTTAAACAGAAATCTTCCCCATTTGCATTATATACAGTGAGGTCAGTTGTATTGTGCAGAAATAGGACCGAAGCTCAGGAAATCTCAATGCAGCATCTAGCTCTGACCTAAGGTTGATTCACAGGAAATCTCTGTGGTCCCTTCTTCTCCTTTTGTCTCTCCTTTTGTTGTAATTTGTTTGCACAGGAAATTATTTCTTGTACAAACCTTGAAGCAGAGAGGCCAATCAACAGGATTGTAACACGTTGAAATTACTATTGTTCTTGAATGAATTGTACGTTGATACTGTGAGGAAAAGGTTTTAATGAAAAAATCTTTGTCATGGGAAGAAATGCAGGAAAAATGGAAAGCAGTCAGTATCTGGTAAAACAAAGTTTTTAAAAAACTATTTTCCTCTTCTCTCATATAAGTCATTGAAGAAATAGGGAAGGGTTTGAATACGATAGACTTTTTGAAATGGGCTGATACAATATTCATGTGCAGATGTAGTAGTCATGAAAAGAAAAATGTTATTGATCAATCAAGACAGTTATGTCTGGATGGAGCAATCACAAACTATTAATGATAAACACGTACATCTAATAGTAACGGGATGAGACGTATAGGGAAATTCCTCTCTGCCGAAGGAAAAAAAAAAGTCTCTTTTGGATAAAAATCTTGGTAGTTGCATAGGTCTCAAAAGAGGAGCCACAGAATGCTATTTTTGGGGTCCTTCAACAAATGCAGTCCCAGCATAGGCTGAATATGTCAAGCTCCAGGAACTATTCTACTCTGTTGTGCTCTGTTATTTCAGTCATCAGTGATCCATAGTTCACCTGTACTAAAATTAATGGAGAGCACTTTAAAAAAGAGGTTTTTTTTTTTAATACAGTGAATGTTCAGCATTTTTTTTCTCTTATATAATTGAGTTGAGGAATTTCTGGTTCCACACTGGTTCCCAGGGAAGGATGTGCAATCTGAACAGCTCTTTAGTCCAGCAGGTTACTTGTGTTGGCACTTACCTGTTTCATAATGTCAGCATCCATTTTCTGCTACTGAGAACTAGACTAACAACACAGATCCATAACAAGTGTTCGGTTTTCTTTCTCCCATATGCTTTGCAGTATACACGACTTCGAGTACCAAAAGTGGTCTTTTTCATTAGAGCTGGCCATTTTACATGAAACCAATGACATAAATGGAGCCCTCTTGCCTTTTGGTGTAATTTGGCTGCCAGCTGCCTTCCTCTTCTTCCTAGAAGGGAATTTAATTGTGGTAGGTTTGGGTTCATGTGATCCACACAGTGCTTTGGGGAGCCATTGGGCTGCAAGGAGTCATGGGATGGGAAATGTCATTATTCTGAAAAGTGGAATCCAATATTTACAACCACTATGAGATCTAGATTGTGTTCCTGGAGGTAGCAATGTACACACTACTTGGGCTTCCCATTACTAGAGGTGGAAGGCACTTCTTTATGGAAACCGTATTGTTTCTGTGAGCTGCTCAGATAAAGCAGATCCTCCTGAATTGCCTCTGAAAGTGTAACATTTTGGATATTGTTTTTCTTACAAAGTTACCTTTCAAATCATCAAGTACTTTTTCATTTTGTGCTCTAAGTGAAAGGTTGAAAAACCAGAGCTCTGTTTAATGAGATTAGCAGATACAAGTTTGAGCACACTGCTTCCCTTTATGTGATAATTAGCTTGGATTAGGCAAAACAGTGGGTAAATAAAGAAAATCTGAAATGCTGAGCAGGTAAAAAAGTAAGAAAATCAGAGTATAAGAATCTTGGAATTAATATAATGTGAATTCAGCACACAGAAGAATGACAATGAAAATTAAGAATAGGCAGGTTTCTGTCAGCTTTATTCTCCTACCTTTACTAAGCTTGCATAATAGCCCACTAGTTCCTTTCCTTCTAATTATACAGCAGGGACTGTATTTTGGAAGATGTCCAATTGTTACCTGGGTTTAGATCCATATATGGTGTACCTCAGGATGAAAGTTATTCGGTAAAGTGCCATGCAGATCCTTCAAAAATTCTTACTTAGATTTTTAATAGTTAGTCCTTCGTCATTTCATTCAGAAAGGTCTTTGTAGTCTAAAAGCTACACGGTATCTGTTGAAGTCAGACCCTGGAGTGGAATCCAGCATCTTCAATAAGGCACATATGGCATAAGGTAAAGGGAGAGACAAAGCGAGGTATCCAAAACAACCCTGGTCAGATAGCTAGCAAAAAGAGCAAGATAAGTAAATTTTTAATGCATGGTGGAGCTTTATTCACTTGTAATCCAAAGTTCAGAACTCTCTCTTGAAAATGGGCAGCAACATCCCTTTTTCCAGGGTCACACCCCCTTCTTTTCTGTTTGAAGGATAGTCACCAAACTGCCAGGTGATGTCCACTTTTAATCAATCGTTCTGTAGTCAGGGTTAGCAACTGTGTCCCTGTAAGGGAGATTTCTAAACCACAGCTGTCATCTACCTCAGACATGCCGTAAACATTGAGGTATAAACTCTTCTTGTGTACTTCATTTTTTTTTTTTTTTTCTGAAGCTGGTCTACTGTTCAAAACAAAGTGCTAGATGCATTGGACCACAAACACTGAACAAGGTGGAGTTTGGGTCTGGTGTTCAGTGTCGCTTTGTCAGACTGGTTTTTCCTCAGCCGAATTCAAATTAAAAGGCTACGTGTGAAGCTTTCAAAGAGAATTTTACATTGTAAAAAAAAAAAAAAAGAGTCTCAGAAAATGCCGAAATGCCTCTGACATTAGATGGCAGCTAAGTAGGGGTGCCCACATGCATTGCTTTGGATTTAGGCAACAAAATTCCACCTTCATTCCATACTGGATTCTGGCATTCAAATTGGTTTTGGTTCTTAGTCCCTAATAGCAAGTCTATGACAAATCCACACATAAACTGGATCATAAATCCAGTTACTAGGCTTTATGTTTTTAAGAGTAACTTATGGAAATACGATTGTGTGCTTGACCTATGTACTAATTCACTTATTTCCAAGTCCTGTACTAATATTTTGTTCATTTTTGTTTAGATATTGTTTGAAAAAGAAACTTCATTATTGTACGTTGAGTTTGTTAACCAGTTAGTTAACCAGTGCGATCTCCCCCTTTTCATCATATATTTGGTCAAAGATTATCTTTGAAGAGATAATGTAAAATTCCTCTGAATCCACATTCAAATAATCTTTCATGCAACAAATAGTTCTTTGCAAATTTACCATAAACTTTATATCGAACATTTCCTCCTTCAGTTAAAAACTACTTGGGAGAGAGGAGTTGTCAATACCTATACTATTCTACTTTTACAACATGTTCTGTTTTAAATCTTACAGGGAAGGAGAGTGCTGGAGTAAAACACAGAACAGTCCTTTACATTTAAAACCCACAAGAAAATCTTTGCATGGGAAATTCTGTATTTTTTAAGATAATTCATTCTAGAATGGAAATAAACAGAAAAGAAATTTCTTGAGCACATACAAAAAGGGAGTCAAAACAAAATATAGAAATTAGACAAATTAGTAATCCTTAGTAATAACAGATATGATTTCAAGAAACCACCATCTGGATATGTATTATGGAATAAAACAAATACATAAACAAATAAGCTTGTAATTATTCACCTATGGAATCACAACGTTAAAACAAATACCTTCACAAAACATCTGATAGTAATCCATAAATAGAGTTTTTATCCTGGACGTTCATAGTTGTACAATTCTAGGTCTTGTGGATTTTCAAAAAACTTTCAAAGGGTCCATAAAGTCTTGTCAACCTATAAACCACATTTAAAGCAGCAGGATGAGCGATATAAATATCCTGCGACTAATTAAATCGCTTAGCTTCTCTAACAGTCTTATACCTTTTGCAAATCAGGAGGTTTGGAGATACACAGCACACACTGCAATGGGGAGCTAAAAGTCTTGAGGTTGGTGGATCATCTATGGCATTGTGTGGAATAATGGAAATGGAAAAATGGAAAAATGTTTCCTCCCATCTCTCTTGTACCAGAATTCAGGAGTTTCCTCAGGCATTGGGCATATCAAAGACAGGAAAAGGTTTTGTTATGGTGTTGGAAGTTTTGTAGATGAACTTGCAAGTCTATCAAAATCTAAATCATTGCTTTATAGAAACAATAGACTTAAAATGCTAAAAAAGACTGTTCTGTCAAACATGTCCCAAAAGTTTGTTCTTCAAGCCTGTGATTTCTCTTTAAGTTTCTGTGCCAATTTCACAAGGCAAAATTCAAACCTTCTATCATGTTTCAAAGACTTTAAGCAGTGGTGAAATCAGCACACATCTACATCTATTGTTCTAACAGTAAACTTCCTTCAGGGTAAAAAAAAAATCCATCTTATTTATTTCTCATCTGATGAAGCTTCAAATGTTAGGTATATACTAAAGATCCGCTTTTCATAGCTTTCTTATGCATGTTGGCATATACAGGTCACATTGAACATCTCTCTTTAAAATTTCCCTCGGATAATTTAAAGAATACTGAACCTCTTAAATCTATCAAATTTAGGCATGTTTTCATTTCCTGAATAATTTCTTTCATACTTTTTTCAACGCTTTCCAATTTTTCCAGCATTCCTCCGCAAATGTGAGACCTTCAAAATAATCCGAAGTGCTCCTACCGCTCCGTCTTCCCTGGAGATCTTCCCAGATGACCGCACTATCCTTGAAGGCTTACGATGTGCAGGGAAGGCCACGCTAAGAGTCGTTGTCACCACTCGCACCCTTCTCATGTACTCCTTGGTGAGAAGAGAAGTAAATCCAGCTCCCTTCTCACACATCCCTTCTGGCTCCACTCTTCCCGTCTCCGGAAATTTCTGCTAATCCTTCGCTTTCCGAGCAGTGAAATTCAGGGGAGAGGGGACTGTTGGTTTCCTGAACTGCTGAGAAATCAGTTCTGTCTCTGTGCTTATTTGAACGTTTTTTTGCTTAAGAATCCAAAAATGGTGTTTCTTCCACCTCAGGTGAATCACTACACTGGTAGAGTATAATTAAATGATCATAACACTCTTAGCTGGACTACCATGTGTCTTGTGAGGGGGACTTGGGTACCAGTTTCCTAACTGGTAACTCTCCAACTTTCATTTGTGATGTTTAGCAGACTTTCTCATTCACAGGTACAGCTGACCAAAATCATGGGCTGGAATTACTTTATAGTACTCTGTAGAGTAGCCTACAGGCCAAAAAAAAAAAAAAGGCAATTAATAAAAATGAACCAAACTAAAATAGTTATGGTACAATCAGAGATTTCATTGCACAGTGCTATCAGAATAATGCAAAAGTAGGACAACTCGAAACATCACAAGACTCCTGTGCCAGGTTTGACTCTGGACAGTCCCTCCAGCTTTGACTTAGGGATGGGAGAGAAGAAAACTTGCCTCTCAGAAACTGTACCTTATAAGATGCATATCTAAGCAGAATTATAAAATAACTAGAAGGCAGATCTGAACTCATACCTCTGATTTTCTTGCCTTCTTGAGAGTATGTCAGCTGCAGTACTCCCTGAATATTCTCTGAAAATAGACTCCGTGTATGTGTAGAGTGGAATGTATTTCAAATCTCAGTTCTTCACCAGATTTAAAACACTAATACAGATTGACTTACAGCATTTTTTAAGAGTATTCTCTCTCTGTGTAGAATTGGGCCAATCAATCTGATGTGCAGTTTTGCATTTTGTCTGATTGCCTTAGGGTTGTAAATATTTATTTTTCTGTTTGTTTGACTTGAATATCTTATAGCTGAACGTTTTCCTCTTGGGGCAATTTTCACTTTTAAGAGCAGGAATCCTTGACTTTGTCAATATCTATTAAAGAATAGATCATCACGATCCTTCTCCTATCAGGGAAAGAATCTGTTGTAAAATAACACAACAGCCATGGCACTGTACTCTGAAGCCTCTTTATTATTGAAATAGAAGCAATGAATTAGCCTAAGCTGGCACTGTGTCTGTCTTAAACAATTTACATTTTCCTTCCCATATTTTTGAGTGATTCAGAATCATCTATTCTTTTCATAGTGTGCATTTTTGTTTTTACTTAAGCTATGAATCATAGCTGGGGAAATCAACTTTTAAGGTCAACTAGTCAGAAGCTGCAGGTTGCTCTCAACCAAATGCTCCTAGACAATATTGTTAGGACCAAAATCTTATTATTTGCTTCAGAGAGTAAAAAGAGAGTCAGAGGAACAAGACATATCATTTAAATACTTTACATATGGAATATAAGATTTTTCAGTAAGTTCTACCTAAATGCATGGGAAAAGGGATATACTATGTATCTATCATCACTCCAGAATACTTCAAACACCCAGTGAGATAGGGAAGTGCTATCATCCTCACTTCACAGGAGTGAAAAGCAACTAAGAACAGCATCCAGAAATTCTTAGACCCTTGAAGTGATACTTAAATAAAATGTATGTGCTTCTCAGCAAGCCTGAAATTCTGAAAACCTATACTCTGGCACAATCTCAACAAGAGAAGTGTGGAGCATTTCTCATCCCTCAGATTTATCTAGATCTGCCTCCCCTTATGACTAAGAAAAGCTTCTGCTGAAGGAGAGACACAGTTTTGCATCACTTTAGTCTGCGGAGGAAAACTGCTCATTTCCTAGGAGAGCGCTCTGCGGACTCTCCCTATGAGGAAGCTGCCACCATTTCCATCCCCAGAAGGCTTATTTTAAAAGAAGTTTGAAACAAATTGAGTTCTTTGGAAGAAAAAACGTAACTTCAGGTGAAGGGTGAGAATCATGAAAACACAAAATTGTTCCTGATTCTGGTATGACAAAGGCATCTATCTAGCGTCTGACATCCCTGGGTCATCTAATGCTTTGATTAGAGTGGCCCATAGCAACTCGCCTGTATTTAAAGAAGTCTGTACAAAACTGCAGAACCGTTTAAGATTTACAGTGTCTCAAGCTAGTCATTTCTATTTTCATTTCATTTCCATATGTGCTCGGTACAGAGCATCTTGTAACAAGTCACTTCTCAGAGAGCAATTTCCAAATCTCCTTAATTTATACAGAGGGTCTGGTCCAAGAAACACTTGTACATTTAATTGACTTCATGTGAGTAACATGGCAGTACAAAAGTTGCGTATAATTAAGTAAAACTGAAGACATGAATAATTACAAACTTGATCTTGTGAATTACAATATTAACTCATCTTTGAAATTTTATTTCCACATTCTGCTTTATAATGGCAAAGCATAAATAACCAGACAGAAGAGAACTCACAGACCACTCTGCTAAAAGTTGTTGACTAGATAAATGAAATAATTTTTTCTTTCTACGAACTCCAGCTGGTGTGATCTTGGCCTTCAGTACCTACTAATTAAATGGAGAAACGTTTGAGATAAAAAGTTAATTTACTAATTAAATGACAAGTATGCTTTATAAATCGTCTCTTTGGCTTATTGTGCATTTAGAGAATTAATTAACAATACAATCAGGCTGCAGTTGTGAGATGCCAATATGGATGTGATTTGAAGATACTTTCACTTCTGTTTTCTATCTCAGTTTTTACGACAGCTGCACCGTAATGAAGATGCTTGACTCTTTTAATTTGTCTCTGTAAAATTAAAATGGGTTTGTGGTTTCTTGCTCACTGGGAGCACAGACAAAATGGTACATTTAGCAGTACATTTCTGATCAGTCGACATAGGCATGATGCTGTATTAGCAAGTTGCCATTGTTCTCTATAAATGGGGGCTATAAAACTGGTTTGTCGTTAGGTTATGTTCTTCTGGTAAAGTATTTTCTACGGAGTGTAACAATGAAAGTATAATTTAACTGGCATCTTCAGTTAAAATTAATATTAAAATGTTTGTCATTTGTAAACAACATTAACAAGTGGTGTCCTTATTTTAAGTGTGCATCAATAGGTTTTTTGTAGATATGCCTAAACTAGCTAAAAGGTGGCTAGTTTAGGAAGTGCTAAAGTATAACGGAGTTAGCATAGGAACTCATAGACTAACGGCCAAATGATTATTCACCTTCCTCAGTATGTCTGGCAAAATTACTACTGGGCAAAAACAATCCTTGTTGATTTGCTTGACTTTAAATGGCAGATATATATAAACTACATGTGTCTGGACTGGCCTGCCTGATCTTTCATTTTACCCCTTTGAATGTTCTTTTGTTTTGGTTTGGGTTTTTTCCTGGTTGAAATCAAATACAAATATTAACTTGAGGTCAAAACAAAAGTCAGTCAGAATTTACTACCTGCTGTAACTCCTCCGACAGTCAGAAAGAATTTCCAAGAAAAAAAGGAAAGAAAAGAAAAGAACAGTCACCTGGCCCTAATCAACTCTTGAGTCACTGAGTAAACAAGCTGGCTTCTCTTTGCAGGCAGCTGTAAATTTTTCCTTGCTTACCACTTTTTATATTCACAATTAATGTTAGTCCATGGCATATTTTTATGTTGATATTTTTACAGACTCTGTTTCCTAAACCAAATAGTTGCTTTCAAATTTTAACAATATTTAGTGTACGCCTGTGGATGTGTGTGTGTGTGTGTGTGTTGTTCCACTCTAAAGGAAGAGAACTGATTACTTTGCATTCAATTTACTTTGATTTTTCTGTCTAGTCTATTGGTGCCTACAGAAGAAAACAGTAATAAATCATTTATAAAATCAGCCCAATCCCTTCTACAGGGAAATACAGTGAGGCAGACTGTCTCATAAATTGTTTAGAATAATGCAGCTCTCCAGTGATTTAGCCTGATTTGTTTGTTTAAAAAAAAAAAAAAAAGAAAACCCACAAAACCCGCAGATGGTGATTCCCGTCTTTTATGAAGGGGGTAGCAAAAGGGCGCACTTAAGGCAAAAACAATGAGTCAAAGTACCTTTTAATGTTCTTGCAGACAATGCAGACAACATCACATTAGCAAACAGACCATGGGCCAGAGAAATTAGAAGGAATGATGCATCTTGAAATGGAAATAATAGGAATGAATTTTCTGTATTTATTGCAGAGGGTTTGCATTGGTCATATGACCTGCACTTTCACTTAATAAGGGGGGAAAAAAAAGCAAAAGACCTCCCTCAATCTGACCCAGCATCCCAAATCTTTCGTCTCTCTTAGTGTGTGGATCAGTGACAGTGACAAAATGGTATTGTGTGCTGGCAGCTTGATTTCTGGCATTTACTGGGCTGTATGAAAGATCACATCCCCAAACGCTTCTGTCATATTCTCTTCCAGATTGTGGTATATTAAACTGAGGAAATAAGCCTGTTTTGCTAGGGATCATAGATTCATCAAAATTAAAGATGGAAAAGACCTGTTAGTGTAAATCACTTACATTATCCTTCATCCAATGCAAGATTACTCCCTGAGGTATATTTGCCAGTACTTTTTACAGTCCACTTTGAAATGACTCATGCAACAGTTTCCACCATTTCTCTCTAGAGATCAGTCTACCGTCTAATAGCTCTCACTTACCCTTGGTTTCAGCCTAAATTTTCCATTACTCATTTAAAGATTTATTTATTTTCTGGCCTTCTGGTAAGGCAGTTTGAGGTGTCTCTCTGAACCCAAACACCAAGCCTTTGGAGGCAAGTTAAGGGCTACCAGGAGGGCAGGAGGTAGCCACAGATTGAAAAGGACTTCAGCAGGTCTTCTAGGCTTTCCTTACCTCTTATCTGTTGTTTTGTTAGTTTGGTTCACTGATGTATACAAATCTGACTCCTGGCCTGATGGTCTCTAAAGATCTAAAGCCCTAATAGAAACCTAAAATATTTTCTAATTCATATAAACAGAAAAATATTTAATATTATTGGTATCTCTTGTAGGAGATTTTGGCCACTTCTGAATCTGAACACTGCTGAACCACTGTCCCGGTGGAAGGGGATGACTGCAAGAAAGGAGCAGAGCAAAGCGGGTGTCATGGTTTTTCTCCATCACCTAATCCCACCCTTACACCCTGCGGATCAAGAACTACGTCGATGTCTAATTAAACCCTGAAGTTATTTTCATTTTTGACTTGAGCGTTCCTCAGGCACAGCAGGTAGGGCTCAGCCTGCCCTTAGATTAGTTGCTAACGATATTAGTTGTTAACGATATGGGTGTCTACATATGTCTTCATCCTTGCCAGGATCTGGACTCTCACCTTGTTTACACTTTTTGGGTAAGTGGGCATATTGTATTATGTTTGGTAGGCAGAGATAATAACCAGCTTTCTCCACTTACAAGCCTACAATATGAAAAAAAAAAAATAGGCAAAGTAAACTTGAATGAAAGAACATACTTTAGCTTTAATGTAGTTTTGGCATACAGAGATAAATTCCAAGGTAGGGAATCTGTAGCGCTGTCAGCAATTAAATCAGCTGTTCCAGGTTCAAGGCTGGTATCTAAACTACATGTGTCTTCTTAGTCTCAGCAAAACTTGTTTTGTCTTTTGCTTGTTTCCTGCTTTAGTTCATACTCACTTTTGAAAATGAGCTGCACTGTGTTTTGTACACACTTAGGGGACAAAGTTCTTTCATGAAGACATCATCTGGAATAAAATTATCTTAAGGAATATATGTATGGAAAAAGCATTTTGCTGTCTAAATTTTCAAAAACGTCTCTTCTTTAGAAAGCGCTGAAAGTTAAATATCTGAAGGAGAGATACGCGCATTGTGAAAAATCAACAACCTCCTAGTATGACGATTAGACAAGGATCCAAAATATTTAACAAAATGTTTTGAGATACTTAGAAGTTTGCAGTTCATGAAAGAGAAGATAATCAGCCACAGACTGTTCCAGCTTGGACATGTTTTAATTGCCCCATGGGAAATGTTAGATATATGTTACTGGGAAGCAGAGGGAGTCAGTGGGAAATTCATGTCCGTCTTACAGCTCCAGCAGTGACAAATCCGCAATAAAATATGCCAGAAATTGCCCTGTGTTGATTTCATCTTTGCTGAAAATAGGTGTAAAAAAGTCCAAACAAACAAGTGCTTTATAAAATATTGGGCAGGATTTATTTCACCAAGCTCAGACATACAATAGAGGCTTCAATTTTATGGGCCAAATGAAGCAACACTTCTAAAATAAGTACCTAGGCTTCTGTCCAGTTAATGGAGAAAAATAAGTGCCTCTGAAGTCCTCCAGTGGGAAATCCTCTGTGCCCAGGACAAAATGAATTCTGCAACTGGGATTTTCTGTCACATTATCATGCCATTTTGGCGGGCCTGTATGTTGGAGACCTGCAGTATTTCACATAACCAGGAAGACAGGAATGCAGGAATCATTCCACCAGTCTTCCCCTTCCCACATGGGCATTTACTGGACACAGTTTGCAATTGCAGTTCAGATGCAGTTCCCAAAGTGTAGGATAATTATGCCTGAAGTCACTGTAAACATTTCCTATTTACTAATTTCAGACGGCAAATCTGGGCTTCTGTTAAGCCAGATTTGAAAGGTAAAGGCATTTTATCTGTTTAACAACTCCCTGACACACTGCGTGTCTTCATATAATTTGAAAATGCTTTTTTAATGCTCAAAGAATTTTTCCATTGCCTTATTAACTGCTCTTTGCTGAGCTTGACTTCTACATACATCTTCTGTCAGGTAGCTGCACTACAAAAATACATTGCTGTACTTACTTTTCACCCTTAGGCACATACCTACAGATACATATGCATAGTTTAAATAGTTTTAACATACTTGCCTTCTCCCAGCTTCATTGAAACCTGCAGAAAACCTGAAGTGGAGGAAAAATTGCTGTGTCATTGAAGTTAATAGTTGTTTTGACAATACCTATATGGAAATTCTGCTCGCACATACTCTGAGAATTTTCTTGGCCATGCCATCTAATATTATTTGAGACACAATTTGTGGGAATAAATGCTTAAGGAACATTTCTAATGGGTAATATGGATAAGACATATACATGTTTGGCACTCATATACACTCCAACATTTCTAAAAAAAAAATTATACTCTGAGAGATCCCTGCGTGTCTCCATGTAACAGCAAAAGGCAAGCAACAAAACCTCTACATTTCATGCTAAGTAACAACTCTCTCATCATCTGCAATTGAGCTTTACATTGTCAAATACTTTAAACTGAGAAAAATCATACAAAATCAGAATTATGTCTAAGGACCATGATGGTCCTATACAGGGCACAGATCAGGTGCAAAGAAAAATGCTCTGTATAGATTCAGCCAAACTGTATCATTTGACCTCTAAATCAGAGAATGATCCCTTGCCTTGCTTTATTTAATGATACAGCTCTAGTTTTTGCTCATAGGAAAAAACACATCCTGAAAAAGTGACAACTGCAGCTATTTCCAAAAAGTAAATCCATTACTAAATAAAATGAAGCAATCGTTACAAGAAGTCATAAATAAACTTAAAATTTATCTCACTTCAGCTTAGCCACCTAAGAGATAGCTGCTACTTCTAAGTTAGTCATTTAGTGTTTCTCTCTGTTCAGCAGAAAACCTCCAGAGAGTGACTCATCTTAGACATCTATCTTTAGATGTGATGAATCATTTTTTGGAAGTGCCTGTCTCTGTAGCTACTAATGAGGTAGTCTAGACAACTAACTTCTTAGACTGAGTTCCCAACTTTTAGACGCTTAGAGTCAAATGATCTTAAATAATCTATCTTAAACCATTTCCTTACTGTAACTTCTCAAGCAAGTTGATAGTTGCTGAGAGAGCAATTCAGCTCTCTAAGTATAGGTGGCTATATCTGTATTACATTTTATATACCCTATGGCATCCTGAACATCTGCCTGGGGCTGTCAGATATGACATGGGACTAACAGGGGTTCTTCCCCTTCTTGAGAATTTCCTAGAGGCCAGGTGGCCAAATGATAGACCTGATTTTTGGCATATGTAACTAGAGTAATTCCATCAAACACCACCATTTGAAAGAACTCTGCTCATTCCTTTTTACTCAAATGATTTCAATTGTGTTTTTTTCACCTGTTGCGTGTCCTGTAACAAATTGTCCTCCTAAAATTTAGCTTCAGAGTCATTCCCTATGAGTCCTTCTCAAAGAGTAGGAAGGGACCATCAACGGGCCAGATGTGATTAGGTGGAGCAGAGACTTCCTAGGTCACCCATTGTACATCCTTCCACCTCCTACTCTCATTTCCATTTCTGGAGCACAGAAGAAGCTGTTGGGGGGCCATCTGAAGACTCCTACTCTTCAATCCCTTATCCTGAAGGCAGGCTGACTTCATTCCAAGGAAACTGAATCACACGTGACCTCTTCACAAAGGACCACATGGACATTTTGTGCTAATACCAAAATGTAAAAGGAAGTAAAAGGGAAGGCAGTGAACAGATATGCAGATAAAACCCAGCAGCATTTCATGTATATCCCAGGTGGTATAAATGCTGTTTCTTTTTAATATATTATTTCTTCCACTTGGGTATACTGCGCTTGTGAGCCTCAGCAAGCCTTTTTTCTCTTACGCTCTCTGACACAACTTCAGATGTCACTGTCACACCCAAGCCTTATATATGGAATAAATAAGTGGGCAAGGAGTTTCCATCACTGTGTAATATTTAAAGGGAGAGGGAATACGTTCAATGCCTTTCATCCACCTATTAGGGAAATGGTGACATTGGTGTCACAAGTTTATCCAATTTCTGTTGCTGCAGAGGGAATGTCACATACATTGAGGGCACTGGCTATTCGTTTTGCAGTCCTCTGTTGCCTGGCGTATAATTATCATGGCTCATCTTTATTAAACACCAGCCTTATCTTTGTTTTGCTCTCTTTGTTGATAGATGTAACCTCAATACTGTTGCCATGGCTACGGTAACAGTAGCTGAGAAGATTTTGTTTGTTGTAAACAAACTGAGCTATACAGGCGCAGATCCTAGTGGAGCGTTTCCAGTCCCCTGCCTTATATTATGCTGATTAACACTGCCATCTCCCTCCTGCAACCTATTCCTTATTTTAATTAGCATTAATTTAAGCTGTATCGAGGAGTGTTTCCCCTTTTGTGCAATTGCACCCCTTTTCTGACAGCTTTTTTCCCTATAGCAACAGCCATAGGTTAGGACTGCAGCCCTGCTGAGAGCATCCTCACAGCAAAGCCCTGCTGGTACCAACAATTAATCTAGATGTACACACTAGCATAATGGCAAAAGATTGCTTTAATTTACTTCCTACATTCTCACCTCCAGGGGCAACTGAACTTGTTCTGATGTAGGAGCCATGGTGATCTGAAAATGTGTTACTAATTCTGAAGCTTATTTAGCTTCAAGCCATTTTTTCAAAATCAAGGGCCAAATTCAGCCCCTCGCACAAGGAGAAGCAACTCCTCTGTAAGCAACTGTATTGCAAATTCTTACATCACTGTTGACTTAACCCATGATCTCCCACACGTAAGGAAATGACCAGAATAGCTTCAGGAATAATCTGAACTTCCAACAGCACCTGATTCATGTTATTTTTATGGCAGACCTTTCCTCCAGCAGACATTTTCTTGAATAGTTAGACTTGGCTCCTGAGTTTTATATTAATTTTATTCACTGCGTATGCCAGTGTTAACAATGTCCAGTCTATACTATATCATTTTACTATTATTATTTTCATCTTGAAGAGTTTAGGAGCTATCCCTGAGGGAAATCTGACTTCCTCTCTCAAGGGACTAGTACTATGTTCTCTGGGAAAGGTTCAGCAGTTTCACTATGTGCATATACATATTACTGTTGTATTTTTAATAATGCTATTAAACACCTGGATTCCTTCATTTCACCTAGATTAAACTAAGTGAAAACCACAGCGGGCTAGGGGCTATAACAACTTATAGACAGTGAGAATATTCCTGCCTAAAAAGAGGTGGGTTGGAAGAGAGACAGGGTTAGCCAGGTGAGATACGTCTGTACTGTAACTGTATTTCAAATTGTATTGTAATTCAAAATGATTGGACACTGCTCTGATTAGACATTGTGCTACAATATTGTCCTTGAAACCGGTGTATCCAGATGTGACTTGACCATCTTTACCCAACCCTTTGTCATGTGAGAAGGCTGATGCTATTACAGCACCCAGTATCTTTCAGCTCTAGCCTTAATCTCTTCCCTTAATACTTCTTGTTTTCATATCACAAAATACACTGGAGGTAGAACTGTGTCCTGTTTGCAGCATCTTGGCAAAACTTTGTACCCTGAAGGAATACCAACTGAAGAGGTTGAGTCAAGAAATCACAGCACTTGTGAATTTCCCGGGTTGCACAGTTTTACATACCAACTCTTCATGCTACTTTAATGTAATTTTACAGATGAATGATAAACACGGTGACACACTGACACTAGCAAACTTGATGAATGGGGAGAAAAAAATTACACTCCCTGTGAACTTTTAGAATGGTTCACACTCATTTTCAGCTTGAAAAGCTGTTACCTACTCATATAGCAGCTTTTTAAAGTGCAAATGGAAGCAAACCAGCATGCAGACATCTGTAGTAGTTTACAAATGTCCCCACAGCATCTAGAAATCAACCTGAAATATTGGAACACACCAAATGCTCTATGGACCCAAACTTACCTCTCCTTGTTTTAATGATGTTTTACTAGACTGACAGTGCAATTCAAGGATGCAATTTGGCAGCCCACCTAAGAGTATTTTCACAGCAGAGCCCTCCTTGCAACTTGCAATTCTTCTAGCAAGATAATCTAATTTAATACATTTCACCAGCACATTAAGCCGAAAGACCACTATGAAGTTTTTTTTCTGCTTCCCACTTGACTAAAAAGCAACTTTATCTTCAAATGACTTAACATGGAAATGGAACCCAAGCTGGAGAGAAGCTGCACAACAGGATACATTTTCTGTCCCTCAGAGAGTTTGTGCGTCATGAAAGAAGGGAAGATTGAAGCTGTAGCTGGCAATTCAACTGCCTGAAAAAAGTCTGAAGTTTGCTGTACACCTTCAATACTTCCACCTGGTGTTTCCAGTTGTTTTTTGTAGCTAGATGTTTAGCAACACTAGAAGAAATGGTTTCTGCTTATGAGAAATGCTAATCTAAATGTATATGACAAGTGAGGGAGAAAGGAAGAAGTATAGTCTGTATTTTACATATTGATAAAATGGGGCATGAAATGATTAATGATTCACCCTTTTCCCATGTCCTACGAGAAATCTCTGGCAGAACTGGGAATTTGAACCAAGGCACGTGAATGCTATTCAGTTGCTTTGTCCATATGTCCTGCAGTGGAGCTGTTCCTACCTCCTTTAATTATCCTCTGGTTTGTTTTTTGCTCTTACCAAACATTTTCACTATTGGACTAAGACTAGAACATTTCTAAATGCAGGAGGAAGCACACTAAGAAGTAACCTCAATCTTAGTTGTGGTGGCTGATGCTTAAGTCATAAGTCGTATGTCATATGTCATATCACTAAGTCCTAGTCATATGGACCCTGGCAGAAATTAGTCCCAGCAGAAGAGGTTTGATAATATAGGTGCCTTCACAAAGAACCCCATTACCTGAAGTGCCATGATGGAGGTAAAGTCTGGATACTAGACTCATACCCCACTGCACACCAGGGAGGGAATTCAAATGTAGACAATACAACATTTACAATGGGATTCAGGTAATGTATTTGCTTCCTATGGGATAAAATAAATTGTATTCTTATGTCACTGCCTATTAGTTCAGTGAATACAAAGCCTGCCTGAAGTTGGTTTTGCACATGTAGGTACCTGTGCTGTAGACTTACACATTATTGAGGTTTTGTGGTGTTTTTTTTTTTAGTTATGTGATGCTATGTATGAGAAAGATGCTTTGAAAGTCTGACACTTTCTTGGACGCCAATGTTAAACGTTGGATGAGACGAAAGACTGAGAAATCAGACTGTATTAGTCTTACTGCTTGCAAAATTATTATTGCTTCTTACAGTGTTAATCTAGTGCTAACTTGGGGCAGAGGCTATTCAATACCAAATGGGACTTAAGGAAATTATTATTTTTCATGCTGGAATCATACAAAGAAAGGAGTGTGAAAAAGGGGAAAAAATGTCCTTGTGACCTTGCAGCCAGGCTTAATTAGAAAGGTCAGTTGTACTGATCTATCATACCAGTGTATGGCAGTCCTTTCTGGCTCTGTTTCTGTTGAACTAAATGAGAGTTTATCATTTACTTCAATGACAGACAAAATAGATCTCAGTATAATTTTTAATTTAAATTGTTTTCTGATTAACATATGATATTGATTAACATATGAACCTTTGATACTCCTCTATTCCATTTTTAAGGACATGTCTCATTGAACAGTGAAAGGCTAATTTTAGCTGTACTTTGGTTGAGGTAGATGAATTATGGGAACAAAGGACAACACAGAAAACTTAACATGTTATTGCAGAGTCCTTTTTTCCTAAGCATGCTTGTTATAAAGAGCAAGCTTGTCATTCACATTCATTGTTCAGTAAGCTTATTTTATATTAAAACATCCTTTAATATTACAGTAATCTAATTGGTTTGTATGGTTAAAGGAAGATAAAATTCTCATATGCGTTATGAGCTTCTACTATAAATCTCCTTACTAAAATAAAAAGAAGCATTTATCCAATTCAAGAAGCATGTGAACATTGCATTTGCCTTCTCTGATAATATCAGAGTAGTGCTTCCAGCGCTTTGTGTTGCCTTGAGAGTATATATGGAGAAAAAACTCAAATCCAAAACACTATGAGCCCAATTCTCTTCTCACTTACTGGAGTATACTGGCATTCTTTTAGCTGATGAATTAATTGAACCGCATCTGTTATGCAGTGTTGTACAGTGAGGAAAGAATTACTGCTTGGGCTTGAGTCTCTGTGAGAAGTGTACTCACGCTGCCTGACTTCTGGCTGCAACTCAGTCCTTAAAATACAAGACACATTTCCTGAGGCTTCCTTTCTAATTAACGGGGGGTGGGGAGGAGGCTTCCCAGGAAACCTAAGCGGTTACACTTGAGTTGGGCTCCTGTCAGTCATGACCTGGACAACTCGCCACTCACCACATAGGGAGCCTTGGGATTGTACTCTCGTTATTATTTTGCTATGAATCTATCCGATGTGTTTTGAAGTCAGGCGTTTCGCATTGTCGTTTTGTCCGCACTTACAAGGACTACTTACTGTTGTTAAAAGACTGATTTTTCTTTCTTTTAAAAAGTCTTCTTATAACGTTTGACATGAAGGCTTCCTGAAGCAGGAAAATCCATTGGGTAAGTTAGGTTTTCTGTTGCTGTTTCACCTTATTCACTACTAATTTCATATGTTGGCACTTTGCTATTATAACTTCAGGGCAAGAGCTTTAACAGAGCAGAGTGAATAAATAGTATCTTGTTGATACACAATCTTCAATTAGCCATGAATTCTTCTTCAGAATATTCCCTAGGTTTTGCAGTATGAAACTTCCTTGCTTACTTGTAAAAAATCCTTACTTTTCACTGTTGGATGATCTTTCTTACCATGGGTATGCAGGTAGACTCAGTTACTGCCATGGGAATAAATCAGCCTGAAATCACAACTGTTCCAGATGAAGGTGACTATTCCCAACACGGTAGCATCATATTTTATATAAACTCTTTCTATCCCTTTTTTGTTTTCACGCAACCGAGAATCATATTTGCTTTTCCTGTGGCTGCCAAATAATGAACAGATATCTTAGTCAAACATTCCACAAGTTTCCAAATGTTTTAGATCCTCAGAGAATCCTGCAGCTTGAGAAACATATGAGAAGTTTAGAGTACTTCTGTCTACAAGGATAACCTTACATGTATCCCAGTTGAATTCCATCTGTCATTAGGCAGCCGTACCTCCACAATATGTTGAAATCCACTGAAAAGTTCCACCGTCCTCTGCGCTACTTATTAATATTGCAATATGTGAGAAAACTATGATACCAATATTAGACATTTGCTAAATCACAAATATTTTCAAACACAAATACCGACTTAGTGGACTATTTTATATAGGTGTAGGAAAAAAACATGTGACTTGCATATATTACTGAGTATCTTTTGTTTTGTAGTGTTTTAATGTCATCTTTAAAATATAAATCTTGGTTTATCTTGGGGGTTTTTTTTAGTCTTTTTTTGAGCCAAGGTTCTATATAGGATAGAACTCTGGGATTTTTTAATGGGAAGGATTTACTTTTCTCCCCATATATTACATTGTCCACAAAATTACATTTTTTTGATAAAAAGAAATATTTTTTTTGTCATTGAAAAAATGAAAATGATAACAAATATAGGTTTGTCAAGCTTGAATATTTCATTTTTCTATCTGGAATGATTTTGTTTGTATTTCAAATCAGTTAAATAAAACATTAGACTGAATTTCAAACATAATACAAGAAAATATCCGGGAAATTATCTGTATATACTTCTTCTCCAGTAGAAACCTACTCTTTAATGCCCTAAATATATGCTGTTGCTCTTCTGCAGGAGGATCATAAAATCAGAAAAGGACACTGCTACCAGCAGAAGGTACAGAGCATACTAAACTCCTTTTTCACACACAAAAACATCCATTAGTTTGCATTAGTTGGGCAAGAGATGTCAATCAGGAATTGAAAGTGCTCAGGGATCCCTCGGTAGCTCACAAAAATATCTCTACTATCTAGAATTTCAATTAAATTTAAATTTACATTTAATTGTCTTTGTCTTGCTCATTTCCCTCTCTGTTCACAGATGTATGTATAATTGCATTTATTCTAATTAATATTTACTGAATTTTAATCTACAATCCTGTGCTGTCGCTTAACATGGTTATTTTTCTGAAGAGTTCTCAAAAAGGCTCTTATTAAAACTTTTTGAGAATCCACATAATGTCCGCTCCCTGAATTATCTTGAGATCCTTTCTTTTCTTTCTGGATTTTCAGAGAGTTTAAGATTTAGGACTAACATTTTTTTTATGGAAATGTATGCAGTTTGAGTCTATCAAGGTATAGTTATCCAAGTCCCATGCTGTTTTTCCCTCAATTAGACTGTCTGCCAGGTTCCACAAGAACAAAGATGATTACCATTCATTTGCTATGCACTGGATATCCCCAGATTGTCTTCTCAGAAGAAACCCAAGATGGTCACACTGCCCAGTATTCGGGAATGTTGGTTTGTGTCCATGAATTGACTCACCAGCTATCTAGCTGTCATCTGGACAAGGAAATTTAGATGGTGATTTTGCCCTTAGAGAAAGTGCTTTTAAAGGGCTTTTCTTCAGCTCTAAATGCCCAAATATCTTCATAACTACGTTTCTTAGAGATCCTCAGAGGTTCCTAGGGATGAGCTATCTAATCATGACTTAATTGGGTACCCACAGCAAATGTTTTTCAGTAACTGTCTCTGCATGCACTTGGCAAGTATGAGGCAGTGCGATTTGTCTTAATCATCTTTGGTGATGCATTAAGCTATGCAAAATTACTTCATATTTTGCATAAACTAAAATTAAGCAATCAGACATTTACTCCAGATCACTTGACACACAGTGAATTCTTAAGCCACAAGAATGCTCATATCTCTGATCCTATGGGCATTTATTTTTCTCTTTAAGGATGTACTTTCGACATGCAGAGCCATTACCGTCCTGTAAACAATTTCCCAGTTAGCTGTCAAACTCTCATAAATGCTTTATTTTTCACAGGTGGCTTTGGACAAAACCGATAATATGCTGGTGTTTCTCCAGACATTTTTTCTAGTTTTAGTCCTGATGGATTTGCCAGCTGGATTCTCCTGTGTCTGCGATGCCACCATGGATTAATCTCACTCTTACTCTGGGTAGAGAAATGCAAGCGACTTGGCTGTTCACATTCAGGCCAGCATCAGCTGGGAATTTCTCTGTATATGTAGGCAGGTTTTCTTCGTTCATGATGCAGGGGAGCTTAGTCAATCATCTCCAGAAAGAATTTTCCTGTTCTGGATCATTGCTGTCAGTGGTCTGTTTTCCAGTCTGGAAAACTGGAAGATCTAAATACCTCTGCTGTGGGACTGAATCAGTGCTTCCCCCTGCCCTGTATCAATACATTAATTAATACAGAGTAAAAAGAGGGTTTTCAGGGTGTTGTACATCTACCTTTAGAGACTTATAGAATATATACGTTATATAGCGTTCAAAATGTTATATGTCTGCACAATGTTATTGGGGTGGCAGAATGACTCCCATTTCAAAACTGTGGTTTATTACTTTAAATAATTAAAAATTGAGAAAGCCCAAACCACAATCAATCACATCTTAAATTCCTGAAACAAAAGATGTTGATTGAGTCAACCTATATTCTTCCAGCTTATCATCATGAACTTTTCCAATATTTCAGTTCTGCCTCAAAACCAGTTATGAGGTGGGAAAACTAGAGTGGTAACTTTCCAAGAATATATCACATCTATCCATCCTCTGGGATTAGAAACCTCTGTGCTAGTTTTATAGTTTTTTAGGGTATAGTGAAATTACTTCATCTCAATTTGAAATATTTCCCATACATGTGAGTTTATAAGCAGCGTTACTGGCAGGCTGAAAGCCTGAATGCTTATAAATAGAGAACTGAAATGGGGATAAAAGTAGCCCAGTAATCATTACAGGCTGCTTCCTTTGAATAAAGTAACAAATAGCTTATTACATTAAACAGTCCAAGACTGCTTAAAGTGAGCAAGGGTCATCCTAGTGCCAGAGTTCACAGCTATGCCCCCATAAGCGGACAGCTATTAAGCAGATAAGATGCTAATAGATACCAACAGCCTCTGGTGTTAGAGGTGGACATAGAGCAAAGCCAAAGACTTAGGTGCAAATTATGGACATCATGGAGAGCCAGATCTTGACATTGCAAAGGTATCCATTCCTTAGGGCAGATCAGCCTTCAGAGCCCTGAGTTAGTTGTATTCTAACATGAAGGATATCCAAATCTTCTTACCTTATGTGATTATTTGCTAAAAACTCAACATTATGTCTGGTTTAGGTAACACACAGGTGATAAGAGAATCCCGACAAGAAGAAGAGAAAATAAATACCCGCACTGTACTTTTTCTAGCTATTCTTCACACAGCATACACACACACAAGTGCACACACATACACATAGCTGCTTGACAGCCCTACTGCCAATGACATCTGGTTATCTACAATCTCCTTTACAAGAACCTTGCTCTCTGCAATGCACCGATGCCTCTGCTCTGTGCAAGATAAACATGGCAAACACAGATAGCAACAAGAGAGTGGTATCACAGGCCCTCCTTGGCAGTACAACAGCTACAGCAGCAGCAGGGGCTCAGCAAACCTCCCCCACGTTTGTTTGTTTATGTGCTCTGATGATCCGGATAGGAAAGTTGCATGAAGCAAGAATTTATTATGGCAGTGGGGGCTGGCTCGAAAGCTTCTCTCTCTCTTTATTTTAATGGCCATTTAAATTACTTCTGCAGACTTTGACAAAGCTTTGATTATCACACACAGGGATGATGCACAAATTCAAACTGAATCTTTCATCTTAATAAACATGAACCCAGATCCTCATTTGGATCATGGATGCTGCTTGTGGGCTCCCTCCAGATTTTCTGCCAAACACTGCCACCAAGTGTGAATCTTAGATTTTTTTTTCCTGAACAAGCAAGAGGGAAACGGACCCACCCGTGAGATCCTGCTCCCACTGACCTCAACAGGCATTTAAGAGTGCCCAGAAAGGCACCCAGAGAAATGTTTCCTTTTCTCTATTTCCCTTATTGAAAGTAGAGCTGTGAAAGCTGTCTGGCACTCATCTAAAGTACTATTTCTATCCCAATAAAGCCTAACTTCTCCCAGCCAAAGTCAGAGGTATTGTAACAAACACCAGTACAAATGATGGAGCCCTACCCTTAGTCTAAAAGAATAAGACAGATGTGGAGTGAGAGGACGTGACTAATGCCTCAAAAAAGTAAGAATACAAAGCAAAAAAATAAAGGAAATTTGTTTCTGTAGCTGATACAAACTTACAGTTCTTGAGACCCAGAATAATACCTTAGCAACATGGTTGCCTTTTGTCCCATTAGTTTTGTACTATAATAAGCAATGCGGCACGCAACATTGATATAAGAAATAGTACATTACCAGTCTGGGAGAAGGAATATTATTATTGTTACTTAAAACAAGACTACCTACCACATGGAAAGGTAAAGATAAATAACAATAAAAGAAAAATTGAAATATTTCTAATTTCAGCTGATTAAAAATCTGCATGAAGACTGTCATTCAGAAATAAAGTGGCATCAGGTCAAACAGCCCAACTTTTTGGAGGATGAGCTTTATTTCAAAATGAGCGTGGCCATGCATCCATCTGGTTAACTTTAAATTCTTTGTATTAACCAGTGTTAATTCTCTATAATTCTCAGCTGTGCTTCTCTATGTGATCCCTCAGAAAGTCATCTAGATGCCGGAGAACATCACTTGTCAAAAGGGATCTCGAGAAAGCACAAAAACCTGTAGTCAAAAAGAAGGGATGTGATTTACAACCTGTTACTATTGCTTTTTGGTTGCAATGAGTTCTGTCAGTAAGGCTGTGGGGTTCAGCAGTGGTTCCCAGCCCTGGGGGAGGTGAAACTCCATCAAGGACTGCTTCCATCAGCCGTGTTCCCTGACTGCAGAGAGAATAAGAGGTTAGAAGAATGCTATTTTATGTAATCCTTACCTGGTTCAGGTATCAACTCAGGGTCCTGAGTTCGGGCTCTGGTCTTCAGCAGGTTTAAATTAACAAGCATGTCAACCAGAAGGATACGCTCCAAGTGGCTTATAAGGGTGAGGATCCACAATCATGGAAAAAATGAAATTTAAAATAAGACTTAGGCTAGCTGTAGACAACTAAATCCCAAGCTGCAGTTCTGAAAACTCCACTTAGCTAGAAATATGCTCCTCAGGCCATAAGATGTAGGTTTCTTTATCACTCAAAATTCTGAAATTTTTCCAGGTACGTTTAAATGCTTCTAGCTTTGGATGCACATGCATAGTTTCTCTTTGTTTAACAGGTTCTGCGCATCCATATCAGAGAACAAAACTCAGCCCTGGGCATTCATCAGCGGTTCTTGTAGCTGAACAACAAAGGATTAGTTAAATAATATGCACTTTTCCTTAAGTAAATATGAGTACCTGTATAATTATTTCTCCTACAGGCCTTAACAGTACCAGAGGAGCTGTTATCCTTTATCAGGTAAATTAGATGCAGCTTTAAAATTCGTATGTGTGCCAGAGGAATTCTTTGGATCTATTAGGTAAATAATCTCACTTTTTTTTATTTATTCTAGGTGGTCTAGCCTCACATCACATAGAGAGGATTTACAGAGGCAACACACATTAACTTTATTTGAAATCGGGTCTATAAATCCCCATATATTGATGAGAAACCAGGCCTTTAAGTAGTAATTCTAATTCTAATAGAGATCTGAATGCTTGCTTGTAATAAATCACAGTATTCTGGAACGGGAAGAAGGTAAAACCTACATTAAAGGCACTTACAGAGCACTTCTTTCTGGGACAGACTGTAAACTTCTCAATTCTTCATCCAGTCCGTTTTTGAATGTTTCAAGTACCAGATCTTCTGTCAGTCCCCTGAGGAAAATATTCCATGTCCCCACAGAGCAAGCATTGTTAAGGGTTCTTTCTAGACATTCAGTTCAATTATTCATTTATTCACTCCTAATTATGCTCACCTCAATAAAAAATTGTTCTCCTCAGAACCGCACTCAGTTGGAGATACCTCCCCATGCCCCCTGCTATTATTTGGACAAAGTTAGTGATTCCATTATTCATGTGCCTCAAGTGAAGCTTGTATGTCTGTCTTCGTGGGATTTCTCTGTGTTTCAATTCCCCAGCTCTACAATAAGTCTCACTTTCTCACATCCTTTATCTATTCTTCTAAAAGCTCTAACACAGGGTCAATCTTCATTTGTGTACATTATCTACAAGCAATACTTAGGCAGTCCGAGATCAGCTTCTCAAATACTCTGAGATACAAATGGAAAAGTGTAATAAGAAAAGGAAAAGTTGCAGATTATTCTATTTAAATATGACAGCAAATTAGTATTAGAGAATGGTGACTGAAATAAGTATCCCTCTCTAAGCCTATCTGGTTATCACTAGCCCTGAATAAGTTTAATTCCAAAAAAAGATTAAGAAAACCTACCAAATAGAGGTATCACCCTGTATGTTGGAAAGTAGCTGAAGTAACATTTACAATAATCCTATGAAAAGAAATCCATTGTGAAACAGATGTTAAAAAAAAAATGTTATTTGAGTTTTACACATATGAAATTGGAGAATTTTTTTTTTAGTTGTTTTTTTTTTCCTGAATAACAATTGGCCAGAGTAAATGACAGCCAAGTTTAAATTTGAAATTGAGCAGTGTGTGTGTGGATCCAGAAAGAAATTATTTTAATCATTTCTTAAGGCTGGATAAGAGAAGCATTCATGCTCCCAAAACATTTTTGAATTCTTTAATAGACACGGCTGTATGTTCCTTGGCTTCCAACAGAACTGGAGTAGTAGTAAAGAGACCAAGATACTGACTGCATCTCTCCTGATCTGCTGTTTGGATTCAGGACTTTTTACCTTCCTATTCCTCATCTCAGTTTCTGCTTGTGATGTTCATTTAAACAATGACCTAGAAGATGAATTAATGGCAATATGTTTGTATGGTCCCTAACAACATGGACTCCTGCATTCAGGTGGGACCAGCAGACATGAATAGTCCAACCATAGGCAGTACTTTCACCTGAAACAACACAGAAAATATTTTATAAATCTTCAGCTCCATGACACTGTAAAAATAGAAAGATTCATATTCGCTTCTTTAGGTCCTGAAATTGAGTCAACTAAGTTGAAGCCACGTATCTTGGGATGCCTTTATGGTCAATGGAAAGTAATTGGCACGTTCTGAGAGACAGTCAGACCACCTAAGAGAGGAATTATCTTGAAGAAGCCCTAGATCCCTCTGTAATTACTGAGAAGAAGTAGGAACTTCTTGAATCCAGCCCAAGAACAGTAGGATCCTTTGTTTGAGGAGTTCAAAGTCTAATAAAGTTTTAAACAAGTGTAAGGCACGCATCATGTAGATAACACAATAATAAATGTTCATGGAACTGCATACACAAAGCAAGAAAAAAGCAACACGGGGAAGCTCTCTTACCCCCAAGAGCTGAAATATCTTGAGCCACTGCCCATATCGTACCCCTTCCTCCACTGTGATTTTTTAAAACCAGAAGGCTGAAAAAAACCCCCCAATTTATGAGTTCTTTTATATGCATACAGTGGAGGGGGGCTGTTGGAGGGGGGGGCTGTGTGGACAGAAAGAAAGAGAAGCTTTTAGCACCAAAGAATGCAGGTCTGTGCATAAGAGTCCAGACCAAAGACAGTTTGTCCTCTCTCTGAATTCTAGCACATATTTGTGCATGTATTTATTTACATCACAGGCATTATGGGGAAAATCCTATGGATGATGCGTGGATGTGCGCTGTATTCTGAACAGGTATAGGATGAGGATGAGTGTGATCTTCTCTGGGGACATATTCCTTAGCCAACAAAATCCCACCATCAGAGTGTTCTTGTAATTGCTAATTAGTGATTTAATGTCTCCAAGACTTCTTAAGTTTCTACAGGATGCCCAGCAATATAATGGTAAAGACATTGAATGAAAGTCCTATGACTTTCCAGGTTATTCCTCATTTTTTAAAAAAAGCAGAGCATTCTTCAAAATAACATTATGAAGCCCTTCCATATTTTCCAGCACACTGAGGTAAGAAGAATGAGGAGGCAATGTCTTTGGGTCTACTGCAAAATAAACATCTCTATATCCAGGGAATTAGGAATGCAGTGCTCATTTTCTATAGTCCTATGAATAGTCATGATATGAAAATACTTACAATTCGGCAGTGTATTTCCTTATTAGCTTATTGCCCATCTCAACTTTTTTCCTAAAATAATTTTACATTACTACAAAGCAGTCTGGACACATGTTTGTGGTCCCAGTTAAGTACCCAAGAATCAATAATTTATCCTCAAAATGAGACCCTAGGTGTCCAAATTGCCTCACATTTTCATCATTTCCTGCTTCTTTTTTACTCTTATTTTAAAAAGTATGTTTATACTTGGTTTGCACAGATGAGAAAGTTTTCATGAAGGTGTTTCTTTGAAACTTTGAGTTCTAGTCTGGACAACGACAATTATATTCCAGCTGAGACCTTATCTCTTGGCAGCAGATGTTGATCAGCTGACACAGAGGTAAGAACAGCATTCCTCTTCTTGGTGGTACTTGGCAGACCCTAGTGTTTCCCAGGACTCACGCAAAAAAGACTAGTTTGAAGATGCAGAAGACAGATTCCATATTCACTCACTGGAACTGCTCCATTGCTTATATTCTTGCTAGTGCATTCTCATACTCCAATTGAAGTTATCCTAGCAAGTGAGGGTTTGAACACAGTGATGGGTGGGAAAATATGAGAGAAAATTTGTTCCCTATTGACCATAAAATAGATAATGTCTAGGGTAATAACAGACTATTGGACAAATACATTTGTACCTGCCTAAAACATTTACCGCTGGGTTCCAAATTTTATTTTTCTTAAATCTACGACAATGTTTCATTACACTGATGTTACCACTGTTACTTAGGACACAATATAAAAATGAGTTTCAGCCTGTGTGAACACAGAATATGGGGTTTTCATTTGATATTTGATCATATGGCAGGGTCCCCCTGGAAAACTTTATTTGCTCTCTGCTTCATAAATAACTTCTAGAGGATCAAAGGTCTGGGCATGAAACACCACGGCAAATTTGTCCCTGGATGATCCAGCAAAATCGATAGAGTCACATCAGGGATAAATTTGTCCTAATAGGTTTACCCACACATAAACACTGTATACCATCATCACATTTATTATGGCATGATATAAGAAATCACCGCTATTCATAGTCGTCTTTGTCTGCCACACACCCCACAGCTAATTTTGTGTTACAGTGGAGAAAATAACTGCTAAATACCAGCAGCCTCTTCTGCATATTCAGCATGAACCAGGGTCCGTCCTTGCACCTTAATTTATTTTCGTACAAGGCTGAGTCCTAAAAAAAAATAAACATGTACGACATTTTAAATCTTATCTCAATAAACGTTTTATTTTTAGAAGTTGGGTCTATTATTTTAAGCAGTGTTTGTCCTCATTTCCTAATAGTTTCTCCACACCATGATAGTGTGATACAGTCTTAATTTTCTGAGAACCAGAATGCTAGAAGTGCAAGATATGCTCAGCACTGGGATGCCAGGGGAATGGTTTCCCTGGCAACAGCAAGCACATAAAAAGTATTCAGAGCAGTCCCTGTTTCTCCTCTGTTTTAAGCTTCCATTGATAGGGGAATCAAATCTAGTTCAGAGGGGGTTTTTTTATTTAAGGTGAACTGCAGGGCAGAAACGCAGGGATGTGCTTTATTGCATTTTGCCACCTTGTGGAGCGAACCTGCAGGAAGGGGCGATCGCTGCAGGAATTTAGGAGAGATGGCCACGGGCCCCAGAGAGGGGCATATAGTCACAGAGGAAAAGAGAGAATAAACAACGATTAAAATAATGGAGCTTATTTTCAAATAATGAATTTTCTAAGGTCAGTTTTAAAATGAGCCACAGGCATTGTAGGGTTCAGTCTAAGGCTTGGCTCTGATTCAGCAAGACACTTAGATACGTGTCTACCTCTAATCTGGGAGCAGACACTTTGATTCAAAATGCAGATGCTCTGTGGTTTAGGCATTTGGACAGTCCCACAGAAATTAGACACATGCTTCTGTATCTCACCGAACCATAGCTTATAGGATGCCACTTTGGGGTCATTCAGATCTTGCTGCATTTCCTTCTTTCCTAAAAGAGGCTCAACTGGAACCCCACTGCAAAGTTGCCTTTCAGAGGGTGCAATAAAACTGAAATTTGTCTTCCACTTACCTTTGTTTTGCCTGCACTGACATTTTCAAGTGAGGACACGTGTGCTTAACTTGTCTGCAATTTGACATGTTTCTCTGGTAGTGGTCCTAGTTGCGGTTTTGCACACATGGAAAGAGATTTAAGCCCTAGAACAGAAAAGTTGGGGTATGATCGGTCTTTCATGAATGCTCGATACGCCTATAATCTTTAGTACAGGAGGAGATAGAGCTTAATTTTATGGGTGGTATTACTGTGTAATTTTTCATGGAGCAGCATAAAAATATGAATATGCCCCATTCCTTGAAGAATTTGACCCCTTTGATGTAACAGACATAGAAAATTTAGCTATGGAAAATAATATAGGTAACCCCAATGGAATAAATATGAGCTCCTAGTATTGTGTGTTAGAGTGATTACATAGACTCATGAGTTTTGGATTATTTGCAAAGTGGGAAAAAATATTTTTAAAAATATAATACCCCACAAACACATTGGTTCTGCCAGAAACATTTATACATGAAAAACACAAATTGTATCTTTATCCTCACACTGAATATGACTTGAGCTTCTGTTCGTTTTCTTCCTTTCTTAGTTCTAGAGTCTTTATCATTTCTGTACTCTCCTCCTTTGTATGTTTGCTGAGTATTAATATTCCCCAAGTGAATTAGCATTCCTTTATCCTAACTGAATCTTTTCAAACTGGTTTTTTTCCCCCTTTCTCCAACTGTTAATATTGTCTTGCGATTTCTTACTCTTGTCCTCTGCCTCCCCAAAGGCTCCTGCATTAGCTTCCCTTGGGCTTTGTAATAGGACTAGGAAAGGAAAAGGTGATATTTATCACTCGAGAAATATAAAAATCACCCAGACCTGGACTACCTTTTGTGATCAAAACCAATTCACTACGTATCTCCCCCCCCAAAAACTATAAAAAACAGAAATCCAGAGAGGAAAAACAGATTTTCATAATAACTTGATATCCTGTCCTGCTTTTTCATGTCTCTCCCATAGCATACCAACCAGCACCTGATGTCTGCACCATCAGAAAGAAAGTCAGGTCATGTATAGTGACACAAGCACTCACAAAGGAAAAAAAGATGTGGGATGTATTTGTAACCTTTTCCTAGGCTTCGACTGGTGAGGTTTCATCGTTTTTAAGGTTCATTAATAAGCACTACCTTGAGCCTCCATCCAAACTGCTCATGTTTGGACAGTAATGACGAGCATGTTATACCATCTGGGTGCTCAATAAAAAGCGCTTCCCATTTGCAAACAAGTAATCAAGTGTGTAAGGAAGTGTGCTTTCCTGAAGGGAGAAAAGAAAACAAAACGAGGGAGGAAATTGGATAAGATACAATGACCTACTTACAGCTTTCACGAATTACAATAACCCTTTAAAGTTCCCTCATCAGGGTAAAACAACTTCAGGGATGCTGGCTGCTTTCTGGCTGCTGTAGGAAGTCTCAGCTGGAGCTGTCAGATCCCAGGGCTCTCTCCTCTACCCTGCCAAGCAGCAAGGCCGTCAGGTTTCGGTCGCTCACCCACCTTGTGCTCTTGTAGCCACTCATGCTTATCGTGCTGGCCTCAAAAGATGCCCCTGTTCTTCAGAAATTTCTGCTTTTCAGTGTTAAGGGCAGCCAAACTTCTGGACTTTGGCTTCCAAAGCAGTGCCCTAAAACATGGTAAAAATATCAATTATAAAGTGTCCACACTGCAAGGCGAGTCAGAATTCCCTTCCTTTCAGCTCCCACTCTCTCTCCCTTGCATCTGACTGAGTATCCCCCCATTCTGGGTTTCCTTCTCCATCGCTCTGGCCACAACTCTTTCACACCTCGGCTGGCAGGTTTTGCCTATTAGTTCTACAAAGCAACCAAACTGTGCCGCAATTTTATTTTATGCCTTCTAATAGCACCTAATCAATTCTCTATTTGCAGATTAGAGAATTAATCCAGTGGTGCCTTTTGGTTGCAGCACTGCAAAATAATCCCCTTCTACGCAGCTCTCTGGAATGACCCTCGCCTCCTCTCCTACACAGACTTCTCCCCCAAAACATTTCCACAACTTTCATTCCTCCAGCTTGATACACTGCTATTTAAAGTAAAGCTATTGAGGATTTGGTATTTAAACAATATTGCTGCATTCACCACATCCATGTATACAGAATACGCTTACTCTGCCATCTGCTTCCGCTTATACACACACTCATACTTCTGCCCTTGGGAAGACAAGAGAGCAAACACCTGACAGATGCTTAGTCACATTGCTTAATATGTCTGGAAAATATTCAGGTGCTGAGTTTAGAAACAGGAGAAAGGCAGTGCAGAGTTAAGACAAATTCCCTATAAATCTATCAGAATTATCTACCTGGAAGAATTCTTGCAAAGATTAGATGTGGGAAGGAAACACTATAACTTTCCCCCTTTTCACACCACTCAGTTACAACAGCATCATTGACAGTCAGTCGAGGTTTTATTCAAATCCAGAGTTACTGTATAATGAGATCTAAGACCTACTGTATTTATATATCCTTTCCCATCTCTTCAGTGTCTGAGCACCTTCTAGTATAACGCTAAGTGATATAATCAGCATCTGTCAAGTGTGGCTCACTCTCTCCACAGGAGGGAAAGATTGCCTACGGATTTTCTTTTCTTCAAGTATGCCCAGTGCCATGTGTCCGTATTAGCCAAGGCATTAAAAAAAGAGAAAAAAAAGGACTTTACCCTTGGCACAAAGAGGAGAGTGGTGACTGGTAAATCCTTTGGCAGTTTGTGAAGCTGCACCTTTGCTGGTACCCGGTCTGCTGTTGACACAATGCGGCGAGTCCTCCACTTAGTTTTCTGCTAGTCCATCAATTGCAGGGGCACCTTATGACCTTCAGATGACTTTTAGATCCTCAAGGGAGCTTTCACAGATGAATCCTCATGTGCTCGAGATGGAAGGCAGAGGTTCCAGGACACACAACGCTAATCTTCAGCTCCTTACCTCTCCAGCAGGCTTGATAGAAGCAGCAATAGTCCTCTTTGAGTCCCGACAACCTTCCCATCCCTTCCTAGAAAGCTACCGCCTCCCTTTGGCTCTCCTTTCTTTTATTCTTCTTGTGGGTGAGGCTGGCAAGTGCCACAATATCCATTCACATCTTTGGGATGAATACACAGAATGCATCGGAACCGGTTCCTAAAATACCTCAGGTTCATTCACGTTCCTTTTCCCCTCAACCTAAACAGTTCCCCTGTGACAGAAGAGTAGAGCCGTTACTTACCAAGGAGTTTAGACAGTCATTCAGGTCTCCTGTGCCATGATATATGAGCACTTTGTAAATAGCCACTGAGGTCTTGAATATTCTGCATGATGGAATTTGTTTAGTCTAGAGGAAGGAAAAGTGAAGAGAGACATAAGTATATCTTCAAACATGTAAAAAATGGCCACTAAAAGGAAATGAATGCGGTGGTTTTCATGTCCACTGGGGCTAGGGCAAGCAGTAATGGGCTTAAATCACAGTAAAGGAGGTTTAGGTTGGACATTAGGGAAAAATTCCTAACTGTAAGGATTGTTAAGGATGGGAATATGTTGCACAGAGAGACTGTAGATCCCCCATTATTGGAGATTTTTAAAAATTACTTAGATGAATCTCTGTCAAGAAATGTTTAGGTACAGTTGTGGTAGGCAAAAGATTACCTGGCTTTGAAATCCCCTCTAGCTCTGCTAGCTGTGCTTCTGTGGGAAGCTAACACAGCGAGCAAGGGCTAAACCTGATGTATGGAGGCACCCGAGTACTGAGAAAGTATTTGTCTGTATCGCATACTGATTGTTGTCACCTGGGGCAATCTGATTCCATTCCCCACATGCATTTTCCTACCAAGAAATGTCAATGGTTTTTATATTCATCTTCCAGATTACGTTTTTTATCAGCTTTTAAACAGGCCCACATGTGGGCCATTTATTTTTTGATGTTGTATGATCATTCCCCTGCAAGTTCTGTGGAACTTCTTTCTCATTTTCTAAAAATTATGGTGACATTTCACTCCTAAAAATATTTCAAAGGGGTCCCATGGGCAAATGGCCTTTGCTTAAAACATTCTGCATGCTGTCCTATCTACTCTGCAATGTGTGTTTTAGAAACTCAGTTTGCCCTCAGCGGTGTTATTTGTTTTTCAAAACTATTCAAATTGCATTCAGCTAGGATTTGATTAGTAGGAAGGCGAGATGACTTTGCTCTCTGTGCTAGGTAATAAGCAGTTGCTCTAACCTTGATTATCTCAACAGAACATAATGTGCTGATCAGATGATTTTTGCATTGACATCCTTTTTTGAGAAGTCCAAGTACATGAATTTTAAATGCTCCTACTCAGGTAGCTTAAATGGGGGACCAAAATATCTTCTTTTAGTTTTCCACAATCTTGTAAAGCTGCAGTTCAGAATGGAGAACAGATCCACAAAGTCTTGGAGTGAAGTTGCCCTGTGTGGACCACAGATGCTGCTCTCCATTTCCCACCCTGGCTGGGTCCTCTAAGGAAAACTCCCATCCCATCATGAAATGGAAGTTAGAGGAGAATGAAAGAAGTGGGCAAAGCCAACCTTCAGCTTCGGGGAGGGGGGAAATGAATTTAGAGGAAGGGGTTTTATCCTTATTGAACACCAATAATTAAAGAGGAGGCATGCTGAAGGGTTGATTTTTGCATTTTGGCAACATCAGCAGAGACTGTAGTTACATAATTACAAATAAAAAATTATGTTATCCAGCACTTTTTCTGTGAAACAAAGCTTGAGTTTTAATAGAGACCAGTCTGACAAAAGAACCGCAAGAACTTGGGCAGTAGTAGTATGCATTCTTCCATTTTACATCTTATTTGTGCACATTCAGATAAAATTTTGCAGAGTGAAAAAAATCTCATTAAGGGACTGGCCAAAGATTTTTCCTGAATATGTTCACTAATTAGTGGTATCCTCAGGGGCGTAAGGAAGGGAGTGAGTCCTGGGAAGATACGATCCCAACACATCATCGGGGAGCAATCTGGCCTGAAAATCACCAACCGGTGTAGGTTTTTGGACTGTTCTCAGGAACGTTTTTTGTTCTTTACAGCATGATCTCTTTTCAGGTGAGATTTAGTTCTCTGTTTCATTTTTTTGTTGTTTTTGTTTTTCTAGAAGATATTATTCTTTCCAGTATTACAAGTGAGTCCTTTCTGCACTGGTATCTGGATAAATGTCATTCAGGTTGTTTGGCTGACTTGGAAAAGCAGAGATGGAAATGGGATGAAGGCATTTATTGCATTTAAGGGATGTTCCCAGATCTCCTACTAGCTTCCTGTCTCACTTGGGAAAATCAGTTACTTCTTATGCCAAAGTTCCCCCAACCCCAAAAAGACAGGTACGATGATTTTCTTTTTTCTCTTTTTTGTTTTATTACAACCATCTTGTCCATGCAGGTCTCTAGGCAAGGACTATCTTTTCCTATGGATATGCATATACAAAGATGTTGTTTTCACAGCATTCATGAGAGCAGATCGAGTAAATCTCTTTTCCTAAACGAAGGTTTCTTGTGGGTGCACCTAAGTGGCTGCATGAAGGGATCATTCTTCCTCCCAGAGACAGAGTTTCAAGGTTTATGCCGGCTCACACTTGTACATTAGTTTTATTTGTGACACGTTTCTCTCCTAAGAGC
This sequence comes from Haliaeetus albicilla, assembly GCF_947461875.1. Classification (NCBI taxonomy): domain Eukaryota; kingdom Metazoa; phylum Chordata; class Aves; order Accipitriformes; family Accipitridae; genus Haliaeetus; species Haliaeetus albicilla. The sequence goes on from NC_091515.1 coordinate 5,806,490, forward strand.
TGAAAATGTGCCATCTTTTGAAAAAAGCAAGCGCTATCTATAATGCAGTCCTATGACTTTAGGAGTTAGGACTTCATATGGAACCTATAGCACTTACACCAAAAGTTTTGGTGACTGATGTTCTCAGCCTCAGAGGTTTTACAGCACGTTGCCAAAGGTTCCTCACCTCTTCCAGTAAATCCCTTTCCATCTTTTATACAGTGGGTATCTTTTCCAGGTGAAACCACAGAAAATCTTGCCCATAAAATTTGTAAATGTCCACGTGCAATTGCTTTTTCAGTGTGGTAATCAAGAAGATCGAACAACATATTGGTAAATGAGTGGAGAAAGTAGATGTGGATGACTGCATAAGTGCTATTAAAAGACACTGAAAAGCAATAGCGAAAATATAGTTACATCAGAAATAAAATTATGCCTGCCAAAGTGAATTTCTGTAATATTGTCTCCACTAAATAAAAGCAACAGGGAGTCTCATCTGGCTGGATGCTGGGATAGGTAAGCAGGGTATGGACTGATGAGAAATAATTTAACAATATTCTACTTTCTTAAAGAGAAATAGCCAGAGCCTTTGAAGTCACTGTTTGTGATATCTCCTCACTTCTGAGTGTGTGACATGACAGCTGGATGAGACATAATCAGGTAACCTGAGGGTAATCACTTTAAAGGATTAGATGGAGAGAATGACTTGATTGATGTACCTGTTGAATCCAGGTTTTTTTTTTTTTCCTACCAGTTCTCAGGAAATCCCTCTCCCATCATCCCTTGAGTTTTTTTAAAAAATAAAAGGCTTGAAATAATTCTAAAGAGAAGTTTTCCATTTGATTGTTTGTTTTACACTGTCTGTGTGATTGTATTGGGATCCTCCTAAAGAGAATCAGCACAGGCAAGGCCTGGAGAGCGGAGCATGACAAGAGGGTTTTTTTCTTGTTTATTATATTTACACATTTGTTAAACATCTTTATCTGGCTTTATTTTTCTCCCTTAGTCCATGACCAGAACTTAATCAAAGAACACACAGGGGGAAACTTGGATCTACTTTGCCCCCTGCCAAAACCTGTGGCAGCTGGTGGTTTGGTCATTCGTGTTACAGGAGCTGGGCCAGCTGCTAGGTTTACATTTCAGACTTCAGCCACTGCGTAAAGTTTCAGAGAAATAAACTCAGTTTTGTATGTGGTCTTCTCTTAATATGTATTCATATGAAACGCTTGAGGGGTAGGATTCTGCTTCAGATTAAATAGCTTGAGGTGTCTGTGTGTAAGGGAGGTGTCTTAGCTCCCTCTATACCCAGTGACCATGGTTATTTAAGGGTCTGATTCACTGCTCAAATATAAGGTGTATACTACCAGGTAGGGCATTTCAGGGTATTCCACATTGTTTCCATCCACCGCTCCAAAAGGGTAGGGGTCTTTTTTGGGCCCTGTCTCATATCTACCAAGCCTATAGGGATTTCTTGGCTATCGAGGGTTTCTCCTACCTCCTTCACACTCAGGCACCTAAACGTCAGTGTCTTAGTCTGGAGCTGCATCACCCCAGGCACTGCAAAGCAGTATCAACCTTTTAGGTATCTCCATTATAATTTTTGATGGTAAGGGAAGTATTTCTTTTTCTGCTGTCTCTCGTAAAAGACTTTTGAATCACAGTAATGGATTTTCTGTTAGATTTCATCACAACTTCTTATTTCTTCTTATGATGTTCAGGATATACATTTATGTAGTGTGATTCATCTTCCTGCAAGTTACATGCCCTTGTGCCCACAACTGTAAACTTTTGATGGTCCCATATGTTTTGTGATGTGCTGCAGGCAGAAGAAAAGCATACCAGCCTTGTTTTAGTGTTTGGGCTGTCATGGAAATTGGAGTGGGAAACCTGATCCCAGCAGTTAACCCTTTTTTTAAGCCAGGATTACTTTAGAGTTAGATCAGTAAGCCCCAAGTTTCTGATGAGGAGGGTAATGACTGTGTCTTCTTCCCCACTGCCTCCAGAGATCACGTTGACTCCCCTGCATGGTAACTCTGCATTAGAAGACAGAATAAATTCTTTTTATTAGATGAAATTATGTTCAAACTCTACACATTCATATACATGGGATGCAGGTATTGCCTTCATGAAGGTAATTTTACTGTCAAGGACTTCTTGTTCTTAAAAAAAAACCCAAAACAACAACAACAAAAAAAACCCCACCCCCCAAACACCCCCAAAGTAACTAAAACAAACAAAAAAACCCCTCACAACTGATTTTTTTTTCGTCCTCAGTATAAGACTGAACTGATTAAAACACTGCTACCTGAAGGCACAAAACGCATGCCTTCTTAAAAAGCTAAGTCTTTGTCTCATTATGGTTCTTTATCCAGCTAATTAATTTAGCTTTTTATTATAATCCTTCTTTTAATCACTGCCTTCAATTTCTTCATTTCACTCAGATCATCTTCTTTCCACTTCTGCCCTGATGCTTTAATTCCCCACCGCAGAGCTCAGCAACTATTTGACTTGCTAAATCTTTATAAGAATTTTTACCCCAACCCTATTAACCTCAGACAAAGTGTTTTGGAGCTTTTCATTTGTATGCAGTAAGGATGCTCTTCAGAGGGGCAGGAAAACCTCCAAAAGAAATATAAATCAATATCTTAAATTACTCAAATGTTCAATATGGCACCAGTAGCTGTTACATATTTTTTTCTCTCCTTCTGAGATTCAAATACATATGCTCAGCAATTACTGTTGCATTTGCATAATAGGACATTTTTTGATTAGCATATCTTGGACTTCTGTTTGCATTTTTAAAATGTGGTTACTTTTATTCTCTATTTTATCCTTATTCCCTCTTCATGTTCTGTTATACCTACTCATGTTTTCCTTTGGTCTTGTTTTGTTTTCCTGAGGGCTTGCTGTCTCCAAAGCTTTGTTTAGTATTTGGTTTTGTAGTTAACATCACACAGTAATAGGATACCAGGAAAGCAAGGCATATGACATATTAAAGTTTAATGAATAAATTGTGAAACCATGTGATAAGTGCCATGCTTTCACAGGGGGTAGCCAGAAAATAAAGTGATGCACTGCAAGATCCTACAAAAACTGTAATATACTTTATAGTTGCTTGGCCCTTCATGCTATTTCAAGTTTGTGTACTCTAAGGGAAATATCTTGTATCTTCATCAGCTTTGTATGTTTTATGGGATTTAAAGACTCTAACTGCAACCGTAGCCATCCAGAACCTCACCAAAACAGGTTGGACCAGCCATGTCAGGTGAGATGTTTTGAATGACCATTCTCTCTACCTGCTTTACAGGATTTAGATGCAAGGCAGTGTTTAGGTAGCTATTCAGACGTGAAAAAAACCTTCAAGGCAATCAATTGGATGTTCAGTTGTGTAGAAGTCTGTAATACTTTTGTGCCAGAGTATCCTAGTGCCCTTTTTTGTTCAATTTTATTTATCTTATTTGTAAAATACTGCAAATACTTTGATATTAGGGTAAAAATCTGTATAATTTTTTACCATTGTTTCATTTTGTTCAAACCATCAAAATTTAATAGATTCTTGGTAAAGCCTTACTTGTAATATCTTGAGATCTCAAATGAAACAGTGGCCAGGTCGGGTTCATCTTCCTGTTCATGGCTTTGCTCTGTGAATTCATTGATTTCTGTAATTAAATGAGTTGGAAGTAAATCCCAGCCCTTTGCTGCATGTAACTCATCAGAGCTGATGGCTGAATCTTAATAAGCTGTTTAGTGTGATCTTGTGCCAGAGCAGCTAGGTGTTAACAGTTTCCCTAGTGCTACAATTCCATGTAGCAATCTGTGGTTATAATTGACTCTGCCAGGACAAAAGAAAGAGGAGGTGGAATGGCATTAGATTAAAATGAAACACTGTAGTGCAGAGTGGTTAGCTCAATGAATGCAAAACTTCCCTTTTTTTGTGTGTGTAAGCTGAGCTCAATGGTTACAATTTTCTTCCTTCTTTCAAATAGATTGCAGGGTTTCAGATTCAGATACATGTCTGGAGAAAGAGATCTGAGGATGTTCCCTATTTGGAAAAGAAAAAAGCAAAAAAACAACAACAAAAACTTTGAAATGCAAACATTAAGGCATTTAATTACCCAGGATAATGGCAATGCCTGTGTAGTGTTCTTTATAATCTTCAGCGTGTTGGTACCAATGTTGTGCAGTCAACATGCATCACAAGAATACAAAAACAAATTTATTGTAGTACTCCTTGAACTGGAAAACAAACAAAAAAACAAACAAAAAAAAATCAAAAAAAACCCCCAACTATACAACCAAAAAAACCAAAACATGCAAGACATGGTGCTTGCCTTAAAAAGGATAAGCCAGAACCTGGGTAAATGACACAATATCACCCCATAAAATGAGAATCTATGAAATAGATTACTAGAGAAAAAAAAAACAATAAGCAGGAGTCATAAAAATGAAAAAACTTAAGACATGGAATAATTTACAGAGCTAAGAAGGACTGTCTGCCCATTACATGTAGGTGCTCACTCTCATTTTATCTAATATCTGCATTTGGCTATAAATTTCCAGAGGATTTTGGAATAGTTCAGAAAAGGTCTCAGCTGTCCATGGAGAAAAATGTTCTTTTTCTTAGAATAGAAAGTTTGCCTAGACCGTGTATGGGTTACACTGCCTTCTTGCTTCCTGAGGTTCCCATCAATCGCCATGAAGTTAAAACACTCAAAATTGTGAGAGGGAAACAAAGCTAGAGAATTTTGGGGGGTTTGTAATGATATTCAACTGAGTGCCTTTCCCCACATGTATGGTTCTCGCGCTACATCTCGACTCCCCTGTTGTCTGTGTGTACGTTAAGGATAATCAGCTTCCAGTATGTTTCTCCACAGGCTCATATCAAGAAACAGACGCTGCTTGTTGCTTCCAAATGGCAAGTCTTTAAAAGCTACTATCAGCAAGCAACTTTGCTTTAGCTTATGGAGTAGCTGTATAACCCTGGCAGCAAAGGCAGAAACTCTTCCCTTGACCCCCATGACATTGTCCCACTCCATCCTTACCTTTCCATACATACTTCTTCTCCCCTTCATGCCTTCCTGCTGCTGGTCTTTTTCTGGCTGACAACCCCAAATGGCTTGAGAAGACTTTTCCAACCGGCATGTACCTGTCTGTGTTTTGTTTTGGATTTTTTTTCCACAGCTGGGGAGATCACCTGCACCCGCAGCCTGATAGAAATTCATGAAATGAAGCTGAGTGGCCCATCCATAAGTCACCCAATTCTGGGAGATTTTGACATGATTCAGTCTCAAGGTGTTAATATACAAGTAAAAGTGCTCAAACACTAGAGGTAGATAAGACAGTAAAACTGAGCACCAAAATTTTGTTGCAAATAAATCCCCTGCCGAGCCAGCATATAACATAGATGAACAGGAATTTCAAAGAGGAATTTTAAAAGACTCTTTCCTCCTGTTTCATATTGGACTTTGCAGCCGGCAGCCAATACAAACAGTAAAGGAAAAATTCCTGTGATCCACCGCACATACACAATGTTTTCTTCAGAGGGGCAAGCCAGAGATTCATGAGACACAGAGCAAAAATCTAGTGGTCATGCTGGGGAGAAATTATGTAGCCTGGGAAACAAGTTTCAGTACCTTGCAGGTTTTAAGTAAAATAAGTCTAATTGGAAAGACACTTCAGGAAATCATTCCCAACGATGCTTTTGAGTGGCACCGTGGTGGATAAGGAAACAGTAGACGGCAGTACCTAGCAGGAACCAAGAATCTGAAAGATGCAGAGACATTTCCATCTGAATGCAAGTCCTGAATGTGTCAAGCACTTGGTTATCCTGTCTAGAGGAGCAGAGCAGGAACCAATGGACCATGCTGGGACTTCCCGAGACTACAAAGCAATCAGCTTCCAAGAGGCTTTTCATCCATTATCATCTAAAGTGTGATGATACACACTGTAATTAATATTGTTCTATTGTGAATATCCACACATTACAGCAGCCTTCAAGGACTTTGGAAGAGACTAGGAAAGTCCTGCTAGCCTTCTAGGGATCATTTAATGTTGTGTATAAGGACTGGGTAAGACGTAAAATATTACAGTCGAACTATGTTGATGCCAAGTGATGATGAAAATTTTGAACTTGACAGTTACTACAGCACAAATGGAATGAGCCTCATCCATTGCTTGTCTCCACACTGGCAAATTCTTCTCTCTATATGAAGATATAAGAAGGTTGTTAGAGCAAGAAAATGAAAGAAGGGTACTAGGAAAATGAAATTCAGGAGAATAGCAGAATAGGAGTAAATAAAAGTAAAAAAGCATAACTCTCAAAGTGGAGAAAAAAAAGGATTTTAAGAGCCTTTCTGTCAAAGCTCTGAAGTAGAAAACTTATTGAAGAAACTAGATTGATAAAATTGGCATTTTTGACATGTTGTTATGGTTTGTCTGAGTGGGATGTTGCACTTGGGCTGTCACGAGGACAGAAGGGCTAAAGCTGGTAGATGGTGGGGGAGTGACACCTAGAAGAAGCCCACTGCTTGGTTCTGAGTTGTTAATTTAGTGATCCAGGGCATTAACTTCACGCAGATCAGTGATCTGATTGATCTTAAAAGAGGCTTTTAGTAAAGATAGGTTTTAGGCCAGTGAGTGGACCTGGAAAACAAGAGATTTTGCTTAAAGGACAGGTAAAATTAAGTTACAGGTTATTCAGTATAAGAGACAAAGGCTTAGGGTTTCAGTTATGAAGAAAACAATTGCCTCCAAAATCTTAGACCATAATTTGTGAAGGCACTGCTGTAAACATACTACCACTTTTCTATATCAGATAAAAATGAGCTTTAAGTTTGGGGTTTTTTTCTAAGGACTTTAAATAGGGGAAACAAATGCTGTCTAGTAGCTTATATAATTTCATTCAAATAGGCCATTGGTCCAAATCAGAGAGAAATTATTAATACAATAGATGAGAAATTTAATTGGATGGAAAAATAAATGAACATTAATTAACGAAGAGTTTTCAATGGTTTAGTTGGTGAGAGTCAAAATTCAGCTATCAAAGATGACAATAATTTTGCTGAAAACTTATCACACACCTAAGTTCTGTGGTGAGGAATGCAATAAATAGAAATAAAAGATGATAAATGGCAACAAAGGAACAAAATGGAAAATGGACAAAGCTTCCAAGTTATATTGATTTTTGAATTACAGAAAATGGGTTAGGTAATTTAAAGCACCACAGGAAAAAATTTGGAGTGCATACTGGTAAGGTAACTTAAAAAGAATCTGAAGTATGCTTGGGACATACCATCATATGTAACCCTTACAAAATATAGAAAATAAAACTGGTAATCTTGCTGAAGTGTTCAGTACCTATGTCTATTCTGTAATTAAAAAGAAGCAAGATTTTATTCTCTATCATATAAGGATGAAAGTTGTTTAACTCATCTACTGGAATGAGAATATTGATACCATCTACGATTTTATTTTTTTTTTTTTAAAAGGTTATAAAACTTATCCTTAAGAATTCTAAAAGAGCTGGATAAGCTCCCTGGCCTATTGATGCAATGTTTTTTTTAAGCTATTTGGAGCATCAGGACATTGCATGTGTTAAAATGCTAGACACCATGATTTTGGGGAAAACAATTGTCAGGACTGATTTGATTCCTTGAGAATAAAAGTTAAATTGGTAATGTCAACTTCATAAACACAGTAAATTTCATAGAATTTCATTTAATTCACTACAAAACTCCAAATGAATGGTTTGACTGTGTAACTGCTATATAGTAGCAGTAAAGCATGTTAAATAGATTATGAACTAGACAAACTGTAAACATTTACTTACTTACAAGTTGATATCTAACACTAAAAGATGTTTCTAATACAAATCTGGGGACTGAAAGTAGGTGTCTATTTGTTGCTTAAATCAATGGCAGATAAAACCCATGAACAGTGTTCATCTAACCCAGTTACAAAAATCGACAATCAACCTTTTGTTCCATTCATGTCACCTAAGATTTTTTTAAGGTCAATGAAGTTGATTTAGTGTATGTATATTTTGTGTGTACATGCAGATATGTGTACTCAGGGGTAGAGTCTGGGCATAAGCCTCTAAATTTCCTCCTGTAAGCAAATTCCCTGTGGAACATTCATCATTTTGTTGGGTCAATTTAATAGATAAAGATCCTGCCTGAAAATCCCCTGTCTCCCAAACTACTTGATATTCAAGTAATTGATCTCCAAGAAGTTAAAAACACTGAAGTGAATATCATTTGGGAATATATAAAGGTTTCAGCCATAAACCTTATGCTAAGAAAGCAACCAAATGGCTCTCTGGGCAGTGTCAAGCCAAGTTCTTACACCTACAAATAACCTATACCAAAAAAAAATGCAATTACTTTTGATATGGAGGATGGACTGGCTACCATAGGTGCATCCCAGCACAGGGCTGGGGGATAGAGCTGCCAAAGGAATGAAGCTCAGAAGAGGAGGAGGTTGATAGGAATGGGGGTACACAACCCAAAATTCAGCCCTACAGCTGCTGAGGTTGAACCAACCCTGTAAGCGGCTACTTCTGAGGGATGAAGTCGTGTTAGCCCAGGAGCTTGCTAGTTGCTATCCATAGATTCACAGAACTTGAGGCTGAAAAAAAGCCATTAGCTCGTCTAGTCTGATTTGCAGGCTATTGCATTTCACCAAGTTACCCCTATATTGAACTCCAGCTACAGAGCTGACCAAGGCCTTGCTCTTATTTCTCCTTTGCAACGGTTTTATCTTCACATGGGACTCCAGACTGCTGCATCAAGTTGTGGGGGAGAAGGAAAAGGACAGGGAATCATGTAAAATATTAGCCAAAGTGTAAAATGCAAAAGTCAAACAAACCACGGATTTATAAAACAAAGATATGATTTCCTTTATTATCTGGAAGACCTTTTCTCTATCTCTCAGCTTGCACTGTTACATCTCAAGAGGATCATGGAAATATAATTGTTACCTGGAAAGTGGGACAGGAAGGCAGAATAACAGAAAAACAAAGTGATTTTATTAAACTGTGTGAGAAACACACTTATCTGATCTCAAAAATTAAATATGATTTATAATATAATGCATCAGAAAAATCAATAACAGAATATGTTAACATAAAATAAAAATTGTAGCAAGTTAATGTAGATTTTTAAGTAAAAGTATTGACTGAAGATTCTAATCAGGAAAATGCATGAAGGTTAATCCAGAGCATGCTTAGGAATAAATGAATTCAATTTGAATGTATCACTAAAATTATTTTTTGATCTAATGGAGTGATAATTGAATTCTTTTTCTAATCTGAAGCAGGGGAGATAGTAGCACCACAACATAATTACTTGTCTGGTTAAATACATCGTCCCTTTTTGTGGAAATAATTTGCTTTCAGATTCATGCTGAGAAGCTACCAGCTCCTCTTTATCATAATATAATTTAACAAAATGTAGCATTCCTTCTTCATCAAATTAAACCAATTTGGAAAATTGAAGAGTCTTTGGGTCTCAGCTCTTCAATCATCCTCCATTGTTACACTCAGATGAAAAAACAGGGCATTAAAAATAAAAGCTTCAAAAAGGGACTGACTGTCTTTTCTTATAAGTAGGATTGGGAGGGAGGAGAAAAAAAGAGGATGTCCTTTAAGATGGAAATGACTCAAAGGATTTTGCGTGAGGTACGCAGACTACATCCTTGGATTACTGGAGCTCTGTTACAGCCGCCTCGGGAACGCCTGCAGCCAGAGCAGCTTACTCCAGCAGAGCAAAGCCTCAGGCTGAGTAACTGTAAGTATCAGATATATCGACCGCATCCACCCCACCGCTCCATCGTGCGTTAAAGCAGGGTAATTGATTCTGGGACTTGCTTGGGTTTTGCTATTCCTTGCAACAAGTCCTGATGTGAAGAAGGGTTGTACTTACTCAACAGGTCACTAGTACAAGTTCTCTCCTTGGTGTTAATGCTGGAAAACAATAGGGTTGCCTGTTTATTTTGAAAGATTCCTGAAGTATCTCAGCCTCAGAATTATCAGCCATATAACGACATGTTGAAGTTGAGAACTTCTGATGTTAAATATCGTTTTCATCTTTCGGTACTGATTGTTGTGCCTCAGGCTCTGATTTGAGAACTGATCCTTATTCCACATACCTCACTGAATAAATAGGTGCAGGGGGCCCATATGTGGCAAATGTTTTTCTCTAGCATGTCCTTAATTAGATCTTCTCTTAATTAGAATATCTCCCATAGAAATCAGTTGCACTTGATGTAATTTCAGGGGACCGCTGTGACTAGGTCCACTTCAGCAAGTAGTGCAGCCCAGTAAGAGCAGATCCGTAGAGCAAAACAAGTGGTGTTGAGGACCTGACATCTGTGCTTTGACGTTGAAAGGGTTTTACTTCAAACTATGACCTGGTCCCGTGTCTTACACCCATCAGAAGTGTGCTTCCAGATAATATTTTCTAGAGTGTGTCTTCTAGCATGATTTCACTTGAAGGAAACCCAGTTCACATACTCCAAGAGACTGCCCAGTGAACTTGTAACCGAATGAGAAGTAGCTACCTAAGCGTCGTGAGAGCAAACAGCCGAGAACATTCAGGTTCCATGTTTGTAAGAATATTTGGGATGTTCCAAAAAAGTGTACTCTTTGAAAGGCTGGTCTCTGGGCCCTGCTGTGTTTGGAGAAGCTGCACCCAGCCTTTTAAAGGTTTTCTGCCTCCTACATGTCACAGAAAAGTTGGGGAGTCATTACTCTCCTGTTTTGGGGGCATGCCAGATTCTTGGTCATTGTCTCTGCTTTCAAGTCCTTATCTACAAGTAATATTTATTGGAAAAGCACCCTACTTTTCTTTCCTTTCAAAGCTCTAATACCTCTACCTAGATATTTTATTTTTTTTTATGGACGAGGTGATCCACAGCAACAGTGTGGAGGATCCCCAGTGACTACTTTCAAGGAGGGTCTCATTCCCACATCCTGACAGTGTTTTTAAACTTCAGATCCAAATCTGGACTTTACCACTACTCAGTAAATGTTGAACTTGCAACATTTCAGAGGAAGTTCAAGAGTGAACTCAAACATGACAGTGGGTGCATCAGACAGTGTTGGTCAGGTTTGAGGCACCTTCAAGATCAAACACTGTTGTCCCCCACACCGTAAACTTTCCTTGTGCATTTGGCTATGACAATAGTTCTCCAATCAGTGAATTTAACCTGAATACTAGAAAGTTGATGAACAGCTGGAAGTAATATTGCTCTATTACTAAGTAGCTCAGCCACAGGTAATTAAGTAACTTGTCAAAGTAACAAGAATCCTTTACCACCTGGAATTCATTTCAGTAAGAAAAACATATCTCTGTCTCTTTAAGGACTCTCTTTTCATTTTTCCATGAAAAATAAATAAATAACTAGGTAAATAAATTCCACTTCTTCCACTGTTTAGCCCCAGCTTTAGTAGAGGACCAGTTGATGCATGTTTACTTTAAATGAGAAGTCCTGTAATCCTCAAGCAAAATCATTGTTCAGCTAATGAGTTTACAGCTGCAAAGCCCAACATACATCTGCGTTTTACCGTTTCTGCATGATGTCTGCCCAGATTTGAAGGGGAGGAGGTAGAAATACGGTAACCGGTAAATGTAACACTCAGGCAACTGGTATATTCATCTACAAAGGCAGTTAGAGGCAAATAAAAATTTGTAAAATTAAAGTAAAGGATGGATATTCTAGCTAGACATTTTATTGCTAAAAGTAATTACCTTCCATCTCTGTTTCCCCCACTTCCCCCAGTCTGTGCTCACTGTTTAAAATAGATTGATGGAATGGTTAAGAATTCTCTCTGAGCTCCAGTGAGATTATATCAATTATTTAGAAGTGCTAAAATTTTGGCAGGGACATAATCCACCTTCTCACTTTGAAGACAATCTGGAGATTAATACAAACATGCATTAAGGAAAGAAATTCAGGCAGGGTAAAGCTAGTGTGACAAAATGAACACTTGTACTCCACTATTGCAGCATGAGGAGAAGGGAATTAGCTGTCAGATGATAAACAAGATGAATTGCCTGCTTGTCATATCAAAAGCTTTTAGCTTTAATCTGAAGACAATGGATATATTGCAAGTTTTACAGTGATAAAGTTGAATTTTGGCTCATAGTGATGAATTTAACATTGAAGTGTCCTGCCCTTTGACAGAAGAATTACTGAACACTTACTAATATTTTAAGTTGTTTATTTTCTATAAACTATGCAGACAGGGAACATATCCCAGTAATCTAGAAGTGGGAGGGTGTTATTTTCACCAAACTATGAGTCTTTATAAAACATTGTAAATAAAGACACACATAAATATTAATTGACGTGATATTTGTAATAACAAACACTAGATTGTAAAGACAGAGATAAACTTATCATTAGATACATTAAGAATGTATTCAACACCAGGAAATTAGGTCATAAATACATGATCTCTGCAAAAACAACCGTTGAGATTTAAGGCTGCTGTTGATCACCATTAGTTCATTACCATCTTCCTAACTGAGTCACAGTAACAGATCAAATGATTGCTTCTAATCTATTTCAGTGTGGTCAGTCGGCTTAATAGACCTTTAAATCAGAGAGGCTGGTGATTTAAACCAGTCTGTCTGACATTCCACTGAAGCAAACTAAGAATATTTGTACATTATGTTACCACAGTTCAGCTCTGGGAATGGTAACAAACAGCTTTACAGCAATAATGCACAAACTAGACAAAAACTTCATAAGCTTCTCTATCTTGGTTTATAAAAGCAGGAATTTCTGTGTCCATCCTTGGGCTGGTCATTAAAAATCAAATTAGAAAGGATATTTCTGAACATAATTTGATTAGAAAAAAAATTATCATAACTCTGAAAAGCAAATCTAGCCTCTCCGGGCTATCATATATATAATTATGGAGGTGAGACAAACATAAATAGTTAGTAATTGACTTAGATTATTTTTCCTAAGTACATTTCTGATGTTTTTATTTCTATAGCCTTGGAGAACCTCCTGATCATTTAACTTACAACAGAAACGAGTCTTTGCTAACTTCTTAATGTGCCTTGCAACCATGAATCAACCTGTGATGGCCAAGAAGAATGAACTTTGGAATGCATAAACAATAGTATGAATTAGGGGCAAAGCAACACCTTGTCCATGTATGCTTACGTTATGCAGGCACGAGGGGAGGGGGTGAGATATTTACCCTGGAAACTCAAGGACTGTATATTTCTCGACTGGGAATCAGTCTGTACTAAAGTGCAGGGTGGTGGGAGGCAACAGCTCCTCCAACCTGCAACCATGGGAACGGTGATGGTGGTTTTAACTTCACGGTGGTGCTCAATGTCAGGGACACCAAGCCATGTTGGAAGAACCTGCTTCCTATCGTTGTCCTTATAAGAGTCTCAGCAGAGACCAGGAACTGTGAATGGGAACACACTTCATCCTTTTCAGGGCAAAGTCATATGGTTTATGAGATTAAAGTACCTTCTGCTGCTCCCAGGACCAGCTTCCATTAAAGGAGGCTTAGGAAGCTGTAGCATTTCTGGTGATCACTGTTACTCAGTGCCATGTCTTGTGTAAGTAGTAGTAAATATGAGGCAAGTCTTAGCTGTCATGGAAGTATCAAATGTAAGCAGAAACTGGAATAATATCACCCTTCTTTTTCTTTTTTTTTCTAAATACTATTTAAAACACTATATTTGGCTTTTTTCAAAAGTAAATTTTACTAGACCTGCTGGATACTCTTCGAGTATTTTCACAATTCCTTCTTACTCCGCGTCATTTGCTCCTGAAACATCCACGTGCTTTTGTTCTCCACTAGTACTTCTTTAATCCTTCACAAATGTATGCATGTTGTAGAAGAAACACTTCAATAACACCTTTGTATTTGTTTTCAGAGACAGCAGAATTAGAAGGCGTACCATGCTCCGTTCACGTTGCTCTGTAGTACGGTCCTGGCCACATGTGCCCCACTGGGACTTCAGTAATAGAGCTTGTTGCAAATCTTCCATCAGAACCATGCAGAAACACAGTTTTGCTATAAATTATAAAGCTTCTGTGGCTGGGTTTAGCTTCCAATAGAAAACTAATGAAGTTTTCTTTTGGAAGTTGAATTTAATTGACCAAAAAGCCCCCCCGCAGTGAATTTTTGATGGTTTAGAGGTAACAAAATATTCTACTTAAGAGCTTATGTACATGCCTTGCAAAGGAAAGGGTAGCTGAAAGTACACCAGGTCTTCTGGTGCCTGGAGCAAAAAGTGAAGCTGTGTGCAGGGGTGAGCATTGCTGTACAGCAGTGGTGTTGACTTTATCAATCTAAGGACAAAGGTTGAATTATAATATTCCATAAGGGACATGCAGATGTTCTCCTCCTGGCTTATCAAATGAAAAGACTTGAAATTGCAATATTATTTCTTCATTGTTATCCCTCCTTTAGTAGGTGGACTATTGTTCTTTCTTTCAAAGAAAGTATGATTTTTTAAGGGTTTTTTTTTTCAATAATTCATCAATTACTTGAAAATCAAATGGTGTTTGTCAATATTCTTTTCAACGGATATGTTGATTAAGGTTAGAGAAACATTTTGTTTTCAGAAACTCTTAAAGGCAATTTATATGCTGAAATGAATCATATTTTATCTTGAAACATTTACAAAAATTGAAAGAAAAATCTATAACAGCTTAAAATTATTTCCTTTAAATTTTCTTATAACCTTTTCCAGTCAGCTGGTTTTGATTTTGTTGCTCAAATGGATAGCACTAATCCTTTGAAATATTAATTTTCTGGGTTTTTTTAAAGATTCTGTAAACCCTAGTCATAAATACAATCCATAATCATTTCATTAAGCAATAATAGTTTGGTTACCAGAATCAGTTTCTAAAACATTTTTTCCTGAATGAAACAATGTTGTTGGTTCTTCTTTTCAAACAGAAATGTGCAGTGTAGCATTATTTCTTCTTTTTTTTTTTTTTAAAGGTAAGAAAGTAGATTATCTATTTTGATAGCAAATAAGTGTTTACATTCCTTAAAAAAAGTTTAGGCAATTTAAACATTTTGAGGGAAATAAACAGAGGGAAGCGAGCAAGTCCATTAAACTGATTGCACATCCCAATCTCATAGTCTTATCTAAATTTTCCTGCAGCTGTATTACAGGAAACTTGGCACTGCTGGAGTATCTGTGGTAAGTACTTGATTAATATCGTGCTCAAATCCCTTGGAATATAAAACTACGGATCAATTACTTCACACTAGATTTAGTCTGTAGATAGCAAAGAATGAATTTTAATCCTCAAGGGTTACATTTTTCCATCTTTTTCCTTGATAATTTTTCCCTTACTCACTTTTCTAAAAATCATTTTTTTTAAATGTATGAAGCAGATGGCAAGATTGTTGTTATTTGTTTCTTGTTCTGAAGTTACATAAACATTTAAAAACAAGTCTTCTTTGGTTGATTTTTAGCATTTTAAACTTGTCAGTCAAGATGGGCATCTCAGGAATCAAACCTACCACTCCTGAATCCAGCTCATACTCTCCCAAAATTTACATTATCATCTTGCCTAATAGGGATCTGGGTATAAGACTCCCAACTCTCTAAGATAAGAATAGAGACAGAACCATAGCAGGAAATAGCAGACTACACAGCATATGGGTTTCTTCGCTGAGGAGTAAAGCAGTTTTATCACTGCAAAGAACAACAGGTGATCCAACAGAGATTAACTGCAGGAAATGCCAAAATAATGGTGAAAAAAAGAAATATATGTAAAAATGCAATGGCACGATTAGATTCCAAATTTCTGTTCTGACAGCTGTAATGGGATATACTTAATATTTCCTCATATGAAATATTAACTCATATTTACCACCATCATCTACCGGATTATTTGCATGAATAAAAACTCATTTTAATATAATTTTTATTAATGATTTTAAGCCATTTAATCATGGCTTTGTCACTGGATAGAGATTATTGCAATCACCTCATCTCCTTTAGCCATGTTATCTAATGATGTGTTGCAATCGAAAGTTTGATATGGCTCTGCTTCACTGAATATCTGTCTTCTAAGTCATAGATATTGCATAAAGGGAAATTCTATAGCAAAGCAGCAGCTGTTTTTAACAGGATAATGATTAGACATGAAACAGACATTAAAAATATGCACAGATTGTAAAAATACAGTTCCTCATTGTACTTAAGCTTACAGAGAAGTTTCCTATCAAAACTGCCTCTTTATACATGCATAATTGTATAAAATAATTGTTTCCTGAGACAAAAATGGTGTTTGTTTTTATTTCACAGTACTTTTGATAGGTTGGATATTATTTGATTCCCTTAAGGAAAAGAGGAAAGATTAAAAGAAAACCTTCAGGTTGCAAATGAGGTGTTTGGTGGTCATTTTGCTTTAAACTTCTGGTTGACAAAGTTCTTATTCTATATGAATTTTAGGGAGGAATTCCAGCAAGAAATCCCATAAATATTATTTAACGGTGACAACTTAGGATCAAATTATAAAACCTGGATTCAAAATTATTTCAAGGGACTCCCAGGCATTTTGTGGATTGTGCATATCAGGAATTCTCTCAGGGAAGCACAGAAGTAAATCAACGACTTTGCAAAGTCATTGGTATGGAATGGCCTCTGGCTGATTTTTCCCTAACAGCAAGATGGTTAGGCTCAAGAAATATTTCAGACACACGTGTTGTTTACAGCTAACATGACTCCTCAGTTTTGCTGAGGTTCAAAATAATTCACTGACAAATATCAACACCACTTAATGCATAAAGTTCTTCAAAATAGAAGAGCAGAGTTGCCAGCCTTCCTTGTGCTTCTGATAGTCTTCAAATGGCCATTCTTTTTTTTTCTTACCTATTGAGACTGAAAACTCTTTCAGAAGGGATGTTTACCTGCAGCATATATGTATGTTCAAACTGTGGGTTCGACAGGCATCTACACATAGTTCCATCATTAAAAAAAGATATACTGCTAATGCTGTGTATATCCAGCTAGAGAGCCAATGCAAGAACTGTTCAGATCTGTCACTGAAAATTGTTAAGGAAAGTTGAAAAAGCACCTACATATTTCCCCAAATAGAAAAGCACTAAATAGTTATTGTTAATAATAATAAGAAGGTTCTACAAGTTTCGAGCATTACAAAGCAGGATGAGTAGAAGAAAATAAGCCATTAAAAATGGTAATTGCTTGTATCTCTCTTAGGTTGACATTAATCTGACAACTCCAATGTTTTTCTCCATCAGGCGAGTAGAGTAATTAGATCTCATACCTGCCCCCTCAAACTCGATGCATATTACAGTGCATATTAGATTCATTACCACTGGAATGGATTGATGTAGATTTTAGTGGCGATGGTGGGAAGAGAAAAATACTTGAAGAGATTAGGTCATAAATCATATATTATAGCATTCATTCAACTTGATACTCCCTTGTTAGGGTGCAGGTCAACTGTATCTTTATAACTGTATGTTATCTGATCTGTCAGCTAATTCAATCCCAAACTTCATTTGAATGAAAGAGTCTTCAGATGTTGTTTTCCTTGTGTCCTGCTGTCCATACTCACTCATCTTATTGTGATAAGATTATGGTGTTGGGGAAGGGAAAAGGGGGAATATATCATCCTCCAATTCAAGTTTTTAAATGAACCCAGTTTGCCTTACCAAGCAACTGTCATTAAGGCATCTTGGAGCTTTTCAGATGTTTGTAAAGAAAAGACTGCGTTTGGGAGTGGGAGACAGGACAAGTTAAAAAATAATAATTTCTCATGTCAATTCCTTTTTCTAGGTCCCTTTCTATGAACTGCCTAAAGAGGAGGAGAAAAGAGATGGCTTTCCACTCAGTTGTTGGAGAAGCAGTTTGGAAAAATTCCAGTTTCAAAAGTGTTCATAGGGCAAGACGTCCAGCTGGCAGCTTGCCTCATGGGTAGTGTTACGGGGGTAGGAGAAAGCCTGCAACCCCATTAGTTCCAATTTAAATCTTTGCAGGTTTTATTTTAGGCCATCAGTGGATAAAAACAAATAATCAGAACAGCAACTAGAAATTTTTTTGAGGAAACTTGCAATTAAATTGAGTTTAATGGTTTTCTTTTGGTCAAAGAGCGAAAAGAGGAGTTCTCACACAGTCTTCTGAAATTCGCTTCTTGGAGCTTGTGGGACACATGAAGTGCTGAAAATAACTATTAGCTAGTTTGGGAGCACATCATGACTCCTGGGAGTCCTTGACAGAAACCGCATGTATCTTTCAACTCTTTTTTTTTGTAATTCGAGAATCCAGTCTAACTCAATGTTTTACAGTTCATGAGCTCTGTGGGACAAGGAAAGACAGTTTGTTCTGTTGGTTCTGCACTTTCTGCAACACCACCTAAAAGTTTTAGGTACAGCAACAAGGTAAATACGTAGCAGAAGTCACACTGTTCACCCAGACCTCTACAGAGCTTTCTCCTGTTTGTGGGTGACTATGTGAGCTCATATATCCATATAGCCCAGGAAGCTTCTGCCTCAAAATACCTTTCTTCCCTTTAAAAAGCCAAACAGTTGAATTATGAGAGTTATATTTAAGGCTCCAATTTCCTGGAAGGATAGATTTTCTTTTTTGATGGCTGCCTAATTAGTATGCTTTAAATTTAGATGGCTTGAATTAATTGCAGCAAGAATTTCTTGAGAGAATTGGTGTTAAAATGAAGTGCACTAAATAGTGAGGTTTTCAGGGGAATGCTGGAGGTGTTCCACCAAGCCCTTCACACATCTCTGTGACAGAAGGAGTGTAATGTATTATTTTCTTATTAATTTCCCATTTAAGAGAGTCTTATGAATAATAATACTGTGGAACAAAAATAGCTAAATATAGCAGGAGATTTTTTATTTTTTTTTTTTTTTTTACTGCTTTCTGTTGCTGCTAGCTACCAGATGCAAAAGAAAAGCTGTAGTGTATTTGTTTCCTGGACAGCGCAATGGGAAGTGAAGTTGTCCCCGGTTGGCTGAGAGAGGTATTTTGGTCAATTCTGAGAGCTCAGAAATGATCCCTGGGAAGCAGATTCATCCTTCCTACAGAAAAAATTGCAGGGAGAAATTTGGCCATTCTGGGCAGTTTTTACTATTAACGAACTGAAGAGATATTTACAGGAAGTGAATCAGACTTTAGGATTGAATAAAATGTCCTGTGCAGAGATTTATCTTTTATACTGCTGATGAGCATCCACATGCTTCAGTTAAGTGCTGGAAGTGATGTGAGATGAGTCCAGGGTTATATATGCCACAGATTACATTTCCCATGCCAAAGAGCACTTCAAGCCCTGGGAGCTGGAGTCCTGAGTTTGTTCCTTTAAAGGCAGACGCTTTAAGAAAGGAGATCCATCCTCCTCTCTTTTAGCATTTGTCATAACCACTCTTGTATTAAAAGTCTGCACAGTCCATTTTGAAAAAGGAGTTCCTTCCTAAAATTAGGAAAAGGGCTGTGGGGATGCTGGGCTGGCAAAGATGTGAGGGAGAGGCTGGGACCTAAGGGAAAAAAATTGAGAGGGCAAGCAAAGGAAGATCGAAAGCCCGCTGAAGTGAAAGAAAAAAAAGATTAAGAGATTCTTATACCAAGTGTCCAGTATACTCAGGGTTAGCCCTATAGGCAGCTGCTCTATAAATAAAACATAACTATTAAAATGGGAACCTTGTGGTTTTTAAAGGCAGATGAGCCCCAAAGGTTTCGCCTCCTGTCTGGCTCTGCAGGAGCCACGCTGCGCTTATCTAAGACCTGGAGGTCACTCTTTGCATAGTTTGCATGCTGCAGAGTTATTGAAAAGCTTTCCTGGCCATATCAGCATTTTGGTCCTTAAAGAAAACATTAGGAGTATTAGCAGAGTAGCCAGTGTCTAACTTGTTCAGAAAAATACAAATTGGTCCTTTAGTAATTCATTATCTGATTTATAATGCATGGTAAAAGGATAGGAACTCCAGGAAGATGTTGGGGCTTCCCAGCATCGCAGCCTTCATCTACAGTTGTTGGAAGTAATGAAGGATAATAAAACAAATCTTACTGTAAATAATAAATAACCTCATCATTGTATATTTAAAAACAGAAAGCATGAAAGGGAAAATTCCCAACAGCTGAAAAGATTTAATAGCTCTTCTTAGTGCTTGCGGCACCAGTTGTTGACTTCTGTTAGAAGGAGCCTGGTTAGAATAGATTCATTTATAGAAACAAACAAAACAAAACAAGGAGAAAAAAAAAGAAAACAGTAAAACAAAAGAAAAGAAAAGTTGTCAAAAGAAAAGGCTAAGGAGTAAGGTAATAAAACATTCATTTGATGAGGGACAGTGATTCATAGCATGCAGGAGCCTCAAGGGAATACAAGGGCACAGAGGAAGGAAAACTGCAAGCAAACAGGCAGAATGAGAAGAAAAAGAAAAGTATTTAATAATAGAAATGTTTTTGCAGCTGGAGCACAAAACTAGGGTCTCAACTACTTGTCACCATGGAAGATTTGTCCTTTTTCACAGGAAAGCATTTATTCTCTAGGTGGTTTTTGCAGGAGTGGCTAGGCTAAGAAAGTGTACTTGCAAAGCTAACTTGCCCCAGAATTTTCCAGGGGGAAAATTACTCTGTCATTCTCTTCCTGCCCTCTTTCACTCCCTATCAGTGCAGCTGTGATGTTAAAATAGCTGCCGTGCTTTGTTCCACTGGGGCTTCCTTTCGTTGCGTGGGCACATGATGTATTTCACAAAGAGACCTGGGAAATCTCGGGCCAAGCAAGTGAATTTGCAGCAGCTGTGTAGACCAAGGGTTCCGAACACATAGCCCACACCCCAAATTCTTAGTTGAGACCATTTCCACCTCGGTGCGTTTAGTCACCTTGGTGTGTTTAGCTGCCACAAATCAGGCTTCTGGTTCCAGAGCTTGCTCCCAAACTTGATGGAGATCCGCAAGCATGTCCTGATGAAGATGTTCTGAAACACAGGACCCTGACAAGTAACCTCAGAACATTTTGTGGTGCCAGTTTTAAATATCAGTGCCTCCAGCTGTGCTTTGTGCAGGGATAATCCCACCCCAGCAGAGTCAACAGGGCAAGTGTGCAGGCATTTTACCTGGCAACACTCTCTTAATCCATTAATCAGAAAAATGCTGTTCAAAGTGTGGTGCAGGACATGTTGCTGACAGGTTGTGCTCATGTTCTGAGCCAAGACTCTTTTACGCAGCATGAACCTTCTATAAGGATTATGAAGGTAATAGAAGTTTAATCAGTATAAAAAGATTTTACACAGGTTTTGTTTAGATACCACAGCCCCTTTCTTTTAGGAAACATGGCATCAGCCACTTCACCAGATTTAAAAGCAAACATTATCAGGTAGATTTCTGAAGTTATTTTGAAATCCAGAAGCCCTCTACTTCAAGTGAAATCCGTGTGTGTGACATGCCGTACCTTTGAAAATGTGGGCCGTTACACCCAAACAGCATTTCTCTTGCCCTGGTTTCAGAACACCCATATGGAATGAGCGAAACATCTTAACTGTGTTTGCAATCTCCTGCCCCCCCTTCCCCGCCCCAGGCAACTCTAGGGACTAGTGAAGCGGTCATTATTTTTTCATGATACCTTCCTCATTGCCTAATTAGCAGTCCTAGTAAGAAGTGGTTCTGTACTTCACTGAAGGAAATAATATATCAGTTCCTGTTTAATTACAACTGAACTACTGCCACACACAGCATTATAAGATATAGCCTCCCTGGAATAAAAAAATAAAAAGGATCAGATGTAAGATTCTCTTTGGCCTCTATTTATTAGCTTTGGTTCAGCAATATCTCAAAGGGAAATGGGCTCATCACTCAGGGGGCTTATCAACTCTGTACTGAAGTTTGCAGAAGGCTTAGTGTAAAGTGTTGTATAGCAACGACAATTGTTATTTCCAAATAGCCATCAACTTCATATGTGTTACAACGAGTCATCACTTACGTGGAACAGCTTCTTATTGTTTTGCAGCTGACATAAAGTGCCATAGCAAACTTCTTTTGCACCAATTGTTCAAAAAGACAAGTATGTCTTTGACAAAACATAAGCAGATAGCAAACCAGGATTGTCTTGAACCAAACCTATTTTCAGACCTGGAAGAGTCTGGTCTTCTTCCTTATTCCAGTCTCCATCTTTGTCTCCATGATGGGCTCTGCCTGCTTGTTCCTAGCTGGAAGAAAGCTGATAAGATGTGAGTGCTCTGTGCTAGCAAAATGCCAGGGATAACTGGGCTGAGAGCCTGGGCACCACTGGTGGAATTCAGCTGGGGACTTGCACACCTGAACGTCAGTGTCTAGATCCCCATCACAGTCACCACAACCCTGATGAAGATACCCAGTGTTGCCCTGGGAGCTACCCAGCTCACCCGAAGGCAGACATGATCTTTGGTATCAAACTCACTTAACTAAGTGTTAAGATCTACTTTTAGTTGTCTAACAACGTGAGGTGATTTCCACCCCAGTTTCTGTTTGTGTCCTCTGTCAGTAATCTTACCAAAACTGTTTGTCTTCCTGGTACCCAGGGAATAATATGGGAAGCAATCCAAAGAGCTATGCATATGCCTAATATATATTTGTATAAACAGATTAACTAGCTTTGCTCATGGCCTTCAGCTTTTGAAAAGAGGTTAAATCCCCCTGATCACCAGATAAGTCTTGGATTACAAATCAGGCTGCGGAACAAAGTATCTTATACCTAAGACCCTATGTAAGATACTTGGAAAAAAACAAAACATACTTAAAGGATTGACAGGTTCATCTCTGTGAATCTCAAGGCCACACCTGAGCTGTGGATTTGTGCAGAAGTCTGATCAATCTCAGTGCCTAAGCTGGATCGAACAGACTGTTGGATTGCCTCAACTCACTGGGCAAAAAGTGTCTTCCTATACTATTTAATCTGCCAAGGTATTTTCTGTATTAGTCAAGGTAAGGGTAATACACCACCAGTATTCAATTTTCCACTGTGATTATAAAAGTTACCACCCAAACTACCTGTATCAGCAGTTTTCCATTGTGCTTTATTAACATTGTGTATTTTAATGGCTGGTTCTGCTAATGAGATTTGGAAGTTTTATATTAAGGGCACACAGAACAGAAATCATTAACTAGAAGAAGGAGGTTTTTTCTGACATATTCATAAAATTACATGCTAATAAAATAGGAATATGATTTCAGTAGTTGCTAATACAAATTGATTTTCATATTAATGATTCCAGAGTTTTATTCTGGGAACAAAAGTTAAAAGTCAGTGTACCCATACTGAGAAGAAAGCACAAATCACTGGTATTCCTGCTCAAAGACAGGAGCAAAAAAGGGCAGCGGTCCATGATGGTGACCTTACCTTTCTACACGTTCATCCACTTTCTTACATTTTACACTTTGTTCAATCAATATCGCCTCATGCAAGGAGGCAAAGCTGAAATTCTGCTCACTGCTTGTGGCCATTAGCTTCACAAGTGCTTTTCTGAAAGAGTGAAGGAGATAATACCGATGTGCTGGCCTCTTCCTTAAAGAGGCGACTGACCTACTATGCAGCTTCATGATGTGTCTGTTACATGACTTATTTCACTGTTTAATGTTGGAAACTGGTCAAGGTTGGTATAAGTTTCTGAAACATTACCATAATCGGATACTGGCATAAGTCCTTTCACGTAGATAAAACAGGTACTTGAATAATTTCTCTCAGAGGAATATTTTCACCAGAACTTGTTGATTCAATTAAATCAAAATATTTTGAGGGAGTATGTTGGATTTGTCAAGAATTTTGATAGGAATTTATTTAAGTATATCATTTCGCAAAGGAATTTAGTACTTAAGAATGTATCAGGGCCTCAAATTTCTACTTTTTGTTCATGTTTAGAAATTCCAGGTTTTAGACAATATTAACTATATAAGTGACCTTCAAGTTTTCCAGCTTCTGAAAAGGAAATATTTCAAATCATTCCTAAGATAAGTTCTGATATATTCTTTATCATTTCACTAGTCAGGGTTACATCCTTGTGGCGTAAGCACAACCCACCAGATATCTGAGACGCCTAAATTAGGTGTACATATGACTGCTCTGTCTCTGTAGTCAATGGAGAAATACAGGTGCCATAAGAGAGTGTTTCAGGTTTTAGGGCAGCTCTGTTGGAAATGGGACTAGACTTTGACCCAAGAGTTAAAAAGTAGGACAGATGAATCTGTGCGAGTATATTGAAGGCTATGGCGTTCTGTTCTGTGCTTAGCCAAAATATCTATTTATCTTTAAAGATGCATCAGAGCTTATGATCAGCTTTCTCATAATAGAAACTATTTATAAACATATATTTCCCCAGACTTTCATTTGGACTAGACAGTAATCATTACAGTCAAAAATATGTACCAGAAAGCGTATTCACCTGAAAAAAAAAAAAATAGATGGTTTATTTTGCTAACATTAAAAGCTTTTAAGTCAAGGTCATGTCCTTTCTGGTCATTGTTAGAGGAAGTCAGACTGGATGACCTTGATGGCTCTTCTGTGCCTATGAATGATCTTTTCATTTGGAGTTGGAGACTTCTGAGCTTTTTTCCTCCTTAATGCTGGTCTATATGATGATTGGGGTGACATCATGGCTTATGGGATGCAATTCAGGAAGCTTAGGTCAAAAAACTGACTATGTTGAAGATATGTATGAAGTACTGTTTTGCATGCTTCCTCTGTCTGAGACCACACATCAAAAGGCTGAAATGCTTTTCCTTTTCCTCCTTTTCCCCTCTCTCGCCTGTTTGGATTTGATTGCTTTTAGGAGCAAGGTCTGCTTTTTAGTATGTGGCCCAAAAATCAGTACGGTCCTTAGACACACAAAACAATAACACATTTTGAAATGATCATAATATATATTAAAAAAAAAAAGTCACATACTGTGAATTATATATACACAGGCTATTAAGAATTTGGTAAGGAAATGTCTCCCTCACATCCTGAAGGTACTATTTTATCATCTTTTTGTGGTTCTGTGAAGTACGTCTTAGCGCCCTGAAAACTATGCTACCACCAGCAGTCCACTATTTCCTTGAATCTACTTCCATCTGTTGGCAAAAGTGTAGATTGCACTTGGGAAAACAAATTCGTAATACAAATATTTGGTTTGGGTTTCCTGAGAAAATAGACAAA
Organism: Haliaeetus albicilla; assembly: GCF_947461875.1. NCBI lineage: Eukaryota > Metazoa > Chordata > Aves > Accipitriformes > Accipitridae > Haliaeetus > Haliaeetus albicilla. The sequence goes on from NC_091515.1 coordinate 5,831,612, forward strand.
AAGTAGAAATCCTGAACACCTGGCATGTTTCGGATCTTTCTCATAACCTGTTAAATGTCTTTCTGGTAAACTCTTAAACCTTTTAAAATTCTTTATTTAACTATTAAAACAAAACAAGCAAACTGTCATATACACTCCCCATGCATAAAGAAGGTCTTGCACAATTAAAAGTTGCCTTTTTTTTTTCCTCAAGTACATCTGCTGGTCTAGTAAAAAGCTATTATCCCGTTCCAAAAGCCTTGCACCCCTTATTTCTTAAAACCACCACAGCTGTACAGCAATCCTGCTGTAAGCTGTTGTACAGCTGTTATACAACATTCCTGTCTGCTGGCTCAGAGTTTTAGGCAAGAAGCTTTCATTTCTTAAAACAAACATACCTTATGTATAGGTTTATGGGTATTACTATATCAAAGTATACTGTATATTTTTCATATTTTGGTGCCGGTCGATCAAAAAATAAATTTGACTTCATATTAAACATCTTGCAATGATTAACATGCTCTGATGAAGCAAACTAAATAATAATTGATAATGCAGCTGTTGGCATCAACAGCTCTCGTGTTTGGTTCAGCACCAGCTTGTCTTATAAGGCTGCCTTTTTTTTAGGAAAACAACTTGTCATGCAGAGTTGTTACATACTGCAGAGCAACGGTAGTGTTTGAGGCTTGAACGAAACTCCAGACTTTTCACTGTGATACTTTTTATACTTTCGGAGACTATACTTACAGGCTCTCCAGGAGTCCAGGTCAGACCTCAGACTCTTCATTCCACCTTTATCTGTTTTAGTGCTGCTTTTGATGTTGGTGGTTATATTCTCTCTGAGTTTTGCCATCTCTTGCCTTATTGTGATGCCTTTCTCGTCTGTTTAGTCTCTAAAATATCTTTTTCCCTTGATATCCCTCCTCTCATTCTCCATAAATCTCCCCTAAGACTGTATGGAAATACCTCTTCTGTTTAACTTTTGCATCTTCCTGTAGGTGATATCATATCCTACCATGACCTTTATGGCAAAACTTTCCCCAAAAATCTATTTTTTCCCATTCTGAGTCTGTTTACATCTAGGACATCAACTGTCCTGTTTGATTTCAGCCTAAATACAATACACTGTATACGGTGACCTTCTTCAATCTTCTCCTAACCTATCTTCATCCTCAGTAACCTTAGACAACACCAAGGGACACACAAGGCTTGTGGGGCCTTGGGCAAATGTCAAAGGCTCTCTTCATCTATCACAGGGCTACAGGTACAGATATGCTTTAGTTTAGCAGGGTCCTTTACTTCCTAGGATCTTATTTTTTTCCTGGGCTACTCAACCTTAAACACTTCTACAGTGACGCATGATCCGGTCTTGGTCCTTCACTCTTGTAGATATAAGCAAACCATTCTCAAAATACTGTTGTTTCCTTGCCTGCAGTACTTCAGGGCTAGACCTTTTCTTTTCATTCTCAATATTGCTAAAGCTCTCTTACCCCCATCTTCTTTGCAAATACCTTCCTTGTTTGATACTTTAAGTATTTATGTAGTTTTTGGTAGTGCTCGGTTCCTCACTGAAACTGGCCCTGTGCAAATGCATAATAAGGTCATCCGTGCCTTACAGAGATCATAACTGAGGTGGGAAAAAAGGAAGCAAAAAGAAAAACAGGTAAGCTAACTTGAACACAATCACCCACAGAGAGAGAGGAAGACACAGTATTAATGATTTTAATAATCATGGTTGTTTTGAATGCCTGCTCTGCCATACTGAGTTTCAAACATTTCAAGATCTACCTGATATTTTCTGCTAAAAGATAGCAACCTTCTTGCCATGGCTAGGTGGAACAATCCAGAAAGACTTCTTCACAGAGGAGCTAACAGTTACCTGCAGTTAGATGTCTATCTCAATCTATGGACTGATTCTTTACTCATCCATTACACAGTACCATGGAAGAACAATATTGCATTCTGCTTTTAAAGCTATTTTCCTTTAAACACAAGGAAGAAGATAGCCTCGGAGATGAATATATGCCTTTGACTAGTGCCATGAATTTTCTTCAAATTTCATCAAGTACTAAGACATTTTGTGCTTCCTGTGAAAAGAATCAACATTATTTGCTATCCAATTCAAGAAACATAAAATATGATCATTCTGAAACAGAGCACACAACATTTTGTGTCATCAGACTTGCAAATAGACTGTGATTTAGAAAACAAACAAACAGAATACTTTGGTGTATTTCCAAATTTTCTTGGAAAGATGAGACCAGGGATCTCTGGATCACATTGCAAATTATTTTCCTTACTGAATTATTATGTGATTTTTGTTTAGAGATGATGGGTTGTTGTCTGGTGATGCTAATTATTTTACTCTTTTGGAGAAAAAAATATATTAAAAGCTGCGAGCTGTTGCTTTTATTTTGTGTTTTCTTGAGACTAAGGAGCATCTTAAAAAAAAAAAAAAGTTTTTTTGTAGGATTCTGAGATTGCATCTGCTCTAATTGTGATTTAATTGCCACTGATGACTGCCAGCTGTCCAATGTGAAAGAAAACTATTAGCAGGTCTGCCAGAAGAAAGGAAAGTTCTGTTCTGTGAAATGATGAGATTCAAGTTTACAGAATTTGCTTTTTCTCTTCACCAAAGAGAGCAGAAACATCTCATGCCTACCTGAACTGGTTTGGTTCCCTCTGATCAGAAACAGTGAGTTAAATCTCAATCTTCTTCCTTCATAAGAATGCTCTGAGGAATTTTGTTGCAAAGATAACTTTTGATCTTGACAAAGCTGACTTTTCCACTGATGGATGTTTTGGGATTTATATTGACGCCGTATGAATGAATATAGCTGAAATTAACTGGCATCACCAGTATTGGTAACCTCAGAGGACTCACCACAAAATGATTGCTGTATCCTGACCTTTGAGAAGATTTCGGGAGGCCAGGGTTCAATCCCAGGATAAAATGCAGTAGAAGAAGATTGAAGCTGTGTGGACTGTGATAACACCGTTATTTCCAAAGTTTTCAGTCTCTTCAACTGGAACTCTTAGACACTTCAGATTAAATGATCTGTAAATGCCCAGTGGCAGAGTGGTCCAAACCTTAATCCATCTTCGAATCCACAGCTAGTGAATACAGCTGATAGCTAGCACACAGGAGACAACAGCTCTAAAACATTTGGTTTTTATCTCGGACTCTTTTTATTCCCCAGAGTTCTATGTTCTCAATATGTTTTACCCTATGTATGTAAGCTTTACAGACAAAATATAACCTCCCTTGTCTGTCTGCTTACATTCCTGGTCCAAATTACTAGCAGACCTTACAACCAGAGAAGCAATGTTGCTAAACAGACCCAGATGGAGTCTTCTTAGAGTCAAAAGTTTATAGGTATGGAGAGCTGTTATTTATCATATCTGAGCAATGGTTTAAAGAAGGCAGGGGAATGTAGGTAATCAAAAGATAAGAAGGATAAAGAGTTCAGGCTGACCTCTGTGCATCTTACTATTGAAGACACATTATGAGGAAAAATGAGAGGCCATGAATTACAAAGAGAGGTTGGTGCTACTGCAGTACCATAAATGGAAAGAGTGAACACATGATTCTGGTTTATGCAAGAAAATCCCCAAACCCTAGCTCAATCCTTTGTCCAATCTCTAAATCAAAGCCACCCTTTGTACCCAAGAAGTCGTTCTCTCTTTTTTTTTCTTTTTTTTTCCCCCCTCTCAACACAACAGCAGCTTGCTGGTAGTCTTTGTGTACCTTCTACCACGGTAAGATTTATTACCATTTTGAGAAGGTGGCCTTCAGAACCCAATGTCATTTCAACATTTTAGCAGAGTGAAGATCAGGACAGTTCCTTGGTAGTGATGGATGCAGAATCTACCTTCAAGAACAGCCTCTGGCTTGTGGATCGCAGCAGTCCTTTCCACTTTCTCTGAGATCACAAGAATGGAAAAGCAATTTTTTTTTTTATCCCTTATCTGAATGTTGATTTGATTCTTTCGCCTACACCAATTTCTTACTTAAGGCCTAGAATAACCTATTCCCCTATTCCTTGGCCTAGAATAACCTATTCCCCTATTCCCTGAACACTTAAAATTATGCCACATTTCTAAGTTTCTCACGTGTTTCCTTGTACTACGAATTTCCCTGAAGATCCTAACCTCTTTGCTTATCTGTTGTGACAAACCCTCAGTAAAACCAGAGCCAAGACAGGTGCAGATCTCAGCTTAATTATCCTTGGATGTTACTGATGCATCACAGCTTTTATCACAGACAAATGCATTTCGGTTTCCCCTTCAGCAGCTTAACTCACTGGATGCTGAGCTCACTTATGTCCTTGTGCAGGTCCTCACTTGAGGCTCTCAGCATCACTTACGCCTTCTCTATTGCTTTCTGCAAAATAGTCCATCTTTCTTTCTCTCCCTTCACCATCTTTCCCTACTGGGAGCTCCTAAACTGGTCTGTGCTTGTGAGAGCTCCTGTTCTTCATGACAAGGACACTTTACTGCAAGAGTCATAATTTTCCCATTCCTCACTAATGGTGTGTGTCTACACATACGTACACACCCCACAAAGCAGCAAAATCAAGAGACTGAAAAATAGAAATTTACTTCTATATAAGTATTGCTTTTATATAATAATTTACATAGTATTTATTTTTATATAAATATTTACTTCTTAGAATGTTATTTCTTACTAAAGAAGTTCTTTTTCTCCACTTCTCTTTTTCATGCCTTCTGATTTTTCCTTTCTTCTTTTTTTACTGCAGAAAAAAAAAAATACCTGAAAGCCCAAAAAAGAACAAAAAATGAAATTGTGTTCTGGGTTAAAACTTACTGTTCTTGTTTGAACACCACTGTTATTTCAATTAACTGTTTGAAATGCAGTCCTATAAAAGGTTGAAAGTAGTGAAAATGTCCTTCAATGTCTCATTGAATTACATTTATTTCTCTGTGTTTTAAATTGCTAAATGACTTTATCTCAGCTCCTGAGGAATTTTACAGGTGATCTGTTCAAAATGATTTTGTGTGTCAAAGTGTTAAGGTCACACTTCTGCTAGGAAAGCAGAAACAGGCAGGCACACACTAAATGTGGGAATTACCAGATGCTTTCACTTCAAATGGAAGTAGCCTTTTCATTCTTACCACTTTACCTGACATGACCATTACTTGCCTGGGGTCAAACCCAAACCCCACTTCATGTCACTCCTCAAATTCGGAAGGGCTCTGTAAAGCTGATTCCCTCCTGCTCCACAGAAGGAAGGGCAACGGGGAAAAGCGAGACTGCAAGTCTCTGTTAGTCTTTACTCTTGGCAGAAAGTTCAAGCAGTTTGTAAAATTTCTTTGAGTAAAGAAATATATGAATAAGTTCCCAGAAAAAAAGAGAAAACAGTCTGCGAAATCTGGCTATTCTTAACTAGTCATAGACGATGGGCCACAGAGGATTTCCACCCAGCGCTGTGGTCTCCCTCTCGGGACCTCCTTGGAGAATTTCACCGGCAACTCCAGGAGACACGACGTATTGAAGTTCTGGCAAGTCAGAGTTCAGTTTTTACTGGGGATGAGAACAGTGTGGAATCCGAGTGGAAAATGATGCTGATAGACTGTTCAAGATTCATTTTTGCTCGTGTCGGTAGCAGTCTCCTGTGCCACCCAAAGCTTTTCTCCATTCAGCCTGTAGTTTAGACCACCATCAGGAAACAACAACCACACATTGGTTATTTTCGGAAAGTTTAAAGCTGCCACCGACATATTTTAATTGTATCTATCTCCTTCACCTACAGGAGACAGATCTCTAAAAAAGTGCTCTTCCAGGAGCATGCTCTGAGGGTTGCAGAAGTGAAAGAGAAGTCCTCCTTTGACTTCAGTCCCCAAAGGTAGAAACGTAGCTAAAAACCAGCAGCTGCTGCAGAAGCTGTCTATACTTTGTGCTATTAGGCAGATTTTTTAAGCATATGGGACGAATTTATTTTTATGAAAACTCACTGTATCAGAAGCCCTGATAAATATGGCACAGCTAGAGCAGGATTTAATGTTCCTAGCAAATGCCTGAATTTTTTTTTTTTGAACTTGTAGGATGAAAAGATTTTCTGTGCCTGGGAAGTTGTGTGGGTGGCAGGACAGAACCAGATGTTTGCCAAACCCTCACTGATGTTTTTCCTCTATATTTTTATTAAAATAGGAGCTGAAACAGTGCACAGTCTGAAAGTTTGGATGTGGAGCTTCAACAGTTTTATGGATAAGTTGAGCAACACTTTGTCTGGCGTTATTATATTGTGAAGCTATGGAAAGCTTTAATTAATTAAAGCCAATGGATTATTTCAGGATCTCTGATGCTTTGGAAGAAAACAACTTAGTAGCACTCTTGGAGCTCACTATTCTCTTATCTTGTAAGCATTACCACCCAGTGATGAAAAATTTAAAAAAAAAAAAAGCAAATGAGATTTTTATATGTGGGGATTTATTCCTTCTCTCTTTCAAAGATACTTTTTGAGAGTTTGTTCTGTCTCCTACACCTTCTCCTCTGTGATCATCCTGAAAGGATTACTCAATATTCCACTGAGATCCATACATAGCAATGTGTAAGGTGTTAGAAATGTATCCTTTTCATTTTACTAGTTAGCTGTTAATATCTTTAAAGTTTTTCAACGCAGTGTACATCATGGCCATATGAAAGGCCCTGCCTACCACCATGAGAATCAAACCCTCATCTTTTTTCCCAACCAGTACATTGTTAGAAGCCATAAGCAAGCCTTTTAGCTTGAATTTTTGGAGCAGGAGTTAGTAGAGGTTTATACTTTCTCTTTCACGAAATTCAACCCACCACCTTAATCTGCTGTAAGCAAAGGTTTGCTGTGATTTAGAGGTTATCTGGTTCTCCCTCTATAGGGATAAGTCTGTCTGAGTGTCGTGAATTGTAATGCTAATGGGCACAGTGCAACATGTCTATGGGTAGGCAAATTATTTTCTGTATTGTAGGAATCACCAGGAGAAAGTGTATGGCCTGAATTACGTGGGAAGTCAGGTGCTTTATACATGTGGTCTCTGAACTTAAAGGTTTGGGCTTTATTATGCATCTCGTAGTCAATTTTGAAAATGAATTGTGATTTTCCTTTTTTCTGAAAGAGGAAGCAGGTGTGTTAAAATGAGGCATGGCAAGTGACATACTCAATCAGAGATGATACTAAGGCAAGAGTGGAATTTTGAATAATTCTTTTTTTTTTTTTGTTACAAAGTTTTAAATTACTAGGTGACCTGAATTTATGGGTTTTTTTGTGTTTTAGTCTGAATAAAATGTTTAATTTCATCTAGCGCCAGTGTTTTTTATTTCATTTTCAAACCTTACGGAAATGAATTAAAAATAGAAGTACAATTTCTAAGGCAACATAATTTGAACTGATAATTAGAATATTTCACTTAAATACTCATGTCAAAGCACAATTAAGGTTCTTTTTAAAATAAAAAAAATCTTTTTGCTTGAAAAAAAAATCAGCAGAGCAGATGTTTATTTCCTAAACATTTTGATCAACTAAAATATGCATTTCTATGTTTCTATTTTTTGGTAATAATGTTTTGGACAACCCCAAAAAGTGCCTGCTTTCAGCAATAAAACTTTTCTCTTCCTAATTTGTGGACAGATGGCGGATTTCATGTGTGCTCTCTTCTATACGTCTCTTTTAAATGAATTGGCTTTCGTTTTCTTCTCTTGCAGCCTTCAATAAGTAGTAATATTCATCTTAGATTTTTCCTCCTGCTCTGATTAAGGCAGAGGCCCTTAGGAAAGACTGTGGGTGTCAGAGTTCTGAGGGAAACACCTGCAGACTTGGATGAGACACGCAGCCACCTGCAGACAGAGCTGACACATGCACGGAAGGATTTTTCCTTCCCTTTTTAATCACAGCATCTTTTGCAGTGTCTTTTGCCACATTGGCTGTCCTTGCCTTTCATGTGCACCTTCCTTTATTTATAAGTTCAGAGATGAAAGCACCTGCCTTAGCGGTAGTCCTTGCCATTGTCTTCAGTGTGAACAGGAGTAAATATTTCTCTCTGCACTTCACTTCATTGCATAGACTAGTCAGATCTTCCATCCTGAAGACGTTAATAGGATCCTAGGTAGCTACAGATTTGTAAAGAGAGGCACTATAAGGCTTTATTAGAAAGTATCCACACCATGATGACTAATTCTAATTCCCACACAGGGCTTTATTACGCTGAAATTGCACACCCAGCTTGGCCCAGGCATTCATTCAGTCCCTCCAATTGCAGCTGAACTTCAAAGGGTACAGCAGGTATACAGGAATTTATCCTGATGTCTGTGGAGCGGTATTCAGGAGCACTCAGCATCCAAACTGTTGAAAACTATTTTGAAAATCAGAAAAAAGAAAAAAAAATCTGCTGAAAAGCAAGACTCAGCAGAGAGTCTTTATAAAATTCAGAATAACATTTTTAAAACACTTACATAGTTAAAATAACTTTCTAAAGGTTCTTAAGATCTATATGCAGCATAAACCACCCAAACGCTCCCCCCAAAATGCCTATTCTACTGATGTCAGTCTCTGTAACATCTGTAAATAAACGGAAAAGATACACAAAGTTGGGATCATCACATGTCCTGGCCTATAGTTGTTGTCAGAGTATGTCTAATACAGAATAGGTGACAGGTACAACAAAAGACAGCTGGGTTTTTGTAGCTTTTAAGTGAATTTGGTTGGAAACAAGGACTGAAATCTGTATTCAGATGAAGATTTCATTTCCTCAGATTACGTCTTACCCATTAACCTACAGGTTGGTGAAGATCTCCAATGTCTTCTGTTCAAGTGGAACAAACGCCTTATGGTCAGAGAGTGAGCAAGAGGAAGTATAATCCTGAATTTCATTGATTTATCAACAAAAGGAGTCCCTGTGTTATGTATTCACTTATTGCTTAAACTGTCCTCAAAGAAAATACGTGAAGATGACAGGCAGAAAAACTGGAACCCAGATCTCTCCCTTCCTACCCTGGGGCTCCCACTGTTATTTTGAAGAAGATTCATGCACTCACTCCTCATCACTCTTGCAAAGATAGACCTAGACCCCTTAATTAAGTCCCTGAACACAAAGGTGAGATGCACAGCAAGAAAATTGCCAGAGCAGAGGCTGCTGAACAAAGAGAAGTTTATGTCAGTCACCAAGAAGTGTCAGAGGTAGACCTGGCAGCTAGCTCAGGCGTAGGCACCGCACTCAGCCTGGGTCACAGCTTGAGAAACGACACCCACATTTGGGCAGTTAAGCTATTTGACCACAGACTACTGGAATACTTCATTTATTTTTTTTTTAATAGGAAAACCTACTGCCTTTTAATACCTTTCTGGGCTGGCTGGAGCCCCAGCGTAGTTCCATTTGCCTTGGCAGCTGACTGCATTTTTTTTTAATTGCCTTTGGCTGACTTCCAGTTCCTTGTCCTACACGTGGGTTTTTTTGAAGGCAATCCCTTCTGAGGAATGAGCAAACCCTTTAGATTTCTAAAGTACAGAAAAGACACCCTATAGGTTACTTGCAGAAGCTCAGCAAGTGTCGATAGTTTTATGTCAAGCCTGTTAAGGTGGTCCAGTTTTTTGAAATGCTAATGGAGAAGAAAAAAAAAAAAAGCACTCCTATGTGGCTTTTTAAGTATCTTGGTCAATCTTACACATTGCCCTTAATTAGCAGCCTAGCTGGTAGCTTTTCCTGAAATAGTTTTCTGCTAGATTGAGGTGAGTTGGCTCAGAAACGGGGTCCCAGCAGAGGCAGGCAGGCAGTGAGTAAGAGGGGTACGATGGTAGGAAGCAGGGCTGTTCCTTTGAGGTCAGTCATGCTACTGGAACAAACCAGATGAATAGAAATGAATTGTGTCTAGGAATGTAGATAAACTTTTCTTTTCTTGGAAAATTTATAGTAACCCTATTATTGATTTAAGAAAGAAAAGAATGGCAAAATCTTTTATAAAGTATAACTCTCTCGCTTGTTCCTAGAGTTGGTTTTGGCTTTTAAGGAAATGCAAAGTGAAGTTGTAGTCTTATATAAGCATGACTAATGTAAGTTTGGTGAAAATTACTGAATAATATTATGAGACACTTGGAAAAACAGGATATAACATTCTTAAAACCTGGTGCAAGAGTAATGTTTTAAGAGGTATTTAGTCATATTTTTCCCTCAGGAGACATTTCTGGAGATGACACTTGGTCTATTTCTTCCAGGTGAAGTTAAGATAAACATGGTAAAAAAAAATCACTCTAGTTTTAGAAAGAAGGCATGTTAACTCTGCCTCAACTTTTGCTTAAGTAAACCTGTGACCTTCTATAATAATTTCAGCAACTAATCAGAAAGGGCCGTACCTAACTTCAGTGCCATGTGATGGCCAGCCAAACAGTAGATGTTTTGAGTCTTCCACAGATTTTTAACAACCATATCAGCTAAACAGTGTTCCCAGCTTTCATCTGCAGTCATTTAAAACTGTACAAAAATAAGACACTCTGATTCTTCAGTGGTTTATATGTGAGTAAACTACAGTGCCTGGGCTCATTAGAGAGAGACTTAGAGCAAGAAGAGGCCTTGATTTGTTAATTATTAGTCAGACATCAGGTAACATTAGTGTCTTCCAGAGATTTCAGGCTATGCAGGCCATTGCAACTACTTTTAGCCCCAAGAACAATTTCATTCTCTTTTATTCTTTCTTTTTTTTTAATCTTAATTCCCAGAAAACAGGAAAGGCACAGCAGGTAGCAAACCTTGCTGCTCACCAATGCCCACCGTTGCAGAACCATATACATTAGAGCTGGAGCTGCAAGATAAGAGGCAGAGGATGCTCTTGGTGAGAAAACCAGCTCCACCACAACACTAAACTTTCCTGAGCTGACGGGCGTGTTATGAGTATGTATTTATGCGTCCGGGAGCATGGCTCTCTTCCCTGCAGAAGAATATAAATCATCAGGTGCAAAAATGCATTAAATAACCTGGGAGATGAGGCACTTTTTTGCAAAAAAATCTCCTTGGTAGCCTGATGCTCACCGTGCTTCTTCCCACTAGATGGCACCGAGCATCTGCTGCATCGCTCTGCGGCGGGTCCCGCACGTTGCTCCGCAAAAGCTGGCCTGGGTATCAACACAGATCCATTTTTCCATCTAGCCCACAAATTCCCCATTCCTAAACGAATGCCAAAGCAACTCACTCCTTTTTCCCCACGCCTGCGCTCGTAGCTAAATGTCACGGCCGCAATAAGATGGTGACAGAGCATCCTCCAGGCTTGTCCTCCCCTCTGGAGCTGATCCGTAGAGCTCGATACTTGATTGAGCCGAGCAGGCCCAGCAACAACACAGCCGCATTATCACACTGCTCGGAATAATATTTATTTGCTAATCGTTTGCCTGAGCGCGACATCTTGTACAGCTGGTGGGATTGCTGGTCACCAGTTCATTCCCAGGGCTCCCAGTGCTCCGTGGCTCCCCACTAGCTGTCAGTGGCAATCTCAGAGAGCCATTCGTCAGCTTTGGCTTGCAGAGAGATGCCCAAAAGTTACACTTTATCTAAATTCCTTTCCAACTCTCAACAGGAGCCTACTTGCCGAGATTTTCAATTACACTTCATTTCCCTCACTTGCAAAGGAAAGTCTTTTGCTCTTTTCATCAGTAGCAGTCACTGCAAGCCTGTCCCTGCTGTCTAAGTAGCGATGTGGAGATGGTACAGCTTTGAAGTTGGGCTCCCTAGTTAAGGAGTACCTGTTTTGCAGAGACTTTGTAAGACTGAGACTGGTCCAATAGGATTTTTTCCTTCTAAAAGTCCCCTAAGGGATAAAGGAGTGTTACTGATCCTGAACAAGTGAAGGGAATGGGAGTTTTGCCATTGAATATGGACAGGTATAATCGTTGCTGAGACTGTGGAAAAGGAAAAGAGGTTACAGCAAGACAGAACTGTGCAGATTCTTTCACCTCCTGATTTGCAAATCTGGCACTTGAAAACACAAAATATGTGTGCTCTGTGTACAAGACATGGAATCATAGAAATCATAGAAGCATTTAGGCTGGGAAAAAAAATAAACCTAATGATACCAAGTCCACCACTAAACCATGCCAGTGTTCATGATGAGAGGAGTCCTAGGATGGTACTAAAGACAGAAATAAAATATTGTAGATGGAAAAGAAGATAAAAACATTTTGAGCAAGGGTGGATTTTTCCTCAGCTCAAAGTTTTATACCACATGGCCACATATAATATGCCATAAAACACTGGCTCCCAGTATTATACCTGCAAAACAGGATGAAAGCAATTCAAAATGTGAATGGTCAGTGCTAAAGATAGGTGTCATGTGAGGATCAGTGACTAAAATGCATGAATAACGCTCCTTTTTCACAGGAAGGTAGACTCCATTTGGGGGATTTAGCTTATGGAACTAAGTTACATTTTTTGCTTAGAATCAGTCTTGCTTCCCTCACAGCCCTCCAGCTACAACCACTGTAGACTGCTAATTATCACAGATAATCCTAATTGGAACCAACTTCTGTCAAGAAGAAAACTAGGGCTAATTTTGTACTGGATGAGTCCATTTATTCCACCAAAAAACCCTACTCATTATATCTGCTTGTTCATGTGAATCAGTATTTAGGAATTTCCTTTATGCAAAGTATTTAATGAGATTATTTTGATTTCACACCAACAAAAAAACCAAACCCTGCCACCAGACAACAACAACAAAACCCCAAACACAAAACCTGATTTCACACGTCTCTTTCCCTCATTTTTTTTTTGGAGCAAAACATCCTATTCTGTTCCTCAGAGGCTTTAGACTAGTCTGCTCATAACAATAGCTGGGTTCCTTCCAGTAGTGCATTAAGCAACATGACTGTACTGTCACATATTGTTTCTTTTCATCCTCTTCCCTGAGGGAAAAGTAGCATACGCAATGGAGAGACTCATTTTGCTCAAGTATTCTGTACTAATTGGCTTTTCCTAAACAGTGAAGGCATCCTGCCCAGGAATATCGCATTGCTGTAGACCAGCTGAGAAGTGACATGAAATACCTGAGGCCAGATCGTTGTTCATCAAGAGGGGACAGAGTCTCCAGGCATTTTCAGTTTTTCACCTTAATTTCATGATGAAACTTTACATTATTATAGTCAAAACCAAGCACAATATTTTGATCACCTTTAAATTGTACTTCTTCCTTTATGGGATTTTTCCTAATACTCAAAGCCAGATCCGAGGTCCTTTCTGAAACGCAATTTCCATGCAACTGAATTTGTTACACATCACTTCATTTCTATTATACTTGGCAGAAGATCTTTTGCTCACTTTTATCTGTAAATTCCTCAGGAGTTTTATAAACAGTGCTTGAAATGGTAATTCAGACACTCTGAAATGAAGCTGGTAGGCAAATGTAAAGAGCTGGAATATTGTATCATTGTATACAGATCGTTTCAACAATTCATGAGAATAAAAGCACAAAAGTGGGGTGTCAACAAAGTTCTTTTTGAAAAACAGCCAGCGCCTGCCAGAGAAACACGGTGATTTTGATCCAGTACTGTACTGTGTTGCATTTCGTCCTGCAATCTGCTCTTTTTAAACATTTCTGAGTTGGTTCCAGTGGTATTATGCCCTGAGCTATTACATAGATTTTACCTGTTAAATTGGTGAAATTTAATTCTCTTTTTCTTCCTCCCCATCCCTTGGACTTCTCTATCACCTCTTGATGAAGTTTCTGGATTATTTGACTCTGATCTTGGTTTGAAAAGCAAAGATGCTTTTTCTTTCTTTCCTCCTATTCAGATCAAAAAACCAAGCCTGCTTATTGACTTGCTCTTTCCAGCCAGGAATGAAATAATTTTTCAGCTGTGTAAAGTGATGGAACTTTCACCCATAACAGCTTGAAATGGCAGCATAAGAATTAAGTATCTAATGCCAACAGAGTGAACTCAAAGCCTCTTAGAAACATAAGCAAATTGAATTTTACTTGTCTAGTTCGAGAGTCTAGACAAAACTCTTCCTGCTGAAGGAAAGGAGGCAAAAAAAAAAAATTGCGAAAGAATAGGGATGTAAAGGCAGATTAAAAGCCTGGAGTATCTTCAGCAGCAAGTCTGATTTTCTACAGCTCCTTTATAGATAGTGCAGAAAACTGCTCAGTGGTCAATTTGCTGCCCTATGATCTGCCGTCCTAAGACTCACGCCTGTGACTCCTGATTTGAACTAAACCAGAGGTGTCAGAAGTACTGAAAGACCAGTTAGTTTAGCAAGAACACCACATCTATGTGAAGTTATAAGAATCACTGCTGGGGTTTGTAGTAAATGCAGACGTCCTCCAGCTCTGCAACAGCAAAAGTTTTACTGGCAAGTTGGTAAGAGAAACACCAATTTCAAGATCAATCTCCACACTGAAAAATCTGAAATAACAGCTCTTCTTTCATGTTTAAAGTGTTTTTCCTGTCCTATAAATTTTCCATTACAGTCATTTACTTTTTTCATGGACAAAAAAATGCCATTAAAACCTTTCATTCAATAAAAATTTTTTAAAATGTTGAAAGAAACCTATAGCATTTATAATGTAGGAAGCCTGTCAGTTCATACCCTTAAATCTTACCCCTTAAAAAGGTCTTTAGCATATATTAATTACTACAGATTGACCAAAACAGGTGGTCAAAAGGTGTTAGACAACACCTGTGTGACTGGAGTGGCCTCTTCACTTTTCCTTAAATCCTTTCTCCTCCCTTACAACATGTGAACATCAGGTTCTGAAGGGAGCCTTAGGAAATGTGCCCAGAAGCAAACAGACTATTAGCCATGGCAGTAACTCATCTGGAAGAGGAACTGAGGACCAATTGGACATCTCTTTCTGTCTGCCTAAATTGAACATAACTTAGTGCTTAAGTTTCATGCAAAGGCATAGTTCATGCTTTAAAAAAAAAAAAAAATAAAACACAACAAAAAAAAACAGGCTTGAGGGTCACCAGACTCAACAGAGACATCTACATCTGAGTTAGTCACTCCACACTCCCAGTTTTAGTAAACGTAGACCTACACAATGTAGCCAATGGAGACTAGATGCAATTCATTTCATTCTAAAGTAAAAGATAAAAATAGGTCAAATGAGTCACTCCCAGGATCTTTTCTTTTTCTACGCAGACTAGAAAGGAGTCTTGGGTGACTAACTCAGATTGAGACATCTACTTTGTAGCTGTTTAATATTGGATGAGATTGTTCTTGCCCTGAATGGCTGTCATTACCCTCAAGGTAAGTAGCCATCCGTATTTAACCATCTTTTTGTGCACTCAGCCACAGCCTTACACACCAAGTTCCACACCTGCATCCCTGCAGTCTGCACACAGAAACCTGAAGTGTTGGCTCTAGGGCAGGAGGAAATACATCTGGGATTTCTATCCCTAGAAAGTTTGATGTCCCGACTTTGTGTAGGCTTATGGCAACACCTACAAGCCCAAGTCCTGACCAGGATTTCTATCACATTGCATTGGACAGAGATGAAATAAAGGTCTGCTTTCTGAAGGAATTAGCATGAAACGCAGACAGAAAAGTGCTAGAGAACCTGAAAGTGCAACAGCCATAGAGTAGAAGCTATACCAGGAACGCTTTTCATTTCCACACCTACAGATGGTCACAGATCAAAACCAGACTGGCTTAACTCTGTTGGGGGCATATAATTTAACCAAAGCTAGCAAATTAAATGCAATCACTTATCACATTTTTTATAATGCAGAGTTATTTAAGTGATCAGGTAATAGAAGATCTTTGTCTTGAAGCAGTGTTCCTCTGTCATTTCACTCATGTGCCTCCAATGTTCTGCCTTCTTTGCACAAAAAGATATTTCATTTCTCAAAAGTATAAATGGAAAAATTGGGGCAAAATTTGTTATAGGATAAAATATGGTACTATTCTGTCAGAGCTTCTTAGCCTCTTTAAATCTATATTTCCGTATTAATACTTTTCTTTTTTGTTAATTTTATAAAATTACACTCCTCATATTTCATGAAATATTCAAATTGCTATTAAAAAAAAAAAAGCTTTGTCTAGGTTACAAGTTTTAGTAAAATTCTTCTAAATTATCAGTTTATTTAAGTACTTTGTTTTTTCTATAACTGCTTCCCTGAAGTCTTGGATTTTTTATTTGAGGGCAAGCAAGTTTTCTCCAACCCAGACAGATGAAAAACAGATGGTCAAAAACTTTCTGAGAAAATGCCTAAATAGTTGAATAGTTACAAAAATGATGAAGTATTTCATTTTTTTTATGGCTTGGCTTGACAGATAGTTTTTGCAGAGCTTGAAGCATCATTGTACCTCATGAACGCAATAATTGAATACCTCACAGATAAGGGGAATTGGGTTGGTTGATATAGTCTGGTGGGTTTTGGAAGAAGTTTTTGTCAAAATCCCTCACAATAAAAGTGTTAAAGGAAATCAGGTTACTATGACTTAGTTAGTACCGTCCTCACACAGATTAAAAGGCAGTTGAAAATTAAGAAGTGGAAAGCAGGAAAAAATCATTTTCAAAGCTCTGGAGTGTCATGTTTGGATTTCTGCAGAGATCTGTGCTAGGACCTGTGTCTCTCAACACATTTATAAATAACCTAGAAAAGTCAATAAATAGCATAGTAACACATTTTGGTAATGGTACTATAATCTTTACTTGTAGGAAAGATGAAGGCTGACTGGAGAATTACAAGAGCTTATAAGAATCAGTGGCAGAATAAGGGAAGAAAAAGTTTATTTCAAACAAATGTAAAGTGATGCACATGTGGGAAACTAAATCCCAATAACCTAAATTTATGTTAAAAGAAATGCACTCTGCACTACTTGTTACAGCTCAGGCATGAGATTTGGGGTTCATAATAGCTGGTCCATGAAAGTACGAGTCAAATGTTCAGCAGTGGTCAAAAAAGCATGTTAAGAAGAAGAAAAGAAGAAGAAAAGAAATGGTAAACAAAATTTGGAAGATGTTTAAGTCAGTGTATGCCACAGTGTATGCTGTGATGTTCCTGCATCTCGAGCAGGTAGAATTCTCAGTAATAGGTAGCTGAATTAAGTAGGTAATCCAGAGAAGAAATTAGTGAGGGAAGAGATATGACATTGTAGGCAAGAAGGAGAAAATGAGTGACCTAGGGAGGGACAATAAGATTCACTTTTCACTGCTCTTCCAGTAAAAGAACTGAGGGCAGCAGATGAACTTCATAGGCAGGCAGTCCAAGATGAAAAAAAAGGAGGTGGTAATTCACACAATTTGTATTTAGGTGTGCTGCACCTTCCTACAAGGTGCTGTGGGTGCTAAAAGTCTGCCTTGATGCTGGACAGATTAATGGAGCAGAAACTCAGTGAGGGCTGCTAACACTACCTCCATCTCTGGAAGTTCCCAAGCCACACAAGGAAAAGTATTCAGCAAAATTATCACTGTATATTTGTCCTGGGCATACTTTTTCCCTAATATATTGCCTTAGGCTGCTTTCAGAAGCAGAGGTTGAAGCTGATTCTCTGGCCCAACTCAGTAAGGCCATTCTCATGTTCTTTCCGTGAGCCTCCACCATCTGCTCCTGTACATCTCACAGGCTAAAAAGAGGCAATGGGGCTTACAGACTACGCTGTGGCAGCCGGGGATGTAATTACAGAAAAATTTGCTTCAGCAACAAAACCAGATGGCACTGGCACATGTGAGAGGGCAGCATACTGTGGCATAGGGACTAGAACAAGCAGCTGGGGTCAAGGGAAGAAAATTTCTTAAACCGGCTTTGCTGCCAAAAATAATGTTTGTGCAACTGACCTCTTCAGCAACACAGTCTGATCTAAACTGGAATGTTTTTAATTTTATTGTCATGCTAGCAAATCAGAGCATTTCAACAAAAACCAGCATTCATTTAGAACAAAATGCTGATTTTGTGGAAATCTCAATTCCTGTTAAAAGTATCTCCTTACCCTCTCTTTCTTTTCAAATTTTAGTGGATGGACCCTGGCTGGACACCAGGTGCCCACCAAAGCCGCTCTATCACTCCCCCTCCTCAGCTGGACAGGGGAGATAAAATATAACAAAAAGCTCGTGGGTCGAGATAAGGACAGGGAGAGATCACTCACTAATTACTGTCATGGGCAAACCAGACTTGACTGAGGGAAAATTAACTTAATTTATTGCCAATCAAACCAGAGTAAAGTCATGAGAAATAAACCCAAGTCTTAAAACACCTTCCCCCCACCCCTCCCTCCTTCCCAGCTCAACTCCACTCCCAATTTTCTCTCCCTTCTCCTCTCTGGCAATGCAGGGGGACAGGGAATGGGAGTTGGGGTCAGTTCATCACATGTTGTTTCTGCTGCTCCTTCCTCCTCAGGGGGAGGACTCCTCACTCGGCCTCTGCTCCACCGGGGGGTCCCTCCCGCGGGAGACAGTCCTCCATGAGCTTCTCCAACGTGGATCCTTCCCACAGGCTGCAGTTCTTCATGAACTGCTCCAGTGTGGGTCCCTTCCCCGGGCTGCAGTCCTTCAGGCACAGACCGTTCCAGCATGGGTCCCCTATGGGGTCACAAGTCCTGCCAGAAAACCTGCTCCAGCACGGGCTTCCCACGGGGTCACAGTCTCCTTTGGGCATCCCCCAGCTCCAGCGTGGGGTCCTCCCCAGGCTGCAGGTGGATATTTTCTCCGGCATGGACCTCCCTGGGCTGCAGGGGGACAGCCTGCCTCACCATGGTCTTCCCCACGGGCTGCAGGGGAATCTCTGCTCCGGCACCTGGAGCATCTCCTCCTTCTGCACTGACCTGGGGGTCTGCAGGGCTGTTCGTCTCCCATGTTTTAACTCCTCTCTCTGACTGCAGTTTCTGTTCCACAGCAACATTTTCCCTTCTTAAATATATTATCGCAGAGGCACTACCACCATCGCTGATGGGCTCAGCCTTGGCCAGCAGCGGGTCCATCTTGGAGCCAGCTGGCATTGGTTCTGTCGGACACATGGGAAGCTTGGAGCAACTTCTCACAGCACCCACCCCTGTAGCCCCCCCGCTACCAAAACCTCGCCACACAAACCCAATACACAAAGAAACCAAAATTTTCAGGTGAAAATTCCCAACAAGTGCAAGGGTGAGGCAGCTTAAGCGAATGCACAGAACAGATCCCAGCTTTGGGCTCCTTATGACACGCTAAAGGATGAAATCTAAACAAGGGTGGCAATTTCAGTTTGCTGATGTGTGCTGGGTTGCACAAGCAGTGGAGGAAGAGTTCTGACTCCCAACATCTCCTTCATGTGAAAATAGCAGTATTTCACAGGGTAGTTTGCAGGTGTGGGAAAAGATTGTCAGCTGTCAAGGAACAATATGATGTCCTCTAGGGACAGGATAGATGGCTAAATTAAAAGGACTCACACCCTGCCTTTGGGCCAACAATTGAACCACGCTGTTTTAAGTCATCTACAGAAGTAAAACTATCTTTTTTACTAGTGCAA
Source organism: Haliaeetus albicilla (assembly GCF_947461875.1). Classification (NCBI taxonomy): domain Eukaryota; kingdom Metazoa; phylum Chordata; class Aves; order Accipitriformes; family Accipitridae; genus Haliaeetus; species Haliaeetus albicilla. The sequence goes on from NC_091515.1 coordinate 5,851,012, forward strand.
ACTTTGCAAGAATTAGCCATATAATCTGTATTATAATTCTCAAATTCCAATTAATTTCCCACACACAGTAACTGCCTTTGCATGGCAAATGATTCCTCATAGCAAACTAGCTAGAAAATAGGTAAAGCCCTTCAAACACTGATATGCAAGTAAATGACAATTAATATTAAGTAATCTCTTGTGAGAACATTCCATCAGGCTACTTTTTTTCTTATCCTAAATTTGGCTAAAACTTAATAAGAATTAATTCCAGAGCATTTAAGGAGGATTTACATTTAGGACTAACTTAGTGTGCAAAAGGGTTTAGAGAAATCTGCAGCTAATAAAACATGGTATCAATATAATGAAAAAAAACTAAGCAAAAGAACACCTAGATGTTCCTCAGCCTTTTAAAGTCACCTCTCTGGAATCATGAAAATTTCAGCATGAAAGAAAAAAGCCAATATGAACACACCCAAATAAAAGGCAGAAAAGACATTCAGCTTTCTAAGTGGATAAGAAATTAAAATATAATTGCTAGAGCCTGCTCTACTGAGGCCAAGCCTGTAAAATTTTATTCCAGTGCAGACCTTTTAATAACAGAGGTACTTAATCTGAGAATAATGCCAAAAAATGAGCAAGTAAGGATCATTCCTGAGAGCTGGAGTTCTGGACTGTTGCAGAACGAGGACTGATATCCCCAAGGCAATATTCTGATGCCCTTTGCAGTTCAAGTGTTGTTTTGGAAGATATTTGCTTCTCCACCAGTAGAGTGAGACACAAAGGAAGAGTGAACTTTAAGTACCATTTAGTAGTTGTTCAGTGCTGTAAAGCTCTTGCCTGAGGTAGGGTTGATGTTCAGTGACAGATGGAAGGTCCATCCAGCAGTATTTGCAAGCAGAGAGGTAGACTAAAAGTAGAGTTCAGGTGACTAGAGGAGTCAGAGGCTGTATAGCAAAAGTTTTCTCTCTGAATGCAGACTGTTTATCATTTTTAGAAATGCAAAAGCTGGTTTTCATTGCTGATTTTAAATCAAATACAGAAAATGTTGTCTGACACTGTTTTAAATTGTTTTGAATAGTAAAGTACCCTGGGACCTTTGCTGCATGAAAGATAGTACCTCACATTGCTTTATTGTTGTAATTTCCATGGAAATTAACATTTACTTGCATGGTTATCACACTTTCCTTGTAATGTAAAGTATAACCATCTAAATCCCTTTGAAATACAGTCACTGAGGTATCATCAATCTGACTCAAGATTTGATCTACATTTCTGCTTGAGTTTGCTGAATACTTTTGTTTTTCCTCCTGGTGCTGAGCTATACAAGTTAATATTGAACTGAACTTTAAAATTCAGCAGCCATTTCCTCCTGTTTGCTTTTCCCCCCCCATCTCTTCTTTTCAGGATCTTGCCTATCCTTCATCCTGTGTCCACTGCAGGCACTTAATATTTGTATGCCGTTTACAGCACTGGTCGAAATCCACAGAATGCAAATCCATAAGGAATTTCATCCATGCTCCACACCCAGACAACCCCCAGGACAGTGGCATATCTCCACTACAATCTTCGCAGCATCGAAGATGTTTGCTAACACTTTGCATCAATCAGGGGTTCCCAAGAGCCACAGCTCAACAACCACCTTCCTCATTGGTGCAAGTTTACAGAGCTTTGCTCTTTGAGACAGTTGTCATTGCCCAGGTGACATCATAGTGTCTTAAATTTGCTGTTCACCAAACCTTGACAGTTTTCTGCTATTTCAACCAGCTCAATGCTCACAGCCTCCTGCCAGCATCTCGCCATGCTGCAGCGAAGTCCAGGTGCTCCAACAAGCTGCCTATGGTCATTATGCCATAGTGTTCAGTCTTGTTGCCTTTATTTTCTAGAGGATTCTTGATATCTTTTACCAAAAGATATTCCTGTGGCTGTGATAGCATAACCACAGACTTCTGGATGCCTGTTGCCACAGAAAAAAACTCAGAACTCCCTCAGACAATCATGGAAGCTCACTGCTCTGATGCTAAATTTTGATCTTACTAGCAAAAGGTAAGAAATCTGACTTGTGGTGCAGTGCCAGGCTCCTGGAAGGCTTCTCCACAACACAGTCTTTTTACAGTGGTAAATAAGAAAGGGATTAGTCGATCTTAGAACATCAAGAGGAATGTGGACAAACAAAATGCCAAGAAAGTCCCCTCCAGAGTGACCTATTCAGCTAGTTTAGCGCTGTTATTCATCTCAAGTTGCGCCAGGGGAAGTTTAGATTGAATATTAGGAAAAATGTCTTCACTGAAAGGGTTGTCAAGCATTGGACTAGGCTGCCCAGGGAAGTGGTGGAGTCACCACCCCTGGAGGTATTTAAAAGATGTGTAGATGTGGTGCTTAGGGGCATGGTTTAGTGGTGGACTTGGCAGTTTTAGGTTTATGGTTGGACTCGATGATCTGAAAGGTGTCTTTTCCAACCTAAACAATTCTGATGCTATGATCTAAGTGCAAGAACAAGGACATTGAACATCTAGTCCTTACACAAAGAGACTCCCACTAAATTGCTTCACTCCTTCACTGTGCTGCACCACACGCATATTTAGACATACCCTTTCATGGACCTCTCAGCATACTGACTGTTAAAATTCTAATAAAATGCTTGTATAAAAATATGTTTTAAATTACATGATTGGTAAAATCTATCACATGATATTGGCTACTGAAGATGTAGAAAATGTACATAAGAAGACACACATTGGGTATGTGACTCAAGAAACATTTAGCAAAGGAAAGGAAGGGATTGCATCTCGTATGGTGGATGATCTTTTGCTCCGGTGTCCAGTCACTGGGGACAGTGGGAGATATTTCAGGAGGCAAACAGGAAGGGAAAGGAAGAAACTGTTAAATGGGTCTCTGGAGCTCCTTGGAACACCAAACTGATGGTGAATGGTCCAGACTCGTAAGTTAGCTAAGTGACCGTTCAGTGACTAGCTCAGTGACTAACTCAACAACAGAGCCACTGCTGTTAAGTATAACTTAAATGCTGCTTCTCACTACTATATCTTTCTATAACTGCTTGCATTTTTGTAAATCTGTATTATTGCTAGATGGAGGTGGCTTGCTTTCTTTGTCTTACCAGTAACAAAACCAACCTCCAATTCCAGTGGGAACGTTATATTTTATATGTCTAGGATTACAGTCTAAATGACCTAGCCTTTACAAAAGTCAAGACACCTCAAAAGTCTGGTGATAAATCAGCAACACAAAATACAACTGAAAACTTCAAGGAACTTGTACAACTGAGTTCCTGGTTATTAACTTTCGTGTATTGTTTATACTGTCTCCATCCAGAGCTTTCCTTCTAAAAATCACTCTTTTAAGGACATCCACATTTAGTCACCCTATGCTTCCCTCTAAAGAGTAAACATCTAATGATGAACCTTACAGAATGGCATGTTGTTTCAAAGTATTGTTTTAGTTTTCTGTTTTATACACAGCAATAATCGACTTACCAAGGATTAGAATTAATTTTGGAATTCATTCACTTAACTACTACTTATCTGTCTGTGAAGATGATACACCTTCTTTATAGGGCATGTTATTTGGATGCAGATATTTTGTTACTAAAGATAAATCATGGTGAAATAGTATGCTATTAACATTGGACAAGATAATATTAAACAGCAGTAGCAGCAGCTTTGTAGAGAAACCAGAGCACAGAGCTATGACATAGCAACTTCAAAGTCTTTACATGGTTAGGCAATGACATGTGAGACCTTGGACAAGTCACATCACCTCAGAGTTCTTACCTGTTAACTGGGTGCTAATAATAAAAAGACATAACAAATTGAGATGTGTTACTAGTGCTAGAGAGGAGATAGATATCATCATTAGTGGCCCAGAAGAAAAAAAGGATAAGAATCCTGTGTCTTAATGACTATTATTCTATACAGTGAAATTTAAAATTCTCTGACAGGAGAAATTATAAGTGACCTTACCTAAAGCTGCTTTATCCGTCTATCAAAGCATCAAAAAAGCAGAGAAAATTATGATTAAATTTCCACTTATTTTCTCTGATGTTCTAGTTTAAGTTAGTGATAATGTCAATTAAGCATATTCAGCAGCTTTGACATTTTGCGCTTGAAAAATTGATGAAGGTTTGGTAATGCAGTACAGTTTTCCTTATCAAAACTCTTTTTTTTTTTTTTTTAAAGACTTTTAATTACTACCCATCCCAGCCAACATGGGTTTTACTTTTGATTAAAGTAGTCATTGAGATCTTGACAATGCTTGACACATTCCATCTAAATTTAATTAACTTTTTCTTTCCTTTTTACTAGCTTCTGTAAAGTAGGAGAGAACGGAGAAGAAAGAAATTTCAGTTTTATACATAGTAACAGATGTTCTTGGTAGCACAGCAAAATTCTGACTTTATTAACTCAATGAGAATATCCTAATTAATCAACACTTAACACTGAAGTCAGAATATTTCTTCTGGAGCTGGTGGAATAAGTTCTGAATCAACTTAATGATTCCGGACTTGGCAAAAGGAGAGTGTTACGAAGCCACAAGTTAATTGATTTATGTTGGGTTTTTACAAATGGTGAACTTGCTCTTCAATAGCAATAACAATAACATCCCAATACCCCTGCATTTCAGAAAAGAAAAAAATTTTCCCTGTAGAAAATAATAGCAAGCAGAGAAATGGAAAATAAGGCATATAACAATCCCTTAATAAATTCTACATCACATCTGCTTAGCTTAAAACTAAAAAGATTGTTTTTATGTTAGAGGATTACATTATGCTCTTCAGCGTTGCAAATATCTTAGCAAATGTGGATTTCATGATCAGGGATTCAGGAAACTTGTATCTCCATTTGCATCTGTTGGTAGGATAAGTTAGAGTATCGATAAAGTCCTGGTCCTATAGTATGGCAACTCTCCAGGGTTTCATCACACCAACTATCAATGCTGGATCCACCCTAGCATAAATTAATTCACCATTTTTGTCCTCTTTCCTCATCAGTCAGAGATTCCAGAAATGAAATGTAGCTGAAAATTTTGAGGAAGAGTCATAAACAGAAGTAGAATAGAATTTGTTACTTCTAGTAGCCTGTTATTTTTCAGATTAATATCATAGAATAATTCATGCTGGAAGAGACCTGAGCAGGTTTTTATTTCAACTTTCTGCTCAAGGCATGATCCCTCTGAATGCAAACCAGGTTGCTATGGGCTTTCTCCAGTTCAGTCTCCTCTTGGGTGAAAGTTTTCACAGCCTCCCTGGGCAACTTATTCTAATGCCTGACTGTCCTCATGCTGAGAAATATTCCTTTACATCAAAATGTAACCACCCCCATTCCAGTTTACGACCGTTATCTTTTGTCCTCCTGACATGAATTTCATTCAAGAGGCTTTATCGACTCAGAAACCTCCTTGCAGGTATGGGAAGGATGCTCTCGGGTCCCCCCAAAGCCATCGCTGCTCCTGGTTGAATTAGTTCTGTTCCCTCAGCTTCTCCTCCCAGGGCTCATCCTCTGGCCCCAAATATTTTGTTGGCCCTTGCCAGGCTCACTGCAGTTTAACAATGTCTTTCTCGTATCGAAGTGTCCAAAACTGGATCACCTTACATAAAGAAAAAGGAATATCTGTATGTCTCTATCAGGAAAGACAATTTAAACTGTCTTGGCTGTCTTTCTAAAACTCAGCACTTTGAGGACTTTTAGCAATATATGATCGATGAAAATATTTTTAACATGAATTTGTTTAATTTTGGTGTAAAAATTGTTCTCTCATTAAAGTCAGCAAGTTTCATATTACCCAGGAATTAAATTTCACACAATTAAAATCTATACCAAAACCACAGTATATCAAGTTTTATAGCAAAAGCCCACTAAGGCATCTCAGGATATATTAGCAAACCCTATGCATGTGTTACATGATTACTTATTGTTATAAAGATACATGGAAACAATTCCTTTTTAAATCTTCCATTCATATGAAAGATGAAACCTCGCTTCCTACCAACATCTGTGGGAGATTTTCCGTGAACTTCGACGGGAGTCTTAATTCATCCAGACTGTACAAACATTGCTTCTGTCTGAATATGAATCCAAGCACCGAACTATAAATAATAAATGTGGAATTTGAATTGAAAACTAGGCAAAGGTTTTACAAAATGTGATGCTTGGATTACTTCCTAGACACTGTATCAAACACACAGCTCAGGGTGACTTAAACAGCCGTGAGTTACTTTAAGAGCTTCTTTATTTCTGTAGGAGATGCTGTGGGTCATGCCCTGAAGCCAGCCATCCCATTCGCATCCTCTTGCTTCACATGTTTTCTAACATCAGCCATAGCACCTCTCCTGCAATAAAAAAGCAGGAGGCATATGATTAACACTGCTGATAGTTGCTTCTGATTTACACTTTTATTTCTCTTCCTAATTACTGAGCACTATTCAAAATGCTGAGAGCAAAGGCATTGGGTTAAGCCTCTGCAAATGAAAATCAGACAGCGGTCTTGTTAGAGACCTGAAAATTTTGCAGAATCACATTAAAGTGAAATGAGACTGCTAGAACAAGGAGTTTATAGAAACAAAAAGCTGAAGTTTTAGTGGAAGGGACAAAACCAGCTATTCCAAATTCTGATGTCCATTGGCTCTACCAGTTCATGAAGAGGTGTAAATGCTTTCATTCAACGCTGTATTTTGTGTTGAATTTCCAAGTATCAACTACCAAGATGATTTTTTAGTAGTAGTAGTAGTAGTAGTAGTTGTTGTTGTTGTTGTTTCAGATTATTGGAAGACAAACCAGAAAGCTGATTTTCTCTGGCTATTCAGTGCTGTTTGGACAAAACGGCCCCAGCTTTGGATCCCAGGCTGTGATTTTCCCTGTTCCTGTTTACGCACTGAATTTTGGATCCCCACACCTCAGGTGGCTGCCTATTGGACTTCATTCTTGCTCTTTTCCTCTTTCTTGATTTTTCAGGCTGGCCTTTCCTCAAGGCATCATGTCAAAGATACCAGTTGTTCACCCAGGAGCAGGTCTCCCATTGACACTTGGCCATCCCTGAAATCAATGTGTCTGCGTGAAAACATAACATTGCCAGTGCAGTGCTGCCAGCAGAAAGCACACTGCTAGTGCCAAAAAAAGTTGTGATTTCTTTTTTAAAACAATACCTTAAAAAGGAAGCTCAAGAAAAGCTTTCTAGCTAACTCTGCTCTTCCTAAAGGGAACCCACGTGAGCCTCTCAGCTCATTTCCCAAACAACAAAGGCCACAGAGCTGCACAGATTTCTCTCTGCCATAGAGGGCATGACGAAGCACTTGGCTCTGCAGCTCCCTGGTGCTTTAAGCCTCACCCTACCCTATCCAGGCTGAGGAGAATTGTTCATCATTGCATGCCACTACTGGGCTATAGTTCAAAGGCAAAACTCAGCCTCAAACTTACATAGAGCCACCCACCCATATGCATCTAGACTTTTTCCTATACAGAAAGAGAATTGCCTCTTGCTGGTCAGACACACTTTTAGCAACAGCTGAACAGCAAAAGAAAGAAGGTGCATCTTGTTCGATAATCTATTGCATGCATCCCAGTTGTTCCTGGCTGCCTCCCAGAAGCACCATAAAATGTCTTTCCTGTAGGAGCAAGATATCTTCTTCCATTTAAAGGCACAGAATGTGAGAAGTTGTAACCGGTAAGTGTGATATACTTTTTGCAAACATGATGGAGTAGAGACATCAGGGTAATGGGTAATAATGAAAAGCAAAATCAGCAAGCAAGTCTCTATAGTCATATAGACTAAACTGACTGTGTGACATTTCAATTTTGAGTGAATGCCATAAACCGTAGAAAATATAGGTTTAATGAATATGTCTACATAAAAGCATAAACAAGACAAACCTTTTCAGTGCAGTGTTTATATTTACAGCACATAAGTTACAAATTAAATTTACTCTGGGATGTGCTTCTGATATGAATGACTTTTCTTTGGAGAAATATTATCCATAATCATCCGATCACTGAGAGCAAAAAGGATCCATTAGTGATGTTGGGGTTGATGAACTGAAGTACTGTTTAGTGGGTTTTAATTATGCTAAAAGATAAAAGTGCTTGGGGAAGGGTGTAAGTCATACCTAGAGGAAGGAAAATGAACTGACTTTATTTAAGCAAGTAGACATGTTTATTTCAAACAGTTTTGGGCTGATTGCTTAGTACATTAATATGTTTTCAGGAGCTGATCCATTCCAGTACTCTGCAGTTATATTGTTTAATATCACGAGTCAAAACATTGAAAAACTATGAGTCTTGGCTATAAAGATTTTAAATTATGAGATTCAAAAATATGTACAAGATTTTTTCATCTTTTTGCTCCAAAGATGTACAAAATTCTCTCTGCAATCAGAATATCACAATTATCATTATTTAAAAAAGCAGGATTCCTCAAGTGCTCGCAAGCTCAGACTTTAAAAAGGGTACCAGGAGTGAAATACTGACTTCACTGAAGTCAGCAGAAAATATACTGTTGATTTCAAGAGGACAGGATTTCAATACAGTGAAATTCATAATAAAATTGTAACATGTGGCACCTCTGCTGCCTGTAAATTAACAGCATCTCTCTGGAAATGCACTGTAGCCAGGAGTTTCATTTTAAAATGCTTAGGACAGAGGGAATTTGCAAAGGGCCTGGGCCTGGTTTCATTACCCTGTACTCCTTTAAACCAGTAGTAAATCTATTAAAATGACTTAGCACTTTACCGGTGCCAGAGGGAACAGGCTCCTGTTCCTTGTCAGGCTACTATGAATCAGTATATTCCTCCGCTCTGACTGAGGTGGAGACACAACTGCTGTGTGTCACAGTGACAATAACGTCCCTGGACTATCCTAGTTCCAAACCAACATCTAGTTATTGTTAGGAGGGAGAAGAGAGGTGATAAATGTCCTGTTGCTGCTTCAAACTGTTTGCTTCCCTCCCCAAGACAGAGAGTGTGCGTGCTCGTGCAGACACACAAGGGCACACACACCCTGAGTTCAACTTCAACATATAGCAACTAGCTTAAAATGTCAGGCTACTGCCCCAAATAGGAAGATACATTTCTTTAACTTTATGCCTGGATGCAGTGACACAGACAAAACAGTAACACTTTCTTGCTATCTCCCACCTGAAAGAGCCTGGGGACCTCTAGGTCTTCATCAAAAGCAGAATGACAATTTACATAAGCTTTACTCCAGACCACAAAGCCTATTACATTTACTGATACCTTCACAAGCAAAATGTCTTTTCCTGTTGTTGTCATTACATGAGCTTTTTGTGGCTAGGAATATGCAATTCCCTGTTGACATCAGCACTGTGCCTGGAGAACAAGCACTTCATTGCTACTTTCCACATTGGCTGATGCTGTAGGCATGAGATTTCTCCTTCCGAGATGTCTCATGGTGCTTACGTGAAGCAGATATGGCAATAAAATTAGATATGGCAATAACAAAGGGACCTGTAGTCGCTGTTTGGCTGATAAGGACTATAATATGCTTTGGAGTTCTTAATGTTGGGCATTAAGGTATCTGACTGCAATTTTTGGCTCCTGTTCTTATTTCATGTTTTAGGCTCTGTTAAACCAACGCCAGCCCTGTACCACCACCCTGCTCAATCGTCTCCCATGTGTCAGGGGCCTGAACTCCCTCAGAAATGGAAATTACAGAGCAATGCTGTGAAGGAAACATGACTTGGACAAAACCATCCTCTTTGCTTGCAGAAGATAGGAGATCATCCCACTCCACTACTTTTAGCCATGTACCTTGATAATAGACAACCGGCAACTTGCGTTTTTTTTGTTAGGTTAGCAGGTGCTAGCATTAATATTCTGTGTTTCCAGTTTGGTTCAGCGTGTCTCTAAAGCCTCCCTTCAAAAGTTTTAGTGCGTTGCCCCAGTATGCTTCTAATACATTAATAGGTATTTTATTGAGGGCTGTGTAAGCAAAGGATTCTTGCTAGGCCATTCATAATAATGTATGCCTAAATGTTATTAAGTAATATAAAGAATGAAAATCTGGTGTCTGAGATATCTGGAAAATAGAATATCCACCTCTGGGTTGCAGAGTCATCATGGCTCTAATAAGACAATTTCCTAATTGAACATTAAGCATAATTTACCAGTCATCCACTAACTGAATCTCATTTAAAGCTTTTCAGTTGGGGAAAAAACATATGTTTTCCACAGAAAAAGCTCACCCTGCTTTCCACCTACCTTTCAGCTTAACACCTCAGTAGGCTTTCTTGCCTGTAACATTGAATTTCTGATTACGGATAAGATGTTTACAACACAGATGATAGTTATGAGAAGTGCATCTCAGAGCAAATTTAATTTGTTTCTGCTGTGCTGTAAAAAAAAATAAAGTATAAACCCAATCTTGTTTATGGGTTTAGAAAGTCATATTCATTAAATCCATATGCTTGGCATTTCATGTAATTTGCTCCATAAAAAATAAAAATGTTATTTTTGTTTAAGCCTATTTGACTGCGGGGATTTGCCTCCCAGTTGTTTCTCTTCATTACGAACAGTTACCCAGGACAGCTCCTAACATTCAGAGCTGTGTCCTGCTCAAATCCCTGCTCAATGTAAGAAAAAGGTATTTAGGTGGAATAATACCAGGATGGTAGCAGGGCTGGGGAACGTATCTTGTTTAATAGGACTGACGTACATGGTTTAATATTAAGACCTAATCTAATCCTGCTAATGGAAAAATTTAATATTCTGATAGGATCACTTAGTGAAATAGAATATTATAGCCTGTGTTAAGAAGGAGGGAAAAAAAGAACCTAATTTGCACATGCTTGTTAGCTCAGTATGTATTTTTCATTAGCAATCATATGATTCTAATCCTTAACCCAATACCAGTGTTTTCTTTTATTTGGTAGTTTCAGATAAAGCCCCAGTAAAGCTTTTTATAAAATAAAGTCATATTTCACCTCTCAACGGTAAATTAAATGTGGTATTATTTTCTTCCTGAGAGCTTTGCTGGTGAAAGTGGTGCTGCAGCCTCTTGTATTCGGCCGTGCTGTGGGGATCAAACAGACCTGCCATGTCGCAGCGTGGTGGGTTAAATGTTGTTGGATCCTACACTGCATTTAGGTTAGGTTAGTCCCGCTATGGACACTACCCTGACTGCCTCCTGATAGCCCTAAAGGAGCTGACAAGCCCTTGATGCACAGAAATGCAAAGAAATAAATCCTAACTGTTGAAATGTTGACGAGAATAAACATCTAGGAGTTGAGAGGGGTCAGAAAAAGCATGGGGCTTTTGATGCCTTCACTTTGAGTCACACAAACACACAGAGAAAAGGCAATAGTCATATCTTCAGTGAATAGCAGCCAGGCTCAAGGCCATATCTCTTTATTTCTGGTTGTGGGTATGTCCGTACAATGGGAGCCGGCAGTTATTCCCATTTCCCAAGTCCAGGGACACCTCTCAGGTATGGTCCACCTTAATTTGGGGATGAGATCAGGGAAAGCACAGTGCTCCTGACTTTCCTGGTAAAATGAAAGGCAAATTCAGTTTAGTATAGGCATAGGCAAATTCAGCCTATTGTCAACACAAAAGGAAAATTAAAATCCCAAGGATCCCAGATGGCTCCGGGAACAACCTTCTGCAAAACTGCTGGGAACAACTGCAGACCTTTAAGTGCTTCTGAAATTGAGGTAAAGACACAAAACCTCTAACCAGTTTCCAAACATCAGTTTGTGGCCAAAGAAACCCCGATAAATTAGCATCTTCGCTATGCTCTAAACTGCTGCTTAGGCTGTGTGCACAACAATAATCAGGTCCAAACCTGAAATCGTCCTCAAGCCTATACCTTCTGATCATCTTATACTGCAGTCCCCTAATTTAAATTCAGTACCAGTCTAGACTACTTGGGAAGATCTCTTGTATTTTTTTTAGGCTTTCTTCCAGGCAGTTCCACCAGATAATACCAAGATATTCGGGACTGAAGCTCAGGAAATCGGCCAACAACCATCTCAGCATCCTTTAATCCTGGCAGACAGTGCTTCCATAGCTCCTTTCCCTCCTCTGTTGCAACACAGAGACCAGCTTGTAGGACATTCCAGTAGACCGCAGACTGCAGAATAGATGGTTACATCCACACTCGGGGAAATTTGTGATATACTCGAATGCCGTAACTGCTAGCTAAAAACCAGTACAAGTGAATGGTGGATTAAATGATATGGTATAGGTAGAGACACTGAGAGCAGTTTGGTGGAAGCATGGATGTTGGCAGCGTTAATGATTTTTAGCTGGTAAGAGATCTCACAGGCAGGTGCAGGATAGAGCTCCAGCATATTCTTCACTCTGAGGTTTGTTGTGTGCTGGGATGCGCACTGTTTGTGCTTAGCACAAAATAAGAATTGACCTATGGTTAAAGTTTTCGTGGGAATGGACCCACTACCGCCAAGGAAAGAATTACTCGTGAGCACAGCCATAATGCTTTGGAATGGAAGCTTCCATTGCCAGTTCCCCACCTAACCAGACTTAGTTACTCCCTTGTGCAGATCTTGAGAAAGGAGGTTTTTTTATATTTCTCCTCTTTAATGATGCTGTAATTTTAGTGAACGCCACTGGATCTAAGAATTACCGGACAGAAGTAATGACCATCTGTGAGCATAACATGAAAAAAAATAGAGTAGGATGATGACTACAGTGTTTTTCAGTTATTGTCCAAATGTTCTGATTAATTTATGTTAAAAAACTCCAACTTACTGAATATTAAGTCTCATAGTAAATTCCCAAGTGTTTTCTTTTCCAGATGACATGATCATGAAATTCTATTATCCTACTTTAGGTATACAGTTGAATGAATATTTTCTACCTGAAATGCCATGAAATTCAGTTTTTGAAGGCTTTGTATCCTATTTCACTCCTATCCTAATATATCTTGATCGAGCCTTTCACGTATACAGCTATTCTGAAAGTTCTAAATCATACATATTCATAGACCAGTTATTACAGATACAGTAATTGCTGCTTTACATGCACACAAGGTTTTATAAAATATTAATTGCCTATTATTCCTATTGCAGGTGGAAACACTGGAAAGTTGGCTCCCTCCTGCAATATAATAAACCCATTTTCAGGTTATTTTATTGTACTCTGAAACAGAGATGTGTGCACTGAAACTTGCCATAGTCTCAAGCTACACGATGCCATTCTGGTTTTCAGTTGCCTCAGAGTTTCGATTTTGACAGCTTTAAAGATAAGATTCTTGTAACAGTGAGGTTTCACTCCTTAGGTGTGTCTAGACTGTGAGATGGGTGCATGACATCAGATTCCTCAGGGCTGGCATAGGGATTTTCCAGATAACAGACCACGGTTATGTGCATGCATTTTCTTTTCATGGTAACAAGACCGTGAAAGAATTCTTAGTACGTTCGTGGTCTTCTTCTGACATGCAACTAAGACGTGGCCACGGCATATGCCTTCTGGATCAGGTTCACTTTAAAAACTACATGGATAAAGACAGTCAGAGAACCCCTGTACTAAGGGACTCCATCCTTACGGACTATACGCTGCAGAGTGACTCATCAGATGTGTGGGAGAAGACAGATCTCATTCTGAAAGAGCCTGGAAGGTAAGCTAGTAGAAAAGGAAAAAAAATTATTATGTCCCTGCTTCGTGGTTAGTACAAGGACTTGAAAAAATAGCTGGGAGGGAGAATATAGATGAATTAGGTGCTTGATTTATTTGGAACTGCTTTAGTTTGGGGTTTGATGGGAAGTAACTTAATGTATGAAAAAAAATGTACTTTCCTAACTCATTTCAGCTGCACATGGGCATTCAGTCCCTTGGACTGGACTATGTTTATTCCAAAAGGAAAATCCCCTGAAATGTGTGTAGTATGGACATCAGGTCTCCAGGAACAACCGTTTCATCCTTTTGATGCCCTCCTTTCAATCTGCACTGCTTTTGAATGTATCACAGCCTCGTGGTACTTTCCTTGTAGAGATTCTCAGTTACGGAGTTTAATTGTTTCTGGAACAAAAAAGCAGACGAGCAATCTGCTAATCTCTTTAGGTGTCATGCACCATGGGTTGGGCTCATTCATGCAGCTTCTCTCTCAAAGGTGTGAAACATCGGTAGTTCAAGCATCTCAGATGAAGACTGCAAAGATCTCAGAAAAGAGGATCCAGAGTTCAGAAATGACAAACACCTTAGATTTTCAAATGGGTGTTATCTTCTGAAAACAGAGCCCCATTGAATAGATAACTTACACAGTGCACTTCAGTGAGGTATACAGGTATAGAGATTTATAATTACCTAGTCTGAGTCCTGGAAACAATACAATCACAGTCAAATATGGGTTATGCGGGATCTATCAGAAACCAAACTCTCTTCGGCTGCAATCTCAGAAAATTACATTATATTATATTGTGCAATATGCCAGTAGGGATCCTAAGCAGCCCCCAAATAGACAGTCCATTATTTCAGCATTATAAACATGAGTCTCCACAACACCAAGAAAGCAATACCAGAAATAACTTTTTATTCTTAATTCTCTGAAAAGAATTCTCAATTCTCTGAAATGAATTCTATTAAAGCAGAAAGAACCAGACAATATTTTGACTATAAATCAAATTCATAGAGAAAGGTAAAATATATCCTTGTATAGGTTATAACTATGAAAACCTGTTTTGTCTTCTCATTTTTAGTTGTAGGTCTGATAACTGAAATAAAATAAATATTTAATTCTACAAAACTTCTGAAGGTATAAGTAATCTGTTGAGTCATTATTGATCCACTGGTCAATAATATTTATGAAAAATCAAAACCTAAAGAAGTAGCCAGAAAGGTGTAGTTGCATTTGGGATTTATCAAGAGCTTCTGTGTCCTCAAGGTTGCTGGAATCCAGAAAAATCAGCATCGTTGACCTTTCAGCTATTGTTGCTTTCAGGCATTGCATCCTTGACTCTTCGTGCAGTCCTTGGTTTACATCTCAATTTAGCAGACGCTGACTTTGTCAGTGCAACAGAGATCAAAATCTGATTGGTACCTTATGCTGGGTTTGAATATATTTAGCTTGTAGAGCAATTACATTTCTTTAGGGAGAAGATCATATACTTTTCCTGTTAATGTGGAAGCATGCTACATGTTTGGCAAACAGGGAAATTTATGGATCTTAATTTATTTCTCTTCCACATGCCTGATCGAGGCTATTGGGAAGCCCTTTATGTTTACATAAAGTAAACTTGCCTAGGTTTCATTTAGGATTATTTAGGCTATTCAGTCTTCTATTAAATCAGGAAATTTCAAGGGGTAGATTGTGCCCAGCACACAGAAGCTGCCTCAAAAAAGGGTAGATTTTGTGAGGTCTTTTTATAGTCCAAATTTTCCATTACTGTGATCTACCTAATCAACCGTATTGATCTAGCACTTCAGTAGAATAGCTGTAGTGCATTAAGTGCTCCAACATGGTCTTAAATGCTGTTCAAATTTAAGGCAATTTACATCACTGATGTACTCTTAATGGTAAAGAAATAATTCAACACGATGTTACAAAGGCTTGAAGATTTAGCATAAAAAAAAGCTTTCCTGAAAATGTATTCTGGGAACATCACGTAAATCTTGGACAACATGAGAAATGCTTTCCAAATTCATGCCAAATGAACCTGTCAAATTACATGCCACCTATTTGAAAGTTAAATGAGAAGCTTTTCTCACAGGGAATATGCTCATTGATTATCCCTACAAATACAGCTCACTTCTGTTAGCAAGAAGTCTGTTAATAGGTTTTCTCACTGTCATCGAGCAGCAGAATTCAAAGTGCATAAGAGTTAACAAAACTGTGTATCTTATGAACGAAAGACATGCACAAAATAGAGCAAGAAAACCCTGAATACAGTGATGAAGCAATTCAGGGTGGACTCAGAAATTCCCCCAGCATATATTTCCTTCATAATCACAGTAATCATCCGATTCTATCTTCCCTGAACACTTTAAATTGCATCATTGCTTATTCAGTCATGAAGACTAAAATGTGGTTAAAAAAAAAAAGTCCAGGCAAGCTTGGTACACTTTTTATAAAGACTTGTTAATTAACTTTTTTCCAATTTTTTTTTTTTGTGTGTGGATTTTTGTTTGTTTGTTTGCTTATTGGGGGTGGGGGGTGTTAGATGTTTTTGGTTTTGTTTTGTTGCTGTGATTTTTTTTCATTTCTTTGGAATATGAGCTCGGGGGGGGGGGGGGTTGGTTTGTTTTGTTCAGGAATAACATATGAAATCACTTCTACTTTTAAGCTTCTGGTATGAAGTTTTCTTGTGTCCACACAGAGAGAAACACCCCTGTTGGAAACAAGGTAAGCATTGCTGTCTTTCTAAAGTGCATTTATTGTATTTATATTTTTATGAAGAAATGTTTTGTCTGCCTTAGTCAGACACTTAACAACTGGTAAAAAGCAGCATAGTAGATATTCTAATTTCTGCTTCTTAGAAAATCTGGACTTTAGATTTGATTATAGGTATGGATTTTATTTATTTATTAAAAGTAAATTGCAATAAGCATGAATATTGCCCCTTCCTCCCCACTATATTGATTTTTGGGGGTTCCCTTTGAGAAAACAACAACTCCAAGAAACAATGCTCAGCCAGCTCACCAGCCCTGAGATTTTAATACATGGCTTATTCTTCCTCATTAGCCTTCTTTGCTGGAGAGAAACTTGGGTAATAATGATGTTTGTCTTGATCCAAGAAGTCTTCCCTGTGCCATTATTTGCAAGAAAGCATATCAGAGGGAGATACCTCCCCCTCCTTTTTTTTTTCCTGCAGAGATCAGACCAGGAATGCAATGCCACTTTGCAGTCTATTAGAAGACCTTTTCCCCGTTCAGGTAGACAAGCACATTACGATCATTCAGCACTCCCTGGCCTTCTCAGAAAGATGTTTCCCATGCTCGGTATGGGCTTCTTCCCGCTGACCTCCTGAACCTCTCTCTCCTTTTACTCTACAAGAGTTCGAGTCCTTTGTGCAACCATTACTGGTTTCAGGTCTGTCCTTTCCTACCTGCTCAGATATCATCCAGCCCTTCCATCTACCTCTTCATTTTCTCTTTCTCTCTCTGATTTTACCCACACCTAATTTAACCCAGCAGTGCACTCTGGATTCAAAACCAAAGAAGAATTCTTGTACATATTATCTTGTGCTTCAGTTGTTACTTCTTAATACTGTCCCTTTTTTTCCATTCCCACCTATCATATAAAAATATGTCCCTTTCTATTGTTTGGCCATTTTGGTATCCTTCCTAACCAATTTGTTCAATTTAGTTTTCCTTTCCTAAATAGAAACAACATAGGATAAAGGGGAGGTGTTTTTAATAAAAACAGCAACCGACAAAACCAACATAAAATACCTCCCCATTCACTGACTAATTTCCTTCTTAATATTCCAAGGCACATAAAGAAAAATAGATAGGAATGAATGTATTAAGATTCTGATCATGTGTGTTAATCTATTTTTTTAATACTAGATAATTCCCAGATGCTTCTTATAATTACCCATCATCATTTAGTGGTAGCAAAGGAGAAAGGCTTGCAAATTTTCTTGTATTCACATCCAATTGGAACAAGGTCACTAGCTAGACCCAAGGACAACAGCTGACAGTAAAATCTTTCTTTGTTCCACTTACCTATTTCTAGCAAAAAATAATACTAACGTTTTTGTCTTTGTGAGAAATAACTGAAAATTATGATCTTCTCTTACTTTAGGCCTCCAACAGGATACTCAAAGACCTAGGGTTTTTCTTTTATTCTTTTCTTTTTTTCCCAAAGTCTGAGTGTAATATTTTCATAGCCTTAATGGCAGATGTAACTCTCTACATCATTAGAGACTTGAACTCTAAAAAGTAGGCCAAGTATGCAGAAAGTGAAATACATCAACACAGAAAATAAAACTAGATAATAAACCTGACTGTTTTAAAATGCACAAAGGTAACCAGAGTTGCTATGATTCTAAAAAAGAAAGGTAAATAACTTAAGGATTATATCCCTGACCTAGTTTCTGCAGGACACTCCATCTTTTTCCAGCGAAGAATTGGCCACCAAGCTTAACCTTAAAGAAGTCACGGAAATTTAACAAGATTTTTTTTCTGGTCATTGTCTATCGTTTTAACTTGACAGTGCTTTGAAGAAAGAAGCTGTGCAGTTCATTAATTCTTGCAAATGGTCATTCATATGACTTATTAGTATAGATTGGAGGATATATGCTCTTCTTTATATTTGCAGACATTCAAGAATCAGCCTCATCAGGATTAATGGCAATTATGAAGGTATATAGTCTACACTCCCTGTTTTAACCTGGATGAGAATAACAGCCTATTAATATTAAGACATCAAAGGCAAGCACCATGCAGATTACTGAAGATGGTTAATATGGAAAAAATGTGGCTGCCTTTTGACCTTAAAACAATACTTAGCTTTAATGTACTTAGTACTTTAAATACTGTATATGGTCAGAATTCTGTATAAAGCATGAGTTTAAATTCTTAATTGTTCTTTATTGTAATCAATGAGATTCTACTCATTCAATTTTTCTTTGGAGAAGAAAATGCTTTGAGGCCCAGAGAGGGAAGTGGTGGGGAGAGGTCTTGAAGGACCAGATAGTTTCAAGGGAATGTCAAGGAGAAAATGTGCAAGAAAAATAAGATCCAAAAGTGAGAATGAGTTATTGATTGTCCATAGAGGAAGGGGAGAAAATAAAAGGAATGTTGTGGCATATAGGAAGAAGATATGAAATAATGTATGAAAACTTCCAAATTAGAAAAACTATTTTGAGGTAAAGCAAATGTTTTGAGAATTATGCATTTTCTTAAGAGGTAAATTGGTCAATGTCTCATTAATACTTTTTACTGCTCATGACCTGCCTTCTTCTGAGTTTTCTTTGCCAAGTCAGCTGATGACAGAAGAACTTTCCATGTCTTTACCACTTTGTGTTGCCTCTGTATGTCTGGGTGTGGCATTTCTCTGCAGTTATTCTACAGTTGCACTTACTCTACTACTGTGTCTGGTTAACAGCTGTCTTGGGAGACCCATGCCCTTGTTGATGAGAGTTTTACCATTTCTTTATGTGAAATTTTTGATTTTCTGAGCCACACCTGCTCAGCTGGACATGGTAAGCTCATGCCTTTGCTTCCTTCACTGCATTTTCTTTTGCATCCTTTATTGAGAGACTTCTGCTAAGGCTGAAGTTCTCAAATCCTTTTTTACACTGTTCATTCACTGTCAAGCATGTTGCGATGAAAGGGACAGCCTAATAACAAGGGACTACCTGCACCCAGACTGAAACATGAGACAGTCTAAAATAAAACTCAAGCCTTGAAGAAGTGATGGTGGGAAGATAAAGAACAGAGCCATAAGACACCCAGATAAAGAGACAAAACACAGTGGGATAAACCTAACGACCTGCAGAAGTGTGACAAGGTGGAGAGATAAAATGTCACACTCTGTCAGCTTCTTAAGGATATAAAATGCACATCCAAAATAGGCAGGTGGATGCCAACCGAAGAAGCTAGGAGATGTGAAAAAATATGCTGTGACCCTTGTTTTCAATGCCATCGCAAGAATTCACACCAGATGACCTGAATCATCTTGGTGCTTCGAATATGCGGCTACAGGGAATTGAGACCAAAATGGATTTAATTTTAAAATAAAATTTCTATTCTATACAGTGTTGCATTGATCATTGCTACACTGTTGCCACAGTGCTGAATCTTTTTATCCTTTGCTTCTGCCTGCTGTCGATCAAATTATTTCCATCTGTTTTGCCAGGTATACTGTAATAAATGTGTCATGTTGCACAAAGAAGGTTGGGACGGGTTTGTGGGTCCACAGCTGATGGCACCTTGACTTCAAAATTATCTTGGGGATGAGAGGAACAAAAAATCAAGGAAAGAGCAAGTGAGTGAGAAAAAAAGGGAAAATCTTTTCAATTTGGAAGAGCAAGGACAAGGTCTTCAGATGAGCATCATCCTCTGGGTGTCCCCTCCAGGATGGTGGATGGTCAGGGATCCTTGAGGTGGGTTCTTTCCCATAACGCCACATTGTTCTTAGTCACTGCATATTTTTCTTACTGCCTGTGGTGTTACTTGTAGGCTAAAATGTGATTTCAGTGGGGTTCCTGTTAACCCACTTATCTTGCTCCTATAGTTTAGATGTCCCCACTAGTCCTGCATAAAAAGTTTATCTTCTTTTTCTTCCTTTCCCAGGACAACCCAGCTTCCCTTAGGATTTGGATCCATTTTTTCCTGGGTTTGATTAATTTCCTTACTGACATCTCCTATAAACCAAACATAGGGAAAGACCCTTTCATAAGTTATTTTGTCTTTCATTTTGGAGTTTTCAATGTTTTCCAATTACAAGTGCAGGCCAGTGTTCATGGTATGTCTTGAAATTCTCATCTCACCTTGTTAATAGGACCCAGACACCTTTCTCAACAGTCCAGTGCATTGCCTCTAACAATGAAGTCTATCTGTTCTAATCTAAGCTTTCCCTGTGAGGGCCAATAAAGAATTCATTCTGTTCTGTTTCTCCTAAATGGAAATTTAGGTAAGCTTTAAATATAAATTACATTATTGCTTTTCTTGCTTCTCTATATATGTGCTTTGTTTACTTTTGGAATCCCATTTTCCCTATTATCTTAATCTGGCATGATGTCTTTGTTTCTACATACAGCCTTTTTGGCTCATAATCACACTGCCTGCTTTACTAAAAGTCCTGCGTAAATGATTAGTTTTTGCCACGTTGTATGCACCTGCCAATGGGTAGCAACACCAGATGACTCCATTACGTCTACATTACATTGTTTCTTTGGTGAGAGAACTGTTTTCAGAAAGGCTGCAACCATACCTAGCAATTTTGGTATGCAGGTGGTGACTCCTACTGCTGCCAGGAGAAGTCTTCTTTCCTAATAGCATGTGTTCCCTGCTAGAGCTGAGTGCAGGCTGCTGTCCTGGAGGTTTTACCACTCCCCCAGTCATTCCTTCTGCATTTCCATCATAAACCAGACTTCAGCTAAACAGCATCTGGTCTTTCCAATAAGGAAGTTTTACAAAAGAAG
Source organism: Haliaeetus albicilla (assembly GCF_947461875.1). Lineage (NCBI taxonomy): Eukaryota > Metazoa > Chordata > Aves > Accipitriformes > Accipitridae > Haliaeetus > Haliaeetus albicilla. Next base: position 5,872,063 of record NC_091515.1, read on the forward strand.
GAAATGGGAGCGTAGATCATGGCTCCCGCTTACCATTTATGCTTTTGACATTCCATCTCCCATTCATGATCTTGCTGATTAATTTATCTGGACAGGCTGCTGTATCTATGCAGATGTCAGCAGAAGGTCATGTGTGGGTAGAAACTGCCTGCAGGGATAATTCAAGATTAGGGATGTATACGAGACCTTTATGTTGCAGGCTGCCTTTTACAACAGGTTTTTTTAAACACAAAAATCACCTGGGACATGTCTGGTGCCTGGTGCTATAAACTAATACAAAACATCACTTATTAAAAGGACAAGGTTATGCTAGGACTAAGTCAAGAGCATACTGATGGGGACTATTCCTTACGTGTTTTCACTGACAGATATGCTACCTTTGAAACTGTATTTGCCCTGATATAAGAAATGGCCAATTTCAAGAACAGACATAGTCTCATTTTCACATGTTCATCATAATAAGACCTCATCAGGTTTCTTCCTTACCCCAACAAGAAAATATCTTTTTTACCTGTATGACAAAATTACCCCCAAAACAACAACAAAAAACCCTCTACTAACAGCTGAAGATGATTGCTTGTTTTCCAGACATTGACCATAGTAAACTGAGCAGTGAAAACTAAGCACATTGCAATTGCTGGTAATAACTGAATGGTTTCTCTACTCCCCACATTACTCTCTTAAATGAACAGAAAATGTGATTGTAATGGATATATTCTCGCTTCAGTGAGCTAGGTAACAATATCAAACTTAGATTGCCTAATGCAAGTAGCCCCTGGATCTTATAAAAGCTGTAAGTTGTTGGAATAATTTCTTCTGCTGAAAATCTCAGACTTGCTGATACAGACAGACTAACATAGAAGCTTAGCAAGTGCATGAAGTTAGGTGCACAGGAAAGTTTTTGAAAGGTGTTATTCATAGGGTGGGGAAAAAAAAGACACTCAGTAAGAGCTGAGTATTTCCTGCTTGCAAGCATGAGCATGGAGTACCTAAACATAACTCTCCTGTCTGATTTGAGATTCTTTAGTGTAACAAAAAGAACTGATTGGGATAAAAACAGCTACTAAGAGCCTCCAGGAGTCCCCCAGCCTCGTGTAGAGCCATCTAAAGGTGGAATGCTCTATAACTCTCTGCATATACTACACGCTGTTGATAGGCAATCCAATCTAACACATAGATAATGCAGTCAAGAGATTCTAGAGAACCATCTAGCTCTCCTTAGAGCAGATACCTGGATCTGTCCTGCTGAATAGCTTCCTGTACCCTGCTGATCTAAACTTAGGTATTTTAATCTGTAGCTCAGCCTTATCTTAGGATCCCATCCCCAGGCCTGGCACTAGTCTACAGTGACAGCCTCTCAGAACAGGGATATCTGCCCAGAGATACGTGACAACGGCTTCAGTGGGTATACTAGATGCTGTGACACCTGAAAGAAGAGGAATTTCAGAGATGATGCCAAGGAACTCAAAAAGCTTAATCTAATATTCATGAGAAAAGTCCCCAGTGGCTGGTAAAACCGAACAATACAAAAGCAACCCATCTACCCTTACCAGAGTTCACAAATACCAGCAGATAAGAAAAAACAGTGAGAGACTTAACACCAAGAATAGATCTTATATGAATCACTGTCCTTTTCCTCAGCTACCAGCACCTCTACCACTCTGTCTTAACTGTAAAGTCTTCGGAGGTGAACTGTCCATTAATGTGTATTTTCACAGAAACTCTTCCATACCTCCTGGGATCTCTTGTGCCAGTGGACTGGAAACTATGTATAAAGTGGCATGCATTAGCAAAACTCAGTGATGTTTTTCACACAGATGAAGCTAGTACATAAAACCCAGAGCTTGAAATTCCTGAACGTAAGGACATAAATGTATTCGTGCATTTCTCAGACCTGACACTCCATCACAAACATGGAAGATTTCTCTTAACCATTGTGGAAAAAGAGATGCAGGATCTTCTAAATAATATTTACAGGATTTAGTGCCATGTTCACAGACTCTTTCTTTGATGCATTCTGGTGATTTTCCACTGGCCATCACCATGTTCACATGCCAGGTTAGTTTTTCTAAAGAATGCTAAGTCTGTGTTATGGAGACCAGCTTTGTAAGATATCCTTGTTGGTTTTTGCATTAAAATGGATCATACAAATTGGAGAAGAATGACAATCAGTCATTCACATATCACATAATTGCCAAAGGTTTGAGATATATCACATAATTGCCAAAGGTTTGAGAAAAAAAATTGTGCTTAAGTAAGGGCGTGAAATATGATCATTAAACTAATTTCAGTGGTGGTGCTGCTGGTTTTTAAAAAAATCAGCAGGCAGATCAAATGAATTGCATTTTGATGTCATTCAGGAGACATCAGCTGAAAAGTTATCTCTATACCATATTGTGAAATACCTCTCCCAAACCTATGAGAAGATTTAAGCTCTATCACTTTTAGGACTTTTAGACAGAATCAGTGTTACTGTGAGGAAGCTGATGGATCATAACTGTCACTCCTATCCATTTCACACCCATAACATCCAGTGCTTGAAGGTTTTCCTGCGGGATAACCCATATTATTCCACATTTGCCATGAGGAACTGTGAGTTAAAAGTGAAGACAGACAGATAATGAGCATAGATGGTAACTTTTTTACTGTTGAACCTTGCTTGTAATTCAACAGAAAAAGACTTTGGATTCTTCAACATTTCCCCCCCAATTCTCCATATCACTGTTGTAGTGTATTTCAATATATAATTTGGTATTATTTTTAAGCAGTTGTTGCTTATTGCATATCCTATTATTTTAAACATTTAAATATGTGTTAGTTTTCTGTTGTCTTCATAATTTACTCTCTAAATTTGTAGACTTTTTCCAAAACTTTTGATGTTCTGAAATGCTGTCAGTGAGAACATAGCAGTGTGGAATTAAAATGTAGGAAGACAATTATTTCATCAGAAATGTGAGAAGTGATTCAGACACTTGCAAGGAGCTGGCAGATATGACAATTCACCTAGAAGAGACTTGAATCCTATCTGTATGCCAAGCAAGATACCTGGAACATCTTAAATATCCTTCTGCATCTACATGCAACCAAATGACTCTCATCCTATAATTGTACATAGAGTTGTTTATGGTACATTGAGGAGACTGTAGATGTCCACAAATAGTTTTACAACAGAAAGTTACTGAACCTTCCCACATATATACTATACTGTTGTTCCATCAACTCAGTACTTTTTCAGTAACAATTTGTCTTGCTACCAGGAAAAACATCTCATTTTCTGATTACATGAGTACTTGTAGATGACTTGGAAGAAAGAAATAGGAATTCCTATAAGTAAAATCCTGATCTAATATATAATTTCATGACACTCTGTTTAAGCTCAGAGCTTTAATTGTTGTTCAATTAATATTCTCAAAGCAAATTTAATCTCACCCAAAACATAGCAAAAACCTGTTCCCTTTTTATGCAGTATCTACATTAAGACCACTCCAAATGGCAACCCACAGGCGCATGCAGAATGCGTGTGTCTGTGTTTGTGTATCCCATCCAGCCCATCAACTTCTCTACTATGGTTGTAACACATAACAGTTCAGCTTTCCATCAGTTTAAGTGAAACTAATTGTTGATTCCTGCAGAAAAGGTCTTTCCTCTCCTTTCACTCTGCCTCTTCACGTGTTCACGTGGAGGTCATGACTGTGCATGTGGTTAGCCACACCAGTTCCCTGCTTTAACTGAAAATTAACTCACTGAGCTCACTTTCTGGCTGAAAATTAATCTGGCTGACAATGCAGATACATAGTATCAAATGCAAAATCAAAGGAAAAAAATAAAGAAGGAAAATGTATTTTATGCACTTAATCAGAGGCTGCAAAGGGAGTAAACCATCTTTTCAGCTCTATTCTCTGATCTTTTCTTAGACATTGCAATCAGTTTCATATTCTCTTTTGTTTTAATTCAGATATTTGGAAAATTAAAAAAAAATACAAACACAAAACTGCAGTCAGAAAAGCAAAGATTAGCAATTCCCTCATATTTAAACATTTATGTCTTCCCTAGATTTTCTTCAGATTGAAGCAACTACATTTTTAAAGACCTACTCCATGTTTTTAAAGACCTGCTCTGCAGGCAAAAAAGTCTGAAGTTGTCCTTCATCTGCTTTTTCTTTTACCCGTCAAATGAAGAGCCTAAGGATTATTTTATAGCTTTTCCTGAATTCTGGTTAGCAACTTTATCAGTTTGAAATCTCTGAGTAGTGATAGATGTGGGTGGTTGTTTGCTTTATGGATTCTCACTTGATTAATGGGCCTTTCTTCTGCTTAAAAATACATGTCTGTTATAATCTGCAAACAAGAAGTTCTGAATGGCCATCTGCATTTGGTTTTCATCAACATTCTCAGCAGTTAGTTAGATTTCCCATGACGTAGTCTGTCTGTGTGTGTTATTATGGAGAGGTTCAGCAAGGACACACCTTGCATGAGTGGAGGACAAAACCTCAGGCATGAAGCCTTCTTTGTATTTCAGCTAATCTGGAATAAAATAATTTTATTTGGGACCGTCTGCTGAATACATACTGGTGATTAAATGGAATTTTTAAATAAGATGGAGAAGGTGAAGGTAAACAGAGCTTTTAATTGCACGTTTCTGCACAGCATTACAAGAGGTTGTTTCATGGATCAATAAAGGCATGTAGAAAACAGCATTTAGTTCTGGCCAGAGCAGACACTGGTGATGTCTCACATACCTGCCAGCACGGGGATCACAACATCTGCTGTGCAGTAGCATTGCACTGTGCACTCAAGGCTCCATCTGCAAGCAAACACAAAAAGTTTGCTGAATATCTTGAACCTTAGGGTTCAAGATCTCTTTTTGCTCCCAGGCATGGAGTTATAAGAATATAAAGAGTCCCAGTGGCAGTAAATGACTTTTCCAGAAGTGTTGTTTTCATTGCACCTTACTGACTTGAATAATAATTAAAAAAAGTTAAAACATGCAGTTTCTTCCAGCCCAGTCCCATAAAAACATCACAAGCTTGCAAAGACAATAAAAAATGCAGGAATTGCTTTTTTATATTGGGGGTTAGGGAAATGTGAGTAATGGGGTTGTTTTGTTTTTTTTTAATTTATAGATTAGGGAAGAGAGGAAAATGCACAAATAAACACAGCTAAAGTTAGCAAAGGTTATTAAAAATTTATACCCTGTGACAATGCTTTTAATACTGTAGCCATCTGTGCTTGTCAGCGTAAGAGTTTAGGTAGACTTCAGAGGTTTTAAGAAATAGGGATACTTTTATGCGTTGCAAAAGATAAAAAAAACCCCAACCAACAATGACCAAAAAACCCAAACCCAGACATGAAGAATTTAGAATTAATGTAACTGAAATAATTAATGTAGCTTTCAGGAGATACACATCAAAAGCATTACCATAATAAAGACTTATAAGCTCTGAAAAGACTGGAGATATCTAGTTAAGATAATTTACATAAATATTCCATTATCTTTGGTCTTCATTAATTCACTTAATGGCAATATTGACATGTGGAAATTCTGACAAAAAACTGGTTAATGAAGTTGTACATGGAGGCTTTTTTGACATTGTGGAACACATCTTCTAATAAGAGCTAACACTGTCACAAAAGATGTATGAAGTCATTTTTAGATGCATTTGGAGTTAGGTTTTGTAGTGTTTATAGACTGGTTTTGCACAGACTTTCAGAAATAGAAAACCACGCAGCAAATTGGTTGTTTGGCTTTCCAGAAGTCAACCCTACTGAGGCTCTAAAAGAAACGGAATGTTTTAGGCACTGGGTTGAAGTGCTGTTTAAATATTTAACTCCTTTCTGCAAGTCCTCCCTTTCCAGTCCCAAGGTAATCCAGTATATAATTGACCTCTATAAAAACATCATGAGCCACACTTAGACTCCTATTTGCAATTATTTTAATAAAGATTCAAAGGGGAAGAGAATAGGTAGGTGAGTCTCTTGCTGCCCAGCAGAGATACATCACTTTTGTTTCTGGACAGCAGTTTCATTACAATCCCTCTCCTTTAAGACAGCTATTCTGTTTCTGTGTGCATCCCAGCAGAGCACATCAGCACACATTACTTTATTTGTCACAGCTCCTGTTTACAGTAGCATATGAAGGCCTCCCTTCTTCTCAGGTTGTTGCTCTTCTAATATATGCCTGGCCCATGAAGCTCCCTCTCATTTAATTTTGCACTTTGCGAGGCATTGCCAGCAACAAAATCTCAGTGTGGCTTTTTGATTTGAGTGGGTTTGGATCTTTGGCTTTACGATGCATCTAATGGCACCTGAAAAGCTAGCAGCAGGCCATTAACTGGTTTAGACCTAGGTACATAAGGAGATGTCAGGAACCTATATGCCTCCTTAGGGGTTTAACATTAAGGTCCCACCGCAACTGCAGCGAGCAGTTTAAATTCCCACTGCTGGGTATTCACAAGGCCATTTACTTCTCACTGGCAGCACTGAGCAAATAAACCCTGGCTCATACCCAAGTTGCATCAGGAGCCGCTAAACAGTGAATTCCTGACTTCTGCAGTTACTGGAGCCTGGTGCCATCAACATACCCAGAGCATACCCACACCATGCACTGGAGGAGGTGGCATCCCCTTTTTTCCCCCTTTGCTTACAATTAACTTCATGGTCAAAATTCTCACACAGTGTTTATAAGACCAACAGCCAAATCTGCCTCACGCCCCTGAGAATGTGAGTCTGTGTTTCCTGCTTTCCAGCTGTTTGCTTTAACCGATGGGGAGAGCGGGTTGGAAAAGAGCAGAGTTTTGCTCAATTTGTAGCTGAAATTTGGATAGGAGTCAGCATTTTGATAGTGTGGAAGGGTGCTAATTTACCAGATTGAAAACATACATGCCCACTGTCTTCACACAGACCTTTTTATATACCTTCTGCTCCACTTTCTGGAAACACCAGAACTTCGTTCTTTTACTTTATGATGAGAAGGGGACAAAGTTGCCTCCACTTCTCTTCCCACCATCTCGTAAAGAAACTTATAGATGATGCAGCATTGCTGTGCTCACCATTTTCCCCATGCCTCCATAGCACTTATTGTTAACAATTAAGAATAAATTTATGGTCCTAACTGACACCTGGTACCCAGTGACCTGCAGTTGCCTGGTGATTTTCTTATGTCCTGACTAGGTTGTTTGCCTTTTGTCAAACTTCTCTGCCCTTCTACAACTCAATTATTTTGTCTCCACGGGTTACCCGGTTGCTACTGAAAGATGCCTCCTTTGGTTGTCTGTGTATATTAGCAAACATAGTAAATTTAAAAAAAAAAAAAAAAAAGTTAAAAATGGAAATAGATGTGAATACTCAATAAATTAAGATTGAAAGAGTAGAGATTCATCAGAAGTGAGAAGTGTAGAGCTAGACTAGGAAAGCATCTTAGACAAATAGCAAAAATTAAAACCGTTCACAGGTGACATAAGACTGATCCCCCACAGCTGCTGCATTGACACCTCCCGAGCCCTGTCGTGAGTGTATTATACAATAGCCCAGAGTTTTATATCTCTTGTGTTCCATTTGTAGGATGGATGATCCTTCTCCTCTCGAGGCTTGCTCCACCTTTCAGTACCCTGTGTCTGTTTTCCCACGCCACACATTACTGTGGCCCCTGTTGCAGGAGGTTCAGTTTGGTTTCTCTGAAAAGAAAACCTATTACTATAGGTAGTAGGATAGTGTAAAGTATGGCCTAACAAGCATCAAGTGCAGATGTTAAAGATTTATGTCAGAAAAGTGTTTGTGTTGCATACTGAGCCACTAATGTATATGCACGCTCAGGGGACCAGGTGTCAGAGTCAAGCACTGGAGGGACTATGTTTTATTGAATTTGTTTCTTAGCCTCCATCAGTCTAAGGGACAGAGTTTGGGAACAGAGTCTAAGAGAAAGGTAGAAAGCTTTTCTACCACTAGCCGCAGCCTGCAAAATTATGCAGCTTTTCTATGTTTTGGGACTCAATATTGTTTAGAGCAGCTTAGACACTTAATTCAGGGTTGTGAAATGAAGCAGATAGTAAAAACCACTAGGGCTTAGAAAGGAGAACCTGTCCCTGCAACCTTTGCTGATCCAAGAAGCTATCCAGGCACAACTTACACGGATTTTGGTTGCTGAACTAATGTCTAGAGGAGAAAGCAGCAATATATCTGTCGCATAGGTTAACTCCTCTTGCAATATACAAGTAACATTGTATTTTTTTTCTGCCCTGAAAGCATGTTTTCATCTAACAGGGAATAAATACTAATAATATGGTGCCTGTTTTAGAAAGAACAGATCCAGTCCTCTAAATTCATTTAATTCTCTTGAGATTTGCAGAGCATTAGAGGATTTTATTACTATTGATTTCTTTTTCAACCTGACTTAGATCAGGACCTATAATTTTCAGGTGTGATTGTACTGATGCGATCCTGTTAAGTACCTCTTTTTGTAGGGATGTGCAGATAAAAATTTTGGATATCTGAACATAGCTATACTACCTGTAGTGTTGTGCAGACACCTTCTATGGCTCTAAAGACATTGGTTCAAGAAAGGAACTGGTATAGCTCGGCCTGAGCAGATTAAGCCGACTGGCAGCGCAGAAGAGGCATAGGGGACAGCTCAACTCTACCTCCTGGCTCAGGGTGGGAAGGCAGTGTCATTTACAACTCATTTCGCCTATGAAACAGTCCCTAATGGGATCGAAGTCCTTTGCCCTTTTCCTCTACTTTCCCTTTTTAGTTATTTATACTAAAACAGGTGTATTGATTAGGGTGAATCGTCACTGTGGCCATAGTAAAGACAAAATGTGATTCTTTGTCATGCAAAGGGGACATCAATCGTTCATTAACCTGCATTCGAAGCAAGCGTGAATTAAGGAAATAATGAAAATATTGGGTTTGTGTGAGAAGGCAGGGAACACGTTTGCTGGCTTTTTCTTTTCCTCCTATTCACCGATAGATGGTGGCAAAACTCCTTCCTTATAATTGTTGTAGGCTTGTGGTTGTACCAAGGCGATGTTATCACTGCTTCCTCAAGCACTTCTCACCCTCATTCTGTTTTCTGAATATCATAAAATCTTTTCCTCCCTAATATTAGTCTCACTTCTTTCCAGTTTTTCTTAGCAAAAAGCTGTAGGAAGTTCCAACTTCATTTTAATCTTCTTTCCATGTAATGCTATACCTTCATCTCTTTCTCAAGCAAAGCAGGGAAAAGGTGCAGTGATTAATCCCTTTAGAGTTCTCCACGTCTGAAACCTGGGGGGGATTAATCATTTTAACAGCTGATGTAGGTATGTGGTGGATGTTTTGTGTCTTTAAAGCAAATCTAAAAGATAAACTGCAGCTCAGCCAGATGCCACAGCCATGCTTCAGGGATCAGGAACACAGATTCCTTGGGCTAAATACACAAGGAGTCAGGATGGATCATCTGAATATCTGTGAGCCTCTTAAAAAAATTTTCTTCGATAATAGCTGCTGCCCTTTAAAAAGAAAGCCTTTTGAATAAGTGGAGTGAGCAGAAGCCCATGTAAGAGTACCTCAGCATCACACAGCTTGCTCTTTGTTTCCAATGGAAGATTTTTCACTACAGTATGCACAGGGCATTAAAGGGTGATGCTGGCATTACCAAGCACCATCTTATATTGTGCTTCAGCTGTATTAAGCTGTTGTAACTGTCATGTGTGAAAGTTTAGCATGGAAAACTTTGTTATATAAAAATACTGGCCTATTTCACAAAAAAAAAAAAAACCACAAAAGAAAAAAAAAAAACACAACAAACAACAGGTCTTCAGAAAGGAAAGTTGTTCCACAGTGCATGTGAATCTGCTTTTCCCTCAAACTGACTCTTTTGCCTAGTACAGAATGTTCATAAACCACTGTGCAGTTTTACACCCATTTGTTTAGAACATACCAATTTTCATTTTTTCACTTAGTCTCCTGTAATGTTTCCCTTTATCTCTAATCACGTTTTAATTTCACTGAGCCAGTACAGTGCAAAATAGCAAAAATGAACCTTCACTGTAGCAGTGTAACAGTTGCTCAGTAAGTAATATTTAGAGAGAAGCATTTTGATTTATTCTATAATCTCAGTGGCTAGGCAGGTTTTCTACATTTTGTCAAACCAAGAAAGAACAGCACTGAAGATGTGGGAATAAATATTGGAAATATGTAGCCAAACACAGCAATTGGAATGGGATGGAGAACAACAGAAACAACAGTAATGGCCTGATAAATATATCACATTGAGATGGTAACATTATAAATGTCATAGAGCCCTTGTACAAACCTCAGCTCTCAAATTTTTCCAGTCTGGAGGCCAGTGATGGAGCTCTGAAGTCATCCTCTGAGGGTCTGCAGGCACATGAGAGCATACAACACATGTTTTTTTCAATGGGCCACTACTAGCACACTCCCTATGTAAATCTTCAGAAGACTGTTCATTTGGACACTATCCTATTAAAGGATAATGCAGAGGAAGAAGGCCTTCATTTTTTTACTGTGAGAGGAGCCAGGAAAATTAGGACTGATTTATGAATTTATGGAGAAGACCAATCAGTAGGAGTGCTATTAGATCTGTTAATTAATGAGCACTCAGAAGAAAATAGATGTATCAAGACATTCCACTACTAACAGGAAAAAAATAAACAGGCAGAATGATTGGAAAGATTATCTTTCCCTCTTTTCCCTCATTTTTTTTCTCTTTATGGCAAAATTGTTATGTATTTGGCTTTGCTAGTAAAGAAAAAGGCAGTTGCAGGTGTATAGGAATGAGCTAGGTGGTTTATAGCCTTGGTAAAAAGCAGAGATTTTAGACTTAAAGTTGGTCCAAAACTTTGTCCTGCTGCTAACAATCAGGGAAGAAGTGTGGAGAATGTGGTCGCAAGTGGCAGTCTGGGCTGCAGGGACTGTAGGATGACAGAGTTCAGCATCCAAAGGAAAGCTAGAGGAGTGAGGACACTGGAATTCAGGACAACAGGCTTTGGCTTGTTAAGAGACTTTGTAGGCAAGGAAAAAAACATCCTGCTCTTCTTGAAGATTGAGAATATTCACAGAAACCTGCTTGGCTAAGCAAAGAGTTTCTTAACAAACTAATAGTGAAATGGAGGTGGAAATAAGAACATAAAGGAGGAGTATAAAAGCATTGCTCAGGCACAAGAGGGTGAAATCAGGATGGAAGTGGGCTAGTGCTTACAGAAGTGGGACATACTCAGACCTGGCCAGATAGGAATTAACTCAGTGCACTGATGTAATTGAAGATTGCTATCTCCTGTCTTCAGAAATTATTCTAATTAGGGGCAGTCCCTGATGGCAGGGAGAAGGTTAACGGTACATCTATCTTTATAAAAGGTAAGGAAAGGATCTAAGGAACTGCAGACTGGTGTATGGACAGAGGCGATCTATCTGAGAACACTGAGAAATCTGGCTGATGTCTCTCTGAGGCCAATCTACTTAATCTTTCAAAGATGATGGTGATCAAAGGAAGTCCCTGAAGACTGGAGAAAGGCAAGTCTTGAACCCACCTTCAAAGGGGGAAAGAGCGATGATTTGAGGAACTACAAGCACGACAATCTTGCTTTGGTGTCCGAGAAACTCATGGAGCAAGTCCTCCAAGGAGAAGGAGGAGAATGGAAATAGGCGGATTTAACAAGGGTAAATTATACTTGACCTATCTCATTGCTTTCAATGACAAAAGAATAGATATGATCCACTTCGTGGATGAAAGGAAAGCAGAGGGGCTGAGATATACTTTTCTAAAACTTTACATAAAACTCTCCCACCACAGCCTCATTGATAAGCTGAAGAAATACAGATTGGCCAGACTCTTAGATGAGCTGACAATTGTCCAGACTGCAGGTCTTACTGGGTAGTGATCAATGACTTGATGTCTGTTTGGCAGCTGGTAAAAGTGGAGCATGACAGACATCAATACTTGGGCCAATACTGTTCAATATCTTCATCAACTGCCTAGATGTTGAGAAAGTGTGATTCCTCAGCAGATTTCTGAACGATTCGAAGTTAGGGGAGAAGAAGATGGTAAATGAACTGTAGATCCTCATTTCAGTGAGACCTTGTTAAAATTAAAGATTAGATTATCGAGGAACCCTTGAAGTTCAGCAAGGGAAAGTGCAAAGATCTTCAGGACAGAGCCTACGCATTGGTACAGACCAGGAACAAACTGGCAGCTCTGCTGAAGAGGACCTGAAGTAACACTGGATGCCAACACACTTATGAGCCAGAAGCATTTTTTTGTTGCGAATGAGACAAAACACGCACTGGGTTGCACTAAGAAAAGCACAGCCATCATCAGATGAAGGGGCATTACGATCCCTTCTTGCTCAGTACTGGTGACACCACACCAGGAATGCTGGGCCTGGTTTGGGCCTCCTAGTTCATGTGGGCTGTTGAGAAACTGGGGACAGTTCAGTAACACTGAGGACCTATTCCAGGCAGAGGTACAGAAGGATTTTTCCCTCCCTGGTGATGCCTGCCTGGCCAGCAATGACTCTTTGAGTGCCTTATTGGAACAGTGATGTTGTGGTTGAACCCCAGCCAGCAACTAAGCACCACACAGCCGCTCACACAGGTCCCCCCCACCCAGTGGGATGGGGGACAGAATCGTGACAAAGAAGTAAAATTCATGGGTTGAGATAAGAACGGTTTAATAGAACAGAAAAGAAGAAACTAATAATAATAATGATAACACTAATAAAATGACAATAGTAATAATAAAAGAACTGGAATATACAAGTGATGCACAATGCAATTGCTCACCACCCGCTGACCGATGCCCAGTTAGTCCCTGAGCGGTGATCCCCCTGCCCCACTCCCCCCAGTTTATACACTAGACATGATGTCCCATGGTATGGAATACCCCTTTGGCCAGTTTGGGTCTGCTGCCCTGGCTGTGTGCCCTCCCAGCTTCTTGTGCCCCTTCAGCCTTCTTGCTGGCTGGGCATGAGAAGCTGAAAAATCCTTGACTTTAGACTAAACATTACTTAGCAACAACTGAAAACATCAGTGTGTTATCAACATTCTTCTCATACTGAACTCAAAACATAGCACTGTACCAGCTACTAGGAAGACAATTAACTCTATCCTAGTTGAAACCAGGGCAAGTGAGCACACTAATGCTTAGCCTAATAGCTTGTTAAATCCTATTTTTTGCTTATGTTAGCTACTAAACGAGTGGTTTATACTTATAAGCTGTGTATAGCCTGCTTGCAGAGTGTCTCTGAGCCCAGTTAAAGATACCTGAACAAAAAGACTCAAATTGGAGGCTGTCGCAGAGGCCAGAAATTATTTGAGAGACTGTGGCTTCTAACAAACTGTCCCCCTCTTGGTGAGAGGACCAAGAAGAATGGGTGAGTAATAAATTATGAACCCTACTTGAAAAAGGATGAAAACAAATTCCTGATGTCTGACCTGATTTTTTCAGACCACCTCACCCTAGCTAGCTACATGCATAACTTTGCCACAAGTGCAAAACAGCTGTTCTTTCCACTGCAACTACTGAAATGCATGCAAATTTCAACATTTTTTATAAAGGTCACAGAAATCAAATTCTTCAGCTTCCCCAATGGACTGAGGGGTAAAAGACATCCAAAGTACCAAACCTTTCCCTCCCCCAGGACAGACAAGATTGTGTCACAAAGCTCTTTAGCTGACAAGCTTTGATGGTATCCATCAATACCTTGGTATCTATAGGACAGAAAAGCAAGGACAGGGACTGAAGGAACTGAAGAATTCTGTTTTGCTCATGGCAGTCTACCACATGGGCTTGGACTGGGTTGGACTGGCCACGGTTAATGGGCAAAAATGGGTTCCCTGTATATGGGTTCATTAGTAGAAGGGACTGATGCGTGGTAAAGCATTAGACATTTTTGAGAAGAAATGTGGCATCAGTCTAAATCAAGCAATGGCATTGGGCTTAATAATTTGGGTACCTAACTCACATATACTGAAAACTGTGATATTATTGTTTAATCAGTTATTGCCCTTCACTATGCTATCACCAAATCTACATAACCACCCAAGAAAAACACATCCATGTTTCAGTAGTCTTGTAAATAAGGTCCTGACCACAGATTGCAATCATATCAGTCTACTAAAAAGAAAAAAGTGGTATTTAATATACTTCATGGGTATAACTTCAGAGAGAGCTAATGAAATCTGACCACCGGTTGTGGGTTTTTTTGTTTTGTTTTGTTTTTTTCTTTGCTTTGCTTTGTAATTAAACCTTTATTTTGCTGAATCACATTACTAGGGAAAATTTATTCTAAGATCTGAAGTCCCTGGGTCTGCTGCACTTACGCTTAATTTAGAGTAAGATCCTGTTATTTAATATCATATGTACTTTTATTTCCTACATCTTCTATATCTGTCTTTTTGCCTCTGATTTTCTGTGGACTTATTATGAGGTGTGATTATCTGAAGATTTTCCTCAAGGTGTTATACTTACGTTCATAAGGCTACATATTCTCTAAGTTCCCCCATATATAAGCAATACCAATTTATATGAATGTTTTTGATCACTATTTTTTTAATCTCACTAGGTCTAACTTCTCTATTATGAGAAGAAATAAAGAAAGTATGCTGTCTCTTGCCTGTCGTAGTTCCTGTAACATATCTTATTGGAAGTCAGCATTTGGAAGGGGAATAAAGCCTATATGGGAGTAAGGTCACAGGTATGAGGAAGAGAAAGGAGGGTTGAGAGCTGTTAAAAGCTAATCCTCTCCTTTAAGCATCTGAACACAACTCAATTATCAAAAATGGGGTGCTGTATGTTTGCATGGGTAGGAAAACATACATGATTGAAAGAGCCATTGGCCATTCCATGTAATCTGTCACAATAAGAAAATTGAAAAATCATCAATATTATACAGTAGAAGATGTGCCACATGAAATCACTGCCTTTAGGTATCTTTTTTTTGCAGCTTTCTTCCCCAAACCCTGATGTGAACTACTTAACCCAAGGTTCACAGTATTTAATTACTGTTCTCACCTCAAGTAGCTCTAGAAGCATCAGTGCTCTGAGAGCCGTACCTGCACATTAAAGATGTGATGAGAAAGAAAAGATAAGCAATTTACATTTCAAATTAAGAGTAACTTGTCCCACACTTAGTTTTGCAATCAGCTTTTTTCTCCCTCCCCCCAATAATTTAAAATAGCTTCCTGTATGAAATAGTTTTTCTGTAAGCATATCATTTCAAGGTCCAATTCTGATTAAAGAAAATTGAAGAAAGCAGCACTAAGTTCCTATATATGCTTTGGTACATATTTGTACCTGTGATGGCAATCATATTTTCATTAGATGTCACAGAACAAACTATTAAGTGAAGAACTGAAGAAATCAGATATTCTATGACTGTATTTTCTTTTTGCCTTCAATTAAGCACTATAAAACAAATACCAGGACTACATAATAAAAGACAGAAATCTGAATATATATCAGTTTTACAGTTATTTCTGTTTCAGAATCACCTTTATAATGTGTCTCTATAGGAGAGACAGATAAGTGTCTTAACTTCTTGATTCTTATCTGTGACACAGATGTCGACAATAGAAAAGTCAGAGTCAAAGGTGAGAGTCGGTGAGACTTCATAATGCTTATTTTACAGAGCACCTGAATTTGTCTCTTTCACATATTTAGTAACAAGACTGGGATGAATCCCGTGGAAACAGAAAGGGTAAGACTGAAGTCCTGGGTCACTGACCCTAAATTATTCATTCCAGTACCCTGATATGGAAAGAACTATACAACATAATCTGGTTCAGAAATTTATTAACTCTTTCATTATTATTATTCTGGTTCAACTATTTAATATGAAACCTGCTTGAAAACCTTAGTGTTTTGATGTTTATAAACTTTTAAAATTTCCAGCCTACCTATGTTTGAAGTCATCTGGTTCAAGCTCTCACTCAAATCAGTGTTAACTTTAATGTTACACCCAGCTTCAATGCTAAATCAAGTTGCTCAGGATATAGCTAGTCAGTGTTTGAGTATCTCGGTAGCCTGTTCCAATGCTTGACCACCTTCGCTGTGAGGAATTTTTTCCTTAATACATAACCAGAATTTCCTTTTCTTGCAACTTCTGTCCATTGCCTCTTATCTTATAGCCTACAAGTATGAGATGCTAAGCATAATAATTCTAATGATGAATCTTGTCTAGAATTCTAACATCTCTCATGATTGAAGTTAATACATAATGTTACAGGATGAAACACAAAGTCATTCTTCAATGATGATAAAATAAGAGATATTAGGTGATTTTTGTGATGTCACCCAGTGTGTTTGCTAATACCTGAAAAGATTCTTGATACATCAAGTCCCTCTGCTGGGGACAATCCACTGGAGTTTAAGTCTCTGAGAGAGACACAAACCTGTTAGCAAAGTATTATAAGTCATGGTTACAAACTGTAGCTTGCAGTAATAAAAGTTTTAAAGGTACTGAATAATCACAGGACAGAGGATGAGTGCTCAGCATGTTCTAAAAATCAGATACATGTATGCTTAAATAAAGACGTAGGCACCCCACAAACATCTTGTTTGAACTTTTGGCCACTGTGTTTTCAAGTAAGCTGCACTCTTGTCTTCTTAATAACATTTACAGGATGAGTGAGTGGGTGTCTGGCTTGTCTCAGTGTCTTGCTATTGAAAGTTTATGCAGGAGAAAAAGGTCAATGTATTCACCTCTGAATCACAGCAGTGGAAAGGAAAAGAAAAAAAGCAGGGATTTTCTTGCATTGCTGGATTTACATATGTCCTTGGGGAACAGACATCCATGTGCCAGCTGTAGTCTTGTCTGCTGAAACCAGCTAGCTTTGCCTGTTAATACACAGCTTGCTTAGAGGAAAAGGTCAAGGCAACTTGTATTAATTACAACTTATATTAATTACATATCTGAGGTTGCACAGTAGCCATTCAAAAGCACCTGTCCATAGCAAAGGCTGTGGTTTGTAAAAATGAAACAGTATTCCAGGCAAAGGCAATTATAATAAATACCTTTTCAATTAATGCTGCTGTGACATTAATGAGATACACAGTCAGTACTGCTACTACTTTTGGTTTGTTTAGCTTTCTTAGCACTGTTTATCTGAGAATCTCAAAGAGATTAAGGTCATTAATCACTTAGACTTCACAGAAGCTTTTAGAAATTTCTTTTGTCTAAAAATCAGATGACTGAAACTTGCTGAAGGTTGAATTAGTGGCAGAGCTAAAAAAATCATGTATAATTCTTACTTTGGTACTTCCCATGGGTGAGCAGTACATACTCTTGCACCCAGTACTGGTACCCATTTTCATTTCTCTGAGTTCTGGCTGTCTTTTTAGTCACCATGGAGCAAGGGAAAGGACCCTGTGGAGCAGATGCAGTCAGCAACAGTTTGCCAGAAGTATGCAAACCAGATGAAAAAAACAAATGAAAATGAGACATTTGAGTCTTATTTACTTCACAATGTTTTTTATAATTAATAAGAAACTTACTCCTTGGGGTTGGTTTTATCCTGGTTTTGTTAAGAAATTGTTTCTTCGAGACTGAGAAAGAAAACAAATATACTAAGGTTTACATGTTAGTGCTAGTCACTAAGCTAGGCTAAAAACATTCTCTCTAACATAATTACATTGATTTCTTCCTTGTATAAATAATTTTTTAGTACAGAAAGCTTTACGTATCTAAATAGAAAGTTTTACAAACATAAAGATCATGATTTTCATCATAAGTGAAAAAGACTATTCAAAGAAGCTAAAAAATCAACACAATGACTGAAAGCTTAATGTATTAATCTGAATTTTATACAAATGCATATATTTAATTTCCAAAATTAAGTATAATATGACCTCTGACGTACCACAGGCCACAGGATTTCATTCTGGACCCGAGCATAGAAATCAGTAATTGGGTTTTGGCTGGGGACCACTTAATGTGAAGACAAGCAATCACTCCACCTTCATATTTTGTTTCAAGAGCCAATCCAACTGTTAAATCTTATGCTTTAATCTTAACTTGAAATTATTCTGCTTTTTCCTCCCAGTGGGATTGGCTGGGATATTTTCAGCTAGACAGTTTAAACTGGCAGTTCTGTCAACACAGAAGTAGGTCACAAGCTCTGATGGAACAGATCCTAGAGTCCTGCCTTCTTTTTTTTCCAATATAGGGAAATGTAACTTAAAAATCCCTTGGACTTTTAACAGGAACACAATATTTCAATAACTTCCTACTTAGGAAAGTGTTCTGACTTCTATCCATTGCTACAGAATTTGGTAGCAGTGACAACTCTTGCTCTGCATAATTGAGATATACTTAACATGTCTACTTTCAACTCTGAGATTTTGTCATTTTCGGTCCCAGGGAAAATCCACCCTAGAACAGCAGAGATCGGATTTTCTTCACATAAAGGAATTTAGATTAGTAGGAATCATCTCTTCTTTGGTGATTGAAAAGTTAACCATTTATTTTAAAGGCATTATTTTGGCTTCTGTTGTAGTGAGTGGAGAAAAGCAAGACACTCTAATGAATGATTTTTCGTACCTCTTTCTTGTCTCTAACAGTGGGAACCTGGACAAGCAGTTTAGGAAAAACATCTAATTTTAGATGGCTCTAGCTGCATGAACTTACCCAGATGTTAAATCAGCACTGGGTATTTTCTAATAGAAGATAGAAGAAATTTCTTAGAATGTCATATTACAGGGTTTTGCTTCCCCCCCCCGCCCCGCCCCCTCAAGATTCTTCCTTTGAAAAGCTGTATAATAGAATTTATGTTTCATAGACAGCAGAGAAAAAATGCAATCTATATCTGTAGGATCAGTGTATCATACAGTAAATGCAGTCCTGTTATTTTACCCAGATTTTACTTCTCCAGCTGAATTAGAGCAGTATACACTACTGGAAATTAATAAACCAATGGCAGGCTACCAATTAAAAGCTGATAGATGTTGTTTGCTCTGTCCAGTTTATCACATGGTCACTTTAACCCATCTAAAATTATCAACAGCTACCAAGCCCTTGACAAGCTGTGTTTTTTAGTCATCTAACATGTTATCCCTATTACCACATTCTGATTAAGCATGGGATGTTCTCCCATCCTGCAGAAATCTTTCCGCATACAATTGGACTAACCATTCATAGAAGCAAGAAAACCAGACAAAGTTAGCAAATGCCAGATTACCTCATTACAATCAATTGGCTGAAAGACTTGGTGCAGGTAAAGCATTCCTTTGTCCCATTGCCAGTGAAATTTGTGCACTGGTCGGTGACTGGGAACAAACTAGAATCTTTCCCTATTTGCTTAGTTCCTTTATTTGGATGGGGGACAAGAAGGCAGTTCATTCTGTGGCATTGCACAGTCAGTAGAATGGTCAAGTTGAAACAACAGTCTTACACCTAAATTACTGGACTATTTTCTGAACCCTTACTCCTCTGCCCCCACCCCTAATAAACTGGCATTCCAAGTGTGAAAGACACCTGAAGACAGACAAGCAAAAATGTCTAGAGTTAAGGGATGGGTTAACATTTCTTGTTTTAAGTAGTTTAATGTGTCATTTTTTCTCCATCATTCTGATACCACAGAATGATGCAACTGCAGGCCAAGGAGCAGATTCCATCACTGAAATCAAATTCTAGATGGAGTAATACTGTAATGCACTTAAGCATATTCTGCACAAAGATGAGCTGGGGAGATGAGCAGGAGGCGTGAGTAACATGACCTAAATCTATAATGAAAGCCTGCACATCTACAATGCTAAAACTTTCAGTGAGTATGACATGAATTCTAGGGCACTGAATTACGTCATCTCTCTGTATTGTTTTTTAGTAAGACTTGATAAGCTTCCATTAAATGGAAGAAAATCACTGCATCACGTTCCATCCCAGCAATTACTAATGTAACAGAGCAGCCTGCGAAACAGTCAAAATGTTAAGTCAAAAAGGGTGCCCAGGTGAGGTCTACAATGAAGAACATAAAGTGTTATTCGGGACATTTGAAATACTACTTTTTAGGTATAAGAAGAGATTATCATCACTTTTGTGTTGATGTGATTTGTTTGGTTATGGACAGCGCTAGGTGTCACATAAGACATTAATTGACTTAAACGTTAGTTCTATGCCAGTTTGCAACAGCCATAGATTTTCAAGAACACCAAAGGGGCTTTTTTTCTCACCCTTGTTAGCAAGAGCTGGCTGGTTTGTATTTGCCATGTTGTTTGAGACTGGTGGAGCAGTACAGTTCCTCTGTCCATTATCTGAGACAGGAGACTGCACCTTTTGCACTGGTTCTGCACGTCTGAGAACTGAAAGACTAGATTTCAGTCTGTGTTTGCATCAGGACTAACTGCAGGAATTGCATGTCCTTGCATAAGGCATTTGGCTTCAAATTAGAGCCAGTCCATCTCCCTCAAGTTTCTGTATCAGGAACACTGATACTTCCACCTTGAGTCAGCTTCTTTAAAGTGTCAGTGAATAAGGAATGGAGTACATATTGGTAATGGAAAAGGATTTGGGAAACACAATGAATTTTCTTGAGGCTGTGCTGGAATGAACACAAAACATTACAGAGCTGCAGATAAGCCTGAAGAGTCAGATAAAGCTAGAAACAAACAGAGAGAACAAGATTCAATTAGCAGTAATTTGGAATAGAAACTAATCTTCAGTTGTTACCATTAAACAAGTCTTGAGTGAATAGCAAGAATCCATTTAGCTTTTCTGAATTATTACCTGCAAAGTCAATAGGTGTTTATTATCCTAGCACGAGCAGGCTTGTTATCAGTCCCCTTTCTTAACTCCTAATGGAGACAGCTGTTTATTTTGGATAATGGTGCACTTCATAGCACATACCAAACCTTCCTGCTGAGTTGCAGTTACACAGATGACACGTTCCCTTGTTCAACCAAGAGCTGAGTTTGTTTAGATGCGGTGAATGATTTCACACACAGTCTCAGAAATGATAAGTCAGTAGGTGATAAATCAGTTCTTTTTCAAACTTCACAGCTGTCAAAGTAACAGGTTGGGGGGGGGGGTTGTGTTGTTTTGTTTTTTTTTAAACTTGGAGAGTAAAAGGGTACAAAATTGGAGTGAAGCATGGGGATACTGAACAAAAAGAGATAAGCTGTTCAGCAAGGGAATCCTCTAATTAGTTGTCATACATCCACTTTTATTATCATACATCCATATTACAAGGGATATGCAAGATAGCTTATCAGGTTACCCTCTAACCGACTTTCTTATGTGATACACTAGGAACTCTAGAGACCCCATTAAAGAATAGGGTAAATTTTTGACACTTTGTCTAAAGACAGACACTTATAGCTCCTTTATTCCCAGAGAGGAACCTGAAATCCTCTGCAAAAGGTCCCTGGGTGGTCTGCAAAACATGTCTGATGTCTCAGCGGTACCCAGGTCATACTGGACCACCTCCCAGTGGTGGGACCAGCTCCCACCTCCACAGCTCCAGTACGCTCCTCCAGCAAATAGGGACAAGTGGGGACAAACTGAGTCTGATATGACTTTCTTTATGCAACAATAGAGGAAAACAGCTTATTTCATAAACAAAGAAGTTTCCAAAGTTAAAACAGGCATGCATGTTATTGCTGTTATACAATTGAGAAGGTTTGCTCTTTAATGGTGAAGGAAAAGAAAATAGTATTTTCCCAATACTTCTATCTTTATGGTTTTGGTGAGGCAAAGCATTCAGAATACCTGTTATGGGTACGATTTCAACTTCCTTTCTCCTCCCCCTGGACGATTTGCTAATCTCAGGAAAAAGTTAATCTGGAAACTCTTTTTCGTAAGCCTTACTTTGGAAAGTGCCAGTGCACAGAAGGAACTAAGAACTGGAGAGACAAGAGAGAACTTCATGTTAAGACTCTTATGGCAGGAGAAGAAAGCCTGAGTTCAAGTTCCTTCCCTAAATCTCTTTTTGCATTTTATGTGATTCAGCCAGCAGAGACAGTGAAGTAAACGGGAGCCAGTGATGTTAGCTAATTCCCTACTGAAAGTTACGGACTGTTTCAAATCCCACCTAAATTAAAACAAGTCTCAAGTAGAGCTTGAAAGACTCCCTTGTTCTCTCCCAGATGATTATATAGAATTTTTAATTCAACACTTTTAAGTAAATAGAATGGTTTACGCAGATTAGTTGGCTAGCTCATCTTGCTAATTATATTCCTGTAAAATAGATTAAGGCAGCCAAGACAAATACCAGAGTTTAAATGAAAGAGAAAAATACATAAACAAACTTGAGTTATACAACTGACATATCTATGTTATTTAATTTTGTTAGGTAACAAAACAAATTCAAACCAAGCAAAACCAAGAGTCCCTCCAGCAACAGGAAATGTTCTGAAATGTCAGATACTACCACTTCTAATTAGGGTAAAGGAAGTTGTCTAGAACGTGATAATTTTATCGCAATGACTTCTATAAATAACAGCACATACAAACCTTCAAATACATTTAAAAATATAAATTCACCTCTATATCATTTTCCTAAAGCAACCAAAGTACCCAGAATACTTCCATGCTTGTGTAATGTCTACTTCAAATTTACATTTTGAGCAGATGAAAACATTCAGCATTGTTTGGCTCACGTTCACCAGAAGTTAGTTCTAAATGTGAGAATCCTCAAAGTAGGTCCTTGCTGTTTATTAGCAAAGTTTGAAACAGTTTATAGAACTATGCTTGTGTGGATGTATTTCATGATAACAGGATGATCTTCATCTCTTCTAACCATTCTGACCTCCTGAATCCTCCAAGAGGTAACTGGAGAGGTCAGAGAGCTTAAAACTTGCCCTGAGTGAGATTTCTAGCACAGGAACAGCTTATTCAGAGCTGATCTGAAAATCCTGAAGTTTACCAAAAAATCTGCGTGTTATTC
The DNA here is from genome assembly GCF_947461875.1 of Haliaeetus albicilla. NCBI lineage: Eukaryota > Metazoa > Chordata > Aves > Accipitriformes > Accipitridae > Haliaeetus > Haliaeetus albicilla. Next base: position 5,894,934 of record NC_091515.1, read on the forward strand.
TATGAATAACAGTAGCTGTTTCTGCTCTTGTAGCTTAGATAAGAGACAAGAACCTCTTGTAGCTTATCTAGTTAGCTTCATCTCTGATACATTTGGCTTCAACTCCCCTTTACCAGCATTAGTTGCACACAGCCTATGAACATCAGTAAGGGAAGCTGCTGCTTCATGTACTCTCTTACAAAGGTTTCAACAGGTTGCAGGTATGACCTTCCTCACGGCTTCTTCTCAAGCTACCAAATCCAGAATTCAAGTGCTTGTAAATAGCATAGTTGGGAGATGGAGAAGATTGTTACTCCCAGAGCATTACTGTCTAGTTGGACAAACGCGAGGTTTGAAGAAACTATGTGGTGTCACGCTTCATCCAGTTGAAGATGCTGTTGCAAGGATCCTTGCAATAGAAACTCCTGTCACTGTCTGGACAGGGATTGACCATCCTGTTGGAAACATTGGATACCCCAAGTTAGCATTGCTCTATGCCAAGTTCCCAATAATTATTATTATTATTTTTTTAAAAGCGAACACCCTTTCCATGAGTGTCTGTGCAACACCTGTACCTTCATAATGAGCCTTCACTCTGTATTTGCGGCACATGTGCGGATCTACCAGCTGGTGACAAACAGGAGATCCAGTTGGCTTCACGACAAACTGACCATGTACTGGCACTTCCTCTGTTTCCCAGCCTGAGATCAAAGATGTGAGCACAGGGTATCCTATTTTAAGATGTCTTTGAACTTTATGACAGGTTTCGGCACAACGGAGTGAGATTTTTAAAAACATCTGCATACTTATTAGTTTACCTGGCATGCATTTTCATAAATACCTTCTCACGAGTCATTTTGTGTGGTGAAAATAGATTCTAGGGGTTATTACATGAAATTTTCTACCATTAAAGAAACATCTCCACTTCAACTTGGTGGTATCATTTTCTGACAGACTTTAGTCAAAAAAATCGTGTTGATCTTCTTTTGTCAATGGAAACTGCATTTCTAGTAGCAATCACTTCAGCATTATAATATTTATATTCTAATAAATGAAATGCAAGCTCTCATGGCAAACTTTCAAGTATGATATTTCATGAGGATAGAGGAATGATGAAACTTCACTTCAATTTAATTCTGAAGGTAGTATCTGACTTGGCCATCAATCATCACATCAACTTCGCAATGTTTTTCCAAGACCTCATTCATTACAATGGAAAGCTAAGCTGCACATCTTAAACTTAAAAAAAGCATTTTTCTGTTGCCTTTCCACAATAAAATGCATTCACAAATCACCTAGATTGCTGGCTATAACATGACAACTCATATTAGAATTCACTGTATGAAAAAGAGACTGCTTTGGAAATATGCTCTATCAAATCCCTGTTTTCTGAAATGTCTGTAACTTCTACAGGGATTTCACTTCATGTTTAATGACTGTTATCTGCTGGTATCAAATGCCTTGTTTTGGACAGGTGGCTCTGAAGTCCATATGCAGATGAATTTCCATCTCATGCCATTATTGAAGTACTGGCTAAACATTGTGAAGGGAATCAAAATAAAGAAAAAAAACATATTGACTCTGCAGTAACTATGATTTTTTGGAGATAGTCTGTAGATGTGGATTCTTCAGCTAAATCATATTGCAAGGACTTCTGGTGAGAAAAGCTGCAGAGCATTTGGTGTCATTCTGCCCTTAAATCTCAAAGAAAGTTTGGCAAAAGTGTGCAGGTAGTCCTCAACATCAAAGCTGTGGCATATATACTCAGAGTGATCTCTGCGCAAAGTATTTTGCCTAACTGTTGTCAACAAACTAAGCAAGTTTTTTTCCTTGCTTTGCTGTAAATCCAGAATTTCTTGCCCAAAGTAAAGCTGTATTCATTGTGTAGCACTGAACTCTACAGGTTCTCAAAAACCTTGAAAAACATCTTTAAAAACCCCTCTCGTTTTAAAAACGAAAATAACTCTAAAAGTTATGAACATCTTACAATAATAACTACCTTGAAAAATGCACATCTTCAAGTCTGCTTTTGGAAACATTCAGACACATAGCTATTTTTTTCAGAAATAAGAGTCTGTGGAAGGCACCAAGATGTCCACCCTTGACCAGATGAAAAGCTGCTTAAGCAATGAAGCTGACAGCTAACGAGCTGATCACTAGCCAGAAAACAATCTGTAGAACAGCATTTGGAAATCTATGTTCTTCTAACAACTTTGCCTTTGATTGTACATATCCACTGACACATTTGAGTGTATTTATCAGATGCTACAGTCAAGTAGAGTATAAATAGACTTGCAATATTTCTTTAAAAGAGCATGTGTAGGTATAAGCATGGAGCAGTGCCATAAACACGTCTCTTACAATCCTCCCTGCAGAAGATAATTATTCAAGGCAATTACATATTTATGAGAAACATCATAATTTCTTTCTCCTCTCATTTCTTGCTCTAAGAACTTGGCTAACTTTATGGGAAGGGAATTTTTTCTCTCTTTCTGAGACAAACACACGCTTTTATATTTGTAGTTCACATCTTGTCTAGACTAGATAACCTGCTGATCTGCTGTTATCTATTTAAATTCAGCAGTACATCACGAAAACCCGTACAAACAGATGTATAGGACAAAATAAAGAAATCCTCTGTGCATCTGCCTGTAATTTATAAATGAAACTGCCTGTCTAGATATCAGGAGCAAAACCCCTCTTAACTCAGTCTAGACTTCACCCTGCTCCTGCACGTGGCACAAAGAGCTCCGTTGCTGCTCCCGTCGCATCATGACTTTCCTTACTGTTTTTTGCCCTGACTCCTGCCAGCTTCCCCTGGGCTGATGACACTCTCGGCCTCGTTTCTTCTCCCCTATCACACCTGCAACTTTGAGAGTTTTTTTCTACTTCAACATGCTGACATGGACAGCCTCATTTTCCCTCTGTTAGAAGGATTGCACGTGTGCCCCATCAAACTGTGCTGCAGGGTGCTGCAGGCTGTGACTGGTCATTTGAGGCAGATGACGTACTGCCAGGGGGATACTTTCAGAAGTAAAATGCATATATTTTTATGCAATTACAGGAAACAGATGGGTCAGAAATAACCATTAAGTTTATTTCTCAGTGTGATTTCTTAATTTTAAGCAGATACGTGTGGACTGCATCCACCTTTCTCCTTCATTGCTAATATGAGGTGGGTTTTTTTCTTGAAAAATAAAACCCAGCTGTTCTAAGATGTGGGATTTTATTATGCATGAACAACACAAACTCAGTGCAACTTCTTAAACAAAGAATCACAAAAATGGGAATATATAACCAGAGCATTAATAATTGTTTCCTTAGTATTTGCATATTTTCCCCAAAGCGATGTACTATATTTATTTCTTGTAAATTCAAATTTTAAAATGCTCATGAATATTTATTTGCTTTTTCTATCTATTGTCACAATTTATTTGAGTTATTTTTTTTCTACCAACAGATAACTTTGCATTTCATTTTAGTTTATAACACTATGTAAAAACAAGCTAAAACATCTAGGCAACATACTATGATATCATAAAAAGAAGAGAAAAGTCATGGAATTAAATGGAAAAAAAAAAAAATCATTAAAAGGGTGGAAGGGGCTGGCATACAAATATCAACCATTTTTGAATGGTTTTAATTTCAGATTTGTCCATTTGCTTGACACAAATAGTGCAAACTTGAGAAACTGAAAGAGTTGGCCCACGTATGGGCACCTTGGCTGGTCTACTCGGAGCTACTACCAGGTGCTACTTCCTGAGACCGTTCAAAGGACATGGAAAGAAAAGCATTTAGACTGAATGAGAGCTCAATAATATTTGCTTCATCTGATGGGGCAAATTACACTCAGCTGTACTTCACAGATCCTACAGTATCCTATAAATGTGCCATATTTATGCAGTTATTTAATGAAAAGAATATAGCTATGCTGAAAGGAACTAGAAATAAGAATGGAGAGTTAGAGATCTGTCCAGCTCTTTTCCTTTTGAAAGCTAGGGAGAGGTTTTCCATGCTTGCATAGCTCTGACAACACCCTCTCACCACGCTCTGCAAGCCCATGTCCCGCCATAAACCCAAGGATGTTTTCCCTGTTCTTAAAGTCATTCCTCATTTGCGTGAAGTCACATGTAGAAAAGAAGCCAAGGTGAAAAAATCTTGGTTCTCTTGAGTCTTCAGTCCTGTTACAGGAGCCCAGGTTGTCTTTAGGCTTGGAAAAGGAGACAACTTATGACAGCTACTGTTAAGCTAAATAAGGAGTTTCCTAAACCTATACCAGAAGAGTTGGAAACTAATTGTGCCAGTTCTCCAGCCAACTGGCTGTGTATTAAGGAAACCTCTGCTGAAGGTAGGGCACAACAGCTTTGGTAGGGAGAAATGGAGACGTAGTGGTTGGCTTTGTTCAGCTTTTGGGTGATGAGGTTCCTCTGGTGTCTGGAATTTCTGTAGATTTTGTAAGCCTATGTGTACCTCCATGACATACTCTAGTTCAGTTTCTCACGTGTAAGAAACAAACAGGAATGAAGATAAGGTATAAACAAAGGAGACAGTATGGTGACAAAGGGAAACTGCACACAGTTTTAGAGCTCTCTAAAATTAATATGAGGTAAAACAATTGTTCTTAAAATGGAGCATGGCCCTTTGGTAGAAGACAATTTGGAGAGAGCAGATATTCAATCCAAGCAAAGGGAGGAAAATATAAGAAGCTGCTAGAAAACTCTGCCTTTCCCTTTCCCATCCCCCTGCATGTCTTTATCCTTCTCCCCCCTTCCCAGCTTCTTCCCCTGGGAAATGAGCTCTCTTTTCAGTCAGCCACGTGAAGTGTAACACTGACTTTGAGCTAAGAGGAATAGAGAAACAGGAAAATGGAAAGAGAAGAGGTAAAGGAAATAAGGGCTGAGATTTCGGGTGAAGCACTGATTGACTTCTAGAGCTCCTTATTTCTCACCTTTATCTATAATTAACTAAGGTGACCTGCGGAAACAGACCTATACAACACAGAGGTCTATGTTTAGTCAAGTGAATCCTCTCATGGTAAACCATAGTGCTTAAATGTCAACAAAACACAACATCTAAAAAGGAAAAAATGTAGTTTACTGACATTTACTGTCTTATTTTTTAAAAATCCTAGCCATCCTTTTCAGTTACGATGAATACCATTTTTATTTGTCAGATATAACAAAGACACATTGCATAAACCTTGCCTAAGCTGTTTGACTGGACAGCTTCACCGACAGTTGAGAAGGTTCAGGTTGGTGGTTGAATGGAGAGATGGAACAAAACATTCAGGTGAGTGGTAGGAGCCTGAATACAGCTTGAAGGAGCCTGAGTGGTCAGACATCTTCATATCTGATCCTTATATTTCCTATTCAGAAACTACTGAGGTAAAAAAAAGGAATAAAAAATACATCTGTCTTATTCACTTATTCACATAACTCAGATACTAGAGGTGACTTTTAGCTGTAGTTCTCCTTTGGTCTGCTTCAAATTTTGAAGTTAGATAAGTTTCTAAGCTATCTAAGAATGGATCAATTCTGACTCATTCCAAGTGCTATCTGTATAAATAAGAGCATCTACAAAAGAACATAGGAATTCATAATAATGATCTTTAAAATCCTGTTCAGCTACAACCTTAGAACTTGAAGCACCTCAGGTTTTTGTTTAAGTCTTTTTTTAGTGTTTGGTCCAGAGAACATTCAGAGCTCTCGACTATGTCAGAGAAGAAGGTAGAAGAGGTGAAGTCATAGCTTGAGCACTAGCCTCAGCCATGCATATCCATTAACAATTAACACATTACCTAGCACAATTTTTGCCTGTTCCAATTAGCAAGCTTCTGGACAATCCCAAACATGATTCAGGGACTGAGACAAGCTCTGTTTTCAGTAAGCAGTATGGATAATATTGTACCATATTTGTCTTGTTTTCTCCAAAATCATCCCAGTTGCCTTTGCACCTCCTGAGCATGTTTCTTTAGATAAGTGACTTATTGAAATCAAAAAAGGTTTTTTCCTGAAAAAAACGTTCAAAAGCGAATATATGTTTTATCTGAAGGTGAAGCTCAGGTTCGTCTCCAAACATCTTGTGAGGTTATAGCTCTGGATACTGCACCCGAGAGGTAGTTTTTAACCTTAAGCTACCTATTTGTCTATGATGCTCATCCCTCTTAATTAAACAATGACATTAATTTCATTTGTTGATCCCTTCTGTTCTTAGACACTCCCTGTTTAATTTTCAAGTCTCCTACATTATTGGTGAATCTCCTGTTTTCCAAGGTGCTGACATCTGGATTTATCTGATCAGCTATCTGACAAATTTTGAATTGTTCATCTGTGCAGATTTAACTGGTCATCCTGATTAAGAAATTTTCATTTTATGGACTGAACAAGCCACTTCCTCTGTGTTGCTTTATTAAACCAACATTATCAACCTTTTCTTAAATCAAGTATCTTAGTGATACCATTTGGAGGAAGTTTTCTTTTGCACTTTTTTTTTAATAATAAATATATTATTCCTTTGTCCAACTCAAAGTGCTGGGCAATAGTTGCCATGCAATGTACTATTCAAGCATTAAAAAAAAGAAGAAAAACCCTATGACTCCTTATTGATTAACTGACTGATCACATGGAAGGCATAGCAGAATGCTCAGTGTTTCAGCATGATCAAAGATTAAACAGTTGGGCATATAGGCCAATCAGACTAACAAAGTAAATATTTGAGCGCACCTTTTATGCAGGTTCAACAAATAATAACAATGAGGTGAATAAAATAAATTACATGATGATAGCCGCTGAATGCTTAGAAATACACATAGCTAGCTAGTGTATAAAAAGGGTCATATTCACAATGAATAGCAATACAATACGCAGCACAACACTTAAACTAGATGAAGCAGTGCTATTACCCAGTTCCTGCCTTTAATAGGTGGGGACCCTTAATGACTTCCAGCATATAGAATCATGGTACATATTAATGGGCTCTAGTCAAGTTTTGGAGAGAAGGCACCGCTTCTCACTAGGAAAAGTAGTTAATGTGCACAGAAAATAGTGAAGACAGTATATATTATCATAAAAGGAATCTTAAAGGTTAGCAATTTGTTTTCTTAAGTAATAATGCCAGCTTTTTTTTTTTCTTAAGTAATAGGCAGTCCTTCGGTGTTCTTCAAGCAGTCTTTCATTTCACTACTGTTACAAATAACAACATACATTTAGATATAAAACTTAAAGCCATATTTGAACTTTTGAATTTTTATTTAGCTGCACAAACTTTTTTATTCTGAACGCTTGAAAAAATGGCTGGATTTTGGTCCCTGCCAAAGTCCCCAGTTCTAGTAAATCAATAGTCTAGGCTCCACACAAAAGCTTTCTTGACTTAATATTTAAGACTTATAAGCTTTTAAAAGGAGGAATGTCAAGGCCTTCTTCAGTCAAGTCTATTCTGTTGTTTCATGCACATTTTTAAATCCTGTTCAGACTCCCAGTTTATTATTATTATTATCATGACTTGCAACACTTCGTAACTCCTCTGTATTTCATTGAATGTTGGTCTCAAAATTGTGCTCAAGCAATTTGGGATTTTTCTTGCACACCACAGATATGTATTTGATTTTTCAGGGCTCCTGTCCAGATATTAATAGATTTCTGACAGCATTTACATTTCTAGAAAGGGCTTACTACATAGCCCCATTCCAGACAACAGAAATACCCTAGAAGCTGGAAAACACAAGCTCAAATGAAGATGTCAGCATCACAAGACTCAGGCAAAACTCAGGAGCAGCTTCCTTCAATGTACATTGAATGGAGTTGTAAGCACAGGGGTGTTTTGAGGATGTAAACGTGGAGCTAAGTGCCTAACACAAAAGTCAGACACCTCAGTGTGGTGTAATACTTCTGTGTCTGTAGCCATAGATGTCTATTCTTTACACCACTGAAGTCTGCAACTCCTCAGTCTAAGGACCACAGCAGAGAATCGAGAATAACTCGTATAACTCAGGCTAGTGCTGTAGACCATGGAAATGCCATTCTTAGCCATGTCTTTCAAAATTAGGGGTGAGGTCATTTCATATATCTATTTACTTTATTTCCCAAATCCAATAACTTAGTGTGAAGGGCTTCAAAGCACAAGATAAATGTGGCTGGGCCACAGAACTAATCATGTCAACTGGAAAATAACTGTAACTGCATCATTACCACTTAATGTGTTGGGTAACTCCGAATGTACCTGAAAGATAATAAAGAGGTGTCAGTATTATTCATATCTTTTAATTGCTTCCATTAGCTTTTTTTTTTTTTTTCCTAAGGGCAAAATAGTATCACTTCATTGATTATACAGTGGATACAGGAGAAATAATAGTACAGAATCAAATATACTTTTAACCACCCGTTGCCATCTTATAGCTATAAGCAAAAGCATAACTTGGCAATAAAACCTATTTACTGTTAAAATTAAAATTGCTTTTAACAGTTTTATAGCATGCAAACAATTAAAATAATTGTATCAGGCAGCAGCTGTTCTTTCGCACTTGTGGAAAAGAAAAGAAGAGGAAAAGACTGTAGGAAAAGTTAAAGTCAGGCAACTTCTTCCTCCAATAGGTGGGATAAGAATACCAAGAAATGGGTAGATTCTCTATAAGGGGCTGTTATAATAATAATGGAGCTAGGGATAATATAATAATAGGGAGTTGGACTCAATGATCCTTATGGGTCCCTTCCAACTCCAAATATTCTATGACTGGATGAAATAATTGAATCAGTTTTGTAATGTATGTATTTTTATTCTAGGCATATAAGTCTCGTCGAAGAGAAATAAAAAATAAGTCGAAGCCAAGAATACGGCTTCTGGGATTAAGTTGTTAAATAAATTGACCTCTAGATTCTCAGCTGTGATGGTACCATGCAACCAGGGTCCTACTTCTTGAGTCTAATTCCTTATTTTATTCAGTGTCTTATGGTATTACTATTCTCACAACACAAAGTTGGCTCCTAAGTGCTCCAGCACAGGACCAGACCAAAGCCCCATTTCCTCAACCATCCTGCCTACCAATGCCCACAATAAAACACCTACAGGAACAGGATAAACATTAACAACGTACAACAACCATGCCGCTGTAACAAAAACACAGGTCACGCTGCCTGGTTCGAGTAGCCTTTTCCCAGTGAAGGACAACTATGAACATTTATCCAAACTGAGATAATCCAACCCAAGCAGAATGAGCAGGGTACTGAAATGAAATACTGCAAATTTGTACTTCTCAGAGGAGTGCCAAATGATTTCACCTGCTACTTGAAAACATGCAAGTTAATGAATACATGTGACAAATACCTTTAGAGTTAGAGTGACAGTGCAATTCTGGATCCTTCTAGCCCTCCCTTTTTTTTCTTTTTTTTTTTCTTTTTTCCTAAATGCCTAGAAGAAGCCAAATAGATCAAGGTTACTGGCTAAACGTGAGTTGAGTCCTGAGTCCTTAACCCATTTAAACAACCATTTGCTACCATTTGCATTGCTTCCATAAGCAGACTTGCTGAAAGCTGACGGCTGAAGTTAGCTGAGTCTTTCGGCCCCAACCCTGGTATAGAGTTTCAGTGACAGAGCTTGTATTGGGAGATGGCGGTAATGTCATCCTCTGAAGTTACAGAAAGTCAATACATTGGTTTTCGATTTTCTTGCTCAGACTCATTCTGGAGACGTTAGAGGCTGTAGACACTGTATGTCCCTGCAGCAGGGGGTTGCATTCAGCCTGGCTTCTAGTACCATTATTGCCACAAGTCCCCAGTTGCTACAGGAGCCCCCCAGCTTTATGCACAATGAAGAGAGAAATTCCCATCCCCGTGTGTGATGGGAATGGCCTGAGAGGTGCTGCTCCTGGGCAGAATCTCAGGAAAGTTGTAAATGAGTTAGTCTGACTCAAAGCTGTAGCAAAAAACCAATTTCTTCTGCCATCAGTCAACTAGCCTTGAGACAATGCTTCAGACATTGCTCTGGGAAACTGGACAAAAGCAATCTCCTTATGAAGGTACAATTTGATGAGTTTCACTGGTGTAGTATGTGCTTACACTAATGCAGATTCAGTGCTTTCTGGTTTTAATGATTTTCCATAGTAAAAGAGACTGAAATCCAGGATCAGTTTGAATCTGAGGCTGTGTAAAATAACCCTTTTCGCTTTCAGAAAAGGCTCACCCGAAGCTTTATTTGCTTAACATGTCCACTGAGTCTGTCCTAACTGGAGACCTACTAAACACAAGCAAATTCGTATTTGTTTTTTTGTTAAACTGAATATCTGCACCCGACTCTGTCTTAAAATTAGTACCTACATATTAGGTTTTTTTTCTTACACACAGTAAGATGGAACAGTTTGAATTATGTGAAATAAATGTATGGCCATAAAATGTAATAATCCATTACCAAACACTTTCATTTTCCATTTTTATTACCATGTTCAAATAATTATCAACTTTTTTGCTAACCTGAACAAATAGATATTCATTGAATTATTGTATTCCCTTTTTATTATTACTACAATAATGAAGAAGGGTAAATCATCTTTCTTATATTGTATTTACATTAACTATTGTATTTTCAGAAGATTAAAGATGCAATCAGAAATCCTATTTTTGATACCTCTATTTTACAAAGTATTGTACTTATCAGCATGGAACTTCAGTTATGGGGACCTTATGCTACGGTTGTTCAGTGTTATTTTGTTACGTGTCTAACTGAAAAAGACTAAAATAAATGTGTGCTTCTTTCAGAGACACTTTGAGAAGTGTGGACATTAGTTTAAGCACCTCAAACCCAACATTTTCTGATTACAAATATACAACTATGGGGCTGTGATAGATTTATGCATCAAATAGAGTTTCTTCACATAGTTTCTGCCTTTGCCTTTTCTGTTCTTTTCATTGTATTACTTGGTCGTACATCCTTTCAACCTCGGACTACAAAATTTTGGGGGAAGATTATTATCTTCTTTAGCCTGGTGTCCTGAGGAAGAAAGCATTTTATTGCACTGCAGTTACATAGGTGTAACTACTCTTTCCAACAGCTTTTGAATTGAGTATTTTCAAATCAACCCAATTTAATAAGCTGAGGTTTCTAAACAAATGACATTTCTACCTTTTCAATGAAAATTGCAAGGTCTAGTAAAGAAAAGATTAAAGACTGACACTCTGCATTAGTTATCAGAGAATCAGAGAATTAGTTATCAGAGAATTGCTCATAATGGTAGTTGCTGAGTGATCTCTCCCTATCCTTATCTCAACCCATGAGCCTTTCATCATATTTTCTCTCCCCTGTCCAGTTGAGGATGGGGAGTGATAGAGCAGCTTGGTGGGCACCTGACAGCCAGCCAAAGTCAACCCACCATAAGATGTCTTAATAAAGCTCCTATATAATTTCAATTTATTTTAATAGCCTTACTCAGATGCTAGAACTTGAAACACAGCAAATAACATTTGAAAGACCTGGGGTATTATCTAAAGGTATTACAGCTACTAAACTACACTCTATTTTCATCGAATAAAGTAACTAGATCATTAAATTAAACTGCATCAATGTTATTTTAAAAAGTTTGGTCAGTAGCCTTGCCTACTTCTTTTACCAAAAATCTTAATTATGACTTCAGAGAAGCATCCCTTTAGCTCAAGCCTTGAAATTCCTGCAGCCTTTACTCTGATGACCCTGGTTCTCTTACCAGGCTTTATTTTACAAAGTAACCAGGACTGCAAGGAGTGGTTTTTACAGCTGCTGCAAAACACCTGTAGGTGTTTGCAGCTGCATTTCATTTGATGCTGGTACCTGACGGATAAAAATTCAAGTCACTAATTGTTCTTGTCGTTTCTTTTTCTTTGCAAGAAACGTTGATCAGCATTTATGCTTCAGTATTTCTCATTCTATGTCTTTAGGGGGCTGGGTCTCCTACTGAGCACTACTTCTGGTAGGTGATACTAGGATCTACTTAAGGAGGAATGGGATTCTATAACTGATGAACTCTTGGATGCTATCTTCTAGCTGTTCTCTGTGATAACAGATTTTCTATGATAGTGGGGTTAATGCTAATGAATCAATATAACTATGTGGTGGCTTTTTGTTGGTTTGTTGGGGTTTGGTTTGGATTTTTTTATACTTGTTAATCTCTCAAAGAATTGCTGGGAGGTACCCAAAAGAAATTAAAGTATTGAGATTATAAAGAAATTTTAAAAGAATAAGGATTGATTAGAATATCATAATTAGGTTCAGTATGTCTTTCAAACCCACTAAATTACCTGTCTCTTTAAACTAGCCCTTTCTCTGTGTTAACAAAGAAGAAATATGCCTGGTTCTCTTTATCTTCTTTGTTTTATCATCCATTGCAGACAGGAATCATAAAATCACTGAGCTGATAGCAGTAGCAGAGTAATGCTTGCACATCACTCAAAATTAATGCTCATACCACTTTAATACAATTAATTACTTATCATTTTACTATAGTATTAATTAGAAGTTTTCTATCAAAATATGTCAAACTTGAAGAGAAAGTGAAGGAAGCTCTTCTACTGTCCTTTAAGATGAAATTGTGACCTCATGGAAAGAAATAGGAGTGTTGTCATTCTTGTCCCTTAGGGCTCCATATGTTTTGAATTTTCATGTGACCTTTCTGTATTCAAAATGAAATGGATATTTTCTTTACATACAACAGCCTTTAGGAATGTAAACAATTTATACTAGTGATGCACAAGAAGAGGCTTACAGGCTGAGTAAAGGAACTTACAAAGGAAAGACAAAACCTTAGCTTATTAGAAAATTATTTAAAGGCCTTAACCTCTTCTGTTCTAAAACCCGTTAATAGATGTCTTAATACCAGGCTCTTTAGAAGAAGGGTTACTACATATGAAGATGTAACTCAGATGAGTTACAAGGTTGTCTCAGACTTTTTTCTATTTCTAACCTCAGCCTTTGCAATAAGTGTCAAGAACATTTCTTCACTGCTATGACTCCCTTCTTTCTAATGGAAAACAGCCGATGAGTTGTCATTCATTAAATTAATTCCAGATATTTCTAGACTTCTCTTACTCTACTAATTAATAACTTTACCTTTAAACCGCTGCACACTTTTGAAAAATTTTAAAAAATGGTTAATTAAGAGCTTTGAAATAATGTGAGACCAGATTCAACTAATGGTGGGTCTTTTCCCTGTACACCTCAGAATTACTGTTGCAGATGTCATTATGTTTAAAAAATCTGAATCCTTCTACATTGCTGTTTTTTTTTTCCTGTAACCTGTTCACTTCTTTCTTGGTAGATTAAATTTTAGAAGTGAAAATCTCTCTCTGAGATGTATTTGCATATTAATATAAGTTGAGAAACACTAGTCTGTTAGCTGTCAGTTTTGGTCCATTAGCCATGTTATGCCACATCTGTTGTAGGTAGATTAATGCTTCATACATTATTGAAAAGTTAATATTTTATTGTTGGGGAAAAAAAAAAAAGTTTTTTCTCCTCACCCAACATACTTTCTAAACACATCTCTTTCCTTAAATCAGCTAACCAGTTTCCATGGGTTGGATTTGAAGGTTCTATATGGGGAAAAGAACAAAAGATATATTAGAAAAACTGCTGAAGGCCCCTCGATGAAAGCATGTTTCAACACATTTTAAGATCTAAAAGTTTAACTGAAAATGTTTTCATAATTTCTTAACATTTTGAGCCATGAAAGTAGAGAACTGAAATAATTGAACATTGTGATGAATGCTTCAAAACTTCCCTCATCTTTCTAGAAGCCAGCCTCCTTCCAGAATACAAAGAAGGATTTTGACAACCATAATGACTGAAACACAGCCTTATTTTCATGATATTGGCCATTGATTCTTTTGTGACTCGGATTTAATTTGTTACCCATTTCTTATTTCATATGAAATATAGTGCAAAGATTTATAGATGTGATATATTCAATAAAAATCTCCTGACATATGTATATCATTAAATTAAAATGTGTCAGTTTGGCATTTGTAAATCATCTTAGTTCTAATGTAAATACAGATCACTCATTCGTGGAAGGTCTGTTGGATAACCATAGCCATTACTCTTTAAATTTATCAGCCCATAACTCAAAATGTTTATGGTGTCAGATATTTCAATCTGAGTTGTGAGTTCTACAGTTCCAACAGTTGTGAAGCAGTTAATGACTTGCTGAATTAGTTACAGTATGGTTTAGATATCTGGCCAAATAACTTTACTTAAGCATAGGATGATGTTTTTCCATCTTTCAAGTGACCTACATATGTCTTCTAAAAATAGTTAGATTTTGCCTGTCTTCAACCTACTGAAGCTATAGCCTGAATTTTATTTAATTTAAAAGTAACACAGATTAAGACTTTTAAAAGTCTAAGAGATTTAAAAGTAAATTAGATTAAGACTTCCTGGTTTATCGCTTAAATTAGGATTAATTAAAAATTCAGGCTCCACCCTCCTGAGAAGCATATATCTAGGTTGTGCCCTCATTTAATTAACTACATTTTGTCCAAAAAAAAGTCTAGTCTTCTACGCAGTCAAGCATGTCTAACTGGCTCTGTAATGGGAGAGTGCAGAGAAGGAGCTAGACTCTTCTCAGAAAGAAAAAGGCAGTTTCAATTAGCTATAAACCAAAAAAAGTTTACCATGAGGGTAGTTAAATATCCCAACAGGGACTCAGAGAGGTTGTGGGATCCCTGTCCTTGAAAATGTTCAAAACTTGACTGAGCAAAGTCTGTGCAGTCCACTGTAATTGGACCCTCTCTGGGCAGCAGGTTCGACCAGATGACCTCTGGAGGTCCTTCCAGCCTGCAGGATTGTGGGATACTGTGGGAAATTTCTGTACCAGTGACTGTAAGACGCTGAGGGCATGCCAGGGAAATGGTCACTCTAGAATTGTCATGTTCATAAACTTGTTAACAATACTTTTCCTACTAGCCACTTAAAGGAAGATTATTTTGGCCTAAACCTTCATGTCTTTAGCTATTTGTTTTGTATTACCTTTGATCTAGCAGAATTCATGTTTACTCCCCATATATGCCAGTGTTTTTTCCTTTGCCTTCCGTTTCTATAAAAGGAGTGTACAGCCTGACATACACTTAAAAGGAAACTACTCAAGAACAAGGAGTTATAACTTAAGTTTAAAGCCATGTTGCAAAAAACTAAACGTGATGATGAAACCCTTTTGTGTCAAAACCAAGAAACTACAGTGACTTTAATTACTGGAACTCTCAGCTTCTGTTTTACTGTATCTAAATAGTTTTAAATCTGTGACATTTAACATCAATTTTGTGATCATCTCCATCCATTTTGTTCTATATGAATAAAAAGAGATAAACTCTAATAGCTTGAGGGATTTCAAAGTCATGCCTGACTTAACAAAGAAACTTCCTTCTTATTCACATTTGTTTATCTGGAGTCTTCCCATGGCAGTCAATGCAGTTAGAGCTATGGAAAAAAAAAAATATATGCCACCTAAATTGCTTCAGCCCATTATGTTTTAGAATAGAGAAAGCAGTTACATGCTAACCTCAGGGAGCAGACGGGAAGGGGCGAGGGGTGAAATTGTAATAGATTACAACACTTTCTGCTTGATAGTCTAAGGAATAAGAAAATTAGTCAGGAACATAGGATATGTGTGTTAAACCCTCCCACCTTGTTAAGAATAAAATCCAAAGGCTAAGAAAAATACCTTTGATATGTGGTTATTCCCATGCCTCTTAAACCATTACAAAGAGATACAGAAAAATCATGGCACAGAAAGAAAAGTTTAGGGGATACCCGTCTTCATTCCATGAACACAGCACCATTCCAAGATACCATAATTTTGAGTTATGGTCCATGGTCCCAAATTTATGCATTTCACCTCCTAATTCTAATAAAAAGTTCTAAGTAATATCTAGAACACAAAACAGAACTTAAAACTCTGAGTCATACAAAAATACTGATTAAATATTCTGGATTCTAGTTACTTTTGGTCTGTGTTTCTTTGTATACAACTAGAAGTGAGGATTCCCTATCACCTTCCAGATAGTAGTAATGATATATTTGTAAAGGTTTTGTTTTATTTTCCTGTTGTGGGCTCAAAGTTCACAGTATGTAGTTATTTACAGTATTAATGTATCTTTTCCTTATTTGCACTTGTACTCATATTTCTAATTTTCCTTATGTTTTTATTGAATATCAGCAGGTCTCATTAAAAATGACAGGAGATTAATAGGGTGAGGTAGTGTTATATTCCATCACTACCTAGGGAAAACATGCATTGATTTCAGTTTCCTTGTTTTTTCCAGATGCTATAATAATTACAAAGACCGTTCACAGAACCCATTGGTTTTTAATAAACTGCTCAAAGTTTTGCAGTTAATTGCTACAGAGGCATAGGCATTCACTAATGACTCAGGTTGAGAGTGAAATATTATAGGCCAGTTTCTTAACAGTGCCTAATTTTCTACAACAATAAGTGGGTATCAGGAATCTGAACACCTTTATAAATCGAATGTACTTTGGCCACACAGGGTTTAACTCCTGACTAGAGACTGCATAGGATTACATAGTAAGCACAACTAATTTTGTGCACTGATGTACTGAAATTTGTTACATAGTGAACGTTGATCATTTAAGCAAAAGAAAAAATTGTGAAATTACGGCTCTGGGCCACTGGATTGTGGATTCTCAGCAAGTCTGTTAGCCAGAAGGGCAGCACATTGAGGAAAGGGACATGCAGTGACACTGACAGTCCTTGGACCTATTGTCCATTTGGTAGGTGGGCAGAACCATGCATTTCCTCCACACCTGTAATGCAATGTGTCCCTTTGCATGGTTTTCTCAGAAAGTTTCACTGAGCGGTGGGTGAGTTGACCTTTTCTGATGATTAAGAACAAATTGGCAGTGCAGAGACTTAATGGATAACAAAATGTTTTAGCTAGAGATATGTGCAATTTTTACAAATTATACAACTTCCCCATCTACAGGACAGGTGATACTGTCCAGAATTCTGGTGGGTCAGCAGAGCGGATCCAGCTGTGCAGCGTATCATCTGAGTGCAGGGTCCTGGGGTCTCTCTTCCTTCACTTCTCTCTTCTTGAATCTCCTGGAGTCTTTCCTGGACCCTCTCCCCCACATATCCCTGGAGTCTTTTTTCAATCCCTGATGTCTCTCCCCAAGTGACCCTGGACATCATCAGTTACAGGACTGGGTAAAGCGTATCTGATTCCTCCTTGGTTTGTTCAAGTTCCCTCATTGGCTACAACTGTTTGTCACCATCACTGGTGCTCTCGATCTGCTCCTCTGGAAGGCTCGGCACAGTTTGCAACTCTCACAAGGATTAACAGGTTGTCTATGCATGAGGTATTCCTCTATCATTATAAAAAAGCTGCTCCCAAAAGTGTGTTGTTGTAATTTTGTTCCTGAATTGTTCCTCTCTTTCCTGGAAAACTGAACCCTTGCTATGATGAGGGCACACTATTTTCCAATAATGTTTTTCTATTCTTTCCCTGTTTCCTCGCTCTTCAGCTAAATCTCCTTGATTCCTGACCCACAACATAAACAATCTACAGCCATAATGATAATTCCATTATTGCTTCTAACTGAGGCGTAGACATCAAGAAGATCTTTATGTGCTTTCTTTCAAGACTTCATCGTCTCTTGATGGCATTGTGTCTAGTCATCTGGCCCAACAGACACACTGAAATACAAAAGTGATTACCTGGTAGAGATCAGTGAACATCTGTCATGCCAGAGGCTGTTTGTGCCTACAATTATAGCATGGAAAACCAGATTTTGCTGAAGAGATAATTGTGATAGTCATTACAAGATAAGGAATGAATCCATGGATGTCCACACTGTCCCCAGTCATGCCATTTAGATTAAAAAATCTACCAAACCACTTGCAGTAACCAACCAACACATTTTAGCACATCATAGGACTGAGGAGCAGTTTGTCATTAAAAAGTGTTCTGATCCTTTATGAGAGAAAAGGTTTTCTGACTACATTTTGAATGACCCTCCTCACACTGCACATGATAGCAAAGCTCTAAACCCAGCTTTACCTCAACTCCTTTATGCAGCATCATTAACACATGCTCTAAGACCATTTGTGAAGATGCTGATAAGGTGACTTCCCCCTTCTCACTGGGAACAAAGAGCAGTCAGCTACATGGTAACACTCTCTTTGATGCAGGAGATCAGTCAACAATTTGCCCGATAATCCTCTAAGGTCCTTTCAGCTACTTTTAATACTCCTTGAGTATAGATTAGTATCAGAAACAGTTGGTTATTGATGAAGACAATACTAATAACAAGTCATAAAGTTAAGGAGAAGTAAATTATTTTGCTAGATGCTTTCAGACAAACATGTCCATATGGACAGTGGTTTTTGCAGTGCAGTTGGGAGTGCTTGGATATATCCACTGTGAGTGACTGTAGTGAAGAATGAGCAAAGTTCAGTTTCTAATAGTGTGGTCTTTCCAGCAGAAGTGGAGACTAATACAGAAAATTGGATAGAGAGCTTCCAAGAGTGTTGTTTAAAAGGCTATGGACCAACACTACAGGGAACAGAGGAGTTCTTCTGGAAACTGGCCATTATGGAGGGGGAGAAAAACTTCTTCCATGGGCAGAAGGCAGTAGAGAAAGCACTGTATTGCCAAAAAATGGGGGACCTTTGGGTTGTAGTCATGATATCATTGTAAGCAGAATTCCCTGCTTTGTTTTCCTGCTCCTCTGACTGGCAAGTGTATTAGGAAGCAGCAAGAGGTCCAAGTGCTTCTAGTGGTTTGTGAATGCTGGTTCTATCAGGTTAGGGCAACACTGTGTTGTTAGCTGGGAACCTGCTCTATGATGTGTGCAGGAACACAAAATGGGGGAGCAGTCTGGAAAAGTTTGCTATAGGGATTGTACAGCTGATATGGTTACCATCTTGGTTATTATCAACTGTTTGGATACTTACACATAAATTTATTTACAACCCAGTCAGCTGGACTGGCAGCTTTCAACTCCATATTCAAGAAGGTTATCCCCTTTGTTCCCCTGTCAACTACACTCTCTCCATTCCCACCTACATACCAGGGAGAGGCAAAATCACCATTATGTCCGCCTCCAACCCCTACCTGTTCTCAAACCACTGTTCTTTTTTTTAATTAACAGAATAAAATCTTCCTTGTTAAAAACACTACTAATGGCAGTGGAGACAAGTAGAGACAAGTAGGGAAAAAACTGTGCATCTGTGATATTTTAAACTGAGCTCTTTGTATAGCAGAGCAAAAAATGCTATAGGGAGTGAATGACTGGCATCCTGCATAGATGTCTGCAGTGGACAGTGCAAGCAGAAAACATTGGATACGATGATTTTGCTGGTCCTACACAGAAGGGAGAGAACAGCTCTGATCGTAGAGGTCTGTAAACTCATCAGTTGCTAGGCAGAAGACAGCTTCTGTAAACCATGGTTTCAAATCTAATGCCTTGATTAGAGCTGCCATGCTATATTCCAAGAAGAAGTTGCTGTTTATTTCCTGCTCCATAAAAAAAAAAAAAAACAAAACCATCTGACAAATCACACTACGATCGTGCCAATAAGCATGAGTTGGTCAAAATTCTTGGCGTACTGAAGGTCTGTTGCACCAGATTGGGTAAAGGGTTCCTGTGATAGGACAGTGACCAGCCACAGAACATGTCTGTACTGAAAATAGTTCTTAAGCTGCTCCACTGTCTGATGATCTAAAGAAGTTAAAGGGCTGCCAGGGGCCAAAGTATTTTTCAGGTTCTTCTGTGAAAACCTTGGCAGGAAAGTTGAAAAGAGTATCTCCATTTTGTCTTCCAAGTCAAAAATCTCCTCCAGATCTTTCATAGGGACCTAATACCTGTGTGCTGCTGAAGACTTGTTTCCATTCTCTGTCTTCAGGAGCACAGCTTTTATCCTCTTAAATCTGATGCAGCACTGGTCCCCATACCTTTTATAACCTGCTATAACGATCTGCCTGGCAATGTTGGCATAC
Organism: Haliaeetus albicilla; assembly: GCF_947461875.1. Lineage (NCBI taxonomy): Eukaryota > Metazoa > Chordata > Aves > Accipitriformes > Accipitridae > Haliaeetus > Haliaeetus albicilla. The sequence goes on from NC_091515.1 coordinate 5,914,886, forward strand.
TGCCAGAGAGTTGCTCTAAATCCTCTTCCCCTACAAGTTAGTGGACAAGGCTGTGTCTGAGATTGTTCAGATGGTGCATCTAAGACACCTATCCTGAATTCTGTCTCCCTCTTGACTGTGCACAAACAAATAAAATAAACTGAAAATTAAATAAAAGGTTTTGTGGTATTCAGACTGTTAAAAGAATTACTAAATTTCCAGAGAAAGCCTTTACAAAAGATACACGCTATGATCTGTAATAGTTAAAAGAATACCAAGAAAACAAAAGAAACCCCAAATGCAGTAACATAAGCATAGTTACATCCACGGCCTTTGTTAAATTTTGAGAAATCTGTTGGGAAGGAAGGACCCGTACATATTTCCGGAATCTTGTACACGTGCTCCCAGACAGTGCTGGAAAACTTCAGCATTGGTGTGATCTACTCCAAGTTGCATGACACCGCCATGAAGAATTGACAGGTTCGATACAATAGGGCCCAAAATGTTGGACATAGCAGCAGTGTGCATAATTGTGCTCTACAGCACAAGTGTGATCACAAAGATGGTTATGGACCTGGAAAGAATCAATGTTGTATGTTAAACTGTAAATATAGATGCATTTGCCATGTACTACCTCCGTCTGAGTCTGCAGCTCAGTCATACATCTATAGGACAATAGAGTTCTAGGATATGATAATGAGTGAGGAGATAAAAGGCATGTAAAACCAGCGTAGTATTGACATCAGTTTACCTGGATATTGCAAGTGAACTCTTGAAGATCTAACAAGGATCCTTTCTTGTTTCAGAGTGAGAATACTACTTTTCCAAGGATTCTCTCATGTGCAAAAGGGTCAAACCTGTATTGCAGCTCTTACCAAAGTGCATTCTGTAAAACGTGAATAACGTCTCTTTGGAATTTCCATTCCCTAGCAAATTTATTTGCACTTGCCAAAAGTAATCTGAGGGAATTTCTAGGCTGCACATGTAAGCAAGTAATCACACACGGGCAATAGGATTGCAGAAGACTTATTTTCCTAGACAAACTTCAAGCTATTTCAGAACCCTTATGCAAAAGGCTGCAATTCCGATTTACTGAGCTATATAAAAATGCAGTTTGGAGTGTGTGGATGGTGTGACTGGAGCCAGTGGCAAAGCTCCATTGATTTTTTGAGAATTAGCTACCTAACCTTTAGAGATGTTTTCATAAACACTAGATGATTGATTGGATTTTTGGGACTCCTAAATACGTATGTAGATTTTGCCTAGAAGACCTGTACAGAGACATAAGTATTATACAATGCTCTCTTAATTTATGCAGTTTCTGTCTTCATGTGTTTTTAACTTTTCAGAAAGTTGTGCATCTCTAATATGCAAACATCACATTTTCTTTGCCTCAGCTCCCATCCTTCCAAATGGAGTAGTGAACCTTTTTGACATATAAATTAGAGCATCGCAATTATATTTTTGCTGAGCAAATGGCAGCTGAAGAACTACAAGCAGGTATACATTAGAGGAAGCAGAGAATAAATCATCACTGTGCTGTTGTTATTTTTAGTTGCATAAATTGTAGGAGTGGGTGCAGGGGAGAAGGAGGAATGAACAATAATAAAAAAATAGTGATGGGTGCTTACGGGCCCCTGTTCTGTAAGTTAATGAACAACCTTACTTTCCCTCAGTGTCAAAGTGAGGAAAGAGAATGCTTTGCACTCTGCAGGATATAAAGATGTAGACCAAAGACATTGCTTTGAATTTACAATTCCTTCTCCCTAATCAACTTTTTTTTCTAAAAATTTCAGTTGTTTGTATTTCGTATACACTTGTTACAGTGCAAGATTGGCAGGTTCAGGGATGTTCTGAAACCCCAAAACTCCAGATCAAAGAATTAAAATTAAGTTTCCTAGTTCTTATTTGCTTTGTAGTAGTTTGGACAGGTTTAATAACATTGCAAGGGTGCGGGATTTTTCAGTATAAGCAGAAATTTCAGTAGCATTGCAACACTGTCACAAATGTCAATAAATATGTTTTAAAGATTCCATTTCTGACTATGCCTGCAAAGATGTGTGTATATTTTCAAGATGCTGAGGAGTGCATGCTGACTTCTTTAGTTATGTGGGAGTATACCTTCTTTCATAAAATTTTAGTCCAAAGTAGCTTTATGGAGTTAAACAACGGAAGACCACATATGCCATAAATCATGGGAAGCAGTAGTGTGTAGACATTATATGGGGAATAAATTAAGGCATTCAGTCATAAAGGCAATAACTTATGGAGAGAAAAATTAAGAAACAGTCAATAGGTTTCAAAATGAGATGAGGAGAAAAAAGAAAGTCAATGAGGCAGGATGTTCAATGAAGCCTCTTTTAGGTGATGAGAGCTGAGGAGAAGACTTCTACATGAATAGCCTGCAGAAGGATAAAGAAGAGACCCTTGTTAAACAAGGAGAATGAAGGGAAAGAAGGAGAAAAAGAAATAAAAGTCAGAGCTCTTAAGTTTCTTGAAACTCTTAAAACTTTTTGGGACTAAAGCTTTTCATAGTAGTTGTCTTCTGGTATAAGTCTGATGGAGAAACACTGAATAATTCTACTCTGTAGACAGTTTATTTAGAGCTAATCAAGATTTTTCTGTATGTTTCTGCCTGGATTTATTTATTCTAGCAGTTTTCAAATACCTCTGGACGTGATAAAACTTCTGTATAGTTGAGGGGAATAAAAGGAAAATAATGACAAATTGTGATCCTACCAAAAGTAAGGGATGTCACGTGAGAAAGCATACAGTTCAAGCTGTTCCTCAAAAATCAGGACAAGCCATTCCTCATCAACAACTTGCATGTTCAAACCTGAACAAACCTGTAGTGCTAAGCCTTGTGTTTTATTTCCAGTCTGGAGTGAAGTTCTCCCTATCAGCATACCTCATTTACAGAGAACTTGCCTATCAGTCAACTGACTTGTATCACATTATACATGGACAAGGGACTAGATAAGTTGATTATTTGGACAAGTTTCCTATTAAGTGTATTAAAGGGCAGAGTGATTCCCCAGTAAAAAAACAGGCTGTTTTATGAAGCAGATGTCTGAGAGACTTCAGTGCCTTTTCTTTTTCTATTGTACTGCTTTAGCCAGTTGATTGGTTAATCAGATATTTTTTAGTTTTCCTTTTTCTGCAAAATAAATTAGTGTAATTATCTTCCTGAGGTATTCTTTTGAGAATATGCATAGAAATGTTCAGGTAATACATTATAGAGGATCAAACAGGATCTAAAATATATTCAGCTCTGTTCTAGCAGTGCAAGAGTGAAATAAGTGTCACTAAGTCCACTGATATTTTTGTGGATTTACACTAACTTGTAACTGTTCAGATCTTCTTCTGAAACATTGTGATCTAATGTACTATTTTTGTCATCATTTTTCATCAAAGGACAATATGTACCACTTTTACAGCATTACTGAATTAACCATTCAAGACCATGTCTGGGTTATGAAGAATCAAGTAATTGCCTATTAAAAATTATGCATTACACCTAAAAGACACAATGACACCAGCAACGAAATTACTGGCAACCCATTTACAAGTGCATGTTGATTTAATTAGGAAATTAGCTGATTTTTTTTTTTTAATACTTGTTTCTTAATTAAAGTCTTCACGGTGTTTGAGTGCTTATTAAATCCATTTGGAATGGATGTACTAGCCACATTTTGGGATACATTTAAAATTGCCTGAAGACTTTCCCCTCCCCCATGCTTTCATTCATATTCATTACATAAATATTATAGAAAACTCATTCCATTTATTTCAGACTCCTATTTCAATGAAAGAAAAATTAAGTGAAGAGGTGTATGTCTTCTAGAATAAGACATAGAGAAAGAAGAAAAAAGATCGTTGCTGGCAATTGATTTATGATAACACTTATTTATCATCACTTTGCAAAGGTGTAACCTGAAGTCATTTTCAGATGAACAGTATTTCCATTTTTCCACAATTCCACGACTAACGCAGATAACGACTCTTGCACTGATGTGATCTGACTTCCTTTGACTTTGACTGAATATCCCTGTTCCCTGAGTAAGTTCTTGTTTGAACCAGGGTAATATTTATCCAAACACCTAATTTTGAGTTTCAGATCAATGCCAAAACTACCAAAGAAACATAATGGCTGCACAGCCACAGATGTGGCTACTTCTGCATGCCATTCATGTCACAGTGCTGTTAAAAAATAGATCTTGTGCCAAGTTGAGTAACTTTTGGTGATCATCTCAAAAACCATGCTTACCAAGTGAAAATAGCTGTTACAGCTAAATATAGGTAGCATATTCCCTAAAAAGGATTGGTAGCATGACTTTAGTATCCTTAGATTGACCTGTAAGACTGACTTTTGAGATACCCTTGTGTAACAAAAATGTCTACTGGGAAGACTACATACTGTACAGAGTAAGAAGTACGCTGCTTCTGACTTCTGCATCCTAGTAGATGAAAATCTGTGTTCTGAACATCTCTGTGCTAATAGCTATGTAGAGTGTATGGTTAAGACAAATCCCTAATTATAAAATTATCTTCCCCATTTAGGGTTGCAATCAGGTCATTTTTTTGTTTATTGGGCCAATAGTGATTGAAATAAACTGTTGGTGATAAATTACTGGTATTACACTGTGATAATGATAAAGTAAATTATTTTAGAAAACTAATTTAGTATTTTAATAGTAACATAACTGAGATTTATATGAACAATTTTTACACTCTTGACTAGTAACCCTTTTATTGATGAGTTAATGGCCAGCTAGATAAATTAAGCTCTGTCAGCTTCACCCAATGCCTTATAACAACTCACATTGGTCATTAACTGGTTGATTGGTAAAGTGTTTTATTATTGCTTTGGAAATATTACCTAAAATGAAGCACAGTAATTTCTGATCCTTTATCATTTTTATTTTGATGGCTTGACTTTTTTTAATCAAAAAATGTGATGCACATTGAGAACCCAAAATCTAAGTAGTTAATGTGATTTAAACCGAAACCATCAAAGTTACTTTTCAAATACTGACATTTGCACTTGAAATAGTAGCCCATTTATGCCCTGTAAAAACATCAGGGTCTATAGAGAGATTAAATCTGTTCTAAAGAATTCCACATGCACTCAGTTGTAAAAAGGCTGGATACATTTGATAAAGTAGCGATTCTATGTAATATTTTCTAATTAAGCTATATGAAATTTTTTTCTTAGCTTTCACACAAGTTCAAGTGTGGGTTTTTTCCTTACCCCAGTTCAAAATGTGCTTATCCAAGATACATGGTGGGTATACAAAGTGACTGTTACCTCCTCAAACATTTTGATTTTTTTAAGTAATATTTTATTTTCTATGGCTTTTCCCGCATGGACACTTTATTGCAGCCAAATTCATGAGCTGGAGTGAATTTCTTTTCTTTGACTTAAGTGAATAACTTACAGAGAACAACATACTCTTGTAATTACAAGAGCTGCAGTGTGAGTTTTCACAATGCATCACATGTTAATAATTTGTCAACAGCCTTTTCTCAATTTTGGGAGTTGTCAAATTCTCTTCCTATCTATTCTAAAACCAAATACTGTTTTGGTCCCTAATTCATTAAACTCATCTCTGCTATGTTGTTTAATTGTGAATGTGAACAGTCACAACCTCTTGTTGCAGTTGGATAGAACCAAGTGAAGAGGGGAAGGGTTTATAAGAAACAACCAGGATTTTTAATTTCCTAATGAATAACTTAGAATGATGTAAAAGAGCAACAATGACAAGGTATCTACTAAAAATTTTAAAATGTTTTTCTCTGTGTGATGCAGGTACTCCCCAATGAAGCATGATGAAGAAATATGAAAGAGAATATCTGACTGTGAATAGAGATAGCCAAGCTCAGTTGTGTTTACCCAGTCACAAACTTGCGCAATTGTGTTTGATCTCTCTTGCAGTGTTCAGGAGAACCATTGTAGAACACATTAAGCTATGACTGTAGGAATTCTGCCCTCCCTCTTAGATTGAATAGTGCCCATCCCTAATTAAAAATTTTTCATGCATCGTATGGGGTGATTTACAGCTCTTTACATGCTTTCCCTAAGGACCTCTAGAGCTCTCATCACCATTCTGTTTGATCACTTCAAGCTTTAATATCTCCGCTCCCAGTACAATTCATACCAACTCTAACTGAATCTAGGTGATGGGCTGATATACTGCACAGGGAGCAACTGTTAGGGATTTCATTTTTGCTTTATCGGGAGTCTGACAGGAGAATAGTGGGTTCCTCTGGTTTCTCATCATGCCAGTTTGTGTTCAATCTCTTGAAAAGCCTTCAAGCATGAATGCATATCTATAAAAGATCAGATCTAGTCTTCCAAGGGTTCTCAGGAATTACATTAGTTTGCTATCTGCAAGTACACATGCAGGCGAAATTTGGTTGCTCAAATATCTTGGTGTGAGAAAACAAGGACAAATTGAAAAAATTTGTCAATTTTTTTTTAATTGGGGGGAAAAAAAAAAAGCAACAGACTGAGCCTATATCATGGTTAAACCCCAGCCATCAACTTAACACCACACACAGGCCCTTGCTCATTCTGTTGCCTCCCCTCAGCAGGACGGGGAAGAGAATTGGAATGGTAAAGGTAAGAAAACTCATGGGTTGGTTTAAGAACAGTTTTATAATTGAAATAAAATAAAATAATAATTATGTTAATAATGTTAATAATAATAACAATAAATTTTAATGAAAAGTAAAACAGCAAAGAAAGGGAAATAGAACCCAAGAAAGACAAGTGATGCAAATGAAAACAATTGCTCACCACCAACCGACCGATGCCCAGCCAGTCCCCTAGCAGTGGTCCCCCTGCCAACCTTCCCCTTAGTTTATTGCTGAGCATGACGTCATATGGTCTGGAATATCCCTTGGGTCAGTCGGGGTCAGCTGTCCTGGCTGTGTCCCCTCCAACTTCTTCTGCCCCCCCAGCCTCCTTGCTGGTGGGGTGGGGTGAGAAGCAGAAAAGACCTTGACTCTGGGTAAGCCCTGCTCAGCAGTAACTGAAACATCCTGGTGTTATCAACACTGTTTCCAGCACAAATCCAAAACATAGCCCCGCACAGCTACTGTGAAGAAAATTAACTCTACCCCAGCCAAAACCAGTACAGCCTGATTGGTATCAGTCCTAGACTATTAGTTTTGTCTATGGATGTCTTCCCCTTTAATTCCACAATGAAAATACTAGAAATTGAACAGATTTGAAAGAAGAAAGATAGATCATTTAGTCCAACCACATATGCAAAGCAGGTGTGAATAAAATGGGTTGCTCAGGGCCCTGGCCAATTAAATTTTTAATGTTTTCAAGGACAGAGATCCCACAACCTCTCTGGGGCCTTGTTCCAATGTTTATCCTCCTCTGTATTAAATATTGGCTTGGACTCCTGGCTCTCTATGGTCTCTGCAAAGACCTTGTTGATCTCCTTTTGACCCTTCCTGATGGCATACAGTCCGCTTACCACTTCTGATAGTTTTTTTTTACCTGGCAACTCAGCACAGCATGCATGACAGCCTGCATGACAGCATTCTCCCTCAGGAACTCTCTCTTGGAAGAGGCCTCTGGTGTGCCACTGTAGTTGTTCCACCTGGTGCTGGTTACTGTGTGGTGGTGCATCACCATCCTCATTGCACGGGCTTAAGGGGAAATCCTGGGCCCCCTTGTCCTCTTGTTGTAACCACTGGTGCATTTCTGTGAGCTCCCTCTTGTCCTCCAGTTATGAAGCTGCTATCCAAGCATGGTTGAATAGCTGCTTGATGCTTCCTGGTCTTCAGTCAGTTGAAGACAAAAGGGGTAGGCACTTCCTAATTAGGAAACAGGCAACAGAAATTGATTGTTAAAACTGGCAGAAACAAAAGCCTACAGAAGCCTTCAGAATGCAACCCTCACCGGCAGCAGCAAACCACCACAAGTTCCCTGAAAATGATTCCCAAAGAAATCCCCAGAAGGTTCCTGCACTCTGAAAGAACTGTAGAACTGTTGAAGTCTTTTGAGATATATGAGTTAGCAAAGCAAACTATAGGCATTTGCTCTATTGCACTGTATGTCAAAGAGTCCATATTCACAGCTAGGAAAGACCCAATGCTTAGCTCCAGAAATGGTGCTATTTAATTCATGGAGTAAAGTGGATTCATTTTCCCTAAGCCTGTCTTTCTCCACTGGTTTCTTTGATGAAGTTTCCTTAAACGAGCTACACACCTAAGCATCATTGTTCATCTTTTCTCTCTTGCTTCAAAGTCTAAAGAGGTTCTTCAAATGATTCGCTCAGACTAGATGGCTTAGCGATATCTAAAGATGGTGGAGACAAGTCTGTCTCATATGGAACATCAGTAAATCCAGCAGAATCCAGCCTTTTCCTCTAAACAGGTATTAATGTGCTTCTGTCCCAGGACAGTCTGCAGAAAGAGAATACAAATGTGGTATCTCTATATAGAGCTTAATGGTTTTATTCAGGTTAATGAAAGAAACCCTGAGAAATCCACATGGCTTACTGAGTGGGCTAGGAGATACGTTTATATGTAGGTTCTGGCAGGATTTTTTCTTTTTTTTTCTTTTTTTTTCTACACTCATTAACTTAGAAAAATTGTATTCAGTGTTAGTTGACCTAAGGAGCACATTTATATTTGCTCAGGCAGCAAAAATGTAGACAAGAAAATGTCTTTTTCAGCAACATAAAGACAGATGAGGCATACAAGAAGAGTCTTTAGAATAATAATTATATAACTAACTTAATTAGTCTCTGCTTCAATCAAAAGACAGTATGATAGCACCAGCAAGTTGGTTTATATCCATAGAGACTAAAGCATTAAAAATACACACAAAGGGTTCTCCAGGGTGTTGTTGTTTATGGTCCTTGGAACAGAGCAGAATCTATCCAACTGGATGAAATAGAAAATTATGGGCAAGTATAAGGCAGATTTTTACAAAGCAGTTCAAAAATGGAACAGAAATATAACACCTACCCCCCTGAAATCAAGTCAAACATAAGAATCAAGAAAGGCACCATGTTGTTTCTGTTGTAGCAGTACTTAGACTGACACAGGGTCCCTAATGTATGAAGTGTTTTCAAAGCCCTAAGTCAAGCCCCTGTTCCAACACAGCCAGACCAGGTAAAGAAGGGGAGTAGCAAATAACATCCTCATTTTACAAGTAGAGAAATTAGGCTTCTCCAAAGTGACACAGTGAATCTATGAAAGCAGTCAACTGAAACTTGAGTCTGTCACTTTGCAATTCATTAAAAAAAAGGATGTGAACGTAGGACAGATTTAATTTAAATGAGCACGCAAAGGTACTCTGGAAACCTCAGAGAAATGTAGGCAAACATTCACAGCTGGCCACATAAATTGGTTAGTTCCTGAGACTATTGATTCACTCACATTGGTCTCAGAAGGTTCCCAGAAGCTACATGATTTTTCCCACATTTCTATGCATGGTATGGGTTGTCACTGAAATTATTTCAGACTCACTCTAACTGGTCAGGATGTAGAATATCTACAGCTGCTTTTGTGAATTCTGACAAAAATATTACTCCATGCATTCTGAGATACCTTATTGCAAAACTCTGAAATATAAAGGGACACTGAATACAAGTGATCATGGAATTGGCACTGACAGTGTTTTTTCTTTCTATGCCAGCTAAGTGAAGACGAAGATTGATATTCAGCAGAAAATGATTAAACACTGCTTGGCTGTCTTTGAAACACCAGTGAAGGAGTCCGAGGTATCTGTTACATTAATGGTACCAAAATTTGCTCACCAAGGAGGAATATCAGTGAGCAAAGAATTCCTAATGGTAATATTGTGTGAGAAGTAACACTGTACTTGTGAATGCCCTGTTAATCTGAAAGAATATGCATCTGCAAAAATAAAATATAGCTAACCAGCAATACTAGGGGATCATATGGACAGAAATATCATCCATTTGGGAAAAAAAGAAATTATTCATTTATTTGGCTTTGATGTGCCTTTCTTCTGTCTCTTATTTTCCTTTACCATCTATAACACTTCTAAAATACTCTCAAAAAGAAAATAAATTTTCCTTTTTTTCTAAATATTTTAATATAGTTATTCTCTTGCTGAGAACAACTGTGATTTTTTTTTTCCCCTGCCAACTCAGTAACTTCCACCCACACAGAACTTACAGGGTAATGAAATTAAAATTATGTGCCATTTTCTTCTATTTCTTACATTACGGAAGAGTGAAAATGGGAGCAGAAAGGAAAAAGATTACATCAGAACTTAGTCTTAAGTGATGATTAACTCATTAATGTGATTGTCTTTGTTTAAAAAATAAAGGAGAACTAAAGTAAATTGAATAAAATAAAAGTAGTATTGGAAAAGCATACATGAAAACAGGTGAATAAATAATACATTCCTTGACCTGCTTTAATAATCAATGTATTGCATAAAAGAGTCCAGAGAGTGTATGATAAAACAGGTTTCTTGCCTATCTCTCTCCCTTACCATCTGTCTCACACACAGTCAACACCACAGTAGTTAAAAGCCAAGAAGTCTTTGTGGAAGTAAAAAAGTTACATTTAAATTTCATTTGGATAGTTTGTGTCTTTGTCTCCAGAAAATATGGGAAAAGAAAGGATGTAAGGTGCTATATTCATCCATTTCCTTCCATGCTCCAGCCACCCTTCCCAGGAAAAATAGTGAAAACAAGCTGTTCAGTGAAAGGAATTTTTTTAAATATATATACACCCATGTGACAATCCATACGTAAATTGCTTCTGTCACAAATTAGGAAAATAAATATTTGCTATTTTTTAAAAATTGAGAATATTTTTTTTAATTATGATTGAAGATTTTTTTTTCTTTTTTCTTTAAATAGATACATTGTGATACAATAATTTTTTTTAACCTTAAGGGCTCCATGTTGGCATGTTGGTGAATCCTGAAGGGTAGAAAAACCGTCCCCTGAAGTGTATCCCATGTCCCCTGAACATGAATGTGCCCCATTAGTGTCCTTTGAGGTGCACCCATGACTATCACCTTCTGCCATAGGATTCACCTTTTGTTAGGCAGATAAGAAATTTGAAGTTTGCATCTATATTTTCTCTGCACTTCCCTGCTTGATCAATTGATAAAAAATCACTCACTCTAACACATTGTCTTTTTACAACTTTTGGTGTATAAACACCTTTTCCCTGACTTTAGTAGGACCAGTTGTAAATAAATTCCCACACAGAGATACATAGTAGATGTTACTTGGATGTTACCAATGAAACCAAGTGAATCATACAGGCCAGTAGTATTCTTTACTCTGGATTTGAAGCTGAATCAGTGGAGAAAATTAATCTCCATTGGATATTCTAAGCAATAGAGGTGTCTGAGAAATGCATGTGGCTCCATATATTTAGCAGGTTAATTTTTAGATATCTCAGTTTTGGACTGAATTACTAATCTCAGAATAGCTGTAACCTCAGTATTTCATAAGGCCATAAACCAATAAAGCTTACTTGCTACTATTTAAATTAATTTCCTACCAAAATATTAGTTAGCATCAATAAAGATGTGTTGTATAATGAAAAATAAATAGTATGTGGAGGTGACTAAAGAGTATAATGTTGGGTAGAACTATGAGCAAGAGAAAAGTAAATTTTCAATGGCCAACAAATGAAGCATTGAATGGGATCAGACTGAGTGTTTTCCATATGTTTTGGGACCTTTTTAATTATTGAAAATGAGGATTTTATGGGAAAATACTTGTTTGTTTGTTTGTTTGTTTGTTTTCCCATGAGTTTCTCAACAAGAAGAAACCTGGGGAGAAATGTCAAGTTTTCAGAATTTCTACATGGAGAAAAAAAAGAAAGTTTTCTTGTTACTTATAACATTTCTAAGTTATCGATGCAGATTGATGTTTTGAAACCTATTTTAAAGACTATAGATTATTTTCCTCCTAAATACATATTTATAGAAACTCAGAACCTTTTTTTCCACCTAAAGAAAGAGGTAACAAACAGTGAGAAAAAAAATATTTAAAACAAAGAAATCTTTATGTGTTATATAGGCTTTCTTCTTCACAAAGAATTGCTTTTTGCTTAACTACAGGCACTTTACTGTACCAATTGCTTCAGCAATCCCTATTTGCGGTGGCACAAACCCCCTCTATGAACAGAATTCCCTGTATAAAGGAGAAAGGTCAGGTTTTGGTGCATTTCAGTTATTTCTGTCTAATCTTATCTTATTGCTAAAATGCTAAATATCCTTTTAATGTTAGAAAGCAAGAGAGCTGTTGTGTCTCTGCCTACTTTGCCCCTATTAAAGGTATGCTTTATTTATAGACCATATCTTTAAGTTGCTGGAATGACCTTATCATTACACGCCTGAAGTTGCCAATATGGGAAACACTAATTGCTCTTTTAGCTTCATATAAAGTGTTGCAGGGAGTGTAATAAGATATGAGTTCACCATTTATTTAAATAGAATTAAGAACTAGGAAATTGTATTTTTATCATCACTCAGAGTACCTGTGAAAGAAATAGATATGACTCTGGAAGTTACAATATTCAGTGTTCAGTATAAGCTCAAGAAATGCCATTGTTTTCTCATAGGATATTTAATTAATGCGCAATTACATGGTTAACGCATTAAATTTTACGGTCTGTAATTCAGAAATGGATTCACAATGTTAAGCTCAGTTCCTGTTTGGACTTGGGTACGCAGCAACTAAGTTGACTCTAGTTAAAGATTCTGTTTAAAAACTCAATTAGAGACTGCCATTCCCAAAATTGTACAACAGATCACTTGCACCTACACACAATTCTCAAGTAATGTCCAGATGAATCTTAATAAAACAAAACTGTAGAGAGAAAATTCAATCCAAAGTGAATTTAAACGATCCATAAACCTACATGCTTAAATTATCAAAATAACAGTATTCCAACCTTTTCCTTCATTTTCACATAACTGTTCATGTTTTTATTCAAGTGTTTGACTTTTAAGACATGGAATAACATTTTTAAAAGAAAAACGGGGGGGGGGTTTGTCTTCTATCTCAAAAGCTTATTTTCAGTTTTGCTAATTCTACCAATATTAGTAGAAAATGAGAAACATAAGAATTCCATATATTCTCATAAAGAGCTTTTTCATGGCCAAGGCATACTCCATAGTGGATAGGATTGTGAGTGAAATAAAAGCAGCCCCACAGAAAGAGATTTGGGGGTTTGGATTGAAGGCAAGTTGAATACGAGTCAACAGTGTGCCCTGGCAGCCAAAAGGGCCAACTGTGTACTGGGGTGCATCAAGCACATCTTTGCTAGCTGGTCGAGGATGGTGATTGTCCCACTCTACACTGCACTGGTGTGGCCCCACCTCGAGTCCTGTGTGCATTTTTGGGTGCCTCAATACAAGGATGTCAAACTATTAGAGCGTGTCGAAAGGAGGGTGACCAAGATGGTGAAACGCCTTGAAGGCAAGACTTACAAGGAGCGGTTCAGGTCACATGGTTTGTTCAGCTTGGAGAAAAGAAGGCTGAGGGGTCACCTCATCGCAGTCTACACCTTCCTCATGGGGACCAGCAGAGGGGGAGATGCTGATCTCCTTTCTCTGGTGACCAGCAACAGGACACAAGGAAATGGAATGAAGCTGCATCAAGGGAAGTTCAGATTGGACATTGGGAAAAGGTTCTTCACTGAGAGGGTGGTCGGTCACTAGAACAGGCTCTGGAGGGAAGTGGTCACTGCACCAAGCCCAGAGTACAAGGAGCATCTGGTTGACCCTCTTAGTCATACAGTTTAGTTTTAGGTAGTCTTGCGAGGAGCAGGCAGCTGGACTTGATGATCCTTGTGGATCCTTTCCAACTTGGGATATTCTATGATTCTATGATAAGAAACCCCTCTAATACTTAAGCAATTCAAACAAACAGCTCTTCTGCCAAGGTATCCCCTGTAAGGCATTGTATTCCAGCTGGATATAACATTAGTTTTGTGAATTTCACCATTATTACTAATTTGTTTTAATGCCAACATTGGAAAATAGATAATAAACCAAATTAATAAATGAACTACTTTATACGCAGGAATGCTCTGTGTCGTGGCATGCGTAACAGTGCTTCAGGCAGGGGTAGGAACTTACTCAGAAAGACTCTAGGTGGACTGCAACTTTATTGTACTCTTGTGAGTACAACTGCATAATGAATCTTTCTTCAATTAACAAAACAAGACTCTTAAACTACAATGTTCTGATTTATTTGGCATTGGAAAATTTAATGTGCTTAAGAGATAGCACGCTAATGGAGTCCTCTGTATCAAAACATCATCAACTATGCATTCTTTGTATTTATTTTTATATTTCAGCTTGCATGATATATCTAATACAAACAAGAGTATAGTGCATGCTCTTCCGTTCATTTGCTCCAGATGAGCTTTTTATCATCTGCATGTTCATCATCTAATCATACGAAAGACCAAATATTTGCTGGAAATAAGAATAGTCAGGAAAGTAGGTCAAGATCAGACAATAAGCAGCGAGCTTTGGATTATGCTGACATTTAGAGGTGGCCTGTACATGAGTAGTAGACAACAATATAGTTGTAATTTCTCCATGTAGGTTGTTATGGGTTTAGACCATCTGTCCTTCTACATGCGAGGAGCTAATTAAACATAAGACAGGACTCTATACAGGGGTAACTGAGTTAAGCATTTAGTGGCCAGTGATATTCAAGCAATAAAATAAAGAAATTTGTAGTGACACCAAACATAGGACCAAACATAAAGAATGGCTGCTCCTTTTGGCTATCTGAGCATCTACCAAGAATATTGAAGGAGGCGGTGATTTTTATTTCTTTTAAAAAAACTAAATGATTAATTTTTATAGAATTAGACTGTAAAATACTGGGCTTGGAAATGGTCTTTGGGAGTTTGTTCCAAATACTCCACTCCCAAGACCCAAACTATTCATTCCAGATGTTTGTGTAACTACTTAAACCTCCTGCATGCTCTTGCCAGCTCTATAATTGGATGATTGTGACCTTCGAGACAAATTAGAACATTAGTTTTCATCAGTGTTCTAGTAACTTTACTTTTCAGAAGTCAGGACACTTAACTCAATATAGCAAGGTAAAACTGTGACAAATAATTTCCTGCAATGTGTCAACAGGTAAAGACCACAGAGATTCCCACTTAATGAGGAAGCATTAACTGACTTGAAAATATTGTCTTTCTTACAAAAAGAAAAAAAAAACAATAAAACTAATTCTGGGTATCATCCTACACAAAAGGACACAAAAGAGAAGCTTTTAAATACAAAAAATGACAATTTGTAATTATGGCCTAATTGCTATGCATAAGGCCACAGTGAGGTCAGCATAAAGAGCACTGAAATGGCTGTCTCTTGTGAAGCAAATATTGCCTAGGGATGTCGTCGGCGTGCATACGATTGCAGAGAATGAAACCCAATAGCATGCAAAGAAGATCTGAAGAATTTATGAAATAAAAGTAGGGCATGAATGTATCCTTCCCTATATGTTTTGCAAACTTCTAACAATTTCAAGCCTGCATCACTAAGGCTTATCAAGTGCTCTTTTTCTTCTTTGTGTCTCTTTGTGGCTACAAAAAAATTTACACAAGGTGTGGTGAATATAACTGGTGTTGAATATATTCAGAATGGCCAGATTTTAAGAACTTCAGAGATTCCCATTCTTTAGATTTGACAACACCTATAGCTGGAGTATTAACTAGGGTATATTGGAGGTAGTACAGGGTGGAGGAATGTGTGAATGGTACACCCAGCACTACCTAGTTGCAGGCAGGAATACTGAATACAGTTTTAAGAAGCTTATCCTTAAAGAAGCATAGTAATAGTGGCTACAGTATGTTAAAGAGAAGAGAACCGAAGAGAACAGTAGAGAAATAAGTAAACACAGACCGTGTAGGAGAGCTTTTGCCTTCCTCTGTCACAACATGCTTGAGCTGTGCCCTCTACTGCTAAACTCCGGTTCTGCAACAGGTGGAGGGGAATATTGTCCTTTCTCTGACATAAAAGCATGAGTGTGACACTAAATTCAGTATTTTGATTGATCTATTCCTAATCAGATAACAAGTAACAAATAACAGACAAGTGGCCACTGAGGCCAACCGTGGATATAGCAGAGTTCATGTAGATAATCCTAGTATCTAGTAGCTCAGTGATCAGGTTTGAATTTGTGCAAAATATCTTGGACCTGAAGAAGTCCAAATTGTCTAGGTAAACCTCTACAAGGTAAGAAGCTTTTCAACCTGACTGTACTATAATGGTCATATACCTTGCACATATAACTTCTTCCCCTTCAGGAGACTTAAAAAGCAATGAACATTTTTTCTTTTCATTGAATTACAGGCTTTCATACTCTTTCAAGTGAACTGCTCCAAAAATAAAAATACTGCCTCTTGAATTGTGCCTAATCCATATTGTTGCTTTTGCTGTTTTGTTACCGTCTGGATGATTGTTCTGTTTCAAATTTTAGCCCTTGCCATCCATCTACGTTTAGCCTGTGTGCCTGCTCCCTCCCGTTCTGCACTAGTGCAGGTGATGACGATGCCGTGGTGTGGTGTGAGCTCTGAGTTTGTAAGAGGACTGTGCTAAAAGCTTTGCAAGCTTTTCCTTTCAGGTTAGCAGTCTGTGAACTTCCTCCTACAGTTCAACTGAAGAATTTGATTTCTTCATGGAGTTGACAGAAGCTATTGATGGTTTGCGTGTACGCTATTTCACTGTCTGTTTGAAGAAGAGCTTGAAGTTGAAGGAAATAACTGGTGATGCTTTGTGTAACATGAACACTTTTTTGGGTTTCCTTCTCACTTGAAAATAGCAGATAGGCAAATGATTACAGTAGCAGATGTGACTCGTGACGTCAATGCTATTTCTGGCCCCCTTAATGGAATAATCCATCAGAAGGAGAGCATAATGACAGGCAAGTGATGCATAAGCAAACAACCATTGTGATGTCAATCCAACTTCTTTTCTTTTGTACCAGGTAAAGGTTACTGTGGCAATGAATGAGTCGCCTCTGTCCTGTCATTAGCCTGTTCAGTAGAAAAGCCTTGTTGAGTAACTTCAACCAAAGTATCTAGTCCTGGCTATCTTCTCAGATCTTATACTTCATGCTTCTGGGCAATTTTGTGATACGTATCATGAGAGGAACCTATACACTCCACCTGCAGTTCCTCTAGGATAAGAAGTCAAAGGGTATCTATCTGGCATGACATATCCCTCCTGTAGGAAAGGTTTATTTTGTAGGCTAAAATTTGTCTGTAGTGTTAAAATAAGGGTTTTTTTAAATTGTTGGGTCAAGTTGTTTTCAGGGAACCATGTGTGGATTCAGATTGTTTTTCTTAATTAGATGTTGTAACAAGGCAGTTTTAAGTCTTTCTGTTACTACAGAGGCTTGTACTCCACGCAATTACTTCTACATCAGCATCTATTTGGATGTCTGGTGAAGGTAAGAGCTTTCCTATTTTCGGGTTCTGGTTTCGAACTCACATATATAAATTAGAGTAAAAAGTGACCAACACGCAACTTCATTTTATTCTTGCAAGTCCTCTATTGTTGCTAATATTGTTGAATCATGTACTAATTTAAGTCTGCACAGCATGTATTTGAAGCAGAAATGTCCACTGTATGAAAGAAACGCTGGGAGATCTTTGATGATCTCATGCCGTGTTACATTGGCAAACATCTGAAACTGAAGACTAGAAAACATGTAGTTTTCACTATTAAGTTCTTCATCATGTGGATGGAAGTGGTTGTCTATTACAGCTTTCTCTGATTCCTTTAAATTAACACAAGCATTGGCATGCAAGTGGTGCCTGTATGTACTGTGGATTTCTACTGCTGAAATGAAGATGTTCCTCTGGATTCCCTGTTTTATTAATGTTTATTAATATAGATATTTCCAGTACAGTATTAACCTCATTTTAAAGAATTAATTCAAGGTAGATCAGATGAGATGCCCAGAAAGTTCCCATTTCTCTCTTTTGTTTATAAGGAAAATCCAAAGTGACCAGGCTCACATGTAGACATATCTATATTGCAAATATTTTAAGTAAGATAAAGTGAGTCTTGTCTTTCTAGCTGTATTTGTGGTGACTAGTGCTGAAAGCCATTCAAAGGGACCAATTTTTTTCTGTTATTGTCATGCTAGGTTAGACTTTCAGCTCCTGGTTACTCAGTATCTATCTCTCAGTGAAAACGGCTGGTGGCTTACATTAGCTTAAATTTTGTTATCACAGATTTCCACACATTTAAGTGTTCCTGTGGTATTCTGTCAGTTGTATAGCTGAAATGGAAGCCTGCATTGCAGCAACATGTCCAATATCTAGGGACACTGAAGCAGTGACCTGTTTGAACATCGTGTTCAGCAAACAGGTCTCTGCTTAGCATAGTGATACATGCCACGCAGACTTCAGCAGGTATGAATGTCATATTTATATACATGCAACCAAACAGAAAAATTGGATTCTGCTTGTAACTGACTGCACAAGTCTAAGAATTTGACTTTGTTTTGTTCTAATGGGCCTACTTTTTACTACATGAGAAATAAGGAAAAAAAAAGTATACTGCCAAGAATAAGCCAGAAAGGAATAAGATCTTTGGCTTACCCCCAGCAATGCTTAGCTACGCTGTCTGTAGCAATCATTGCAACAACTTAAAATACTCACTTTGCCAGCTTATTAATCTTTAATGTATGATCCAGAATATTTTCAGACTCCAAACTGGTGGTCAGAGTCATTTCACATAACTTGAGGCACACAGCTGAGCTGTGCATGCAGTTTCCTTATGCTTTCTCTGTATCTAGTGGTGAGAGAAAGAGAAAATGCAGATGGAAAATTAGACCTTAAAGATAAAAGTTCCCCTCAGCTGCATGCTCTATCTATCTTGATTATAAAATGCAACTGTGATCCATTTTGTGATTTATCAGCTAAGCCTCTATGTTCATGGTATATTTCTGCACCAATAGTTTAAATTCTTTCCTTCAGTCAGAATCTTTGGCATGCAACAACAAAGTGGAGGTAAAATAGTTATGCTTAGGATCATGTGTTTCACCATGAACATGGTAAAACATAGCAGCCATTTACAGTACGCCTTTTTCCTGTCTCTTATGAGAGTTTGGGTCATCTCTTCGCAATAAAGTAGAAATAGTTCAAATAGTACTCATATTGGAGTTTAGCAGGAGCCTATGAGTCCAAATGTTTAGTTACAACTGAAAGATAAAGAAAGCCAAACAATGTCTTAGCAAAATACTTTTTTATTGATTTCTTGCCACAGAAATTTTGAGCACTTGTCACCAAGTATTCACAGGTGAATTCCTAGCATATTCCACATTCATTCCTGGTATGATGAAGGAAGAACCTGGAATGCTCTGACTGCATTTTACACTCCCAGGTATGAGCACTCCCAAAGAAAAGAAAAGAAAAGAAAAGGTAGAAGGAGAGAAGAGAGAAGAAGAGAGAAGAGAAGAGAAGAGAAGAGAAGAGAAGAGAAGAGAAGAGAAGAGAAGAGAGAAGAGGAGAGGAGAGGAGAGGAGAGGAGAGGAGAGGAGAGGAGAGGAGAGGAGAGGAAAAAAACAAAAAGCGTGATAAAAACATACTAGTAGTAGTTGTCAAGCACTTTGCATTCAAAATTGCTTATTCTTTTGGCTGGTGGCTATAAATAATAAAGAAGTCCAGACTCATGCATGAAACATTCTTTCTTGATCTGACAGAAACAGGAACATCTCCTGATCTTTTCGTTGCCCTTTTTCTGGCCTCACCACTTGATACTAAATGCTGAAGAAGCAAACTATTTTTAAGGTTCCCTATGTGACCAAATGACTATATGCATGTTTGCCTGCAGCACAGAGAAAGCTCCTGGTCACTCTGTCATCTACACTGGTCATCACCTACTTGGGTGTACTGTGCCTTCATTTCTTTTGTGTCTAGTAGTGAATGGGGAAAAGAGGCTAGTTTGCACCCAGAATTTCCCCAACACACAGCTAGGGTTCAGATAATACATGCATCCAACAAGAAAATTCAAAATCAGTCTGCTACCCCTGATTTAAGCATTAGTTTTGTGATGCCTTATACAGTCAATAACTCTTCTGCCATTATATACTGATTTCTACAACATCTCTGTATGGCAGTTATCCTTAGTTAAAGTGACGTTGTTCATCATATGAATCCATACTGTTTAGACAGCCCTGGTCAGGTTACTGTCAGTTTTGAAATAAATGCCTAGAAAAAAGAGCACAGAAGTTTTGTGCATGTGCTTTAATTGACACAACTTCAAGTACTGAAGTAAGAAGAAAAGCAGTAGCGTTAAAACTGCTCTGAAATGCTGAAGTGATGGGCACAACTTGCATCTCTCAAAAATGCCCTTTTGTAATGCTTCTCCTTCCAGTTGAATCATGTGGAGATCATATGAATACATAGGCATTCACCAGACATCTACTTGCACAGCTCCATCAGGACTTGGGAGCAACGTCTTTGCAAGTAAATTCAGTCTGCCCAGAGGTGTCCCCAGGCATAGAGCCAGTGGGTTGACCTGAAACCACACTTGTAAACCACTTCAGGCTTGGAAACAGAGTGGCTGCATGCAAGTTTTGCTGCATCCGCTGGGCTCCCTGGCCTGTGCTAAGTCACAAACATACCAGGAAATTCTTCAGGATGATGTCAGTCAACATAAGCCAAAACTCTGCCAAGGACTGCACTAAGATTTTTTTTTTAATAATATGGATGAATATTCCCAGATATTGTTTAATATACTAGTGCAGACCTGTTCAGTTAGGTCTGTACACATCCAGCAACAGATAAGAATGCTCTCTCCTTTAATGCCTGTACAACTTTCAGGACTAATATATTAACATATTAAGGTCTTATCAGAAGATCGTAACCTATTCCCTTGGTGCCTCTGATTCATAAAAGGGTGTCGTGGTTTAAGCCCAGCCAGCAACAAAGCACCCCAAGGCCGCTCGCTCACTCCTCCCCCCCTGGTGAGATGGGGAGGAGAAAATACAACGAAAACGCTCGTGGGTCGAGACAAGGACAGGGAGGGATCACTCACCACTTATGGTCACGGGCAAAAGACAAGTGGGAAGAAAATAAAATCAATTTAATTTACTACCAGTCAAATCAAAACAAGGGTAAAGGGAAGTAAACCCAAACCTTAGAACACCTTCCCCCCACCCCTCCCTCCTTCCCGGCTCAGCCCCACTCCCGGTTCTCTCTCCCTCCTCCCCCCGGCGGCGGCGCAGGGGGACGGGGAATGGGGGTTGGGGTGGGTTCCTCCCCCCTTGTCTCTGCCGCTCCTTCCTCCTCAGGGGGAGGACTCCTCACTCGGCCCCTGCTCCACCGGGGGGTCCCTCCCGCGGGAGACAGTCCTCCATGAGCTTCCCTGGCGTGGGGCCTTCCCGCAGGCCGCAGGCCTCCAGTCACGGCCTGCTCCAGCGCGGGCTCTCCCAGGGAGCGGCGGCCATCTTGGGGGGCATCCATCCCCCTGCTCCCCCGCTCCTCCTCCCCTCCTTCCTCACTGACCTTGGGGTCCGCAGAGGGGTTCCTCTCACATCCCAATCCCCTACTCACCGCAGGTTCCCCTCTTAAATCTGTTCTCCCAGAGGCGCGACCACCATCACTGACGGGCTCGGCCTGGGCCAGCGGCGGGTCCGACTTGGAGCTGGGGAAGCTTCTGGCAGCTTCTCACAGGAGCCGGCCCTGCGGCCCCCTCCCCGCTACTAAAACCCCACCACACAAACCCAAAACAAAGGGAGATGATAATAACCCACTTTCTCAAATTATGCAATCATTGGTCAGGGACTTGAGAGTCTGCAGGCAGGAAATTCTTGTTCCTGGTATAGGCCTTTAGATTATGTTTATTTGTGTATATAAATAGAGTTATTTTCCCTTCCCATAAAATCTTCAGAATTACAGAGTTCTCCTCCCCAAAAAAGTCCATGATGAAAAAATTATTGATTTTAAATTTTCCATTGTATAAGAGTTGAAAATCCAGAGAATATTGCAGTTGATTAAGCTAAACTTTAATAATAATTTATTTGACATTTTTCATTTCCTATCTACTTTTTTACTATTTATTTCTTTATTCCTGAACTTTAAACCTTGCATGTTCTTGAAAGTACTAAATGGGACATTTGAACATCTTCAGAATACTCTCTTTTCAAAAGATAATGTAAAAGGTATTTAGAATTAAATGCAACACATCTACCTCAGATCAATAGATAGTAATAAACCTACATGGAATGCAAATGTTTTGGCTGCATTGAGACATTTGTGAAATCTTTTCACAGACCGTGATGAATATTCATGTTAAAATTTCTCTTTGTTTGACTTTTCAGTAAAAGAAGGGCTTGTTACTATGAAAACTTGTATTTAATTTATTTAACTGCCTTTTTTTTCTTTTTTCTTTATCCTCCCTCAATGCATTCAATATCACTCCTGTTAGACAGTGTGGTGAGTGAGCATTGGTTGTCTATAGAGAACATGGCATCCTTTCTCTAAGGCGGTGACATCTTTTTCCTTAAACCTTCCTTCATCTGCTCCAATACCGGTTACTGCACAAGTTTGGAATTGCCACAGAACATCAGTGAAAAGGTCGTCTCAGCCTCTGCTTCATCACTCCATTTTCCTATCATCCGTAAACCGCACTACCATTTAGTAACATGTTCCAAGTTTCCATACTTCTGATATTTTGTAAAATGGAAATATTGCATAAGGGATATAATAATACTTCCATGTTTACAGGCAGCCTAAAAAATGACAGGAAATTGTAAGCAAGTTTCCATGTGAATAGTCAGGGAAAAAAAGTCAAGAAAGATCTTTGCATTACGTGAGCCATTCAATTATGTTGTTCATTGACTTTAAATGGATTACTGCCATGATGTGGTAAATAGAAACTGCATAAAGTATTTATATTTTATTTAAATGTCAGTTACTTAATTTACTTTCTCATTATACATTAAAGTAATGATCATCCTGTTTATCAGTGTTAAATATTTCATGGACTTCACAACACTGTATAACTTACAATAAATGAATAGAGGTCATTATGTTACCCATTGTGTAAGATTGCATCAGCAGCAGTACACATGGAAAGAAGGAAGGAGAAAAATCATCATGGAAAAAAGAGACCTGGATGGTATAATCTCTTTGAGGAATCACTGTGCTGTCTCTCAGTTGTCCAATAAAAAAAAAGTGCTAAAATAAAATAGGAATTGCACCATAACTATTATGACCTATATTTATAGAATTTGCATCTGGAAGTATCCTAAGGCAATTTACAAATGGATTTTCAACTTATATGCAGAATAAAGAAACCATTACAATCACTAGCAAAATACAGATAACTGTGATGAAATGTGATTGCACTTTAAACAGAAGACACCAATATTATGCAGCAGTTTAGGAAAATACATTGATCTATAATGTAATATTGCAAAGAAATATAGTCAGAAATTTTAAAATCCATGTCAAATTCAAAACGAAGATTGAAAAGAAACAACAAGGAGAGCTAATATACCTGATCACAGGAACAAATAACAAACTTAAGTCAAAGTTTGCTCAGGCTTTCATGAAATTCCTGCTTTTGGACAAAAAAAATTTACACAAGGTATTTTCAACACAGCAACACAGTACTGAAATGTCAAGACCCACATTTTCCAATTAGTTCTTTCAACTAGTTCAAGCTGGAAGTTAAAAAAAAAAACAAACCCTAACAAAAAAAACCCCAAATCTTTAAAAACCAGTGTTAATTCTCTTCCTGAAAGACTAATCAAACTAAAATCCCTGCCCACACACAAACACCAGAGATGACCCTGCTTTAGGGACTCCCCTAGTGTCAAAATCAGCTTTCAAATACTCTTGTGAAGCACTTGTTGGAGTGGTAATGGTCACTAGCATTGCTGTAACACAGTACATTTTGCATGCAATTCAGAGTTAAACAAGTCTTAGTGACATTAATAGATATTTATAGATAATGAATTAGGAAAAGATATTGAGGTATATACACTGATTTCCTGGCATGCCCTGCTTTGCCTGAGTACACTAGAGAACTTGCCAATGTATTGCAAGCATTTAAACTGAAAGAAATCTCATGGGTCATTGAATCTAATTTCTTCTTGCTGCATGGTATCTCAGTGTATGCCTTTTTCTTTTCTTGTAAGCTCATTCCAAGGCTGTTTTTAAAATAGACATATTTTCTGGGTGATTAGTTCTGGGTTTTTGCCTCCAGCATTTCAGTCACTCATACAGGGAAGCTAATATCATCGAGAAACAGGAATGAATAAAGCCTCAAATGCTGTTGTTTCAATGACTGTGAAAATCTGGGATGACACCCAAATGTGAAATAGTGCTTATGACCTCTCCCTTACAGAGAATACTTTCAAAGACAAGAGTGAAAACAAATAACAAGCTCTGTGTCTGACGACAAGTCTGTTGGCCTCTTGGAAAGGAGGAGAAAGGGGTGAGTTAAAGAGTAATAGTTCAGTGGTCATCACCATCGAGAGAAAGGAACATATGCCAGATCCTTTTTCACAAGATATAAGCTGAACTCCCTAAGACAACACAGTATCTCTGGAAGCTCCCTCCCCATAGCTGTTCACTTTTTCCAGTCTCTTACAATGATGAGTGATAATCATTTTATCTGCTGTCTTTCTACACTCGGTTCCACATAATCCTCACCCATCTCCTCCTCTTCTCCAGCCCCCTGTCTGGGAAGAACTCCAAAACTGTGATAGCTATCAAACTGGGAATTAACAATATCCTCTCAAATTCATTGTAATGTGTCAAAAAGCCCAGATAAAGGGGATTTCTGAAGAATTCTGTAGTAGAGCAGCAGCAAAGGAGGAGTAATGTGAATGAATATTAGAAATGCAAAGGAAATTAGCTCCCAAGTTGCTGAACGGTTTTGTTTCTCCAGCATTGTACAGGTGGAGCACAGCAGTAAGAAATAGCAGAGCACCTCGGTATTGTGTCGCCAAACATCTATTTACCTCTGAGTCACTGAGACCTTGGAAGCAACGAAGTTGTACACACCACCTTGTTTCTGCTCTGCGTCTCTGTAGGATGCATGGTAGAAAACAAACAAAACAGAGTTGTAGGATGAAAGAATCCTAAACAGAGCCACAATACACCAGACATACTGTGCTTGTAGCCAGCTGTGTAACCAAAAGACGTACCTTAACTCCGGATAGGGCTTTAAGACTTCGATCGTATCTGGGATGAGCTACATATGGCATAGCTGCTTAAAATAGAAAAGAAATGGCTTCTAACATCTAACATTCAATGGTAAACATTTTCTCCATGGAAAATATCACATGTGTAGCTGATGTATTTGTTAATGTAAGCAGGAATTTGTATAGGCCTGCATGGGTTACTTAGTGTGGATTATGGTGTGCAGAGTGCAACTTCATTTGTACTCCAGATCTTTTTCAAAACCATTTAACTGATAAGATTTGCAGTCATGATCAACTTTAATACAAATCTGCTGAATGACAAGGTAAAATGGCAAACATATGTTCAATAACCCTTTTGCATTCTCCCCAGACCAGCGTATTCTGCAAATTACATTTTTTTCTTAATTTTTAAAATAGTCTTACAACAACAACAACAACAAAATCTTATTTGTTTCTATTTTGAGAGCAGAGTAATGGTCTTTTGTACAAAACCCAAGCTGACAACTCAGGGTCTAATCCCAAGCATTGCCCTTGGCCTCCTGCAAGGATGTGGCAGAGCTTAACTGGGATTCTTCTGGACAAAGCCTATCGTGTAAGCACCTGATGAGTTTTAGATGTCTTCTGTAGGAGATGAGATGAATCATACTTTAGATTATAAAGGGAGTCTGGATGACTATCCCAGGGTTTGATACCTGTGCTGCAGTCACAGGAGTTGGCCATCTGTGAATTTACTCGATTTCACATACATATTTCATTTCACACACCGCGGGCTCTGTGCTGCTGCACAGCCAGGGAAGCACAGCCAGCTCATTTCTGATTATTTGGAACATGAGTTTCATGGGCTACTTGAGCTGTATTTGCTGCACAGAATTTGTTCCTTGTCTGTAAAACAGGGACAATCTCATCCCTTTAGACAGCAATTCTTGTCCCATGTGCCAAGGTCACTTGATACTATTTAAATTATCAACTACAGATTATGCAACACAACTGAATTAAATACAAAATAGTGTAATAGATAGTTTTTTATTCCAAATATTACAGTACTCTCCTGTCAGCTAAAGTAGATGGTTTTTTTTTATTGCAGGCCCTGCTGACTTTACTGATATTCCAGGTATCTTCATCCCAATAAACTAAACTAATGGATTTTACTAGATTTCATCTCCTGCTAACTCCTGTTTCTTATACAACTTAGGACAGATCTTTACCCTAGAAAAGTCTCACAGGTACTTTAAGTTATCTTTCCTTGAAATTCAGGGGCAAGTAAATTTTGCTTAGCTGGAGACTAGCAGCTTGAAAATGGTGGTTATTTCACACAACAAAACTTTTCATCTCAGTGTTTAGATGTCATTGGACCTTTCTAGCTGTCACTGATGGCTTTTCCACCGATGTGTTTAATGCACTGGAATATCCGTGCCTCGTGAAACAATTAAGGTTAACAAACAGGATCAGAAACACATGTTCTGTGGACGTGGAATATTCATGGTTGTCTGTTTTATCTCCCTTTCCAATTTTAAGGTAAAGACAAATCTGTGACAAAATAAAGGTAACAGCAATGACAAGAAAGGCTATTAAAGAAAAACAGATTTTATTGGGTTTAGTTATAACTGGAACAATGAGAGGTTATAAATAGAAGTGTGTTATACTTTGAGACTGGTAACAAGGTAAACAAATCACATCTGTTTCCCCCTAATTCCAGCCGCGATGAATGGTTAACTACAAGAGTGCAGCAAATAAGCATATCCATTAAAAATAGAGAGCAGCTCACTGTTCACTGTCATCAGCAAGGCAGACACCTGGCTTCCCCTCTCAGCCAGCACGCTCCTGCCAGAAGTTATGAATGACTGTTTGCAACTACCTGCTGTAAACAGCCTGGGACAAATTAACTCTTAATTGGTTTTCACTTACACTCTAATATTAGAAAAAAGGAAAAACAGCTTTTACCTGACTAGCTAGCATGTTTCTTCTTTTCAAGTTTGTTATCAGCCTGAAACCAACATTGCTACTCTACAAGCAGACATTTTCTGTCTTTGTAGTTTGCTTTTGATGTAGTAATTTCCTTCCTCCTCACAGATTATACAAGCATGACCAGAAGAGCCAACATAATGACCTATTTCAATTAGTCCTGTCTTTGCGTGCATTTTAAAAGATTCAAAGCCGCTGCGTATGACTTTAGGAAACAGGAGATGCATTCAACCTGCCAAGCGTAAGCAAGTTCTTTCTGGTTGTTTGTCTGGCCTTTATCGGGAGCTCGCAACGCTGAATGTGTGCTACACACCCATGTTTGCACAGCGCCATGGAAGACTGTCTCTTTTAAATTTTCACACGACTTAAGAGCTGGGATTGCCCCGCGTGCCGTTAGCATAACCAGTTCATCCCACTGCCAGATCGCATCCGCTTGATGCTGGCCAGGTGTCTCTTCATTGTCATCTGAAACCTTTTCTTCTCGCATTTCACAGGGTATGTTTCAGAATCTGATTTGCAGTGCAGAGGAGAAAGCTGGCTGTTGCAGATTGCCTCCCAAGAAACGGCCCGCCTGGTCTTAAAAGGAGCGGCTGAAGGTTTTATGCACTCGATGGTCTGCTGAAGTTCACTGAAAGGGCTGGATGAGCTCCTTACAAGAGATGTGGTCTTCTTCCTTTGGGACAAGAGGATTTTAAGCTCTTCAGAGTCATGCTGAAAAAAAAGAGACTCTTTTCTCCTGGTATTTGGACTCTCGCCCAGTGTAAGAAACCCGTAGGGGGTAGTGATTTTGGAGAGGTGGGGCAAAGAGAGGGCAGCTCTCGTTGCTGGGTCAGAATGATGTGCGGCTCTCTCTAGGTCTCCAGGGAAAATCATTCGGTCTGTAAAGCACAGGGTTCCTCTTCTGTCCAGACTCTCTCCTTTGCACAATGCATCTTTCCTGATGTAGGATTCAGATTTGCTTCTAGTTGTTCTGCACTTTCGAACAACTTCGTCAGAGACTCCTCTCTCAGGAGAATTCTCTGCGGTGTCTTGCCCTGGCTCCCGTTGGAAGGAAATATGCTCTATGTCCAGAGAAGGGATGAAAAATTTAGGGATGCGATCGGGAGTCATGACAATGTTGAAAATGTCCTTGTTTTTCTGAGCAACTTTATCTTCAGGAGGTGGCTTGCTGATTTTGAAACTTGTCCAAGTTAGCAAGCTTTCTATAGCACTTTTTATGGAGAGCTGCGATGTACCACCAGGCACCATTATTTCAGCCAGCAGTGCTTTCTTAAAAGACACAATGTTGTCTGCTGATTGAATTCTCACAGCACTGATTGCAGATGGGGGACTCATTCCTGCTTATAAAACAAAGCAAATGACGTCATCTGATAGCTAGATGTCATTGGCATGGTAACCAAAGATAAGAAGGCTTTTACACTCCTACTTATATACTTACAGTCTGATTCATGCTGCTCCATTACCTTAAATAAGCTTAAACACTTGATTTAATTATATTTAAATGCCAGGTTTGGTGCTAGTGCCCTAGCTATTTTCAGAAAAATAATGGCTACAAACACACCTGTAACTTTCAGACTATTTGGGTTATGTTATCTGTGCTATTACACAAAATATAATTAAGCTTTTCTTTTTTTTTTTTTTTTGAAGGGCTGTGTTACCAAATGAATGATGTGCAAGCAGGCATAAAAAGTGTAGTTCACTTACAATTCCTTAGTTTAGCTTTCAGCAAATCATACTATTTGGTGTATTTCATGTTGAAGATTGTGAGAGGAAAGGGTAGGAAATGAGTGATCAAACAATTATTGGAATAGTATATAGAAATACATCCCAAAGGGTCTCAAAGTTACTTTAACTTTCACCGATGCTGTATGTACATAGCACATAATGGGGGGGGAAATGAGCAGCTCTTCAGAGGATACTCAGATTAGATATCTGTGCTTAAAGGGGTGGGCATCTGCTCAGGTACATCTAGCAGCTTGCTGTATGAGTTTCTGCTGATACTTGATTTACTTCTTAGGCGCAGGCCACTAATTCACCTTTGCTCTGTCTCAACCTATATGTATGATTCCTAGGAAAAACATTGAGAATGTAAAGAGATATATGAACACAATCTCTTGGCTTTCATCTCTGCAGGATGGGTTTGGTTTTTGCTTATGACCCTCTGAAGGCATCTTAGTTTTGGTGACATAGAGGGTGGGCACTGGGCACTCTGAAAGCACAAAGTAAGCTTCCCTGTGTTACAGTGTAAAATCCACAAAGTCTGCTTTTGCATTTCATTTTATTTTTTTACACACTCCCATTTTAGTCGGCTAATGTTCCCACCGCTCATATTTCCCTTTTGCAGTGTTTTGAGGCTAGAAGTTCAGTCCTCATAATTCAACCACATATGTAAGCTGTTCAGGAAGGTTTTGACTTCTCTGTATTCAGTTCTCTGTTCATTTGTCTCTGGTTTTGGCTACAGATTTGGGGTACTCTTGGGTCCAGGTACATGTCAGTATTTCAGTACAGCACTTATCATTCTTGGTTTCTTGAAGATAGAAAATGTTAGTGGAAATCTTTTGTTGGTGTTTTGGGCAGATAGAATCTCTTCATCTCAGCACTGTAATCTTAGCAAAGAAGTAGTTCTTGCCTAAGGATGACCAATTTCCACAAGCAGAAGCTGTCCTATAGGCACAAAATAATTGCAGATTTGGTAGGGGAAAAAAAAAGTTATTGACTTAGACTTGCTTGGTTTTGACTTGGAAAAATCAGCAATATTCAGCAAATAGAGCAGTAATAACAAAATCAAAGTATCTTGAAATCACCCATAAAATGGGGCACTTTCAGTTTTGTTCTGATTCTTTACAGAAAAGAAAAATTAGGGAAAGAGCATTAATTGCTGGGAAGAAAATCCCTCAGGGCACTGCCATTTCACAAACCCTTAGTGATTTACATAGCACGATTGCTTCTCTAGCTGGAAGATCTTCCAAAAAAATGCAATCCCCCTAACTGAATCACATATTAGAGACAGGGAAAATTCACAAATTTGCAAGTCCTTTGAGAACTCTGCAGTACGAGTTTCAGTAGTCTCTGATATTACTCCTTTACAAATTTTAGTAGATCTATGTTAGGAAAAAAAGAATATATGACATTACATGATTCCCTGTTGTCCTTTGCACCTTAACATATTGTGGCTTCATTTACAAGTAAAAAAAAAATTATACTTACCTCCCTTTCTACCCTATGCCCCAATTATATTCTGCAAAAACTTTCTTCAGATCTCCAAGGAAAACAGAAATCAGGATAGTTTGAAGTCTCCTATAATAGAATACAGAATTTAGTTTACTACTATTTTGACAATATTTGATGCAGAATAAGCCTAATTTTGATTTAAAAATCTAGCAAAAAGTAGTACAGTAGAAGATGTTATTTTAAACCCCAAAGTCCTAATTCTTCCAGTTGTTTTTGACCACAACCATGCAGTCTGTCATCAAAACCCAGTACCTTTGAATAATTATTCTTATATTCACTAGGAAATTTTTATTATTGTTATAGAGAGTAACACCTTTGAGACCAGTGACTTACCTGGACTCCCCACTCCCATGAGGCTGGAAGAGCTCTTCCTCCAAGCAGTTTTAAAGACAACAAAGCCAAAACCCTTTGGAAAGCTTGGTATCCAAATTGGCTTTACGTTATGAGGCAGAATAAGGATTTGAGACTATGTCCCCTGCACCTAGCACAAAGATTATCTTTTGCTTTATACACTTTGACTTAGGGAGTGGGATTTAAGCTTAAAATTTTTCCTCAAGTTTCTCCTCTCTTAGGAAGTTTCTCCTCTCTTGCTTCCCAAAGACACCAAGGTTCATCTTCTATTTCCCTTCACATTTTTAAGCACAATGGACTTAAGTTTTGATAGCTTATATATACATACAAATGTACACATATATAAACCTGACTCATATACATCTATACACATATATATATGTCTGTGTGTATTTCTCCATATATGTGAATCTTAGGTTATACATGTATGTATGTATGTATGAGCCACATATATATGCATACAGCAGTATTTATATTTATTTATGTGCATGTATAAGCAATCTGGTGACTCTTTCCTGATAATAACCCAAACACCCACTCCAGAACAATTTCTGAAAGAGTAAATACTGGAAGAGACTTTCCTAGACCATTTGTTTTAAGGATGTCAAAACCACAGTTTATGGCATTACAGGACAAAATAAATTTGATTGTATCTTCATAATTTGTCACTGTAATATAGTTTAACATTTATTTTTAATTTTCTGTTATTTCTTTTCGGTCTGAGAAACATGTCCATGTGTCCTCTTTTTGTTTCAGGCAAAATAGAGTTTTAACCATAAACAACTGCAACCAATAGAAAGATCCAGTGCCTTTACCAAGGTTTAGACCAAGACCTACTACACAAAATGAACAGTAGGAAATAAGATAAGTGGCAGGGTTCTGGGGGGAAATTTAAGGTATAAATTTCTTAAATACTCTTTGCATTATAAACTTCAAGTAGAACATTCTCATCCCCTCATTTCCACTACAATCTCACTAACCAACATAACTCATTTTTTCCTTCTTTTCTCCTAATGGAATCAGCAGCTTTTCAATGGTTTCTTCATACAGATATAAAGCAAAAATAGACGTTTGGATGTCTTATACAATATTTTCTCTAAATAGCTCAACTATTAAAATGTAATTTTGTAGGCTTTCTATAGAATAAGAGTTTCACCTCTGGAAATTGGACACAGCTAGAAAACAGTTCAACCTTTCATTTTTCCTGTAGAGAATGCATATTTTTGGTGTCTATGAATACACAAGCACTTAGTACCTACACTGAGCTTTTCATCTTTGACGCGCATCGAGAACATTAACTAATTAATCTTCACAACCCCCCGAGGGGCAAGTAAGCATTATCCCTGTGATGTTTGCTGTGCGCACAATAAGGTGAGAAGAATGGAAATTGCTAGTGCTTATGCTGACAAAAAGAGTTGTAGAGATGAAGAAACAGCACTTTTCTAGTGTGCAGAATTAGCCGTTTTCAAGGAACTTTGACTTTGGCTGGCCTTTCATTTGGTTTGGGCTCATAACTGCACTTTATTCCCATGCATGCCTTCAAAAAGAGTCCTGCAGTTTAGGCATATCCTTTTTTTCACTAGATGCAGCAGGGAAACACAATATGCGGCAATCCTTGGCAATGGATTTCAGTTGGGTACCAGATGCTAGAGCCATGAACAGCTCAGATGCTGCTTTTCTTCTTTTAATATTAATGCTTGTGCTCCATTGGAAGATATCCACATTTTTCAGAACATTGCTGGGTGTTAGACTCTTTCAGTTGTCTACTGTTCCTTCCACTTATTCATATGAATGTGTCTGGGTTACAACCATGACCCAGCCTTAATGTCCAGGCTTGTTTTCTTTGAGATTGAGCAAGTGTAGCACTATTTAATGACAGCTCTTGCTTTGCCTAACAAGACTTCAGTCCTTTACTCTTCAGTTAATGACATCTCCTGCTCATTGTATGGTTTTCGCCTGGATTGACTTGCCTAGTTTTAGGAATTTAACTGAGATTAAGTTAAGGTCACTGTCTTGTCATTTGGGGATTTGGCATTGCTATCACCTTTGAAGGTAGTTACCTCCTTTGGCCAACTATAGAGAGTTTGTTTATGAGAAGATCCCCGGCCTGAGTGACATGGTCTCGCATCAGAGTAGGTGGGAATGAATCAGGGTCTTTAAGTAAAATTTCCAGGCCGTATGTTGCATTCGCATACGTCTCACAGCTTCCTACTGAGAAGGGACTTCATCCATGCTAGGGTTACTAGTTGTTGTAAATGTTACATAAGAACATAAATATTACATAAGAAATTAAGAACTATTATATAAGACCTTTTTTGGTAAAGCTTAATTACACAATTGTAAGCAAAGGTTATCAGCTCAACTCATCTCACAGAATTAGTCCTTGTTTCCTGACAGAAATGGCTGTAGCAAAAAAGCACTGTATCCCACACTGTGTACATACCTGGTGAAGAAATCTGGCTGATAGCTATTTTACAGCCATGTGTACTTGAAACTGAAATCATACAGAGTATCAAAGGAGAGTAATGCAAATGTATTAGATTCCTTTATTATCTAGCAGGTAAATCTGAAAACTAGGGGAAAAAATTAAACACTAAATTTAGAAGTTGAACTCCAGACCCCTATAATCGAAAACCTTGGCTTATGGCTTGTGTTATTACAACAGTAAACATCACCAGCATAACAGCTTGTGTAACAAACTTTTAGGTCTGTTGTTTAACAGAGGACAATTCTTACAGTACGGATATATAAGTATCCAACCAAGCACTCATATTAAGTGCTAAAGAAATTGTTTTCTCCTGTAGTTAAATATAACAGCACACTCCAGCTCAAGCAAAGAAGCCCAAAGTTGTGCTATTTCAGCAGCCTTTGCTTTGTTGCTCTCAGTCATTTTCAGTCATTTCCAATTGCCTATTTAATAACAAGGAGACAGCAGACAGTAGCTTTCCTAAATTATTCATTTCAGCCCTACAAAGTGACTCTCAAGATTTCATTGCTTCTGTTTTGTGGTGTTAATAATTCAGAGCTGCTAGAGAAGCAAAGCTTGCCAGTTTAGTGCTTATCTTTCATTTCCTTAACAATATTACACTTTTCAGTCTTGTCCTGATAGCTCATGCGATCTGAACCTCAGCTTTCTCACATACTCACCAATAGAAGTATGCTGGAATAGACTACATTTGACAGAGAGGAATTTAAGTGTTCGCTTATATCCTTTTGGATTCAGCACCCAGAGTTCTCTACTGTTTCCAAATATCTTGGAAAATAAATAAATACTACCCTCTGGTGTTTTCCATTTGTAAATATTGTTATGGTATCCCCCTTTATGAAAAAAATGGTATTTATTCAACTTCATTCTAAGCGCTAAAAGATTCACATATTGCTGGGGATCACTGATTTTCATTCAGTCTTGGAATAGTTAAAAGAGCAAAGAAATATAAAAAGGAAACCTGAGCTGCTGTCTACTGAATACAAAGCACCTCAGACTCACACCAAAAAAAGTACTAACTGCGATCATATTTCTAAACCCTGCTTTTAAATGTTCTGTATGAATAATATATTAATAGTGCCATATTCAATATATATTGTGGTACTTCCACTGGTCACATATACTAAAGGAATTTGTTATATGTTCGTATTCTCTGATGTGTCATGTGCAACATATATCGGAGTCTAATGCACTATTAAAAAAAGAAAATCTCAGCTCCCTTAGCACCACCCCATATAAAAGTTGCATGAATTACTGAAAACAGTCATTCAAACAGTGCTTAACCAAGGGCTAGGTAATAAAGCCTGTATGTCAAACCACATCCTCATGTATTCCTGTAAACAGGAAGAATGCTTTTTACATCTGTACTCATGGACCCACACATGAGTACATCTAGAGTATATGGTCATGTTTACATGATGACATTTAGTGGAGGCACTGTGCAGATAGTCTTAAGCTCATCTGCTGGTAGAATTGAGTGGGACCCCCTCTTGTCCCCACCCAGTCCCACTTCCCACACACAGGGTTACCCCAAGTTCAACCATGTGTATCCAATCTAAAGATCATTTTTCCAAAAGGTCTATGGAGTCTTAAACTAAAGACCCGGAGTGATAGAAATATCTCCTATAAACAGTTCTGGGTTTATTTTCTACCATGATGAGGAAAACACTTTTTTCCTTTTTGACTGGTGTGCTCTTAGCCTTCCAGTTTTTGAACTACACTTTTGTGTGAGTGCAATCATCAACAAAGACTCTGTCCTCCTGACAATCTCTTGTCATTTGTCATAGTAGATATTTAACAGAATTAACATCTGACTTTGATTTTTTGATCGTCACACTGGGCTCACAGGGGGAGACAAATGAAATGAGGAGTGTAAAATAAAACTAATTAGAGCAGAGTCTTTCTTGCTTGGGGTAGGATTTGATCAATATGTCAAAAATTTCTCATGTCTACAAACATTTTTTACTTTTTCCCAGTAGAATATTTGGACTTTGTATTCCACTGATGTGAAGTTACCATCCTTTACCCTGGAAACCAGGAAACTTGAGTTTTATTTACATCATCTCCAACATGAAATATCAAAAAATCAGTCAGGTTCCTTAAAACCATGAGAAAACCATAGGTGTAACAACCTAAGTTGCCTTTACCTGCCTTTCAGTTTCCATACCTCTATGTCCTGCTCTTGACTGTTTCCTGGCTCTGCTATGCACTCAGAAGGGTTATAAAATCTGTATTTGTAAATACCATTAAAAACAATAGTATGCTGAATCTTGATACTGTTTTTTTTTAAAGAAAAAACACAAAATGTCATAAGATGCAAGAAAGCTACAAACATAAGAGCATTTTCCAACTTTTCTCATCAATGCTTGTGTTGAAGACAGCTAGATTCAAAATGACTTGAACCTAAAAAAAGGAAACAAAAGGACATAACCTCCTTCCCCCAACATAGATTATTTTTCCAAACTTTAAAGTTTTACATGCCTAAAACCATATCTGAAATCAGATAAAACATATACACATATTATAGTTTTCTCACTGACTACGCACATGCACAGAACTGCTTACATATGGCGTATATAAAGTACAAAACAGTTTGCAGTACTGTCTCACCTAGACATAAACACCAAAAATAGGCAAGGCAAATCACCAATTTTCTCTCTCCCTTGATGTATCTTAGTGACCATTTTAGGTTGAGATAGATAGATATATAGATATAGATATAGATATAGATTTTGGATAGATAAAATAGTGACATGGATGACACTCTATAGGACTTGCCAAAGACAGCGTGCTGGAAGCAGTGGCAGAGAAGGACCTGGGTGTCACCAGTACTTTTCCTCTCATCCTGCCAGCTCTCATCCATGCCAGCGATACTTTCTGTCTGGTAAGCACTTACTGTGGAGCTGGCTGCTTAGTTAGGCTTCACATAGAGCCACTTAGGGAGAATACAAATTTTGACAAGATAAAGAAAAAGGACTTGTGGGGAGGCAAATTCAGCTCCCATCTTTAAGCTACAACTGTTCAGCCAATCTCATTTAAGTACAGTTTTCTCCTTCAGCTGTGCATCTGGTCTGATGCCTCTAATTTGTGCTCCCAATGCTGCCCTTCCACTTGCTCAGAGTCATGGAGCGCATTCCCAGCAAGCTTCATCGCTGGAGCACTGCTGATATCAATGGGGCTGTGGCACTCCACATCCGAGGGGTTTTGGTTTAATGTCAGAGTATTCATCTCTAAGCAGCAGCACGCTGCAAATGGTAAGTTCGTCTGTTGTCTCCTTCCTTCTTTTAAAATCACCTCTCCTATCTGGTTACTACATTTTACGATGTATAAGATTATCCGCGTTTTGAAGACTCCAGCAATACGCACGAGGAAGGGAGTTTCCACTTTCACTCTGAATTTCTTTGCTGCCTTTGTGTTTTGCCTTTGCAGTAAAAATCTTTGAGGCATTTTTTCAAAGAAAGTACAAGACTTTTCAATCCTGAAGCTGATGGCAGCTGTGTGACTAAATCCCTAGGAGGCACGGAAGCTGCAGCCATTAATGTTTTTCTCATCCATTGAGTTATTTGAAAATGGAACTGTTTCCTCCTGGTTTTGCTACAGGACTTGTAAAGAGTAGAGAAGAGTGAAGTAATTTAATTCCCTGCAAAGCAGGAGGACCAAAGTCTGAGTGAAGTGTCCAGAACTGAAAACTATGGCATCCATTCATAGGAGGATTTTGGCCAGGGCAGTGTCCTTAAGTTAGTCAGGATGCTCAGGTGATTCAGAAGTATGAGGTTTGACTTTGTAACACTCTCAATTCCATTATTATTCAGAACATGCCAGCATCCAGCATCACTTTCATTAGCTCTCTCCATACAGACTTCCCAGGTATGTCACCAACATTGTCCATCTTCCTTTATGGATTTAAGCTTTACGATAGTTTTAGATTTATGGGTAAATTAACCAGAAGAAGCTTTATAACTGTCAGGTTTCCAGCAATTCTCCAAGCAAAGCAATTCCCTTGCTTTCTGCTCCAGAAGAAAGTGGCCTCAAACTATGTCTCAGACTAGGTGAACATATAGCCCCATTTGGTTCCCAACACTGTTACCTAATATAAGCTCTGTGCAGAGAAAGTTTTTATTCCTAGTCTGATAACCAAAATAAATGTCATATAGGAGGTATTAAATTACAAATCCTGCAACAATAGTAAAAATAATGTAAGCTAGTGACATCATTAAGGTTAATACAATAAAATGAAGTAGTATGGTTATGAGACTGAGGGTCAAGAAACAAGGGAAGTCTCTGTGTTCGTCTTTTAGTACCAGTTCTGGTGGGGATGAGTAAGCATCAAAAAGCAGCGGAGCACACTGGAGTTGACTATTCAGTGCTGGCAAGGCTCCCACATTCAAATATTGTCAGATCATACACAAGAGTGAATTTTAAGCCATGGAAAAGTGGAGGTGGTGACAAGAAGGTTAATATAGAAAGAGGGGTGATAACATAAGCTAAATTACAGCTGAAACAAGCAGTATTTCACAAGTATTGAAGCATAATTGTATAATAGCACAATTAACCTGTGGAACTCCCTACCAAAGAGTAGAAGTAGGATTAATTATGTCCAAATAGTAATAGCCTGCATAATTTCACAGAAGAACAAACACATAGATGAAAATCACAAATAGGTTGAAGCACTCAGTAGCTACTAGATGGTATAATGAAGGAATTTCTCTCTTAATATGACAGAACAACTGGCTAGATGTTAATATTAGAGAGACTGCTCTAAAGAACTTAACAAAGGCAAAGAAATTAATGCAACCTTTCTTACAGAAAGATAAACTACTTCTAAACAGCTTTGTAGACCTCACTGAAATGGTTGGGTGGGCTTTACATAAAAGCAGGACAAATTTAGGTCTAGGAACTTTCTTTGCGGTAATCAAGGTGTTGAGGTTAAAAAGAAAAATAAAGGCATGCCATTTTTTATAAATTGTAGCACTAGACTGTTTGTAAGACCTAGTTTCAGTTAACTGTGAAACATACAATGAAGTGTAACAATAATGTAACTATGGTTATATACTAATAAGTGCCAGAAGTATGAAAAAAAGGGATTTTAATCGCTCAGAAGTATTGTATTCTAATGCATTGACCAGAGGTATTTAGAAAATTAATATGTAAAGTAGATTAAACAAGACATCCATGTTTATAGGATATTTCCTCAGTTTGGATAATGACTCATCCTGCCCCTACAAGTCTATGCTAAAGTAAACATTGCTATAATCACAGCACTATAACTTTGTCTCTTGATTTTTCCTTAGTGAAGCCTAGGAATTTCTCTCTTCAGTGTGAATGATCATGCCAGGAAAGGTAAGAAGTGTTAATTGGGCCCTACCTAATCTGCTGATCTAGAGCAGATTTAGAAAAATACCTAAGTGCCATTTAAGTACTCCAAACAAAGAAGAATTTGCTGAGGTGTTTGACATGAAAAATTAGAGGGATCCTTTGCAAGAAGACATGGGAAGGGCAAGGAACAAAGACTGTGCTCTGTAGCACAGCCTGATGTTCACATCATAGTAAATAGATGTTTTCATGAGATAATAGAGAGAATGCTATATTTCATAATTTTGAAACCAGTTATTTCTCATGAAAGTGGGGTGGGTTTTTTAAAAGAAAAAAAAAAGAAGAAAAGAAAAAAAAAAGTTTCTCATTTTAGAACCCTAGCAGGAAAAGTGGAACTTGAGGAACAGTGACATATCTGCCTTCCTATTTCTTTCCAAAAACTACTGGCAGCAGATTCCTGCATAAACAGCAGTACAGCAATACCAGCTTGTGTCTTCGGATGGCAGCAGCATTCTAAGGACACGCTTCAACCCGAAATGCCCTGATTTATACCAATTTTGCACTACCCAGATGCCACTGGCCCTGCTGCTGAGCTCAAGGCTAGTGCTGTAAGTTGAGAACTGATTCTTTTATTGTGTTATTTGGGAGGCAAGACAGGGACCTGTGGAGCATGTTACCTGAGACTCGGTAGGACAAGGAATCGGGAATTGTCATGTCAATACTATTCCCAAAGCAAGAAAGATCTGTGTAGTGATGATCTGCAGCATCAACCTGCCAAATGTATTAGACCAAAAGCAATCAAAAGATTTTTGTGACCTTCTGTTCTGCCTGCAGACTGAAATAAGTGTTAATAAGATTTTAAAAAATATGCTCCGAGTACTAAAAGATATTGTTAAAGAAACAGAAAGTATTACTGAAAATGTTACCAAAAAAATGTTTTGTAGAGCTTTTTTTTTTCTTCCCTTGCTCAAAGAATTGTATTTCTAGCTTGTCTCCCTCAGCTCAAATTATCATATTTCTTCCACTTCACTTCTTACATGGGGTGTTACTGTATCAGAGGTTTAAAAGGTCTTCTCAAAATTAGTTCTGACCTGAGTCTAACAGGAAAATAATAGTAAGCTTTTAACACGTTTCAAGCAAACCTTGAAGAGATTTTTCCACTTGTCTTTGAACCCCTAGGGTTTACAAGCTAGCTGGAGATCTGATAAAGAGCTCATTGTAAAATAAGCTCTAATAAAATAGGCTTATCCCAGCAGCTAGACAATCTCAAAGTAAAAAGAAAGTTTGAAAGGTCTGTTTGCTTCAAATAAAAAAAAAAAGTAATTTAATGGTTAATTGGAACTTTTATGAGAAGTACATGATAGCAATGGTCCTAAAGTCTACATCTTTCAGAAGCTATTTTCTGAAGAAAGTATCTCCATGTATCATTTTTATATAGCCAGAGTGTGTTATGTCTCGTTATGGCAGAATGGAGCTTTGCTTTCATACATTTTTAAAAGAGCTTATAGTAAGCATAAAGAAAGTACAATAATATTTGTATTAGCTCTTTAAATCAAAACAAGGTCCATAAAATTAACTCAATTCTCTGCAGCCTTTAAATCTCCTCCAGTCTCTGAGCTATAGCATCACGGCAGATAAATGTGGGTGTCAGGCCACTTGAGCAATTCCAAGTGAGCAATTTATTTCAGTTAGCTTAGATCTTCTTACCCAAACAACTGCAAACACTTACTATATACCACCATGGGTTGATTTGGTCAAGCAAACACATATGCTGTAATCTCTAAAAGGGCTTATTTTATTCCTTGTAGGAATAAAATCACTGACCCTGAGACCAAAATTCCCTCCGCTACGTTAATAAGGATCAAAACCAGGAAGGTCAAGATTTTAGTCTTTTAATCTCTCAACAAAGCAGGCTAGTAGCTCAAGGAAAAGCTTTCCTTCTGGCCCAGACTAATGTCTTTTAGAAATGAGGAAACTAGCAGCAAGAGGGACACTATGAGGAAAGGGACACAAATGCTATTTTGAATGATGAAGTATGATTGGGAAACTTCTACTCACACAGAAAGAAGGTTGGCTACAGACCTTGCTGTTTCCATGATGCAAGACAACCCTCATTTCCTCACCCTAGCGAACACAGCAAGGACAATAAATGCATTTATACTTCAGACCACTGATGTACAGTAATTTCCCAGTTGCCATGGTGAGGAACAGATGACCTAAGCAGATGAACAAGCGATGTCAGGCAACAAATCTCGAGTAAAAAAGTTGAAAATTGCTAAAAGGATGCTAATGGCATTATCATGAATGTTTGTGTTCCAGTATTCCTCATTGAAAGTAGAATGTTTTCATGGGAAATCCTGATTTCTTTAAAGACTTTCCTGAAAAAAAGATTTTTTTTTTTTTAGATCAGACTTTGCAGAAGACACTTGTTTGCCCTTTGAGCTTTCTTTTCAGGAGGGGTAGCCTGGCCTTTTCATAGCTGTTAGAATGCAATGCATGTCCATAGCTTTTGCAAACTTAAACTGATCATTAAGCTGACATGTTTAAGATATATCAGGGTAAGACTCAGAGCTAGATTAGGAGGTAAAGGTAGTCATCTTCTTGAGAGTCAGTCTTAGGTCCCACTGAGTTAGTGGAGATATTGTTAATGCACACATAAATGCGTGGTAATTCCAAGGTTAATCCCATCACTGGAGTTTGATTTAGCAGTCCCTGCACAGACTTCCAGTGTGCTTTGAGAACAAAGTAACCCAGCAAATTTCTGCAATTCCTCCAGAAGGAGATAAGTAGGTTCTGTTAGACATCTCAGTTCTATGTGAATGCCTTAGACACCCTGGACAATTTAAAAAACACTTAGAAATCTCTTCGTGGTCTGGAAGCCAGATGCCCTACTGTCTATAAGTTATGGTGCATGAAGAAGGGATGCAGAGGTCGTGGCTGCTGGAGCTGTTTGGCTCCCAGTGTGCTGAGTGGTGTCCACTCACATTGGACCAACTGGAATCCACTGTCAGTTAGAGCCCAGAAAGAAGATCCAGTCCAAGTCATTAGAAGATTACATGCTTTGCCACCACCTCTCTACAAACCTCTCTAAACAACTGGCTGTTAGCCTACACATAGACCAAAGGAAAATTATTGGTGCAGATCTGGCTCTTTTCACACGTGTAGATCCCTCACCCTACCTCCAAACGCACCCCACACATAAATTTAGTCCCCTCCTCACTCAGTTTTATGGTTATACTATCAAATTTTGGGTTGTTTTTTGTTTGTTTGTTTGTTTGTTTTTTCAAGAGCAGCTATTTGTTTCCCTGCATGTTTTATTTTTCTGAATGTCATGTGAAAGGCTCAACAACAAATTAGACTGACAGGAAAACTGTATAACTCAGTCTGTACAGAAGGATGTCAAATATGTGAGGGGAAGAACCTGAAGAAATAGCTTTTTGAAAATACGTTTTGCTCCTTGGGAGAAATGCATAACCCTTGCAGCTCCTTTAAGCAATGAGGCAGTATGTGGTTCTACACAGCTTTATAATAAGACTTACTATGCAATGATATTTAGTATACCTTTTTTTTTACCCTGGAAAGAAACTAGTGTTAATTTGACAACATCTATGCAAATAAAAAAAAAATTCCCACGTTTAAAAGCTTTCTTAAAAAAATGTTTAATTTACACTTATCCATTTAGCAGCATAACCTACACAGTCATTTAACAGGTGAGAGTTAAGGTGGATAAGGTCTAATGAGACAATAATATTTCTGTGCTATGTAAGTGTAAATGTGCACCGTTAAGTGGGGGGCATCAAATTATGTCCTTAACAATTCATAACACTCTATAATTTAAATATACCTAGCAACATTCTGATGTTAGAAACAGATAATACTCAGGGTTACCTGATTTAAATTAAATTGTAAATAACAGTCCTTTTCCTTGCTGAAATCAGCCACAAGAGGGAGAGATGATCACAAAATAAGCCATCCAATTGAGTCTACAAATTTGAGGTCTCTAAAATAGACATTGTGATAGATTTAGGTATGGGACAGTAGTGCTGTTTGGAAAGATTGCCTTTTTTTTTTAGAAAAAAAGAAGCATTTTGGGTCTACAATTTAGTAGAGAATTTAAACCAGCCCATGAGGCAGGTATTATACATCATCTGAACTTGCTGTGTCCCTCTAAAAAGTGAAGTGCTTTTTCTGAGGGCATGATAATTGCACACTCACAGGGTGCAGGATTTAGCTCGATGTCCTGCCATCAGTGTTGTGGATTATGCTGCAGGAAAAACATGTAGATTTCTTCTTCGCTCTCTTTGGCAAATAAAGAAGGGACAGCACAACACTTAAAAGGATGGAGGAAAAACTTTAATTGACAGCATCCTGGAAGGCAGAAGGGATTTTCTTCTGCTTAAAGATATGTACACTTAACTCAACAGGCTCTGTTAGTAGATAGAAATTGGAATAAAATACTGCAGAACTGTAGGGTTTCAGACTTTCTGAGGAGGAAGTCTAGATAATACAAGAAACTATTGCTTTTGCCCAACAAAAATGAAAGGATATAAACAATTTGTGAGAAGACGCATTACTCTGCCCTTACCCTCACAGACTTATTTCATATTCTGTTTCTTGCTGAGTAAGACTTTCACTGGAGCTCAATGACTGAAAGGGGACAAAATAGACTGCTCCAGAGGACTAGGAGTAGTCTTTTAGAAAAAGTTAAAATGAACTCAGGACAGTGAGAAAATATCAGACAGAGCAACAGGAGAATTTGCCACAGAGGTTTACCACAGAGAGCTGTGGTTTATGACCAGGCTCACATTATTTGTCCATTGTAGAGCACTTCTATTCACAATTACTCAGTTATGCTCCCTGCATCATGATCCCCACTCTGTCTCTGTAAATCAAAGGTAATCAGTTCATCAGCTTTAGAGGATACTGGTTTCAGGACCAAAAGATGGGTACCAACTGTTATTCTTTATTATTAATTCTGCGTGGTGAAAACACTCAGAAGGCATCCTGTTACAGGCTGCTAAGCACACTGCAGATATAAAAAGGGAATACTCGTCAGTCTAAAGAGCTTACAGGATTATACGACGCCATGGTTATTTGCAAACATGTGACTTGTTACAGCAGAAGTGAATTGTAGATAGTTATGTATCTACACGTTAAGAAATAAAAGAAACTTGTGTATTCTTAAAAACCAGTAAGAGTAGCAGAAATACCAGCTCTCGTAGTAGTGGTTGTAATACACATAATAAGATGTATTTTAAGAATGTTTGATACTGGACCATTTTGTAAAGCCAACATGAATGTCCTCTAGTAGTATGACTAGTACAGTCACTAATAGCTGAGCTGATCCTTTCTCTATGATTCTGGTTTTTTTTAGTTCCAACTGGTAAAACACAAAACCCAAGGAGGCAGGTGTGTGGGCAAGGAGCCTCTCCACGAAAGCAGCCTGTAGAAGCCTTTCATTTCTGTTTTCATTCCAGGCACCCACTCATCTGCTTCTTTTTCTTTTTTTCTAAGGTTCATTCAGCCACATAATTTGTCCAGAAATGGTTGCGTGTCCTCCAGTGATCACTTTTTGACTGCAGCTGTTGGCGAGCACTCAGATACCTGCAGCAGCCGTGGCCTAATGTGACAGTTTGAGAACAAAACCAGCTTTACGTACTCTCTTTCTAGCAAACTATGAAGTAGTCCTGCTCTTCAGGCATGGAGAGAGAGGTCTGGACTCATTTCTGCTCTCACCTCCAAAACTACAGGTGCTCCATGGGTGGAGCAAAGTGTGCTAGCAGCAAGGATGTTCTCCTGCTTTACTGGTCCATCTATGACAGAGGTCTGAGAGACTAAATTGGGAGAGGGACACAAAAACGTTGTGATTTAGCCTCTCCTTCAGCTGCCACGATCAGGAAGTTCCATTTTCTGGGAGAAAAAAATTTTTTTTCCTATGTATGAGAAATAATTGACCCACTACAGGTTCTCCCTTCATATTTTCTAGTCACAGCACCCGCACTTTCCATGGACGCTGATGTCTCTTTACAGATGCAGTCTTTACTATTTTTATAGTTTTAGACTGCATTTTTTTCTAATGAACTCCTTCTAGCAGGTGCTTTGCTAAATTATTTTGAAAGCAAACCCTTGAATAACTCACAAGCATGTTGTAAAATTCTTGACGATTGCTCCCTGGCTGCATTTTATTTTCATCATCTTCAAATAAACATCCTGTCATTTGCAGTTTTCCTGACACCCTGTTATACAGCCATCATGCCATGCCTTTGTTTCCTTTGCTATAATGTTTGTTTCTGTAGTAAGACTTTTCCATAATTGGCAACAAAACTTCAATAATCCTCAGCTCAGAGCCTATTCTTCCATTCTCAAC
Organism: Haliaeetus albicilla; assembly: GCF_947461875.1. Taxonomy (NCBI): domain Eukaryota; kingdom Metazoa; phylum Chordata; class Aves; order Accipitriformes; family Accipitridae; genus Haliaeetus; species Haliaeetus albicilla. The sequence goes on from NC_091515.1 coordinate 5,959,743, forward strand.
CAGTTCAAAGAGTTTTCAGTCTGCTCCAATCTGCTTTTGTTTAAATGGACTCGGCAAACAACATATAATGGGAACTGGCATTCTTGTAAAAATCAGAATCACTTGAAATACGACGTGCTTTTATATCTATTCACAGCAGATATACAGTGAGTCCAAGACCTCCAGTCACTTCAAATTATACTGATAATTACCATTCAATACCTAATTTTAAATGTTTATGCATTGTCCATTTTAATACTGGAAGAGTTTTCGTGAATTCTGGTGAACCAGGATTTAATAATTGACTAAATGTAGTGAACTGTTTCTTTTCAAAGTCCTATTAAGATGGTCAAATACATTGTCTACTAGCAAAGTATATAGGTTTTATCACAATACAGAAAAACATTCTTGGTTTTTTGTTTCACTGGAGTTTGTTTCTTACACTGAGTTTAAACTGCTTGTTTTACAAATTGTTATGTGGGATATCTCTCAGTTCTACTTTGTTTCAAATCAATATTTATTAGCATTATTTCTGCTCTAATGCACACTATATAAAGACATACATAAAACAAGTAAGAAATTATCTAATACAGCTGTTGGGATTAGAAGTTCTTATAAAGCTAAATACGTTTTGTGTTACTGTTTACCCATGGGATTGATTTCAACAGATCAGAAATAAAACATAGGTAATTTTTAAATCAGCAAAGAACTGTGTTTTCTCTGTGTGTGTGTGTGTGTAGTCTGTGTGTTTATTTTAAGCTATATGTAAGTTCTAGAAATACTGACCAATTTTACAGTTACAGGAAGATTTTTTTATAATTATCTAATACAAAAAAGTTAAATGAAGTAGAGGTAAAATATGTCTGCTAACTTCTCCTTACTAAAAATAAAGTTAAGGGAGGAAAAACCTCTAAGATATTAATTTTTTTGATGAAGGAAATGTAGTTTTAAGATATTCTTCATTTTAATTCATTGAATCAAATTCTGCAGAAATTTACGCTGCAGTGGTGTAAAGGCATAGAAAAGGATAAAGCAGGATGGACTATATCAACTGAACTTAGTGTCTTGCAAAATTTCCTATAATACCACCGTTTGCTTCAGTTATCATTGATGATAGTAAAGGAATGTAGAATTTGGTCCATGACTGTGGCCAAGCAGATTCTGCTTTCCCACAAAAGGCAGAAGCTGAAGGGCCATGACATATGTTGTCTTACCACAAAGTTTACTCATTGGTCCAAGATATCACAAAGAGCTCTGCTCTGATGTTAATGCAGACACCCTGGCTTGGATGGCATACAATTTCCTTGAGCATAAAAACTTATATTAAAAATATACAAAAGCAGCATTGAGCTGTGAAATGTTCACTTTCAAGCAATGTGTCTTATCTCTGCCAAATCTCCAAAAAGGCAAAGTAGAGATAAAGGGCAGCAGGGAGAGAGAAAATGTTTCTGTAGAAGAATAACACTGTACTGAAGGAAATTAAATGGATGATGGAATGTCATGAGGCAGTGTGGCCCTGGAGGAGCTTGTAGGTCGATGTTTCAGATTTAAAACAGAAAGTTAGTTCGTAGTGCCTCTGCATATTCAACTACAGTTTTGAGAATTATTTTTTATTCATTTTTTATGTTTGAGTAATTGTGTGAATAGTAAAACATGCTTTGAAATAAAATACCTACATGAAGTAAATTTCAGCTTTACTATTTGCATAATGACTACTTTAAACATATTAATATGCTATAGAAATCAAACTGTCAAGGAGAGAAACAATAGCATACAGGTTACATAAACCAATGAACAAAGTGAAGAGGAAAGTAAAGATACTGAGCTTTTTTCAACAAATTAATATTTAATAGGCTACTTACATTGATTATGAATGAGTTGCAAAGTTTGCAATTTGCAAACTAACTTTTGTTTTGCAAATGAAGAAAGAAAAATTTAAAGTGTTCATTGTGTGGTGACACAATGACATGTAAGAAAAAGAAGTAGCTTAATAAGAATAAAAATAACATCTATATCTTCAGCAGACCAGTTTTTGCCAAAACGCTCGTATTCCTGTATTTTCTTTGTTATAGATTATGTACAAGTCTTAAGGCAATTCTCGCTGAAAGAGAAGTATGATTGTAATTGCTGTATCTGGGTCTATTATGTTTGTTACAAGAGCTTTTCAAAGCTCACATAATTAGTGTTTGTAAATCATGTTGGTATTATCAGAGTGCAATTACAGAATTGCAAAGTGTTATTCTTATTATTACTGTTATTATTATTATTATCATCACATCAACACACCCGTTAAAGGCATGTAAGCTCAAATTGTAATTCAACATTATGTTGCAGATCGTTATTGAACCTTCTCTCACATTGAGTGGAATAGCAGCTACCATTCATTCATGTGATCTACTGACAGAAAAATGGATTTGGCATCCAAGTTTTTGAAAAAGAGCTCTAATCCACACCTATATCATATAGGCAAAAGCACTATTACCATCTTACCAGCCCCACATTATTTGTCTATGTCCAATTGTATAAACAGTTTATAGTAGACTGTTTAACTGTGGTTAGTATATATAATTTTTTAGGAATGTAAAAGTTTGATGTGAGCGCCATATGGCAGAAAGAGAAAAAATTAAGTTTTCTGTAGAACCTGGGTCTAATTCTGCATTTTCCAGTCCTTGATCTTGAAAGAATGAAGTCTTATAAGAGCTTATGTCTTTTGTCAGGTTAGACTAACTGCAACAGCAATATTTCAACACATCTCTGTTTGTGTTCATCAGGAGTGGAAATCAACACAATCAGATATACATGCAAGTATCAATGCTTGAAGGACAGAATTGATTGGTATTATAGGTCTCTTCAATGCATTCCCCTTCCCTAAGGCAAGATCAACTATTTCTATGTCATTTCTGATGGATGTTTGTCCAATTTGTTCTCAAAGACCTCTGATGTTGGAGGAACCTAGCCATCTTGCGCAATCTACTTTAATACTTCATAATCTCGCTAATTTAAAAAGTTGCACTTAGTACTGAAGCAGACTCATCCTTGTTGTAATTTAAGCCTGCTACTACTTCTCTCCACTACAGATACTCTAGACTCCAGAGCATTTTCTATAGAACTGCTGTCTTAGTCAGTCGTGATCCATGTGTCTACTGCATGTAGTGTCTTCTTCCCAAAAATCTTTGCTGAACAGCATGGTGGGTTTTGCCTCAGTTTGATAGTTGAGTTCTGATATCCCCTTCTGACATACTAACTTTTTAGCTTAGTGTGGTCATTACTTTTATTATGCAAACTCTCTCAGATCCATCAAGCATTTAAGCTTTCTGGACCCAGAGGCAGCCTGGAAGAAATTCTCTGAAGTAATGCACATTGCTTTGATTCGCTTGTTTTTGACAAATTCATGATGGATGCTGATCATCTTATTCCTTTACATTTTTATATGTCACTGGTTATGTGGTCCATCATTTTCTTAGAACTGAAATTACAGTGACTGACCCACAATGCCCAGTTTACCCATTTTTTCTTATACATATAAGAAAAAATATTTTCTTAAATAAACAAATAAAGATGTATGTGTTTATATTTGCAGACATTCTCAAACCCAATGACAGAAAGATTTCTTACATACTGGCTTAGATACATTTGATTTGATTGAATAGTCTAACTTTTTCTGTCCCTCAGATATTATTCCATTGATGTTCTTATGAAATGTAACAGCTTCCTATCATTTAATCAAATGACTAAAAGATTTTTTCAGTGAAGCCTTTTTCAGTGAATCTTTTTTCAAAAATGGCATTATGCATCCAGGCTGTCTATATCTGTCAATAATTTCTTTCCCTTTCTGACAGAAGACATCTCCTTCATATATTCTTTTTAGCTCAGTAATAATAAACAGATTTCTTTTGCTTTCATGATCTTTGCTTGTTTGTGCTTTGTTTGTGTTTATCTCCACATGGTCATGAAATAATTCTATATTTGTCTTGACCTAGTTTCCATTTCCTACATATTTTGTTTATTCTTATGTTTAAGATTACCAATGAGCCAAATGTAGCTTAATTTTTCTGAATTAGTCCTCAATTCCACAATAATTTCTATGTACATCTTTATTATTCTTTACAGAATTATCACCTTGTTTTAACACCTTGCGCCCATTTTCTCAGCCTCTCCATAATCCTATCTACAAAGTCTATTAAAGTCTGTCTTTTTTTTCTAATTATTATTTTTTTTCTGTTCTTTTTCTTTCCTATCCTACCTCATGTCTGGCTGTAATCTTTCCCAGTAGGTCTAAGTTTTTTAAAACTCCTATTACCACTAAGTTTTTCAATGTATATACCATTTGCATCCCCAAAATCTATGGATTGTCCTCACTTTCTAATCAAATGGTGCTCAGCATGAGAACATCTGTGTTGTCCCTCTCCTTCAGTCAGTAGCAATAAACCTTCAGCAGTCTATCTCTGTCTGTAGGGTGGACCTCTGGAAAAAGACACCTCTTACCCATAGATAAAGCAAGACCTTTAACGACATGACCGAAGTAAGTGGATCTGGTGGGTCTGCCCTCTTAAGATGAGCACGCCAAAAAGTTTCTGAACATCTAAAGCTAAGTTTTAGTGGGATAGATCAGAAAGACAAACATCAAATAGGGAAACTCAGATATGTGGTGTAAGGCAAAATAAAAAGAAAATCCCTTCCTGTTACCTTACCCCCAGTTCACCAACTTGCAATGACAGTCAGTGTTACAACAAATTAGAGTTTCTCTGTACAATGCATCGTTCTGCAGGCACTGATCTCTCTCACACATGGATCATCTTCAGCCCATGTATTCTAGGTGATCTCAACGTGCAGTTTCTGTCTGCCCAGCCCCTGCTGTTCTCAGGAAAAAAGAACATTTTGTCTCCTTCCAAAGAGAGCTATCCAACCACGAAATGCAGCAGGGAAGAATAAAGCGAACATTCACAACCCTTCTAGCAAAACAGAACATGCAGTAACATATGCCAACAAAGGTCAAGCCTGAACCTTGATCCAAGACCAGGATTTTAGCAATGACATCAGTTAAAATCCTGACTATTTTATTCCCTCTTCTCGAGATTCATTGTCACTTTTGAGCTGTGTAAGGGCATTCCTAATATTGTCACCAAACCACAGAAAGGTTGAACTGATGGGATCTCTCTTAATGGGATCTCAGCCTCCCACTTGAAGCAGGGCTATCACCAACACTAGGCAAGGCCAGCTGTGGTTTTGTCTAGCTGAATCTCAAAAACCTCCAAGAATAGAAGTTCAACAAGTTCTCTGGGAAATGCGTTTCAGTGCTGCACTACCCACTGCTAGTGAGGGTGATTTTCCTTATGTCCAACTTGAACACACTAAGCCACACTTTGTTGCCATTTGATGTTATTTTACCATCTGCACCAAAACAGAAGAGCTTGGCTCTGTAGTCTCTATAATTCACTTTCAGGTATCTGTAGGTACTTGTATATGTTGGTTTGACTCTGGAATGCGTATCTTTTCGGTCTCTCACTGGTACTGGATCCTTACAGGCAACCAGGACAATACTGCTGATTTTGATCTCAAATTCTGCCTGATAACAGATGGAACATTATAAGTGAAAGATACCTAGACTGGCTTCCTCTGTGTAGAGTGATTAGCTCCTTTATTACTGGAGTCACTTAAGAGAGTCTGGACTAGCTCACTCTGTGCTGAAGAAAGCAGGTAAGAGAGCCTAGCTAGATATAGGGATGAAAGACAGGCATGCACCTTGGTTTCGGAACAGAAAAAAGATACTAAATAATTTTATTTACTAGCATAGATATAGTCAAAGATATCTGCTGAATCATCTTTGTTGAACATGCAGGCAGTTGGGAATTAGCATACATTAAATCACCTTGAATGAAAAGAAATGCTGTTGCCAGATCAAATTCTCACAATCCCAATGTGCTCTGTATGAGATGCTTCTGTCAATCTACTGATATTTAAAGCAAATCAGGCATTAAAACTACTTTTGTAACAATTAGAAAACTCTGGAGTCATTAACTGTTACTACTCTTCAGATGGACATGCAGCAACTGTTGAAGACACTTCCCCTGGCTGCTTAGACAGATAGCAAGGCATGATCCAGTGAAACTCCTCAGTATACCCGAAGTGATAAAATTAATAACTGAACAATATGCATCGCTAGGTTGTGGTCACCCTTTTTGGTTATGGATACAAGATGAGCCAAAATTACAACTTCACCACCAGTAATTATCAAGTCACAAAATACTAATATGATGTTCATTTTCTTACATATGTACCAAAGACTCCTATGTCATTGTTATCAGAAAGTTTAATCTTAAGAAAATCAGACATCCCTTTATGGTGAAATAATGAGACCCTTTATGAGCAAACTGATACTCCCTCTTAGTGGTTAAATCACTGAAATACACTAATGACTAAACATTTAAGGGAAAGGAGTCTTTCAATTACTCTTCTCCACAAAATCATGTTCCTATGAAGTTAATAACTACAAAATTCAAAGGCAATGATAATATTGCTGAAATAGTCAGTGATGCAGACACACACAATTGGACGAGATAATATGGGATGGAAAGAACAATTTTCGTACTGGTTTCTGCATCAGCTATAACTGTTGAGGAAGAGAATTGAAAAAAAGATATCACCCACAAAAAGTCTCATTCGCACAGTGCATAGTTCATTAAATCACCTGTTTCAACATGAACTTATTTTTCTTATTTTTAAAGAAAAAAAATACATGAAATGTTAGGCTACATAAGGAATGATGTGAAAAAATTTGAAAGTTATATACAGTCATTGTGTAAACTGATGGTACATCAGTGGGCAAAATACCATGTTAAATTCCAAAAAGTACAGAGACAATTAACACCTACCAGGTCTGTTCATGCCATTAGGACTTCTTTAGTGAGAAATGAATCATGATATAAAATTTAACAAAGGTTAGTAATGCACCATGGACTGGAGTGTTGACTCCATTTCATTAAGCAAAGCCAAGAGCTTTTTAAAGAAGCTGATCTTTAAATGTAGTTCAAAACTGATATGTCAGTATTTTTAAGGTTATGTTTATCATCTCTCTGTGAAGTTCCTTGCCTCTTATTTTGACTAGAAATGAACCCGAGAGTTCAAAATACTATCAAGCAAAAAGTGGTGCAGTAGAGAAGTACATTTAAATTGCAACCAGCTCACTTGGGTCACCTCCAGAGAAGTTAGCTATTTAGATGAGTACCAGGTTTGATCTAGCAGAACCATTTCTTTCTGTTTAGAGAGCCTGGATGTACAGCTAAACTGCAAAATAAATACCTAGGAATGCAAGTTTGATTCTTAACTCAGTCAGCTCTTTGCAATACACTTTGAAAATTGAACTGTCAAATACTTTTGGGGCAAAGGTAAGAGTTAAATAGAGTAACTATAATTCATTTACTAGGAAATATGAAAAGAAATGCTTTTGTATTTGCAAACTAAATAAAAATGTTTCAGTGAAGTCGTTATTGAAATAAATGTATCTTTGTATATTAAATATTCTACTACTTTTTTATTTAATCTTAATCAGTTTGCCAGTGATGTACATGGAAACATTACAGCAATGAAATTTTTGTTCCTTTTTTTTAACAAGTTCACTTAATAAATAAAGGAGAAGAATGACATAACCTCAGTAGAGCTAGACAATAGAAAAATACATGCATTAAATCATATTCCTTAAGTTAGTTTTTATATTAATACTGTTAAATTCACATCAACCTCCGTTTAGTCCTGTCATTTGATTTAGAAGTTATTTATATTGTTAATCTGTTTCTAATTGGAACAGAAGAACAAATAAAAAATTGGTTCTGCCAAAATGAATGGAAAAGCTTGGATCAATATAGCCATATTGGTTTATAATCAGACCCTCAATTACATTAGTGGAAATTTCCTGTATAAAGGAGCTCTTTTTATGGATTTGTGGAAGTATGAGTTGGAGGCTGGAATATTTGTCTGTTGTGATATGAGTTCTTTTAACAATCTGATTTATGCCTACCTCTTAAGATTTGTGATCTGCCAAAGTCGTCTGCACAAAGCACCCAGGGCTTTTCAGAGGACCAGGGATTATTAACAATCTTCTACCACCACCCCCCTTATTTCCAACAGAATATAAAGAAACTTCTTTTCACAGGAGACCACCAAGCTTGGTAGCAGGTAAATAACTTCTGAAAAATGCCCCAGTTCTGTCAAAAGGTGTATTACAAACTGACCACGTTTATTAGCTAACTAATAAACACAGCATCTCGAGTAGAGATATAGTGCTTGAAGCCCTCCAGCTGATTTTAAAGTACAGCTCAACTTCAGAAAACGTTTCTATTTTATTAGAGTTTGTAACTGCTGTGATATTTTTATTACACAGAAGTGAACTTAACACTCATGAAAGGTGTCAGATTGACAGTACTGGAAAGGAGAAGCTTTTAGTTTAATCCAGAGGAGAGCTGGAGTGAAGGAAGAGGCAAAAGCGATGCTGTCTTCCCAGAGGGATGTGTCTCTGCTTCTTACCCTTGTCTCTGGAGGGAGCACTTCAGCGCTGGGGCAACCTCCCACCACTGCTTTGCAGTGACCACAGCGGACTGAATTACTTTGGATTTTGCAGCTATGAAAAGAATAGTCATGTGCACTCAGTTTCTAGTCTCTCTTTAAAAGTGGCCAAAGCTAAAAAAAATATGGGAAATTGCATATATTTGCTGAACTTTGCTCAGATTCTTTCATCAACCCTCTACTGATTTGTGTTTGTTCCAATCCACCAAGGCTACTGTCTAAATCAATGTAATAATTCTGACTCCCTCTCTGGAACGATTATCTTCAATTATAGTCACACCTCAGAAAAAGTGCAAAGATCATTTCAGAGGAGATAATAAAAATGAGCAGACATTTAGCTACATAAAGGGAGAAGTATTTATAAAGCACCTATAGTAGAAAAACGTAAAATAAGTAAGAACAGAAAACAGCACATCATCAGAAATCTCATAACCTATTTTCAGTTAATTCTTCACTCACCATCTTAAATTAGCATTTTTGTCTAGGAATATAAATAACATCCTGGGCTAAACCTGGAAGTGATATTTAAAGGCTTTAAGTCTTTACAAACTCTTAGGCAGAGCACAAGCAACACTGGAAAATGTAACAGTGATGTGACTCATAACAAATTTTATTTTCAATATCTCATGGTATTGGTGAGTGTCTGAGTCAGAATTTGCATACTTTAGTTGGTTAACGTTAGGCTGACAACCTAAAAGATGGTACAAGTTACACCCCCTTTCCCATCTATTCAGATTGCTGTTTCAGTTTGTTCCGATGAGGTTATCTGTGTAAGGATGAATCCGTCTGCAAGAAACAGAACGGTGTCAACAAATTACCATAGATGTCAAGGTTAGAAACCTCCTTTTTTAATGTTAGTCCTAAGAATCTCTCTGCTGATGCTCTTGATGTTTCATGAGAAAATGTAGTTCAGGAAACATCCATGTAGGCTAATGCCAACTAGGCTAGTGACTGAGTTAGGAGCTGGAGTTGAGGTTCAAGGAGCAACTTTTTCTCTGTGTTCATACGTCGTGGTGAAATTTTCATCCATAACTTCAACAATTTCCTCTCATTTCTCTGTTCTATCAAAAAGATACCAGATTTGAGGAGCTGAACACTTTCCACCATGTATATATATTTGAAAATGAAAGAGAGGACCATTATTGTTGAAGGGGAAAATAGAACAGTCTGTCGTATGGTCTCCTCAGGCATAAAATATGGCTAAATCCAGCCCTGGAGCTAGCAGAGTGCATAGACTCCTCAGGGCTGATGTGTCAGTAAGCATTAGCATTTCTGGTGTTGAGCCAACAAACATCCACCCCTCAGCTGCACAACATGCAGACCATTCACTGGGAAGACCCCCACCAAAGTTGCCAAGGCTGGTATAAAAATCTGTGCGATTATAGGATGGTTCCTCTCCTTGGGTACTGACTCCAGCTCTCCTTTGGGCACTGTGGAGCTGTGACATCCTCAGTCTGACAGGACGGAGGGATGTTCTCTTGTAGATGGGGCTCTTGGGTCTGTCTTGTTGGAGGAGAAACTTCCCAGGGTGCCACGTGTACTGCAATGTAAACAGGCTGGAAATCAATTATGAGAGACTGCAAATCACCTGCATTCTTTAGCATATATACAGGCTTTATTTCCAGAAGGTATTATATTGTCTCCCAGATTACATGTTTACACCAGTAAGTATGACACCAACAAAAACTTCTTCTTTATTAATCCCTCTATAGAGATAACATAGCAGGCAGTAGAGATGGAGAGGGAAATCTCAGTTGCTTAAAAATAAAAAAATCAATATTCAGTAACTGAATTTAAATAAATAAAACAATATGCAAAGACTCTATTGTGATTAGATCACATATCGTTTCTGTGCTTTAATCTGTGTGCTGCAGTATTCCTTTTGTTTCTTTGTTGGTGGTTTTTTTCCCTTAGACGCTTAAATTATACCTGATTCTTTTCCTATTAGGGCCTCAAAGCATAAATGTAAGATCACAACACCTCTGTTGTGCAGGGAAGTATCAGTCACATCAATTTTGTCACAAGGCAAGCAGAAGCAGAGCCTTCAAAGGAATTGTTTAAGGCCTGCCAGCAAATTAACTAAATTCTTACTAAATTAAGAATTGTTACTTGCAAGAGCAACAACTCCTCTTTATCCAACCATCTGAAACAGAAGGCATATGATGATGGTGTCAGTAGAATTGTGCGACCTCTAAGTTGTAACAATTTTTCATTAAACTACCAGGAGCACACTAGATTGTAGAACCCTACAAATGTTACTCTTTGTATGAATATATATGTATATATAAAATGGATAATTTAATTTATTTTTAGAGATATGTAATGAAAAATTTAAAATAAGAAATTAAAAATTTGGACAAGCTCTGTGGAATAAATGTTCTAAGTTACTTATTTTGAAGTAAACCAGCAATAATCTCACTGTATAAGTTACCTTCTAATTTTCACTACAATGTCTGTTTCCAATGATTCATTTTGAAGTATTCTGGATACTTTGTATTCTATTTAAATTCTCTATCATGCTTAAAATGAGATCTGGAGGAAAGGTGACAGAGAAGAGCCTTTAAATAGCCATATGGAAATACATATGTACCCAGCTGCAAATAGAGATACAAGATGATACAGACTGTCTGGAGCTCAGGAACAAATGGGAGTCTGGGGAACAGAGCAGCCCAGGTAGCCGATATCATTAAGCAGACATATTTCTATACAAGATGAGTGTTCATATTCCTTACAGAGGACCTACAGTTGAAAAAGAATTGTTCAGAAACAGAGACACTCTGACATTAGATTTGTTGGGAGCAGACAAACAGCAGTACAAGACTGTGGTAACAGACATATACCTTTCTTATGTATATGTATAATTTAATGCCACCAAATTGATTGCAGAATTAAGAAACTGTGTATGGTAGCAGTGACATAAAATCAAAAAAGAAGAAATACAAGATGGTGATGCATATTCACAGAATACATCTCACAATGGTAATTCCTTCCTGGTTAACCAGGTAGGTAAAAGATGAAGTAGGCATAGCCTTAATCTTTCTTTTCAGCTCAACCTTTTTTATTTTGGTTAATTATTGCTTCAGTGTATATGTTGTATACCATTTTTATTGCAGCGGTTTTCTGTATTGTGATCTTGGAATGGTGCAATTTTAAAAAGATATATCGTACAGTGCTAAAATGCAGTATTTAAATCACTGCCCCTGTGAGACCAGCTTCCAAATGCAACTCTTTGGAAGCAACCACTCCAACGTTACTGGAGCAGCAGGAGATGTAATATTCCAAATGTGGTTTTAGCATTTCCTCTCAAGGAACTAAGGGACCTTGTTGTTCCAATGGCCTGAGCATCATCTTTGTGTGCAACGTGTGGCACAGGTCAATAAAGGTTACCTGCTCTCCAGACCCCACACAGAAACAAATGGACCAGATCTGAAGCTGACACCATTGACTGTAGTTTCTTCAATAAAAAAATATTTCAGCGAAGCCACACCACTTTTATGCTCTCTGAAGATCAGGTTTCATCTGCTGATACACCCTATAGAATCTACCTTCAATGTTAGTTAAATACAGCCCTTACTAGAGACCAAAATAACATTTATTCATAACGCCTTCTGAGCTTTAGAGGCTATATTCTTAAGTAAAGCTAAATACAAGGGTGATTTTTATCTCCCACATTCATTTAATTAAACATGGTTCATAAACTGCCATCATTAATACTAAATCACAATTAAAAAGCTCTGTAACATTAAATTAACCTTTGATTCTACATTTTTCCTTTTATGTCATATTTGATAAGTCTTGCAAGGGAACTAATGGATATGATTTAGCCAGAGACAAACAGCCATATGCAAAGTACAACAGGAAGTACAATTTCTTGCTATATGATTCAGAAAAGAGTCAGTATTACAAATAAAATGCAGTTGCAAGAGGCATGCTGGTTTTAAGATGTATTTTGAGCTTTTTATAGCATGCTATTTCTGTGATGTTCAAATAATGAAATGCTATGACAAATCGTAGTTCAAACCAAGCCAAATCCTTCAATGTTTAACTATGGATCATTTCATTTGACTTTCTGTATATCTCTGACCTATTCATTCTGTGTCAATCACATTACCCTTCATCATTGATCACTGATGATCATTGATCATCATTACCCTTCAAGACGGAAATTAGCCGCAATTTTTAAAGTGAAAGTCCCCACTTTTGTCTTCTAGTCCCTGTTTCTTGCTATGGCTGTGACTAAGCAGAAGAGTCTCCTGTTATGCACTATGCTCTCTTGACAGGCTTACAAATTGTAGATGTCAACTTTATCAATCTTATTTTGATAAAGTAGTTCAGCTAAACTCTTATGCTTTCCATTGTAAGGTACATTTCGTAGATCTCAAAGTGGTTTGTTCCTTTTTTATTTCATCACCAGTTTATAACTTCCTCTGTAAGGTGTAAGAACAAGAACTCCATGCAATATTCCATTACCTCTTTCAATACTGCCACATGCGGTTGTATAATTACCAGTTTTCTGCTTATTACTCTACTTTGTTATTGTTAGCAATTTTTGCCACAAGCTAGCAGGTGAAGCGAGAGACAGAATTTTGGTTTTCACTGTTCCTAGTGGTATCTAACTCAAATGCACCTCACTAATTAATCAACTCCGATCACTCTGCTAGCTAGCCTGGCCCTTATCATAAAATCATAGAATTGTTTAGGTTGGAAAAGACCTTTCAGATCAGCGAGTCCAATCATTAACCTAACACTGTCACGTCCACCACCAAACTGTGCCCCTAAGCACTACATCTACACACCTTTTAAATACCTCCAGGGATGGTGACTCCACCACTTCCCTGGGCAGCCTGGTCCAATGCTTGATAACCCTTTCAGTGAAGAAAGATTTCCTAATATCCAATATAAACCTGCCCTGGCATAAGTTGAAGCCATTTCCTCTCATCCTATCACTTGTTACTTGGGAGAAGAGACTGACCCCCACCTCACTACAACCTCCTTTCAGGCAGTTGTAGAGAGCGATAAGGTCTCCCCTCCTTATGTGCCATTCTACCTTTACTAGGAGTTTTTTTCTGCAACAATTCCATTTTCAAGCAAGGAACATGAAATAAGTGTATTGAATGATGGCGCATACAGTGATGATTTTCCATTAACAAACACTTAGAAGTTTTTGATTAGCAAATTCACAACCCATTTAACATGTGACCTATAGATATTTGTAATTTTTTTTAAAATCACCTCCTCATCTGATACAAGTCAAATGCCACACCAAAGTCTACATGTATTACATACACACAACTGCCTTTATCAACCAAATTTGTAATCTTATCAAATAATGAAATCTAAACTATTTGACAAACCCTATTTTCCATAAAACCACATTGACTGGTATGAATTACAGTGTGCTCTTTCTGATTCTCTATTAATGGAAAATCATATTGACTTTTCCATTATATTGTCTGAGCTTGATGGCTGGGTAACTGGCCTATAATTACTAGGACTATTCAGCTCATTCTTTATGAATATCAGTACCAGAGTAGCACTCTTTCAGAACTCCAGGTTTTCCTAGAATTTAAAGTTTTCTTAAAAGTGGCTATTTATTTCTTAATTATTTATTTCAGTCACCTAGTTAAATATTCCTGCATGCAATTTATTTTAGTATGCAGAGTTTCAATGTTTTTATTTCAGATGATAGATTGTGAAGGCGGTAATCAACCTCATGTGATCTCATTCTCTGCAGTGATGATGTTGAACAAACTAATAGTTATTTTGTCATTTCTTGGTATTTCTATTTTTACTTCATGGTTTTGAGTTCTATTTTCCACCGTCACTGAATCAGGATGGTTCTGTAATGAGGGTTATAATTTTCTTGATAGTGAGCTCCATGTTTTCTAAATATCAGTTTAATACTTTTCTTTCTATACCTTTTCTTGCCATCAATTTCAGATGGAATCTTCATGTTTATGTTTGTGTGTATATTCATTCAATGGTAAATAACATAATAATCACAAAGTTTTGGTTGTCTAGTGGAATATTCTGATTTCTGAATATTTTTGCCAAGTCTTGCAAATGCTTAACTGGGAAGTGACATTTTTGTGAACAACTTGAGGTCACTATTTTTTCCTTTCATAATTGGTCTGTGTTACTTCTTCATGGGGAGAGAAACTATTTGTAGCAGTAATCAGGAAGTAATAATAGACATCCTGATGCCATCAGACTTAGGAAGGGCATGCCATATGACTTGCAAGTGTTTCTCCCATTTGTGTATAATTTTAGCCAGGGAACTTGTTCAAATTATGATGAGGAAATACAGATGTAAAACTTCAACACATTAGATGGCGTCTAAACTCAGAATCTGTAAATGCACAGTTTATCGCTAAAAGCTCTTGTAATTGTCTCCTTCTCTTGAAAGAAGGATAATTTATCTCATGTTTGTTAAATGGAAACACTGCGTAAATAAGCGGTTACTATAACAACAACCGCATCACAAATTCATACCCTGATTTACCCCAGTAAGGTGTGTATTCACCACCTTTTGTTACAGTAGACTGGGGATTATGACTGTATTTACAGATGCCTGGAAAGCGTAGCTGTTCACAGACCATGCATGAGGCTATGCAAGGTCACTGTTACAGCATATGAAAGAAAATAAGTAAGACTCTTTCTCCACTCTCCTTCGGTGTTTGCTGCAAAGAGAGCTTCCTGCCTCACCATCCTTCCGTTTTCATGTCATTAATCCCTTGCTATGTTCGAATCCATTAGCAAAGTTGTGTTTTCCACTGTGTTTGACAGCCAGATTGGTGTACTTCTATACCACTTGCTTTAGCTGGTTGAGTGGGTTCTCTGTTACAAAGTTTGGGTTTTGGCATAGACCATCTGCAACAACCCTGTACTTCTTTCACGCCTGCTTGGCTGGGCTGTAGGGCTTTGTTTCTATCCTTCTCCTTGCTGAATGTTGTCTGTTCATGGTGCTGCTGTCTCCATTTTCACCTCTTGGACTTCTCATGAACCTGCTTTCTGTCACCTTAAGTCATGGTAATTTATGTAAGAGAGAGGATGGCTGATTGGTGCAGAGAGAAGACGGCTGTCCTGGCAAAAGCAGTGCTACTCACTCTAGATCCAAGCATACTGAAAGAAAAGAATGTGGTCCAGAAAGCCCTGCCAAATTCTGTTTTCACTCAACCTGTCACCCATACCCAAATGCCATTCCCAGGGTCCGGTCTTGCTTCTCACTTCCTTGTATTTATTCTCCCCAACATGCTACGATGCTGTGAGAGACGGAACAGAGTGAATGCCTCAAAACACCCATCGTGATGGACAGGGATCAGGGTCTGGCCTGAGGGAAGGAACGGACCTTGCTTGCAAGGCTGCACAGCAACACCACGCGTGAGGAGGGACTGAAAGAGTTAACGTCTCCAACGCTGTGGTGGGGCAACTTCTACATGAGGATGAACCTGCACAAGAAGGAACGTTCATCCCCGACCAGCCCAGGACACCAGCAAGAGGCCGCGGAGGTTCGCTCTTTGGGGCCGCTCAGCCCGTACGGCCAGAGATCGAACAGGGCTCACGGCTGCGGGGAAGGAGAAGCGACTCCCCAGGCGACCCCTTTCCCAAAGGTTCCGAAGGCACAAACCCCTTGTGATGCCCCTTTAGCCTCGTGAGGTCCAGTGCCCGCCCGAAGGAGGGGCGCGGAGGTGAGAAAAGGGCACGAACGGGAGCCCCACGTGTGCCCCCTCCAGAACTGGACCCCTCGGCTGGCAGGACCAGCGCTGGACCCAGGGCTGGTGGGAGCTTTCTCTTTTCTCTTCCTCTTCCTCTCTTTCTTTCTCCTTTCCCATAACCCCCACACCTCATCCCTTTAGACACGAACCCGCTGACCAAGTCTGGGACTAGGAGTGGATCCAGCCGCCCCTGGGCTCCTCTCTGAGAAGGAGCCTAGAAAGCAAGGGGGTCTGCTCGGAACCCCCTGACCCAACGTGAAGGATCTCCTTATTTTCTTCCCTGAATTGATGTACATGTGGTTACCACGGGTCACACAGGTTCCCTGAGGTAGTTCCATGCCAGTTCCTGTTGTAAGAGACCCCACCACCTACTGTTACACCATCCAACTTCAGTTTGCTTCTGCCATAAATCAAATGTTCAACTGGTCCTTTGGTGTCATTTCCCCTTAATTTAGTCCGAGGGAATTCCGAACTCACCACACTCCTCCCTGGTCTGTCCAGCCCGGGTTGTGACAGATGCTCCTTCCCCTCTGACACAGTGTTTGTCTCTTCACAGTCCACTCTCTCATTTATTTGTATTTATTTTTGTGTTTTAATACTCCACTCATGTTGATTTGCTGGTGTGCTCAGATTACAGTTCCCCAAAATAGGAATCCTCTGACAGAGGCAAATTGTCGTATGCCACAAACAAATGATACAGCCTTCCAGGAGTCAAACTTGGCCTGGCTTCAGCTAAGCATTGAAGGCTGAGAGCTACTACAGAAACCTTCTCCTGTCTTGAATAGAAACTCATATCCAGAAAGTACTTACACACTCCTTGTATACAATCAAACTCCTTGTTTTTATTTTTACTTCCCCCAAAGGATAGGAAATGCTCACATTGGATGTAATAGTAATAGTCAGCAGCAATAATGAACAGTATAACAATTTGAAGTGTGAATCAGATCTGGGCAAACAGTAGTTTGTCAACTTTTTTAGACAGTCTTTCTGGGAGAAGTTAAAATCTTGGGATCTGGAGTATTATCCACACTCTAATCCCCTTTCTATAACAACTCAGACAAGCATTCTGATTTTGATGTATTTAGCAGAAAGAAGTTCTCAGTCTCCACTATAGTTAAAAGTTAGAATTATCTTTGTCTGCCTAAAATCACTAGTCATCTGACAACCACAGTTTTTGAGGGCAGGAATTATTTCAGCACAGGTCAAAACCAGAACAATTGCCTATAATTTTTAAAAACTCTGAAGTTGTTACAATATGGATTAGATCACTAACCAAATTTCACACAGTATTCTAATGTTGTAAAGTGGTTACAATCGGCATGGTAAGCTTCTCCCTAATTGCTTACTTCAGGCTGCTGTAAATGGTGAATTACAGTATCTGATATATAAAAAAATAAGGTTCCTCAGTTGTGTCAGTTATGTGTTTAAGCATAAGGCTGAGGTGAGAAATGAGTAAGATTCTTCCCCACAACCCTTTCTGCTAGCCTTGGCACTTGTTCTCCTGTCCTTGCCTGTTAACTGTGTCAATACTGGGAAATAAAATGAACCAAGGACTTTATGAAGCTGCACAGATTGCATTCATGTGGCTAAAATCTCTTTTCCAAATGCCTTATCCCCAAAAAGAAAAGCCTTATCCATGGTGACTACTGGTAAAAGTCCCTGTCCCTTTCTATTTCGCAAACTGTGCTTGAGCACTGGCTGGAAAAGCACTAACTGGCACAGGCTAAAACCAGGCTGGTGTGGTACCAATTTTTCGTTTACATCACTGAAGCATAAACATGAGGATTTTCACCAGTAGATCCATGGGTACAGAAACATTAATTTGGAAAAACAGGCATTAAAGAGATTTTGCTGGGAAAATTATCAAGAATCTCATCTGTCACTCAAGTCTCAGTCAGGGGCACTGCCCTTACTTGGTATCAGCGGGGCTTTAAAAATGTTTAACATTTTCAGGTAATGTTAACCAGATCTGGGTGAAGCCCTCATCCCTCTTCTTCCCACTCTCAACAGAGATTGTCATCCTGAGGGTTATACATTTAAATATCCTTTATCTGACACAGAGGATGTTTTTCTTTCTCCCTGTTAAATTTGAGCATCCTTGAAAGGTAATTTGAAAAGCTGCTTGAATACCTTCAGGGTTGTGGAGAGTTCATATTTTCCAGTTTTCCTAAGTACCTGAACTCCAACAAATCTGATAGTTTTGGTCACTTATCCATTTTTCTTCACCTGCTTTTACGTTTCCAGATCCTTTCATATTGCCATGATTTGACAATATGCAATTATTTTATTTGTTTTGCATGCCTAGTAACCTGCAGGCAGCAGCTTTGCATCTAGTAAATGATTCTGTCAGAGAGAGACTTGGACAAAACAGACTTTTTTGGTGATGTTCATTGCCTGTAAAAAAGAATTACACAACAAACAGACATTTATTCCAGATCTAACCGCCTATTCATACAGTTCAACAGACTGTCAGATTAACTGTAATGGTGCCTTCTGGTGACTTTGAATAATACAACAGTCTGTGCCTTCTCAGATTTTTTTGCCTGTTTCTGTTTAAGTGTCTGTATCAGGTGTCCACGTTCAGGTTTGGGAGGTGGGGGGCTGCAATGGTGGCCTATTTGAGAATCAGTTGAAGTTTCTCCCTACCCAAATCTATTTTAATTGGCAATAAAGTAAATTTTCCCCAAGTAGAGGTTTTTTTGCCATGACAGTAAGTGGTAAGTAGTCTCCCTGCCTATATCTCAACCCATGAGCCTTTTTATTCTATTTTTCCCTGCATCCGACTGAGGAGAGGGAGGGAGGGAGCAGCTGGGTGGGCTTCTGGCTGTTTGCGAAGGCTAGTGCACCACAGTGGAGTTAAGACATAGCACTTGAAAGGAGAATGGATGCCTTTCCCTGATAGAGATATAAATTTTGTTTAGTTCAGTTTAAATTCAAGCTCCTCCAGGTAAGCTTTAAGACTCCCTGAAACTCAAATCCCCTGACTATTCGAATAGAAAAGCAAGCAAAGTAGTACCTTGTTTAAAGATACATATAGCTGTACACTAGGCACACGCTTGAATAATACGTATGCATTTTATATATGATGCTTTTTAAGAGACCTTATCTTCATATAACATTTAGACAGAAAAGACATTTTTGACTGTCATTAAATGATTTAAAAGCAAAAAGTAACAGACTATACAACCCTCTACTGAATAAAAGGATAGAACGAAGCAGCCAAGTGAACAACAAATTCAACCAAACCAACTGTTCCCTGGTTTGTTCCACTGTGAACAGCTTGCCCTCAGGCTTCTAATAATTACACTGCCTATAATTTGGCAAGTGGCATTTCTTCTTTAACTGAAGGCCAGAGAAAGCAAGCGCAAAGTCCTATACACCACACAATCTCTGAGAGTAAGTGGTTAATAATACAAGGAAATCCTATCTTCTGTACATAATCAAAAATGAGAATACATTATTAGTTTGACAGGATACAAGTTTCAGAAAAACACAAACGGTTTAGGAACTGAAGCTCCTATAGGCTTTAAATGAGATTTAATTTCTAAGTAAAGCTGTGTCTCATTTATCAGTCGAAACTTGTCTTATCAACCTGTACATTCAGATCAACTGAAACAATTTGTGAATTCAAGACAATTTCAGCTAATTGTCTGAATCGGAGGAAAAAATAAGAATAGTGCTTCACTGACATTTCCCAATGGAAAAAAACAATAATCTTTTTCAACTTAGAATACTGTATAATTACAGATGTAACTCATACTTAAATAAGGAAATTCTCAAAGATTTTTAGGGTAGTTCTAATGATTTTCCTATTGTGTATGTTTGGGTTTGTGTACTTGCATTCTCTTTCTAACCGAGGACTGGGAAAACTGGTATTTGAGTGCAAAAGTTTTTTCTGGATGTTTCATTTCCTTTTCATACTACTCATATGAACCATATAAAGTAATGTCACTTTAATCTTACCTAATGCAAAATGTGATAAAGTTTTCTGGTTTGAAGCTTACTGCACTTTTTTTCACCCACATTTGTGAAAAGGCATATACATTTAAAACAAAAATTAAATAGGTGTCTATTTCTCAATCATATGTAAAAATATTCATTTCAATTACAAGTCAGTCATCACATCCTTTCCTTTGGAATTAAATAGTTGGGAACATTTATTTCAGTGGTGTAAATCAACATTGTTCTATTGAAATCAGTGGAGTTCTATTTGGTTTCCAAATCCAAGAGTGATAGGCTCTTGTAGGAAAAGATAGTTTCCCTGCCTGCTGCAGATATGGAGTCTTATACATACATAAAACATAAAAACACACACCAGTGTGCCAACAGGTTTTTAATTATTTATCACACTCAGAACATAGAGTGTGATAACATTCCTGAAGTCTCTTTTTCATTTGTTATAACAGGTTTGCTTAATGACTGTTCAGCATGTGTTTGCTAAGCATGAATGTAAAATGGAGCTAAGTAAGATCCTTGTCAAGGACCATTTAAATGGTAATGCCAGTGTTGCAAAAGGTGATAGTCTGTGTCACTTGTAAACGATTTATTCCTACTTTCCCTGCACAGCCTGCTTGCAAAGCTGACTGATTTACCACCTGCTGTTTTGGACTAACTAAGATTTTTCTAAATGTCTGTATATTATAAGAGGTACGTATATTAAAGGTGTGCTTGCATCAGGGTGTGCGTGCAGGGAGGGGGACTTTTATAATTCAGGAGCTCTGTGGAGTTTTGTTTCCTCCCTTTCAGAGAAGATGACTTCAATAATTTTATTTTTATTTGTACCTATGGTATAGGACTGAGAGTTCTCAAACCCCAGATATCTTGTGTGTGACACTCAGAAAACTACATGGAGGAAAATTTCATTTGACACTGAATGTCTGTGCCATCATCCAAAGTTACAGGTCTCTTCTGAAAATTAGATACATAAAATTTTCTTGTTCAATACAGATACAAAATGAGATCCAGAATCCACGGGTGTTTATTGCCTACTTAGGCTATAAAAGTACATCTACAAAAGAGTTAATACTTCAGCTACATTTTAGGTGTCTAAATATAAAAATGACCTTATTAAACTCACGTTTGGTTGAAATCCCAGATTACCCAAGGGTATAACTCTATGGATACTCATTTTGGCAATCACTTTTCCAATGTTCCTCAGCCATTGGTCCCTTAGCTATTCACTATTGTGCACAGATGTACCAACTGCAATGATTGTTGGGTAGTTTATATTAACTGGATCTTTGAAATTATCAGGGAGAAAAAATCATTTTTTCTTGTAGGGGTTTGAGATATGAAATAATTCTTTTTAAGTAGTTATTGTCACTTAAACAAGAGTATCGTGAAACCACATCCTGACTAACTACTAACACTGCTCTTTGGAGAGCCATTCCATAGTTTTGAATTATTCTTCTCCAGTGAAAACCCTTCTGTCTTTCCTCTTATGGTAAAAGACTTTTTCTGTGACAAAGGAGAGGCTTCGTAACCAGGATCTCTGTATTAGACCTTTCAGTCACCTCTTCTGCTACCTCTTTGCTATCGCTGTTAGACTTTTCAAGTCTGCTAGTTACAGACTTTTTTTTTTTATTTTCTTCTTGGTTTTTTTTAAAGTTTCTGGGATTAAAACTGGGTGACCATCTAGCCTGCCAAAGGAAACAGTGAGGACCTGAGCTTGGGACTTTGAGGATCTAAGTGTTGATCCCTCATTATGCACAGAATTTTTTCCTGGTGGTGATGAAGTTGCTTATGTGTGATTCCTCTCATTTAATTTTAGCTGTCCAAAAGGGAGGTATTCAATGTAAGTTAGTCATTATTGGGCTTCCCAGCACAGTAGACAGAGAAAAGGATTCTGTTACAGAGGGCAAAGTGTTCCTTTCTAGGGTCTCTGACCAACAGCGTGATATACGTCCTAAAAGTATTTCTCTAGGGACTAAACAGATGGCTTAGACTAAGCACCTAACTTCAGATGCCAAAGTCAGGTGAAATGATCCCTTAACATCAGTGCCTTTTTTTAGACTCTAGTACCTTTCTGGACCTAAGTGTACTAACACCCATGTGTAAACACATCTGTGATTACCAAAAATGCTGCTTTTCAAACCAGCTGTCTCAACTTCATGCTTCTTGGTCAGAAATTTGTTTCCCTGAGGTTCCATCCTTATTTTGTCCTCTGGCCTTTTACTGCTGCTCAGAGTTCTTCCCACACTTCCACATTAGTCAAATGGACAGCTCAAGGTTCATTTTATAAAGTTTTGAGCCTGGTCTCTGTAGGTATAAAGTATAACCTGGAGCTTGCAGTCAGAACTCCCAACTAGATGTTTTCAAATAAAACTTTTTCAAAAGGGGAGTAAAAGTTTTCACAGGAACGTATGCTATAAGAAGAAAAGTTCTCAAATCCAGGATAAAACTTCTACTGTACTGAGAGACAGATCCATCTACTCCAGGATAGTTTTTGATCTAGATAAAGAATGTTTATATTCTCAGAGTTCCATTTCGAGTTAATGCCAATTCTCACTTTAGTTACTGCTTTATTGCCTTGAATTTACGTCTGAGCTTTCTTTGTTGATTGCAGTTGCCATTTTTCCCCTTGCGTTTGGCAAGTTCTCTTTCAGTGAATACACTGGGACTACTTTAGCTCTGTATTTCAAAGCCAATGTCAAACTTATGGTTGGCCCAAGTACAGACAAGGTGACTGAATCCTCCATCTAATCACAAGGTGACCAGCATCACTACAGTGTATTGTCTATAGTAGCTGTTCCCCATTAGTTCTGTTTTCAAGTTAAGTCTACTCCTACCTTCAGCTTTCTCTCTAGAGGTTAATCTTCATGAAGTATGTTCTCATATTCTGTTTGAATGCTGAAAAGAGTCCACAATTAATGCTTTCTCCTCTCTCTTGTTGAGGATATGCAGGTATTGACTGTCAGTATCAAATGAAAAACTCAGCAGTATCTTGCACTGATGTACAGGAATACGATTCAAAGCACGAGAGGAAAAAATAGGATCTCAGGAACAGCACAATGGTTTTTTACATTTTGCCATTCTAATATTGCTGCTTGACAGTGTTGCTGGTAGTGTACTGTGGCTGGCAACACAATTCAAGTGGAATGCAAATGGATGTTGGCCCCATGGAGCACATGAAAATTGCTGAGTGACTGGCAGCTTTCTTTTGCAAGAGGGTTACATGGAAATTCTCTGGATCTGCCAAGATTATGCTGCAGCTGTCATTCCTTTGCATTTCCCACAACTGCATGTAGTACATGCTTTTTCACTTTTTCAAGACACAAACAGCAGTGCATGCAACAGCAGTTCCCAAATTTTCCTCTCTCACAACGTCTCAGAGTCATGACTTTATTCCTACTCCTACTTTGTGGCTTTACATTTGGAAATGGATGAACTGCACATATTTTGATTATCCTTTTCCTTTCTGCTTTTATGCAGCCTTTCACTTGACTGAAGTTTGCTTTTCCAGCAAAACCCCAGCCAGCAACTAAGCACCACACAGCTGCTCACTCACTCCCCACCACCACCAGCAGGATGGGGAGAGAATCAGAATGGTAAAGTAAGAAAACTCAGGGGTTGAGATAAGAAAAGTTTAATAATTGAAATAAAATAAAATAAAATAGAATAAAATAATAATAAATTGTAATGAAAAGGAAAATAACAAAAAGAGAGAGAAATAAACCCCAAGAAAAACAAGTGATGCAAATGAAAACCAACTGCTCACCACCAACTGACCGATGCCCAGCCTGTTCCCGAGCAGCAGCCCCCCTGATCAGATTTCCCCCCAGTTTATATACTGGGCATGACGTCACATGGTCTGGAATATCCCTTTGGCCAGTTTGGGGCAGATGTCCTGGCTGTGTCCCCTCCCAACTGCTTGTGCCCCTCCAGCCTACTCACTGGCAGGGCAGCGTGAGAAGCTGAAAATGCCTTGACTTAGTGTAAGCACTGCTCAGCAACAACTAAAAAATCAGTGTGTTATCAACATTATTCTCATCCTACATCCAAAACACCGTACTACACCAGCTACTGTGAAGAAAATTAACTCTATCCCAGCCAAAACCAGGACACAAGATTTCAAAAATATTACCTTATTATGATCTCTGACACCATGAATAAAAAATGTCTTTCATTTTTTCAGCCCTCTCTCTGTTAGTTGAAGATTGTATCACTTCTTTCTGCTGTTACTCTTCCAACAAAATAACTGCAAGCTGTTCAGTCTTTTCTCCTAGCAAATGTTTTCTGAAATTGTGCTTGTTTTCCTCTTAACTCCCTTCAGCTGTTCAACATTTCTTTTGAAATTGAGTGTCCCAAAGTGGATGTGCTTGCCCTCTCTTCTTAACTTCTCTGCCTTTGTTCCCAGTCTTGGATACCTCCAAACAAGAGATGATATTGAGGTAAACTAACCCTGCTGGGACTGAGGCTGAAAAGCTATTTTTAAAGGTTGTCTGTTCTATGATCTTTACAATAGGAAAGACTGCTCATACACTTTTGAAGTTTTGTGTTCCTTTATGGTGGTAAAGAATGACTTGTGGTTCAGATTTGCAGTCACGTGAGCAAGAAGTTCCTAAGATGCCTCTCACCTCTATGAATATAGCATTTCTTTTTATTTGAACAAATTGTAGGATTTTTTTCTAAATTACCTTGGAGCTTAAAACAATGCTCTGATTGTTTTACATACTCAACTTTTAACCAAGTCAGAGTGCAGAAACAAGCATTCGATTCTGGAGGGAACCTTGGAAATGTTGTTTAAAAGAAAAGCTGGTTTTTTGGTAGGTTTGTCTCAGGTATTCAATATAATGAACAGAATGAAGTTCCCAAAAGTAGAATTTCTGGCTAAGAACCACTCAGTTTCAATTGACATTTCTGGCATAAGGGGATGTGGTCTGGACATTTATTACTGCTGTATGGTCACGGGTGCTAATTTCAATGTCTAATTCTAGCATAAATGCTAGAAGAGTGACTTATTAGGGTGACTGCTTCTGGGTAGTTTATGTGTCTGTGGTGAGATATATTAGGAGTATTGCAGGTAGGTCTGCAGAAACTCCGCAGATTGCTATGGAAGTGTGCCGGGTGAGCAGGAGTATAAAAGAAGAAAGGATTTGGGAGAAACAAAAGGATTTGCAGCCTCAGGTTGGAGGAAGGAGCAGGGACAGGAAAAGGACAAAGAGGGGAAGTGTGATAGTGAGCTCTAAATTAAACATTTTAGGGGCATTAATATGAATCTGTCACTGTAGGCATGATCCTTGTTGGTTTCAACTCTTGCATGAACCATGAATTTGGGAATTCCTCCTTCTTTGAAAGCATCTCATTTCCCTAGTGTCCCCACTCCCCCATAATATCGAATTCCATCTGGCTTTGGGGCATCTTTCCCCTCTGAAAGAGGTCTGAGCCCTCCTGTTTTCTCCATATACTGTCTCCCAGGTAGAGGAGAAAAGCCTGAAACTTCACCCATCAAGGATCCCGCATTCAGACCAGGGCAGAGCAAAGAGGGCATATGCAAGGTACACATCACAGGAACAGAAGCATTGATGCTTCTGTGGCAGCAATAATAGAACCAGCTCAGGTGACTGAAGCAGTTCAAACATTTAAAAGCTGCTGCTTGAGACTAAATTCATCTCCATGCCGTTTTCTCATTCAGCTGGGAACATTTCATGGAGACGAATTGGCCACTTCACGCTTCTGTGAACCTCCTAAACTACAGATGGATGTGGAGAGCCCTTTGCTTTCATCCTTCCTTTTAAAAGTCCCTTTTTCAATACTGGCAATGTCACTATGGCAAAAGCAGTGGTTTGTGATTAATTTTACATAGTAGTACAGTGGAGAACTAGACTTCCTATAGTTAGGCTGAAGAATTTCTGTCTTCTGGGAACCTTTGGAGGTATTTTGCAGTCTGGATGACTGACAGGGTTGAATTAGAATTTAGGATAAAGGCTCCTGAAGCAAAGTCCTCCCGAAAGTGAAAGATATATACTGTATAGTATATACATATTTTCTATATATTTATACATACTAATATGTGCATGTACGTGAATAAACATAATCCAGAATATTAATACATGTATATAAAATAGTTAATAAATTCTGATGTATTTACTCTTTTTTAACAGCCCATTGGCTCTGTCTGCCTCCTTCCCAATGCACCTCAGTTCGTACAGTCCCTCAGAGAGACAGTTTGGAAACATATTTCAAAAATTCTTTTGGCTAATGGCTTCTTATAATGGCAGCACATGTTTCAACTCTATGCATTTTACACGTCTTTGAGGAAAAAGAAAAAACATTATCAGAGAACAGCTGTTGGTGCCTTGCTAAAATCCACTTTGCATTTTATTTCTGGAAAATACGACTGGAGAGAAATGTAGAATTAAGGAAAGAAAACAAAAAATTGTGTACAAAAGATTGATTTGATAAAGTGGGAGAGAGGCGATTAAGGCTACTCTAATGTATTTGTGGTTTAAAGGAATGACACTAAGTAGAAATGGATGTGAAGGGAGAGAAGACTGTAAAGGTGCCAGGTGGGAGAAAGTGGAATGGGCAAGACTAGTTATGGAAAAGAGAGATTACATCATGGATCATAGAAAGTCAGGGAAGCTTCCCAGCACCACTTCCCTTTCATTTTGGGGGGATCTTTAGCAATGTAAGAATGAAGTACAGCTAGACAGGGAGAGTATCTAGAACTTCAGAGGGAGTTCCAAAACTCCAGAGGTACATCACAGATCTTTAGACTCTCCAAGCAATTCAGAGCAAGACCTTGGGCCAAGGCTGACTTTCAAGTAGGGCTGAAGATCCCAAGAAATCCAACTGTTGAGCAAGCAGGTACAGTATCATCTTCATGAACTCAAAAAGCAAAGGGAAAAGTTTTGGGTGAACAAGTTGACTATATAAGAAAAATCAAGAGCCGAGAAAAAAAACCCAAAAACTTAAATACACCTAATTTACATCTGCTGTGTCACAGCTCAAGGTAAAAAGCCAACCCTGGAGCTATGGATGCTGGTTGGCTGGGAGGTTTTTTAACCTAAGATACACCATTTGCTTATATCCTAGTAGCAGAAGGAGCTGGTTTTAGTTATTTTGAGCAGTGTAAACAGGCCACAGTGAAAATTGTTATCCGACCCAGAAGGATTATTAAATAAAATAACGCTTCCGATAAAGAGTGTTGTAGTAATTATATATATCATTTTATCATGGGCTACTTCTGGAAAGTGCATTTTCCAAATCAAGGCATTTAGCAGCATTTAGAAAATAACCTACCTACTCTAGAAAAAAATTATTTAATCAAAATCTTCGTATGTGGAAGCAGCATGAGTACAGATACAAGTTTTAA
Source organism: Haliaeetus albicilla (assembly GCF_947461875.1). Classification (NCBI taxonomy): domain Eukaryota; kingdom Metazoa; phylum Chordata; class Aves; order Accipitriformes; family Accipitridae; genus Haliaeetus; species Haliaeetus albicilla. The sequence goes on from NC_091515.1 coordinate 5,987,313, forward strand.
TTCACTGCTTAAAAAATAAGTAAGTTCTATTCAGGGAATGTTACATAAGGGATCCAATAGCTTATTCATACGATTGCAGGAAATAACACAATATGAGATCCTTCCTGCAAGATATCATTAGTGAAGGAACCTAAGGTTCTACTAATTTGTTGACTGAGAGGGGTGGGCCGTTTTTGAATGTGTTAGACATTCTTTGATACATTTCTTTAAAAATGGCATAAGCTGTAAAATGTGCAGAATATGGGAAACTCAGTTATCCTACACCTTTAATACAAAAGAAGAGTCACACAAACTACATTTCCCAGTGTGCATTTCTCCATCTTTCATGTGTGGTAAGACATAACTTTTTTCTTTCTCTCCTCTCAACCCAGAAGTAGCAGCACTTCTGTGCCTACATCCATCCCTAAGCTATTTACGTGAAATAACCCTTTTTTGCTCCCTCCACCCCTCACACACGTCCACAACAGAGAGCAGCGTGAAGCACAAGACCTCACTTAGAAAGATGTCTCACATTTTAGAGAAGTAGCATTGTTTGGTAGTTATGAGGTTAGGGTATGCAGGTTTTTGTTACTAAATATTGAAGAAAAGCATGTCTTCTCAAACATTCATCTGTCTGCCATCATTTCTTTAACTTCTTCACAAAGTCTAGACATCTTTAACATCTTGAAGACACCCACTTAGCAATTTTCCTGGATAAAATCCTCATCTGTCACAGCACTGCTTTACCACCAAAATCAGCAGAGCTGCATCTCTTTATCTTGACTGAAGCATGGTCTTTTCCTTTCTCTTCTCCTCCTGTGAGTCATTAAAATGCAAGACAAATCTTGTTCTGCTTTGTACCCTATTCAGAGCCTCAGGAGACCTCAGTTTTGTGGTGGCCACTCAATGCAGAGTGACACTGAGAATTGCCTCCCCCCTACAGGGAGAAGAAGCCCACTGCCGATGTGGATGCCATCACATGGACGGGCCCTTTAGACTGTGATTTTTCTTCTGAGTGATGTTGCAAGAGTAAATTCAGCTTCTGTCTCCATTCCCCCATAGGAGTGGAAAACAGCACTCTCAGGCTGAGAATAGTTGTTTCATTTCTATTTCCTTTGGAAAAGCAGAACAATAAAACGCAAGAACTTTGGTTTCAGCAGGAACTGTACACATTTCGAGTCAGACTAATATTTTTTCTTAGCTCTGACTGCAAGTCAGTGCCAGTCTGTGACTCATGATTCCTTACCTGTTTCCATCTTGTTTACTAGTGGAAATAAACCTATGCTGCTCCTTGCTTTCTCTGCACTCCTACTGAAAGTAATAATAAGTCTCTGCTTTTCCTTTCTACCTGCTTGCCTGCAAAGCAAAGTAATACAGAATAACAGCTTCTCAAAGCCTGACCTCTGAGCCAGTGCTAAGGGAGATTAAGAAGGACGATTAGTAAAACCAGTATATGTCTCATTGTGTATGAGAGAGAAGAAATACCCGTGTCTAAGCCTTATCCCTGGATTTTGACTAGTTTTTACACCCACTTCAAACCCTTGCCTAGAGTCTCAGGATAATTCTTGTGCGATGAAAATTCTTATACGACGAGTGTTTCTGACTCATTATGGTTGGAAGCTAGACAGTCCTTGAAAGACACAGCAGGTTTTTATAAAGTACTTCTGTGGTTGGTCGACCCTGGCTGGGCAGCAGGTGCCCACGAAGCCGCTCTATCACTGCCCTCCTCAGCAGGATAAGGAGGGAGAAAATAAGATGGAAAAAAAACTTGTGGGGTGGGTCAATATAAAGGCAGTTTAATAAAGCAAAAGCAAAGACTACACGTGGAAAGAAGGGAAAACAAAAGATTTATTCTCTACTTCCCATCAGCACGCCATGTCCAGCCACTTCCCAGGAAGCAGGGCTTCAGTACGCATAGCGGTTGCTCCTGAAGACAAATGTCATAATAATAAACGCCCCCCCTTCTTCCTCCTTTCTCTTAGCTTTTATTGCTAAGCAGATGTCATATGGTATGGAATATCCCTTTGGTCAGTTTGGGTCAGCTGTCCTGGCCACGTCCCCTGCCAAGATCTTGCCCACCTCAGGGGAATGTTGGAGAGACAACCTTGATGCTTGCAAGCACAGCTCAGCAGTATCCAGAACACTGGTGTGTTATCAACACCTTTCTAGCTACTAATAAAAAGCAGAGCACTAGGAGGGCTGCTCTGGGGAAAACTAACTCTGTCTCAGCTGGACCCAATACAACTTCTTAGCATTTGCAGAAAGCCAACATCATTATCTTGGTTCTAATGGGTTTTTGACCTGTGGTCCATGAATCCTCGAGGTCTACTTCTAAGAGCTGCCCAAAGGATAGCAAGAAAAGCCAACTTTTTGTCAAGAAGCTATTCACTGTCAAGGGGCCTGTGCCTCCCTAAGAATATTTTGAGGGTTGAGAAAGCCTCAAAAAAATTGATAGCCACTTTAATTTATTAGTTTCTAGCCAATATAGGCTATAAATTATATCTGTATTTAATGATTTGAAACTTTCTGCTTTCATGACTTTTTTTTTTTAAAGCGTCATTTTTTTCAGGTTATTCACTGACGAGAAGCAATGTAACCTTGTGAATCATGGGAAATTTAACTATGATGCAAGTGCTTCATTTAAGAGGTTCTTTTTGGTTTCAGTAAGTAAGGAATCAAACCCTTGTCTCTCAAAAATATTTGTAACTTAGTTTGTAGCATTTGGCAAGTTTCACTTAAAAGTTCATATTTGACATTTACCACGGCAGCTATCTACTTTAATTCCCTGACTTTGAGACTTGAATACCAATATATAATTCAAATTTTAGCATTCACAGGACAGAGCATACATGAAAATAGAGAAGTACTTAGGAACAATTTTCTGATTCTGATTACATTACGAAAACAGCTGACCAACTATACCCCTGTGCAGCATCTGTTCCACACATAGACATATAAACTTTGCAGGACTTACAAAATGACGGATAGCTTCCAAAAGGTTGTTTAGAAACCAAAATCTGAATTCATACATTGCAAGGAATCAATCAGTGAAGCATTGCTTTGGTTCCAAAGGAGACTCTGAATAAGGGCTAGGCTATGAAATTATTCCTGCCACCAGATGCTGTTTGTCTGCTTCTGTGCTCTAATTGCTATCAATAATTAAACACAGGTCTCTGATTCATATGCACAGAGGCAGAGATTCTTAAATTAAACATTTTAAAGTCATTATAGTACATTTTATATGTTCAGCTAAACACTGCACTCAGGCTGATTATGATTAAATATACTGATACTAAATTACATATTGATTCCATAAATACCAACAGATACCCAGAACAAATAAGAAGATTCCTGGTAAATAGAAGGAACATTTTAATTTCAGATGACTAACAGAAAGCAGCTTATATTTATTTATATATGTTACATTATGTTGCACATTGTGCAAAGAGACAACATCTCCCAGTTGACTTGCAGAAAACACAAAATAATTTCCATCGTTTGGAAAACAACAAATGCAGAGAATGTGGTATGCCCGAGTTTGTGTGACAGCCACTTGAAAAGTCAAGTTTGAATGCAAGTAAAGCTTGCACTTGTTAATCAGCCTGTGACAGGCGTGATCTTTTCCAAAACTATGTCCCCAAGGTGATTCTCGCTCTTTTAATAGAATACAGTCTGCGGTATGTCTAGAGAAAAAAAAATTGCGCTCTTTGCAACTGCCCGTGTTTACCCTTTGGCAGGCTGTACAATTTGATGACATACTTTCTGATGATGATTGCTATTAGTCATACTACTGTCCTGCACAAAGGTCTGGCAGACTTTCAAACAGCGGTATGATGATGAGCCACCTCTGGTGATTCACTCTTTCCACTATAGCCAGAGAGGTCAGTGCAGTACGACCCCTAATATCAGGTCTGCAAAGTACAGATTCTCTGGAGTCTGATGCCACTCTTCAGACACTTCATCTGCTGGTCCCAGACCTTTGGGACCGTTGTCTTCTGTTTCCAGAATCCCATGAGTTGTTTTCTGTGACTTCTGCTCGGCATGAGAACGGTTCAAACCACTCAGATGCCCCTCAGCTAGGGGGTGGACTTGATACAAGTTATTATCCCAGGCAAATTCTTATTTGGAATCTGCAGCTAAAAGTGAGTCCTATTCAAAGTTGTATTAACTCCCTTTGCTTCTTTTGATAAGTTGCCGCTGAACAACTCTGGGAAGATACAAATCAGGGGAACAGACAGCCTGTTGGACAAAGGTCACTGAAAGGCAATGAGTTCAGTTAGACTTTGAAAGGCCCCATTCTTAGTTTGCAAAACTACTTTATCTGTTGCTAGTAGGTCCCATAAGCATTAACATTCATGAAATATTTGGTACAATAGTGTGCCCGAAGTGTAGCATGTATCATGACATTTTATAGAGGCTTCACCATTGTACACTGTGGGGTGGAGGTCAGTAGGTGACTTTCATTCTGAGATGTTGGCAAAAAAATCTTTATAAAAATTATATCATTTAAAGTTCTCTTCCTTAACTTACACTCCCAATCATTTAGGCTCTCTTCCATAGGCTCTCTTCTTACCAGAAGGGAAAATCCCATCCGCTGAAAAATTAGTTCAGATCCTAAAACGACCAATGCAAATCAGCAGTGGTTTCTACAGTTAACTACGTTTCTGAAAGGAGCTGTTGTTGCTCAGGATATGAGATAATTTAACTTTATTGCTTAACATGATATGGGTACTTAAACATAATCGTCTAATGTCATTTGTCATTTTAGATACACTAGGATTTTATGTACATGCCTCCAGCTGCACTCCAAAAGGGTACAGGTCTCTCCTAGGTCCTGTGTCATACTGAGAAGCCCAACTGAATGTCTCAGATTTCTAGGATGTTGCAAATGACATTTATGTTTAAGCAAGTTGACTCATTGGCACATGTCACTTCTAGTTTATCTGTTGCTCATAGAGTCCCATAAGCGTTAATGTTCATGAAATATTTGGAACAGCAGTGTGCCCAAAGTGTAGCATGTGTCATGACACAGTTAATAAAACTAGAAATCTTCAAGTAGCTGTCATGCATTTTTGTATTGTAATTAGGTGCTTTTGTTAGATACTTCAAGAGGAGGAACAAGCAAAAATATGATTAAATATGGCTAAAATCCTAACAAAGCCACAAGAATCTTTCTGAATGGCTTTGAAGATGCAAACTTAAAGCACTCTATATTGTCTTAAAACTAAGATACATTAAATGCTGGAATGTTTCCTAATGACAAACCCAGTGTAGTACTCTATTACTTTACAATAGTTCTGCCATATAAAAAAAAAATTGCCAGATTTTCTCACAAGCTGATATTATTAATCAGAACAGCTTACTTACCTGCTATAAAGTTCAACTGACATTACGTATTTTAAGACCTTGTTTACAGCTTCTCACAACTTTACAAGCCCATAATTCTGTGAACTAAAACACTTTGTGTACATACAGTGCTTTGTGCATGAACTGTACCCATAGCCAGACCATACTAAAATATTGTTGAAACATTCTGGTCAAAACAGCTCAAATACCCCCTTTATTAGGCAAGCTAGAGAAACAGATATTCTGTTCTGTTCCCAGAAACCTCATAGCTAAAACCATAAAAATGCAAGCATTTTCTTTTCACAGCTGTGTGTTCTAATACAGACCGAGCATTTGGCAGGGATATGGCCTTAGCAAACTGCCTGAGTCACTTTAATTCAGTCCCTCCCTGGGAATTACTTCATGGTGGGATTATGTACCATGGGTTCCCTATCTGTTTCAGAAAACTGATGTATCCCAGGGATCAGGCTCATGGAACAATGCAGACTGCTGTTTGTAGGACTCCATCTCAAAAATTGAAAGGTGAACAGTAAACAAAGTTGGAGAATGGGAAGAGAAAAAAATATAACCTGAGAACTTAATGAAGTCTTATTTGCAGTGGTTTGGCCATTAATGACCTTGTAAACAGAATTAATTGAAGGTTGGAAAGTGAGCTCATGCCTTCATAGACTTCCAAAAAAATCACAGAAGGAAGAGATACCATGAAGGCTTCAATGACAGATTTCAAGCATATTAGACATACTCTTAGTGGGCAAAAATCCACTTGGAGACAAATCCTGTTTGAGGTATATATTTCCTGATGTGTTACGAAGCACAAAGCCTGTTCCCTTCTTCCTCCGGTGTTTAGGACATCCATAGTGGTAGTAGACAGGTGAATTTTGTAATTTCTGAAAGGAGATGAGTTTACCATCCAGCTTTTTTCCTCACTGAGATCTTCCACCTGTCCTACTACCTCTGTCTGCCCACTACATTCTTACAAGTTAAAAGGTATGACGGGCTACTAAAGACTTCTTAACAAGGCGAGGCCAAACTTCCATCTCCTCCCCTGCAAGACCTTCCTCGTCTCTGCCCCATACTTCCTACCTGCCAAAGACCATCTACGTCCTCCGCACTCCCTTCCCTACAATTTTCCATGTTCCTATTTCTTTTTGGCCTGCCTCTTAGGCAAGAGGCACCGCAGGTAGTGCTAGGAATGTGGTGACTGGTCATCTGCCTCTCAGCAGCTGAATTGGCCAGGCAGAACGTGTTACTTTTTAGAAGCCACATGTAACCCTTAGGGTGTATTTTTGTACAGCTCAGTTGTGAGTACTTTAACGTCTTTAAGATTTCTACTCCTCTGTCCAGTTTGGCTGATATTAGCCAAAGGGATCAAAAAGTTATTGTGAGAAAGAAGGCTGACAGAAAGACTCAGTCACAGAGATAGAATTGATGCCATCACATCAGGTTTGTCCCCTTAGGAAATCAGACTAAAATGTGGGACACTTTCAGTACTAAGAAATTTGATTACTGCCCTGGAGAATTTCCTCACTGAATCTGCCACAGCTTTCTTACATGATGGTGGGCACATCACTTCAATCATCTAAGTCTGACTTCAAATATGAAATGCAGTGGAGCTGAGTTATGGCAACTAGAGCTGCAGTAACTAAGGGTTGTGCTTTAAAAACACATAAACTACAATATAATGCTAAGAATTCTGAAAACATGGGTCCTGTGGGACTGGTGCGGGACACTGAATTAGGGCAGGCTCATGGCCTGAATTTTTCTGGCAGGCATTTAAGAAAACATTTGGGTTCCTGAAGTGACATTTGGGTGAAACTTAGAAGCTGAAGTTTAGGAAGACAGTTCTGAAAAACTGTGCTTACTTTTTACTACTTGCTATCTGAGTGAAACTGGGGGTTTTAGGAAGATATGAAGAATTTGGGGATTCTGATCATATTTTTTTCTTTTCAGTTACCAGTGATTTCTCAAGGCAAAATACATGATGAGTTCTTGAAGAAAACCATTCCCCAGAACAAGGGCTCCCCAGCACAGTTTGGTGGTGGGACTGGAACTGGTGGCAGTAGTATCAAGGTCAGTCAAAATGGCAGCAGCAGGAGGTTGTGGTTATCTGCTGGTCTAAAACTCATAATTATATCCTCCCAGTTCTTACTACAGCCAATCAAATTATAAACACAGGCCCAGTCCTCTGTCTTCATCATGCTCCTGTCTTACTTTTCACTCCCATGAGCTACATAGAGTTCATTCTGTCCTTTTACTGATGATCAGCTGATTAGGGGTAACAGTTCCTGGGCAGATTTTTACACTGAAATTATTTTAAGAATACTTCTTTTTACAAGTTTCCTGTAGATGCACATACAGTACGTGCTGTTATCCCTCTTTCAAAGCAGATTGTATATTAGACAATTGTAGGTATTGAGAATCTTACAATATTCCTGTTATCTTTTTTTCATTTATTTAACCTTTCTTGATTGCCATTGGAAAGAGGAGAAAGCTAAGGGAAAGGCATCAATTATTAGCAGCAAGAAAGACATGTTTTGTGCCACCTTGTTTTCCAGAAAGATAAAGACAATCCAGCTTCTATTGGAGTTCCTCAAGGAAACCAAGCCAAGCTGAAGTAATATACATATAGCCAATTAGACAGAGAACATGCTTACATTACTTTAATTTTAAAGTGAAGCTTTCCATAAAACAGGCAAGCAAATAAGATGAGGCTGGAAAGCCAAGGTAGATCTGTACTCATGAGTAATCCTAAATACATGTGTAATATACTTACTACAGCTTTTGATGACTGTGTTATGTATCATCATTTTTTGTGCCTGTAATCAAAATGTCTGTTGTGCTTGCTCAAATAAGTCATTCTACTGAAATATTATTCTTTTCTTTAAGAGTAGTTTTGTGGGACATCTTACAACATCCATCAGATAGTGGTGGAAACTGTTGTTAGTCAAAACATGCTTACCTTTTTATGGCATGGAAGCATACTACAGCTTAAAAGCAAATGATATAGATATTTAAACTCAGATCTGGATTCTGTTTTCAGAAATAGGTGATAATCTGAAACCTTGCCCCATTTTGGTATTGACTGATTTTGTTTTACTGATGCATCTGTGATGAAGCCAATGAAATCTTGAGTATCACAGCACAGAACATCTTAACATGTAAGTCCTTTTGCTAAGTCCCTCTATGCCTCTTGTTTGCACCTGAAAATCTGAGGAAGTCTATCTTAGAGGAGTATTCAGAAAACAGTTAATGTCAGAGAGGTAGCAGGGTACTGTAATAATGAGTGCCTGAGCAAAATTTCCAAGAAAATTAGTAATTTTATTTCCAGAACAAGGTTCGATCAGCATCTGGTAAGACAGATCGGGGGCTAAATATGGAACAACGAGCATTAACCAAGAGCCAATGCTCATTAAATGTCCTGTGGATTGATGTGGTTTTATATAGTATTGTAAGGTGTATAAACATGCACAAGACAAGTAAATTCAGGTACACAGACAACCTGGACTCTAACATATCTGAAAATTGAATCCTAAAGTGTGCAATATTTGCTAAGAGTCTTTTGTGTAGTTATCATTTAAATTCCAAGATTGGTGTTAAGAGTTTTCCTCATTAGCTTCCATGAATATATGGTCTCATTCTAAGAATCCAGTTGAAAATGATTCAGGCAACCTGGATAAACTAATGGATACTTCCAATTCTTACAGTCTAATGAGAAAATTCAAAAGTATGATTTGGACTGGTATCTTTAACACTGCGAAATTTAGGAGAACTCAAATCTCCCTGTTCAGGAGGTTAGTGTCAGAGATGTAATGTAGATGGCACACTGAAGCATTGGGCATAATTTGAAAACATAATAGCGAAGGATATTTTCTGTCTGCTGCTTATGAAAATGGGAAACAAAAAAAAAGTGTAAACTTATTTTCTGCTATTTCTTATTGAATAAAATAAAATGTATTGTTCCCCTTTTCTAACAATATGTCTCTGCATCTGAAATAATTACCTTCTTACTTCAAAATTTTGTGAGAGAACACAGAAAAACTTTGTTTATCCTTTTCAGCAATTCAAATATTGTCTTGACTTCAACATAAAAGGTGTGGAATGTTATTTCCTTTTTTTCTTTTTTCTTTTTTTTATTATTACAGCAGTTGGCTCCTTTAAACTTATCTGCATGAAGTGAAAGCTATATCAAGCATTCTTCATGTGCTGAAGAATCTCTAACAAAACCAGCTCCTGAGAAGTGATGCATACCATATTAAGCAGAAATTCAGTGGAGCAGAATTGTATTCATAGTTTCCCCTTTTGGCTTGTCAGCCACTGCTTGCATCACTACATATTTTTTTTTTTCGTCCTTGCTGTCCTACAGAGCTGAACAACCTCTTTTCCTCCCTTCTTTCATTCTCTCTCCCTCCTTGTGCTCTGCTTTTGAATTAGGTTGCAATAAAATTTATCCAAATTCAGGCTTCAGATTTTATCCAAACCATATTTTAGAAAAATTTACAGGTGTAATGAAGAATAAGTCTTCATTTCTACTTATTGCTGGTTAGTATGTGAATCATTTGGATGCATCAATGTACAGGATGTATAGTGGGAAGAAATAGTCGTAGAATAAGGGGGAAGAAGTACCCACTTTCTTACAGCACTAAAGAATGGAATTTTTGCAGATTTATATGGAATAAAAACAAAGAGCTCCAAACTGATCTCTTAAAGGCATCTACTTTACTCTTGGTAGTACTGACGTAGAAATAATTTGGCTCAGAATTCCTAATGCTATATTTAGTTAACTGAAAGCACTTCTCATAAATGCTTTTATCTGGATGAAGTACTTGTTTTTCATCTATAATTTCCATTTACTTCTCTAGTGGCTCTAGAAGCTCCACCCCACCTTAAAAAATTTAGATTTTACTGACACTTCAATTTTTTACTTGGTGTGTATCTCTTCCCCAAAGAGCACATGCTGTGCTGGGGAAACATCACTCAGAATAGAGCACAATATGTAACAGTACGGTATCAGATTTTCAATGAATTCGGGGAGTACTTAATCTTTCAAAACTAAGCTCCACACGTTGTAATATTAATTTCTATGCTTAAATTGAGGCATGTTAGCCTTAAGAACTTCAGCTGGAGATTTCACATGTGATGAAGACACCCACAAACTGCAGAATATTTGGGATCAAGTAGTTACCTCTAGATCTGGAGTTTTACAGGGGTTTTTTTCTTAAGAAAAATCCTTTTCAGAATCTGTCTCCTTCCCTGCCTCTCTTATTCACTGTGACTCCAGTTTCCTAAGTCTTCAGTGCATGTGTGTGCGTAGCAGTAAATGGTGCAGCATTTCCACAATTAAACTCTACAAATGTTAACAGTAATACCTTTGCTTAATTGACCATGTAATCCTTGAAGTCCAAAGAGCAGTCTTAAAAAAGAATGTGGTATATAACACATTAGTTGCCCAGGTAAATCCCTCTATAGTGCAGAGTCTTCAGACAGAGCTTCAGAGAATTTCTCCACTCTTTGAGCCTCTAAATATTGAACCTCCCACTGGAGTGAAGCACTTGTACATGTAATATTCAGCTGCCATAGGTACTATATTAAAGCATTAATTGGAAGGAAGATGAGAAAGTAGGTCTCCATCCTTAGTGGATTACTCTAAGCGCTACATTCAGGTTGCATATTTATTTTTTGTCTCAGTACATTGTTGCATTAGAAAAATGTCAATAGGTCCATTTCTTCCTTTAAAGAATGATGCAAAGGATATTCCTGCAAGAAATAAGAGCACAGGAAAGACTTAAACCTGGTTATGGACTTTCTGGTGGAATGCTCTAATCTCTGATGTCCTAGAAGGAAAGAAGACTTTCTAGATGCTTTTGTCTGGTGCCTGCTCCACCAAGCATGTCTGGAGAATGGATAAAAAACAGATGAGCAAGGTGAAGAAATGAACTAGGTATTTGATTTCTTCACATACCAGGGCATGTTTTCTTGAGTATGGCCGGAAAAGAAAACATTTTACAGAAAGTCCTTATTGTTCTAAGGTTTCTTAATGTGTTCCCAGTCTTAAACGTAAGTTCAGCAGGGATTTCAAGGTTTGAATTTTAGATTAAAGCTCATAAAACTGGAGTTAGGTGTGGCTTAAGCACCTAAATCCCTGTTTTGGCATAGTCCTCAGTCCTTATATTAATTAATTAAAAAACATAAAAGGCCCATCTGTTAATTAAGGCTGAGATTTCTAAAGAAGTCTGAATGAATTAGGTAAGAAATTCAAATTAATTTGAGACTTCTAATACCATAATACGTCTCTAAAATCTCAGCCTGATTCCCTAATGGTACCTTTTTTCTTTATTTGAGTTGTACTTTTAACTGCTAATGCGAAGTAAAAGGCAAAAGAGATTCCTGACATAAATAAGGTTCTGATTCTGTTTCCTATTTTCAGAATTGTTGGTATCAAAGCCTGTACTTGAAATAAAATAGTCTTTTCCTCAACAGGCAGAGGCCACCAAGATGAAAGAGTATTCTATCTCCTGAGGTATCTATAGCCCTGGCTGAAAGTGTAAGAGTTGTTCTGACTCACCCAGATTGCAGAGCCTGTAAAACATATACAGACACAGTAATTTTACCAGCTCACACACACTACCATTCATGAACTTTAGCACATTAAAACCAGTAGAATCTAGCTGCTATCAAAATAAAACTGTCACCTGAAGCGATATATTGCCTAGAAAAATTTATATTAAATATAAAGAAAAAAGGTAAGAAATGTCATAGGAATTATTAGTAGCTGCTGCCTCCAAAACCAAAGTCTGCTTCTTGATACCTTATTACGTGAATGTACCTGTAACCGCCGAAGACCTGATCTGCACACACTTTGGAAAAACTGTGCATGCCAGTACGTACAGACTGAAATCACTCTGGAGTGTTTGCTGTAAAAATTTAATTGCAACAGCGAGGGCTTTTCTTTTTCCCTCTCTTCATCCACCATGTGGAACTGCAGGGAGGTCTTACAACGACAAAAAGGAAAACACAATACATGTCACTGTGTACTTAGCAAAACATTGTGCAAGCTGCCTCAAATTCTGAAAGGACAGTGATATTTCCCATTCTTGGAAGAACCTTGTCATCGGTCAAACAATCAGTGATGCTTCCTTAATATAAAGATCACCATTAGGCTACTGAAATTGTATCCCTCGCCCAGTCTTACAATCTCACCAAGACACTGATCTACACGGTGTCACTACACAGAAAAGAAAAATATTTGGTTTGAATTTTTTTTTTTAAATGTGTAATTGCAACAGTAACGTTAGACACCTTACCTAATCTTAAGAATGGAAGTCAGTCCTAAAACTAGCATACCAAACCATGTCTCTATGTTCAATAGGTGCTCTAAATTCCCACTATAGAAAAGGAGCATCCAGTCAATACAGCCAGTGGAGTCAAGAGAAAGGTTCTTCTCAGCCTAAAGCTGATCTCTGGGCCATGGCTCAGTTTTGTGTTTGAAATATTGATTTAGACTTCTACGCAGCTGTAGGTGAGCTAGGGAATTTATTCAGTTGCTTAAATGACATTGAATAATGACATTTGAGGCAGCTTACCTAGACCAACTGCTCTAGCAGGCACCTCTACCTCACCTCGCTGCTGCTCCAGGTTTGTACAGGTCTCTTTTTCATCCTGTCTTGTATCCACGAGTTCTGTATGGAAGTTTAAGGCTTCTCAGTAACTCTAGACACATGTTCAGAAGCAATTCAGCCAAGCCCCAGAGCAAAAAGAATTCATCTCTAGATTTGTAGGCCTGAAATTAGATGCTTAAATTGGTGTATGAATGAGCTAGAGGGTGACTCGGTTACCTAAATCCATATCTCTTGTGCCATTTCAGGAACTCCGTGGTATCTGATGTATCCACATGGGACTGGTAAATAAAGTCCAGAAAACGTACACCATTCTGCAGCAGAAACTGGATGTCATGCTGAAGTATTTCATGTAGGACTGGCCATTAAAATGCATGACATCGAGTTCAGTCACAACCCAGGGAGGATCAGTAAGTCGGTAAGGCCAAATAGGCAGCAGGCTGAGCCTTCAGGTGACAAGTCCAGGCTTGTGGGTGTGCATGGCACTCAAAGACATGTCTTTAGGCATTTGAGTGCCAAAGGCTGAGAGGTGAGACAGGGAGGGATGCTAGCCCCTTTCCACTGTTTAATTGCAGAGCTAACTGAAGTGGAAATTAAGCAGTGTAACTACCTAAAACCTTTCTAGATCCCTTTGAACCTGCTTGACTTTCAGAAGCATTGAATGCTCTGCACATTCCCAAATCAGGGACAGATACCTGTGTTCTCACTGAGGTTTTATTTCATAAGCATGGCTGGAGGGTGTGATTTTCATAGGTGCTGAAGAGTATTAATTAGTGTCTGTCATTTGGCACCTGGCAACTGCAGAACTCAAAATTAGATGCTATTTTTGAAAATGTGAAACTCTGTCTTTAAGCTCCAGGGAAACATTTCACAGAGATGGAAAGGGTCTGTTTCACCAGCTTCACCTCATACATATAAATCACCAAGTTTTATTTTTAAATGTTGGTTGACTTGGGGGGGGGAGGATCTTGTTTAGAATAGCTTTGGTTTTTTGCTTTTTTAAAGGGAGAGGATTAGGTTTTCTTCACACACAGGCTTTGGGATCTGAAGAAGGGTGACAATTCATTTGCAGGTGGGGAACCACCTTTTCTAGACCCATATGCTTATTTGAGGACTATCTATCTGCTTTGGGAAGTGTATAGACTCTGTCGCTTAGCAACCACCCTCCCTTTTCTCGGAGTAGCAGGAGGATGCTCTGCGCATGCATGTGCACCAGTAATCTGGTTTTCAGACCACAGAAGGCCTTGTTGTGATACAGTCAGCCAGATCATATACAGAGATATTTTGCAGACGAGCAATCCATTTCAACTCAGTGCAGGCAAAATTTGAACCAGCTCCTTTTAATGTTCTGTCCCTGAGCTGAAAGTATTTGGGATCGTTGTATCTTGTTTGCTGGGAAAATTAATGGAATATTTCCTTGGCAGTGAGTTCCTAGTTCAAGTTTTTTACTGAAGAGTCTGTCGCAAACTGTGTGAAGTTTTGCTAAAGTATCCAGGAGGTTTTCATATAGCAGCGGGAAATATGAAGAACATACAGCCACAAAAATGGAGAGTCATTACAGTTGCGTGGGACCGAACTGAAAGATGGTTACTTAATTGGTTAAGAAACACACAGGGTTCACATGATGATTTTTTTCCCTCTGGCCACTTGTCAGAAGTGTATTGAAGCAGCGGTGAGTTGGTTATGTATCTTTGTGTTTGTACTACCTACATGGATGCATTCTAGTCATCCAGTGCTGATGGGTCTAAGACGTACACTAGATGGTGCTTGCACAACGCAGGGAACAAAAAGTGCGTCTGTCTCAAGATGTGCCAGCAACTCAACGCTCCACCTCCTCCTCGAGTATTTTCTGTGATGTGCACTCTGTTCCATTAAGTGGAGTCATGTAATTAAATATAGAAGGTTCACGAGTGATGTAAAAAAATGGTTATTTGCTATTTCATTGACCAATGCAATAAAGAGATAAAAATCATTCATTTGCATATCTGTATACACATGCTTATGTATATAGAGAGTCTTGGCAGCTCCAAGTTTCTAGAGACAGAGAGCTGGCATTGTGAAACCTTTTCTATATTGCTTTAAAGAACTACATATGCACAGAACTGAGATGAAAGGAAGGGCTTTTTGTTATATGTTTGTACAGCACCCAGTACCATTCAGGTCTTAACTAGCATCTAAAATCTAGCATGAACTATCAGGAATTTTTGAAAAGGAGAAGGAAGAAAAAAAAAAAGAAAAAAGAAAAAAGGAAGGACATGTATCTTCCCCATTTCATCAGCATTGTCATAGAAAATAAAAAGAAAACAAAAAAGAAAGCCCTGAATGTTGAAGGAAATTATCTCTATGCACTATATAAAGACATATAAATTGTGTAAAAGCTTTTTATATATCCTTGGGATGTCTGAGAGAGTAAAGGGAGGAAAACCTGAATCAATCATTGTTTTATTTCCATGTGCTCCATAAATTTTGTATATATCAACAAAGGATGTCTTGGATTTCATTCAAAAATAAAAATAAAAAGCTTCAAAAATTATTGACAATAATTCAAGTGTCAATATAACATATGCTCACCATATCCCAGCCCAAATAGGTTAAACACACTACCAAGATATACTATACATTGATTCTTAGTTCACTCTTTTTAAAGTCCAGACACCGTAACAGTTTACAAGTCAAACATCCCAGTAAAACATGTTTAACTCTAAATTTATTTAAGGATCTTGTTTATTTCAGTCATGTCTGAAGGCTCGTATACCTGGAATGTGGTCTAAAATCAAATGTAATTACTTTCAATGGATGCACATTTTGAGCAGGGCTGGATTTTGGACAGAGAAAGGGAAGTGGATGGCAGGGCTTGGGGGGAAGGAAGACTGCCAGAAAGAAGAGAGAAGTTGAGCCAGATTTGCTTGGATTGGTGCCAATACATGAACCCAAACATCCCAAATCAAATTGTGCTGCCAAAACACAAACAAGAGCTAAACAACAGCTTCTGCAGTCTTCTAATACCTGAGTTCATTGTAGTCTAGGTGATTGTAAGAGGAACAGTGGTGGCAAGCTATCCTCTGTGTTTTATTAAATGGGATGGGATGTAATGAAGATTGGGGTAGTGGATATGGTTGTTCCTGGAAGAGTTATGCAGGTGCATACCAAGGCCAAGTTGCTGAAGGTGGAACAGAAGCAGATAAGCATAAACAATATTAACCAATAGGTTCTCAACTTTCAGGATAAGCCAGGCACTTCATTCAGCTGTGTTTTGACACTAGCTTGACACGATTCTGTGGCCTTCCTATTTTAATTTTTCTAAAATCCAAGGAGCTTCACTGACTTCACTGTGAAGAAAGAACTTGCTTTAAAGTGGGCCAAGACATCCTAGCTTCCAAGTGGCCCATCGTGGAGCAGGGTCATGCCAGATTATGCCTGCATCTGGATTTTGTTATTTAGAAGAACAACAGCACCTGTTTCCCATTTATGTAGCAGAATTAGCAGTCGGGCTCCAAACTTGGCTGCTATGATTCCTTCTGAATCCAGGAGTCAGATGCCAGGTGCTGGCTTTTGCAGCTCTGTTGCACCAGGATTTAGCTTGGGTTATTATACGCTGTAGCAGTTCTAGTTACAGGCAGCCCTGCTTTCTTGTCTTGTTTCCCCCTATTCCTCCTGCCTGCCAGCCTCCCCCTGCCTCCCCACCGTGTTCTCAGTCCAGACTGGGAGACAGACATCTAAACCTGGTAAAATCCAGAAGTATCTAGGTAGATTCAGCTCTTTCCTAGACCTGCAGGAAGGTCAAGAGGATTTCCAAAGTGGAGACTGAGTGTTTATGTGGGGGTGGATGGTGGGAAGAAGCAGGGAGGAGGGACAGGGAAAAGGCACATCAGGAGTTTTCATGACTCAAATGCAGTAAGTGTATCACATCAGTCATAGGAAAAATGTGTGCCTTGCAGTCGGAGCCAAGGTGTCTGGACCATCTGAGTTGGCATCTCCTTCACGTTGTTGCAGCCTGTCCAGCTGCTAGATAAATAAGCAAATTAATAAATCTTACCCCACCAAAATAGACACACCCGTGTCTTACACAAGGCGCACTGAATCACAGACATTAGCATTTCACTGTCTGTGTCCGATGGAGGACGGGAGCTCATATCTTGCAGCAGGGCAGTTAAAATAATCGATGAGTGCGTGTTCAATCCCCAGAAAGGGGGGGGGGGGGGGGGGGAGGGAGAGAGAGAGAGGGAGGGAGGGAGGGTGTGGTGGTTGGGAAGGGGGGATGGGAGGTGGGAAAGGTGCTGATTTCAGCCCTGTAGCGTCAGGATTGCGTCAATTTGGGTTTCAACCACGTCTTCAGTCTCAGAGCGGAGCTACTCAGAAGAGCCAAAACAGGAAGGGGGTTGCAAATCAGTGTGCAAAGGGGAGGACCGAAGCTTCCCCTCCCCCCTCTCCTCCAGTCCTCTCGCAGCCTCCTCCTCCACCTTCCCCACCGCTCGTGTCTCTGGGTTTGGGGGTTTGTTTGTTTGTTTGTTTGTTTTCTGGTTTTGTTTTGTTTTTTTAAAAAAAAAACCAAACCACGCTGGAAAAGACGCTCGCCCGGGCGCTGTGAGAGCGGAGAGCCGGGGGACAGCAGGGCAGGTCGCTTGGTACCGGGGTGGGGGGAGGCGGCTCCCGCGCCCCGGACGGCGGCTCCAGCACCGCGGACAGCGGCTTCAGCACCGCGGACAGCGGCTCCAGCACCGCGGCCAGCGCACGCCGCCAACATGGCTCCGATCGCGGCCAGCGGCCAGCAGTTCGGTAAGCGCGTCCCGGCCCCAACTCCCCGCCCGCGGGGCTGGGGGGCTGCTCCCCTCCCCGGGTGAAGTGAAGGCAGGCAGCCTCTCTGCTGAGCCACCCAGCGCCTCCCAGCACGCAGCCTGTTGGGAGGAACCTGGTCTCCCCCCAGTTCTCTTCGGTGGGCGAAGTTGAGTGAATTCGCTTGCTTTCCCTTCGGTCTCTCCCTTCCTCCCTACCCCTTCCCTCTGGTAAAGCACCGGGAGGGATGAAGAGGTTTGTGTCGGTGCGTTTTTCGGGTGAGAGAGGTTTGGGGCTGTTTTCTCTGTCTTGGTTAAAGTAGCGTGGCTTCGGAGTTAAACGATATAAATGCATCCTGTGCCACAGAGAAAATCTTTGTTCAAGCCATTCTGGGAATAATTGCGATTCCTTTTTTCTTCTTGTAGAGAAAGACTTGTCAACTGTTAGTTAAAGTGAAAGGTAGTCTTGTCAAGGACATTGCTAGGAAGATGAAAATACAGGAACCCAGTGTTTCTAGCTGAACAGCTGCATCTTGATTAGTCTGGGATGTCTGAGAATAGCAATGATAACAATGAACTTTTCAGTTTTGTAATTTCTACGCACTGGATGAAGGGTGATTAACTGTGATAGCAGAAGTTTCAGAAACAGTCATATATGTGCACTTATAAAATAGATACATAAATAGCTTTACTCAGAAAAGCAGTAAGTAGAAATGTTTCTGAACTCTGCTTTACAAATATTGACTCTAGCCTAGATTATATTTGCTTTCGCAGTGGTTTAATTCAAGGACTGACTTAAGTGAAGTGACTCCAGATTTATGTCACGTAACTGAAATAATAACTTCTCCCAGAATCAATAGGTGATGCTTCCTATTAATACACTGCCTTGAATGTTAACCAATTGATTTACATTATGAGAACAGCAAGAAATTCAGGTTGCAACATAATTAGTTGTAAATATAAAACCATTTCATCTTCTTACCTACCCCACCCACTTGATGTTTCTAACCACACATGTGACATCATGCTTATCCAATTATTTATTTAAGAAAGATAATAAATATTTTAAACACCAAATTGATTCCACCACTGCTTTCAGTAGTTGTAGAATTAAAATATAGCATAGTAACCATTACTATAAAAAGTCTGTCATCTCATGAAAAAGCATTGTAAATGTGCATAATCTTCTTAAAAGCTATTAAAGTATTCTGATTAGTTTTCAATTACTTCTTGCTTTCTACCTTTATACCAGGTATATTTAAATTTCTGCAGCCCAAGGAATTCTTGAAACTCAGAGCCACGTGCTTAACTTAGAAAAAATACTTTTTGTTTATGTATATAATTTTCAGTCGTTTCATTAAGTTCTTACAAGTAAGTACGTAGACTGGTACAGCTTGTAGGCAAAGGGAAAGTGACATGAATACTGCCAGAAGAAATTAATAGCCAGGCCCAATCCTTTCTGTGCTGGAGCATTATGTCCTACTTTGCTCTGATTGATAGTATTGTGGGGTTTTTTGAATCATCTGACTAAAAAGCAAATGTATAGTGGCAGCATATATACATGCCCAGCTTTTACCTGGATGAAGTTGATTTAGTAATACATAGAGGGGGACAGTTTTGCTTTTCCGATCCAGAATGATCTGCTAATCATTTGCGAGAGAACCAGAACTGTTACACAATTGCCTTTATGCATAAACAATGTCATTGCATTAATATTCTATTGGTCTTCCACTGTTGCAGGGAATAAAGATTAAGCTCTGATTGTTACATTGTGGGAGGTTTAAACTCACTTAGTAATGTTACTTATGGGCAAAATTCGATTTCCAATTAGTTGTGCTCATTTGCCCCTTCGATGCATGCTTTGAAGGGCTAATGATACTCTATATGTAACTAATGTATCACATGACAATTGAGGTTGTAACACTTGCTCAGTTTTCTCTTTATTCAGTTTAAGTATAGGATTCATACTAAGGTAGAAGAGAATTATGTTTTAATGTTTTTCTTATATACTCCTAAAAAGTAGTGACCCTTCCTGTAAAGTCCCCATAGCTTTGATTTATAGTGTCTTAAATGCAAAGCTTAGTGGTTATCAATGATACATTTAATACTTTTTTCAGCTGTGGACTCACATGTGACTGCCCAATGTCACATCCATCTGGAAAAGACACTTGGTATATAATTATTCTAAATTTTCTTGATAGACTTCCTCCTGCAAAGTATTGAAAATCCCACTGAAACTGTTGAGTGCTATAACCTCCAATTAAACTGAGTTCTTTTAAGAGATACCTCCAGGCAATTATGGGATCAGACCATAAAAAATGAGTTAATTGAGTGTACAAAGCATTTTAGGAAACAGTGTGAAAAGCAGACGATGTATCTATAAGTAATGCATATTTCAGAATCTGTTTTATCTAACCAACAAAGATCCATAAACTCAAAGCTGAAACCTTCTAAAAGCTGGTATTACTCACAGACATATAAACTCAGAAACTACAAACAGAAGGATGAGAGAGTCGAGCAATTACTAATGGTCATTACTATTAGGACGGGGATAGTATTTTCCTCCCAAACACTTTGTGTATGGAAAAATACTAACATAACAAGCATGCCTTAGTATGGGACTACACACTCATGCCTGCAGGTGGCGAGCAATATGTACAATGCAAAGCACTTTCAGCCTGCCGATCCTGCTGCTATTACCATCTCGTGTCAGTTTGTTTTACTAAATTATTACTTTACTAAATATCACACAGAGTCCAAGGCATTGCTGCTTATGTGCTTGTTGCTATTTATTTGATTTGCAGATGAAATTCCTACAGTGGTTGGGATCTTTAGTGCATTTGGCCTTGTCTTCTCTGTCTCCCTTTTCGCTTGGATCTGCTGCCAGCGTAAATCTTCCAAATCCAATAAGACCCCTCCATATAAGTTTGTCCATGTTCTGAAGGGGGTTGATATTTACCCTGAAAATCTCAACAGTAAGAAGAAGTTTGGAGCAGATGAGAAAAGTGAAGCAAAGAACAAATCAACGATGCCAAAGAATTCTCTCCATCTTGACCTGGAGAAGAGAGATCTCAACGGCAACTTCCCCAAGACAACCCCTAAAATTCAGAGCTCTCCAGATCTTGAAAATTTGTCTCCTAAGCACTTTGTAGAAAGGAAGAAAGATTCAGTATCCCCTGATAGTTTAAAATCCATCACTTCCCTGTCATCTGAAGATAAACAAGACAAGCTAGGAACTCTCTTTTTCTCCTTAGAGTACAACTTCGAGAAAAAGGCATTTGTAGTGAACATCAAAGAAGCACGTGGGCTGCCAGCAATGGATGAACAGTCAATGACTTCTGATCCCTACATCAAAATGACAATCCTGCCTGAGAAAAAGCACAAGGTGAAAACCAGAGTGCTGAGAAAAACCTTAGATCCAGCTTTTGATGAGACCTTCACGTTTTATGGGATCCCCTATAGCCAAATTCAAGACTTAACACTTCACTTTATGATCTTGAGCTTTGACAGGTTTTCCAGAGATGATGTCATTGGAGAAGTCCTCATTCCCCTTGCAGGAATTGAACTGTCAGAAGGAAGGCTGCTAATGGACAGAGAGATCATCAAAAGAAATGTTAGGGTAACATATTTTTTATTTAAATTTTAAAAGTGTTGTGCTAGTGCTAGCTATGATTCTTGTGTAATGCTGCTACCATCTTGGAAAGAAAAGGGAACAAGCTCATCATGCAAGTCATTGAGATGCTTTCATAATGGCAGCATGAGGAAGCAATTACACAAATGTAATAAAAGAACATTACAATGAGCATGTTGCAAGAAATTGCTAATGTCCTAACTCTACTTGCTTATTCAACCAGTCCAGCAGGTTTGAGTGGACCCATTTACCTTAGGTCAAGAGGCCTCAATCCACATTAATTTGCTTTAAAAGGAAAGAATGCAAAGATTTAGGTATTATTCCCCTTCTCCTCCCTTCCCTTTTCTGTTTGAAATCATTCTTTCTTAAAGCTTATTGAAGTCAATGTAAATCTTTCACTTCAACCACATGGGGTTTACAGCAGATTCTTAAAGAATGCCGGTAGTCTTTAGTTAAGGAATTGGAACCTGTTAGAGACCGTATTGTTGATGCAGTAGTATATTCTTGCACTTCAATGCTGTTACTACCTTCTCTCTCAAGAATTGTGACACAGGCTGCAGCTCTACTAAGGATAGTAAGACATGAGGGAGAAGCCAAAGACTTACTGAAGTCAAGGGCAAAACATACTGACTTCACTGGGATAAAAATTTTTCATACCATCTTGTCTCATTTCAGAATGCAAAGTTCATTTACAACCATCACAGCTGAACCACAGAAATGCACATGCATCACACACACATCTCTTAATCTCTACTAAGGAAGTGGAATGTGTATTGACTTTCAATTTGATTGTTTTCAAAGAGCAAGCATACTGCCAAATCAAATAAATGTCTACCAGACAACATACCTATAACTAATACTGGTATTTTACAATTCTATCACTATAATGCAACAACTATAACTATGTCACTGATATTTTATTGATAACTTATTGGGTTTTCTGGTATATAAGGTATTACTTTTGCTTGTTTCCCTTGTCTTCCTCCTTTCTGTAAAATAAATCACTCCTGAAAATTCACATCTAATGATCTTAGAGAAAGTCTTTGATCTCTTCTTTATTTCATGTATATTATACTACTTTAGAAAGTGTCAGGGATGAGATTTCACTAACTGTTTGAGTCTGTCCTGTTTAAAAAGATTTTACTGAAGATTTTTTTTTACCTTTTTTTTTTTTTCCCAATATATCTTCACAGAATTTTGTTTTGCTTAAGATCTTTTTTGTTTACTGAGTTTTTTTCTCAGGATGTAGGATTTCATTTCTAACCTCTGCAGCTAATGATGTCATGTCAACCTATATTTTCACTTAATTATTATTTATTTTTGTTCAGTCTAATAACCAATCATAAGAAGAGTTATATAACTACAGTAGAGGGCAATTATATTTGCTATGTAAAGCAGTGTAGCTCCATAAGTTATATCCTTTTATACCATTTCAGGGTATACAGTTATGTGACATTTCATAAATCTTCTTAATTCTGGTTTAAAGCTTGGTCAATATAATTGCTTATAAATAGTCTTATTTCTTTTTCCTTTCATTTCCTCAGAAATCATCTGGGCGTGGAGAATTACTGATCTCTCTCTGTTATCAGTCTACAACAAACACGCTCACTGTGGTTGTTTTAAAAGCCAGGCATCTACCTAAATCTGATGTGTCAGGATTATCAGGTAATGGTTTTACTAATGAATGTGCCTTAAGACTATAAAACAAACAGACAGAAGACAGATGAAATGTGGCATTTCAAAGACTAAAAATATCCCATAAATGCAGAAATGGTGTCTCTATTATTTGCAGCCTATTCATTTTATTCATATCTAGGTCAATGCTTTATTTTCTAGGGTATGTATTTTACAAATTTGTTCTTCAATCACATTAAAAAAACCATGACATCTGTTAGCAGTGGAAACCAATGAGTTTTGTGATTGTCTTGAACAGAACCCATCTGCCATAAGTATGGGATGTTGTTTGCAGATACTAAAAGCTTTTATTTGTGACAAAAAAATCAGTTTATTTATAGCAGATCGGTATTGAGTGAGATCATCGTATGGTTTATTTCAGCTTAGCACCAAGAAAAGCAACCAGTTACATCTGTGCTGAATTTGGCCCACTGAGCACCAACATTTATTTGGCAAGGTGAAAAGATGAACTATGCCAGTGCTGGAAGCAGGTTGTAACGTAACACCCGTGCTTTATCATGAGCTGTACTTGGGGTGCACTAAGAAGGAACAGGTTTTGCACCCCCTTCTCCTGATCTTGTGCCATTTTGCATTCAGTGGAACCTCCTTTGAAGCCAATACTAAAATTGCACTTAGATGCACATTAATGCTAGATAACATAATAACAGAATAAAATTTAATGTACAATATACTAAGGATAAGACAACAACAGCAAAAGAACAGTACACAAGAAAGGACTATACAAATAGTAGCACATCTGCTGTTGATTCTGTATAGGACTGATACTCTTTCATTTCACAGGATTTTTTTGAATGAAGCAGAAGAGGTAGTAGTTTTGGGAACGACTGAATCATAATTACTACAGCCAGTGATAGAGTCTTTCTATTTCTCATAGCAAGAAATACTGCCATTTACCTAGAAAGTTAACCCATCCTGGATCCAACACAACAAAGCTATAGAGAATTCCCATTTGCATGGTGAAGTCCCATTGAAGTCCTCCTTCTGATCTCTTTTTTTTTTTCACATGTGATAAGGAGAAAGGATATAAATGGATCCCAACAGTTTATACCACTATAAGAGAGCATACATACTTTTAATAACTAACCCCAAAGTCACAGCAGATAGTGGAGGTTTCATGAAGACAACATGACAGCAAGCTGATCTCAACAGACCAAGTCTGGCTGAGGTTCACCCAGGTGGGAAAATAACTTGAAAACAAAAGCCCTCCTAGTCTCAGCAGCCACCTGGACTCTATAGCACATCCAAACCACACATTTATTTATGCACCTCTTATGAGTAAAGCTGTAAATTTTGTTTGCTCTTTCTGCTTCCCTCAGTACAAGCTTGCTAGCTATAACAGGAATATAATATTTCTAAGAGGTACAGGCAGCAATGCTACACCTGGACGCCTAGTTCATTTAGACAGTTCTTCATTATTTGCTGCTCATCAGCAAGACCAGGTTCAATAAATATTTGGGAGTCAGTAACATATTGCACTCACAACAGTCCTTATTTCGTCTGTGACTTTCCCCTCAGTCCAACATAAATCTTGGACAAGAAGGTGGGTGAAATGGTGTTTCTATGGGGTAAGCTGCACAATTGCATAACTCAATCTCCTTAGGAAGATGGGAACTTTTTACTCAGAAGATGTTCCATTCCCACAACCTCCTTGGTTTCCTTGATCACTGGTGTCGAGGTCTCCTAATAAAATCAGGAGGAACATTCTAGCCTTATCTAGTAGCTGGCCAGAGGTAAGAGTCAGAAAATGTCCTTTAAACAGAAATGAACAGCATAAATTCACCAATTAATATTGATTTTGATATTTTAAATGCTTGTGTGGCATACATTAATTCCAAAGCCAACGAACATTTTAATTACATTAAACCCTATTCCAAAATGTTTATTATGCTGATAGAGTATGAAAGTGAAGATGTATTCTATCATACCTTACTCCTGTTAAACTATTGTCGGTTCAAGGAAACAAAAACCTTTTCATCATCTGACCATTTCAGTTTGATAACTCTGGCATAACATTTCTAAATATGGTTCAGTTTTAATTTTACTCTTTAAAAAAAGTACTTAACTGTTCTTGATGTTTATTAGCTGCTTGTTTACATAGACTGTCTTGTTTGACTGGGTTCAGTAGGAAGGATTTTGTGCTGTGCCTTTGCACCATAAGAATTTGGAAACAGGCCCACATTTGCACTGAAATAAATGCCAAGGTACTTGAAAGGGAAGATTTTTAAAGTGTTCTCTAGAATTCCTCTAAGGGAAGAAATATAGCCATTGAAGACAATAGAAAAGGAATCTTGCAACAGTTGAATAATTATGAGGAATGTAAACAATTAAAGTTGGTTGACAGCTAAAAATATGGACATTTTCCCTTCCCTTCTTCAATGGTAGTACAGCACAGACATAAAGTCAAGTACATTTCCTAACAACAAAATACCCTTACATTTAAAGTTTAGTGTTAAATTTGTTCACTAAAAATTTGTGGGAGCAATTTAATCAAGCTAATTGACTTTGGTAGAACCACAACAGAATGAATCACATCCGTTCATCCATTCTCTCAGCATGAGCTTATTCTCTCCTTTCTGATGCTTTTATGTACATGAGTCTTATTAACGCTAATGATTATCCCCTACTGGTGGAATGTGTGAAAAGCAGATTTCTGTTACACATAAATATGTAATGATACATATTTGTCAGAGTCCATTAGAATTTTGTGTACTTTCAGACCACCTTTGCCTGTAGTAGAGATGTTATTAGGGTTAACGGACTACAGGGCAGGATTCATCTCATGAAGGAGAGGCCTATATATGATCAGATGAATCACAGCCTAAACTTCACTGACTGTCTTGATTTCATCTTTGGTGACCATAAAGGGAGCTTAAAGGGACTAATTCAGATTTAAACACAAAAATTGGATGAGGTAAACCATCTTTAATAACTTGAAACGTCTCATTGTGATGTAATTATGTTGGTAAGTTATGAAAATTTACCATTAACTAGGTCAAGGAATTTCTAAACACCACTGTTCAATAGCTGATCCGTGCTCTTTGTTTTTCATTGCAGACCCTTATGTCAAAGTGAACCTGTACCATGCTAAGAAGAGAATTTCTAAAAAGAAAACCCACGTGAAGAAATGCACCCCAAATGCAGTGTTCAATGAATTGTTTGTCTTTGACATTCCTTGTGAGGGCCTTGATGATATCAGCATTGAATTTTTGGTTTTAGATTCAGATAGGGGGTCAAGGAATGAAGTCATTGGCCGGTTAACCTTGGGATCTTCAGCAGAAGGAACAGGTGGAGAGCACTGGAAAGAAATTTGTGAATATCCTAGGAGACAAATTGCCAAATGGCATATGTTGTGTGATGGTTAGCAGCTTAGAGAGGGGTTGGAACTTGAAAAACTATATATATTTCCATAGGCAAGGAGCAGTTTTCTTTCTCTGCTATGTATAATTACAGGCTTGTAACTACAAGACTTTTTTTGGGGGGGGTGGGGAACAAAAACTGGATTGAATTATCAGAACAGAAGGTAACTAAATTTTCACAGTAAATAAAGGAATTTCTATTTCATTAGATTTTAACATAATTGGATCAGATTCATATTCTTCTGGAGTTTAAATAGCCTGAAATTTCTGAAGCATTATAAACTTCACTAAGAACAGACTATGTTTTATGAAAAAGTCACTGGAAACCTTATTAGTACTGTTATACAGAGGAAGATAACCTCATTAAAATATATCGCTAGATCTAAAAAAACCACCTGTGGCTTATTGGGGAAGGGGCTGGGTCTGTAAAAGCCATGGGGAATGAGGGTAAATAGGAGGGAAATTCCTTCTGCCCCTCCATTAGAAACCTTCTTTTATGAAAATTCAATCATTATTTGTAAGTTTTGGTTACTTATACTTTGATCATCCCAAAGACTGAAGAGATTTTCAGCAATTTGCTTTACATATCACATCATGTGCAACTAGTTGTTTTATGTGTGGAAATACTGTATAATTATTTACAGTTGGATTTTTTAATATGTATATATATAACTTGTTTTATTACAGTGACTGAAACAGATACATTCTACAAATCGTTGAGGAAGTTAACATACCTTGTTTTGTTAAAAGGGCTCCTTTACGGGTGACTGTACATGTTACAGTATAGCTACAATTTGGGAATAGATATGGCTTGTGTTTTTTTTCCTCTAGCAAGGATTACACTTTAAGCATTTCAAGCCATGGCAAAGCATTTCTGTTGAGATGAGGTAACATAGAGGATATTACAGTCAATGACCTTTCACCAATTATATTTTAAGCCATTCAGTAATACTTAAAGAAAAATTGTTTCTTCTTTTGTTTCATTAAAGAACAAACGAAATAGTGAGACAGAGAACAAAACCTTATTCTGCTGTTTAGCTTCCTGAACTGTGACTAATGCCATTACAGTCAGTAAGACTACACCCAATGTACAAAGTTTAATGCATTTTTAAACTTTTGCAGGATAGGAGACCAAGCTCACATTGTAATTTATTCAATATTATGTTAGACAAACTACTTGAAAAGTGCATTTCACTTAGACTATATGCATTAATGTCCATTACTGATTGTACTGAAAATTGGTGGTGATAAGGGCAAATAACATCCTAATTTCATGTTAGTGTGACATATATATGTTTAAACTTAAACTGTGCCAGGCTGGGGAAGTATCAAGTGTAACATAAACAAGTATATAAATAAAGCATTTAGACCTGCGAAATTTACTCTTGGTCATACCAGATAGATTTTTAGGCTGTCAGAACTATAGCACAACTATAAGAAGATTATTTCCTAAAGTTTGTACACTGATTTCTGATACAGAATTGTTTGCAAATATTACTCCTACATAATTTTCAATTACTATATATATAAAGAAGAATATAATGAAATTAGTTGTCGACATAAGAAGGATTTAAAAAGTGGAAAACCATTTTCAGTATTTTTGCGTACGTCATTTTGTCATGTGTAATCCCACTGAAGTGAATGAGACTATTTGGGAATTAAGGTATAGCTCAATGCAAGTAAAGGTAACACAATGGGCATGCCAGGTAAAAACCCATACATTGGATGTCAAAGTACTTTCATTAAATAACAGATCCAGGTCCTATTCAAAACTGTTGGAGAATTGTTGTCGACTTTGCCTGTTCTCATATGGCCAAATTATGTTTGCAGTAAAGGACACTGAAATATGAAATATGCAAGTAGACAAATAGTACTGGAAGAATTCCATTGAGGTTCTTCCAGATTTTGTGTCGGTATTTTCTCCAGTTTTTGAGAATGTGTTTGATATAACAGTGTTTATAAATTTCTGTAAAAATACACTTTCAAAATAACATAAACATGCTTTTTATGATAATGCTCAATGTAAAAAACCTGCGTATTGTATGTATAAAGGAGAGGAATCTTTTTTGCTTATTTCTTTAGAAAGCTGATTAACTGCTTAAGGGCTAGAGTTTGCCAGCCACATTGAAGCAGAGCTAATCCAAAGCCACCAAGTCAAAGGAAAGATGCCCACAGACTTCACTGGGGTTTGAAGTGCAATCACAGAGCAAAATTCTTCTTGTGAGTCAACCCAGCAATGTCAATGGGACCGTGGATAAAGGGAGACATTGTTTGATCTAATGGAGACTGGGAGAGTTTAAATCAGTACCACACAACCAGAGCTGTTACAATGTCTAGTAAGGAAAGAACTTTATGCTGAAAGTGATTGCATGAAAGACAGTGGGACAGCTTGTAATTAAAACAAAAAATGGAGGTTTTTGTATATTGGCCCATAAGTAGTACGTTATGTCTAAAAACCAGATGACAGGAGTCATCTGTCTCCAATGGACATAAATTCTGACATTAGGAGAAAAAAAATCCACCCTTATGAATTAATGATGGGCTGTGACCATCTTTCATTTCACATCCAACAAGTTGTCATCAATTTTTTTTTCAAGTTTCTATAGCAGCTTGAGGGTTAATATTTCTACCAGCTAAATGGCAGTTGTTGGTGGGGGTAGGGGGTAGGAATGGGAAAGGGAAGCAAAGACATTTTTATTAAATCTAAAAAAACCTGTAAATAGAATTTTGTTTTTCATTTAAAGCAATGTTTAGCTTGGAAAGTTGAGTAAAGATGACTTGTAACACATCTGTAAACCAGACAAGGCAGGAGCAAATGTAGACCTGTACCAAGAGGAGAAATTCTGCTGTTTTATAAAGTATTCAATTCTCATTGCGAATATCTTGAACTCTGTTAAGGATACTGTACTGTATTAAACATGTAAAAAAATGATGTTTGTCTAAGTAGCTTACAAAAATAACTCCTTGAATGGGAGACTATCCATGTCTGGAGATCTGTTGTAACTAAATACCTGATTCGTTATGGTGTTGTAACTTAATAGAAGCTATTCGAGAGGAAGCATGGTGTATGAGATTTTGTAAGTTATTTGTGCTGGTTCTGTATGTTGTGCCATGTGTGTAAGACACGAATAAACTGCTGCTTTTGTTCATCCCATCCCAAAACAATTATCCCACCAATGTATCTTTTCCAGAGATTTCTGCTATTGTTTGTATTCATGGTCTAGTCTCTGATGCTTCTATCAAAGAACATCTGCCTTGCAAAATCTTCCTCTTCTCACAGAGGTGGATTAGACTTGTTCTGCCAAATACTACCCAGGCACATCACATGTTCTTTATTCCTAGCTTCTTGCTGCGTACTTACATTTGTCTTGAATTGTACTGTACACTCAGGCTAGAACCTGAGACATGGCCCGTGACGGAAGATCTGAGTCCTAAATGGGCCCTACGGGGACTGATATACAGATGCAAATAAAAATGAATTTTAGCATATTAGGTGGAAGAAGTAAAATGCAAGTCACATTGTTATTGGAATCCTGGTGACATTCCATTTGTCTTCCAGAAGCAAACAATATCCCTTGGACAATCATGCTGTACCACTCTTACTTCTTTTGATGTAAGGAAGTCCTGTCAGGCACCAGCTTGTCAGGTGAGTCTGGAAGTTGAGGTAGGGAAAGTATTCCTTCAAATGCTATACACAAACACAAACCTTGCTGCTGTGGTCTCTGAGTTTATATTAGAGTATTTTACCAGCACAGAACCAAAAGCTAGGGAAGGAAGAAAGCAGTTGCAGCAGGGATACATGTTGCCATTTAATGGCTCCCATTGTGAGCCTACAGCAGATTACCTGGAAGGGATCCCTGATCCTTGTCACAGAAACCAATGACAGGATCCACTAGCCAAATGCATGAAATGGAACATCTTCCATGGGTATAAGCTGGTATATTCTCTCTGGCAAATCTCCTGTCCCCAGGAGACAGTTATCAAGTGTGAGACTGCTCTTTTCCAACCTGTGCAGTCACTTCTTTTTTTCTTCCTTGCATTGTATGGTTCTCCTCAAACAATGGTGATTCACATGGGTCACATTTCAGACCCTCTTCTTCATGACAGAGATCAAGAATGTCTTTAGGTTTTCTAACTATAATGCAGCTGAGCCTCAGGGTTAGTCTCAAGACTACTGTCTTGATTGCTATTTGTATCTCAAATTGCTGCAACAGACAAGTCCTCCTCAAGAGAACCCTTACAGATGTCCTCCTCTTTGCTGGAGATGTGATTCCTGAGGTGTAACACTATTCTGTAAGCCCCTTGTATTTATACAGCATCATGGTTAGCAACATGCTGCACATACGTAACCACAGATGACCATGAACAACACTTCTTTTCCTCAAACAAGATGCAAATATGTTCTATGTAAGCTTCTACCTTCTTGTCTGTGCTCTTTGCTTCACGAGGTCTCACGAAGCTGGTGTACAACTCATGGCAATCTTACAGCTGCTATAACTGGCACTTATTTGTTTTGCTCTGCTGATGACTCCTGAGCAATTACCTTCATTCAAAAAGTTCTAGCAAGTTCTCACAGGCTTTTCCATAATATCTTTTACCTTCTATCACTAAACACTTGTTGTAACATGACGTTGGGTCTGGAGGCAGCTTTGGAGCACTGATTACAGTTGCAGCATGGCAGAACTTTCTAGTTCAGAAGAAAGAATTGAAGTCAGTAGGAAGAGAAATAGGAGAAGTTAAATTCTTTACCAAGGTGTTATGTCAATATTGTTATGCCAGTTTTGCTATTGTGCATCTGAAGTACTTTGTGCATGACCAGAGAATGTCCTGCAGTCACAGATGAGAATGCTCTGGTTACACCACCAGCAACACATTACATTACAACACAATCAGGTGTTGTCCGGACAGATGAGTTGACTTCTGCTCTAGCCCTTCAGCACCAGTAGCAGGACTGAGGAGACATGACCCAGGGAGGTCCCCATGCCTTACCCCTGCCCCCAGAGCTCTGCAGTCACTCCTGACACATTCCGGATTAGCCCTGGCAGTACTGTTGGTGCCCAGATGGAAAAGCTGTAATAGTCCAAGGGTTGGACAAGCCTTGGCAACATCCTGAATCCCAGCCCCATGGCAAGCACTAGACCTCCCAAGATATCATCAGGGCAAGATTGAGCTCATCAGCAGATTGAGCCTCCATCCCCAGGTAGAGGGTGTCTCCAGTAACTATCACATTCCTTTTCTCCTCTGTGAAGACGAGGTTTGAACCCAGCTGGCTCTGATAAATCCCTGTTTGTTCTTCTCAGTGACCAGGGCAAGGTACTTGTTCTGAAGTTGCAGATGGGACTACCTGCTCTTGTGGCTCTTGCCAGAAGTCACAAGCTTCCAGCTTTCCCCGCTCCGAAAGCCACCCTCCAACGAAGGCCAGACCCTTCCCCAGCGCTGTCTGTATCCAGACCAAGTTAATTAGCACCATTTGGTGCTGCAAAGCACGCTCTTTGATGTAGAGACCATTGCTCCACGACCTCCCAGCAGCCCTACCCAGTCCTGCGGAGAACGGCCGGGCCTCAGCACACCGGGTTATGCTAACTGCTGCTGCGACCCCGGCGTCCCCTCCCGCTGCTGTGGGCTTGATCCTCCCCTGTAAAGTCCAAAAATTCACCAGTGGCAGCCCAAATCCAGAGGGAACCTCCAGCACTGGGAGCAGAGCAACTGCTGCGTGCTCAGAGACCGCCGGCTGTCGGCAGCCACCCACCTATTTGAACCGCGGCACCCGTTTTCGCAGTCCCTGGGCCATAGGGTGCCCTGAGGAGCCCCTCCACAGCCACCCCCAAGCATCATTGCTCCGGGGTGAGGTTTCCTGCATCCCTCAGCCCAACCGTGTCCCATCTTGGGTGTCTTCAAACCTGGCCAGGCGCTGGCGTGCACCACCATCCACCCTCCCTGCTCCTGGAGCGGCAGCGGCCCCAGCCACGTTGCTCCCAAAGCATTGTAAAGTTTCTGGAACCGTTAACCCGCTTCTCTTTAGAGAGCAGGATGGCACTCACCCTGCAGATCCAGTGGGATCTCTCATTATGAATCTTTCTGACAGTAAGATGCTCTTAGGCCATTAAAGAACAGGTTGGGCCTGACTGGAAAACGCTCAGCTTCCTCTTGTTCCGACGAAGGAGGTTTCATTTGTTATTGATTCTTATTCTTCCTCTTTAGGCAGTCTCTCAAGGGGTTTTTTCAGGTGACTGAGCTGTAAGAAGACGGGGGTTTGCATTTTTGTAGGTGGACGATGCGGCATGGAGTTTGGGTTTAAGTGAAACGTGCAGGAATTTAAGGTCCCACTGGGTGACAGGTAAGTGCTGTGTTATTGCCAGCAGCTTCAGTAGGGCTGTGGTTGCACATAGGGCTGAGGTAGTAGTCGTGTGTAGCTGTTCTGAGTCATAGCGTTCTGGATTATGAGTTAATCGGCAAATATAAATTAGAATAGAGTGTTTGCAATATAAGTTAATGTTGCAAAAAGATCCCTGTCTTTCCTCCATGTAAGAAATACTGTGTTATGAAAGGCTCTAGTTCTAACAAAAAATAGAGTACAGGAAAAAAAGCACAAAATCCAAGACACAGAAGGTCAAAATGCACAAAGAAGCATGTTAAGACTATTTTCTTTTGAAATCTCTAGAGAAGAAGCATAATTTTAAAACAATATCATTGCTGTTACGGTTCTTTTTTCTAACCAGCCAAGGGTGCTGCATGGTGACTGCAAGATTTAATTTAGTCTTGAAGACAATCACAGGGATAACCATGAATTTTCTCTGACAGATGCTGTAAATATTTTACATGGCTCTGAAAACACAACTGGCTTTATGGAAACAAGTAAGAAGTATTTCACAGTATCACTAGCAATATTGATCACATTTCAGTAATACCCTCCAAATGAGATTGCCTTTAGGATTGTGTGAATGAAAGTTTCTAGTTGGACACTAACAGATGAACAGGGAAACCTCTGTACGTCTGCATCTGAGGTGCCTATGCACATTGATTTGCGGGGCAAATAAATGGTACTCTAGCCTCAATTTTCCTTTCAGTAGCATGGGATAAAGCTTAACAACATCAATAGTAGCTACTAACTTTTGTTATGAATTATTATTTTCACCATTCTCCGGGGTTGTAATGCTGCTCTGGGGACTGCATTTTCTTCAGATAAATCCCTCAGAGCCGTATGCCGCAATGGATATATTTGGAGAAGAAAA
The DNA here is from genome assembly GCF_947461875.1 of Haliaeetus albicilla. NCBI lineage: Eukaryota > Metazoa > Chordata > Aves > Accipitriformes > Accipitridae > Haliaeetus > Haliaeetus albicilla. The sequence continues at coordinate 6,020,937 of NC_091515.1, forward strand.
TAGCTGTGACGTACAAATAGGCATATAACAATAGAGAATTATCCCAGGCTAATATCAGAAGTGATATTAAGCAGCAGTAAAAGTTATAGTTAAGTAAATCAGTGTGAAGAAAGTGCACATGAGTAAAATGTTGTCAGCAGAGGAAAGGAGTTAGAAGTCTGATGCTTCTTCAGAACAAGCAAAAACCAGGTGTAGTTGGTGTCTGATACACATTTGTGTTGGTTGTTTTCCCCCTTATTCACTCAATGAAAGCAATACCCCCTTATTTTACCCTGCCTTGATTCACATCAGTTCATGGGCATTTGTTCTAACTTTAAGCTCACTAGGTGTGATTGGTGTTGAATTTGCTTTGAATAAGGGCTGCAAGGGTTGAGTATTGCATTTCTTTAGACGTACAATAACTGCCCGAAGAACTGCCGAGGCTTTGCTGTTAGGAAGTGCCTGGCACAAGGCTGATGCTGTCAGGTCTGGACTGATATGGTGATACCAGCAAGCTCCGTTTGCCTCAGGTGTTCCTCTACTAGCCACAGAAAGCATTTTGCTTTGTGTCAGAAGGAGCAAAGACAGGAGTGTTGACCTGGGGTATGGTCAGAACAAGAAGTTTGGTGTATTGCTCTGCTCCAGGCTTTGTGAATAAGTAGCTGCATTACTTATTATTTTTTTTCTGCTTGTCAACCCTTGGTTTTGCTACGCTGGTATGTCCTTTTCATTGACAAAGTCTTCACCCAAACAGACAACTTACCTCTGTTACTCCCTCCACCCCCATTTCCAGTTTTGCTGCATCCATAGCCAAATTTGGAATTTCTGATACAGTTACCTAGGTAACCTCATCTTCACATGCTTTTACTGATACCTTTTCTTGGACACAGCTGGCACTGCAAAACTTGACTCCTGCAAAGGTCTCCAGTGCTTCCCTTCGACTGCCTGTGAAATTTAGCCATTTCTGACTACAACTCCCCCTTAAATCACTTGTGACAGCCAGCCCTCCCTCATAATGCTATCTGCAACTTTTCTCAGCTTCTTGCATTACCATTGGTCGCATTCAGCAATTTCTTACGTCATGGTCAGTAGTTTTCCTGTTAAGTTGGCTAAAGCTCAGGCCAAGGTCTAGTCACTGGCTAATTATTTGGCTCTGGTCCTAACATTGACTGGTATGTTCCTCATGTGTTCTTACACTTTTGTAGGATAGAAACCAAGGTTCAAGAACTAGGCCTGGGTTCTTGGTGTCCAAGATATTAGTGTTATAAGACTAGCTAGTTCGTTTTGCCTTTCAGTAAAGGAGAAAGTTAGGCACCGTGGGATGACATTTTAGGCCTGATCTAAATCATTAAGATCTGAAAGACCGTGGCCCTCAGTCTAGCCCGTAGGTACTGTCGGGAACCAGCCCGAGCCCTTGGTTGTGGGGAGCGGAGCGTGGTAACTGGGTCAGCGGGGCAGGACCTCACCAGGCTGGGCCCAGGAGCTCTACGGAGCAGGGCAAGGCTGCAGATGGCACGTAGGGCGAGCCAGGAATCTGCGGGTGTGAGGGTCCTACCGGAGGCTGGTTAGGGCCTGAAGGCCCATTAGTGCCCTCAGGGCCCTGAGAGGTACCTGGAGGGGCATTTCTAGAAAGCTATGGTATCTCTTAACACTTCATTTAAGTGGCTCAAAGAGTACGTGTCTTGAATCTTTCCTAAGCCTGTCTTTGTTGAATTATATTTATAACTTTATTCCTAATTGGATGAACTCTGTTACCTCACAGTTAGTGCACAGATTCTGAACAAAATACATTATTTACTGTAACATATTCAACAGCAAACTTCTGTTTTCTCCCTGTCTCCCTACAGCCAACATTACAAAGCCAGAGACAGAGATACAAACGATTCTTCAATACTCAGTGGAAAATCCTGGTCCACAAAGCTGGAGCAGCTCTGAGATTTCACAAATGAAAGTTCATCCATCTCTGATAACAACTGTAAAAATGCAATTAAGGTAGAAGCAAACTTGTGCCAAATCTCAGAGTAAGGCAGATTGAAGTGACCAAATGACTGTCCCTTGAAAAATTATATAAGAATATTCTTTATGGAAAGGCAGTATCTTGCCCACCAGTTTCGTTCTGAGCAGAATGTTTTGATTTGTATTTTTTAATATTCACATTCATGCAGTATTGAAGAATCTTGTCACATAGTATGCCTGATTGCTGGATCTGTCCCTGTCCCAAGGAGCTGTTTTCCTTGCCCATGGAGGCAAGCTTCACACGGCATTCTACAGGAGGTAATCTTCTGAGTGGAAAAGGATTGTTACCAAAGTTACATGAAGCTCAGAAAATGTATTCTAGGGATGGAAACTTTACTGTGATTTTTTTCTTTTCCTGTTTAGAAGACCGGTATACTTTGTGGAAAATAAACAGTTTTCATAGACCTTTCAGATGGAGAGTTAATTAGACCTAAAGTGAAGCAGGGAAATTAGTTTTTTTTATGTCTATTACATTAATTGAATGGTTAAAGCATTTATGAGTTGAAGAATGCTGGTTCAAGTTGTTAATCTGTCTGCCTCAGTCTCAGGTAAATATCATATCTCTGAGATCACTGGGTACTTAGAGAGGCATCACTTTCCTACCTGTGCTTTGTATGATATTCTGCTCTGGAACTACTCAAAACTTTCCTAGAAATTTCCCAGGAAGCAGGGAATTGGACCTAGGCCACTCAGAGCTCAGAAAAGTGCCTAAGGACATGATACAAGATTTTCTTACCCCCTTCTTTTAACCTAGTAATAAAAATTATAAGAAGATGTATATATGGCACTAAGGGACATGGTTTAGTGGTGGACTTGGCAGTATTAGGTTTACAGTTGGACTCAATCTTAAAAGTGTTTTCCAACCTAAATGATTCTATGATTCTGAGAGTAATGTCTTGGTGCAGAAAAGTAGTACAGTCTGAAGATGCTGTGGGCTAAGAAAATAGTTCAATTCACACTGAAGTAAAAAAAAAAAAAAACCACACTAAAAAATCAAAACAAAAACTCCAAACAACTTTCTTAGAGTACGTAGTTCAGAATAACAAGTAAAACCATATTATATTGAACTTTGTCACTGCAGTCTTTAGAAACCAGAATAATAAAAGCAACAATACAGCCTTGGAGTTTCTACTTTATAAAATTGAATATCCGATCTTCTAAAGTTAGAGGTGGCACAAAGGGGTTGTTATAAATATCTAAGTGTAAATTAACAGGTGATACATCTCCAGGCTGAAGAACAGTATTGACCCCAAATATCCTATTATTTTATTCTTGCTTACATCTGGGTATGTGCAGAATCCTCAGGGAAAAGAGCACAAAGAAATGGTGGGGACTTATCCCCAGTGTTCGTACATATGCAGTATACATGCATCTGATGATCTCTGTTTAATTCTGACAATAACTGACTGTTTTCATAAACGATGATGGGTCAATCTGCTCTCAGTGGGAAGAAGGTGTCATTGCTGTCTACTTCTCAGAGTGACTGTAAAGCTCAATGAAAGAACACTTGCAAACTATATGTAGATGAGTATCGCTAAGAATTGCTACGAAAGTGATCAGGTTGGAACTTGTGCTTGCTTGGCATTGTTTGCCCTCTCAATGGTAATTTGCAACATAGAAACATAAGAGAGTTATGATACCCAGAATTAAGAAATATCTGCAAAAAGATTGTACTGTCAGCCAGCATCAATTACTGCCATTAAAACCTGATGCAAAAATAATGCCTCTCCTAGAATCCCCTTGCTGATATCTTTGTTTTATATATAAGGCACCACAAAATATCATTCATCCACAGGCACTTAACTGAATTTGCTCTTTGCCTAAATCTACAATATGTACTACCTTATATAAAGCAGACAATGCTTGATATGAATCCTCCCTGAAACATGGTCCATAAAATTGATGCAAAACAGGAACAAAGTCAATGCAACTGAAATATTTACAATAAGTTATTTAGGCCTTTAATGCCAATTTCCTTTTTTTTTTTTTCCCCTTGTACTTCTGCGTTAAATGCCAAAACTGGGCTATAGTAGTGAATGAATGAGAGAATTATTATATGGTATATAGCATCCATGTCACTTTTATTCTGTGTAATAAATTTAAATGAAATATACATTATCTGAATTGGTATCTGCTATCTGAGCTGAAAACAAACATATTCTCCTATAATCTTCATGCTATATTACCCCAATTTTGCTTCATACTTGTCATTTTTTCCTCTCTTGCGATTAAAAGCATCTACAAATGGTGTCTTGCAGAGCCTCTTCTGGAACCACATCGACCAGCCTGAATTCCTAATTCCTGATTGCATCAGGGTACATGAATTGCTCTAAACCCAAGAAAACTTGGTGGAAGGTAATTCCCTTTAAAGCAGCCATGTAGATGTCAGGCTGTGAATGGGGCAGTTAACTTCTGCCCGTTGCAACCAGCCCACTACAGTGTTTGGTCTGGCATCTTGCCTGGCTGGGCAGGTATGGTCCTACCTGGGTTTGTTCCCTGAACGTACATAGGAAGAGTCATCCTCAGTCAGACCACCCAGCTGTCGTGGTTTAACCCCAGGCAGCAACTAAGCACCACGCATCCGCTCACTCACTCCCCCCCCATCCAGTGGGATGGGGGAGAAAATCAGGAAAAGAAGTGAAACTCCTGGGTTGAGATAAGAACGGTTTAATAGAACAGAAAAGAAGAAACTAATAATGATAACGATAACACTAATAAAATGACAACAGTAGTAATAAAAGGATTGGAATGTACAAATGATGCGCAGGGCAATTGCTCACCACCCGCCGACCGACACCCAGCCAGTCCCCAAGTGGCGATACCCTGCCCCCCCCTTCCCAGTTCCTAAACTAGATGGGACGTCCCATGGTATGGAATACACTGTTGGCCACTTTGGGTCAGGTGCCCTGGCTGGGCATGAGAAGCTGAAAAATCCTTGACTCTAGTCTAAACACTACTGAGCAACAACTGAAAACATCAGTGTTATCAACATTCTTCACATACTGAACTCAAAACATCGCACTGTACCAGCTACTAGGAAGACAGTTAACTACATCCCAGCTGAAACCAGGACACCAGTTAAGTTAATTTAATAAATGGCAGAAGGCAAAGGATCTAGAGTACAAGTCTTCTGAGGAGCGGCTGAGGGGTTGTTTAGCCTGGAGCAAAGGAGGCTGAGGGGAGACCTTATGGCTCGTCGGTCTCTTCTCCCAAGTAAGAAGCGATAGGACAAGAGGAAATGGCCTCAAGTTGTGCCAGGGGAGGTTTAGATTGGATATTAGGAAAAATGTCTTCACTGAAAGGGTTGTCAAGCATTGGACCAGGCTGCCCAGGGAAGTGGTGGAGTCACCATCCCTGAAGGTATTTAAAAGATGTGGAGATGTGGCACTTAGGACATGGTTTCGTGGTGGACTTGGCAGTGTTAGGTTTACAGTTGGACTCGATGATCTTAAAGGTCTTTTCCAACCTAAATAATTCTGTGATTCTAAGGAAGTGGGTGTTTAGGAAAAAAAGAGATAGAGGTTTTGAGAGCAAACGCTTTGAGTGTTACAAAGAAACAGGTGCTATTGATGAAGTGGATGTACTTCCTGCTACCAGGAGATTGTCTTTAAGAAAATTTATAACACATGGTTCTCACTTACTTAGGTATCAGACAACTACATGACTTCACCAGTAAGAAGGCACAAACCAGGGTGTCGTTATGATGGTGAAGATTAAGCATCTTCTCTGATAAATGGGACAATGCAGTAATACAAGTAACAGGGAACTTGTCCAGCAGACATGCCAGAGGAGATCCTGTGATGCACAGTCCACACCTTCTACAGCGTTTTGGAGGTGATCTACGTTCAGAGGTTTGCTGAACAGCTCTGAATAAAGCCAGAGAAGGGAAGAGATCTCTACTTAGCATTGTGCTGTGTGAGAGAGAGGGAAGAAGGAACCCCCTAAAAGGGTTTTGCTTGAAAAGCTGAATTACACCAGAATCCATATATGGAGCTAGTAAAAACAAATAGTGATAGACTTCTGTCTGGGAAAAAAAAGAAAGAAACAGTTCTGGGGAAACATAATTCATTCTACTGACATTCTCAGAAGTGGATTTTTTTTTTCTTTTTAAAATAATGTTGAAACTATTTGATTTGCCAAGATGAGAATCATCTGTTTGAAGAAGTATTGGTGTTTGACTCCAGCTTCATTGGTTTGATTCATTTAATAAGGTTTTACAACATTTTCAATGTTGTATTTGTATACCACATTAAGTAGCAAATATACTTTGTCATTTTGAAGTGATATAAACATTGTTTCAGTGTTTCTGAATAAAATGACTTTTTTATTTATTTGTCTTAACAATGATGCAGATGCAAAGATTTGAAAATCTGGATTGTTTTCTAGTTTCAAATGATAACAGTTTTGGAATACTGTTTCTTCTCGTAAGACAGAAATTATATTTTCTGAACACCTTTGTTGCTAAGAATTCGATTCTGCAACTTTAACATGCTTAAAGTGAGACAGATTAATGCCAGCCTATAGATGTGAACAAACCTGAAGAAACTTCTTAGTTTCCAGGGCTTTTCCAGGAGCATTTTTCCACACTAGTGCACTGTGGTCTAGAAAGGAAGAGAACAGTATCCAAATTAAAAGCCGCCTTATTTTTTGTCCTGTATGTAGTAAAAACAGGAGTAGAGAATTTTGGGGTAAGCTCAGGTTTTTAAGGTGATTACAGCCCTATCCTTTATAGACCACTCTTCTGACGGGTATGTTTCCTAGAGGCAACACAAAGATCTCCTGCAGAGTTCAGGGCTGGAACACTGCTATTTATTTGTGTCTTTGAACTCAAGCTTGTTTTGCTGTTGTGATTAAGAAACCTAACTGTTCCCTTATTTTCTCCTTCAGGGCAAAGGGGACTGAGCCATGAAGCATTCTGCGAAATTTTTAGGGATTCCTGAACGTAGGCTTTTCACTATTTAAAGCCCAGTGGATTAACAAAGAGATGTTATGTTGTCCTTGTGTTCAGCCCTGCAACACTGTGATGAAATAGGACTTGGAACCTCAGGGGATGCAAGATAGGAGTTAACATGAAATTGTTACGCAGCTTTCCTCCATATAATGTAGCAGTTATACACATACATTTCTAGCACTATACCATGAAGTAGATTAATAGAAGCCGGCAGAGCTATAGCAGATGGTTGTCTGAAAACAAAACTATGGACTTTTCAGGTGGTGCTTTTGGATTGTCAGGCGTATTCTACATTACAGAGTTCCAAATGAAGGACTACGGTTTGTTTTCTCAGGAATTACACTTTAACAATATAGTGTATGCTATTAACACATTGCCAGAAAAAAGCATTACTTACACGGGGTTATGCTGTTACTTCTGCTAAAACACTGGACTCCCAAACTGCTGCATTGATGTTTTTGATTTTGATACAATATACAAAACGTTACACAAGGAGGAAAATACAGACATTCTCGATTGCCACACTTAGGGATTTGATAACATGAGCTGAACAGAAGGGAGTGTGCTGCAGAGCAAACTAAGCAACATAAACAATGATTTCTCTTGGTCTTTCTGTCTGGCAATTTAAAACTTTATTAGCCCTCATTTATTAAAAGGCAGCATTGCTGAAGCTTACCACAAATATATGGACACCGTTCTCCCTTAATATCATCAGAACAGATCCTTAGAAAGAATAATGCATGAGGCAACTGTGAGGCTGAAAGTTATTGGACATTAGAGGCAAAGAGTGTAGGAAACCTCCTATTTTTATGAACTTTAAAATGGAAAGCATTCATGATCCTAATACACTTACTCACTCTCTGCAGCTCATTATCACAAGTACAGTATTAAAATTAACTTACAAACTTCTCAACTTCCTCTGCTGGCTTTCTGCCTGAATTTATAGGAGTCTCTGTACATTTGAAGTGTTCCCAGTAATCACAGGGGATGAAGCCAATGCCAATTTGGAAATTAAGTTCTCTTTACTAACTCATTCATTCTTTACCCCCTGCTCAGGGAAGGAATTCAGCTACAACCCAGTCACCAACATCAGACAGAATAGTTAGGGCAGCTGTCTACATAATGCATCAGAAAAGTAAGACAAAATCTTTTCAGTTTTGCATCTTGGATGAATCTTCTTTCTCATTTGCTAGACAGATACACTGGGTGCCATTTAGTATGGGAAATAACACTTGATATTTTAATCAAATAGAAAACCACATTTTTCTAGCTTTACAAAATAGCTATTGATAATATTTAACAAAAATACTACCTCCATTTTCCAGAAGGATGTATTTGAAAGGGAATTAGGGACAGCAGTAAAAAAAGACACTTAAAAAGCAGTAAAAAGATGATACTGCAAGTTATCATTGTTTTTAAGAACAGTTCCATTCTTTCACCCCACAAATTAATAATCTAGAAAATTAGCTCCATTTAGAGTGGTATTCTGACTGAAGAGATGGCTAAAAAGATAAAAATTATATTAGAAATGATTGTCATCATGGCTACATGAATCCTTCATAAAGTCGACCAAAGCACGTAATTGTTAATTCAGTGGAAAGATAGGAACCATAGCAGTTAATTTTGCAAAAGATATAATAAGTACAATATAGGAATATTATGGAATATAGGAATATTATACAATATTATAGAGTGAGAATTTGTGTCTTAAAATGAATATACTGGATTCATGATATTAAAAGTGTTAAATATTTCACTCCAAGAGCTGTATTCAGATGGAAATATATTTTGATCAAAGCTGTTGTAGAATAACGTGAAGGACCTTATTTAGAGTTTTTTCCACTCCTTTTAATGAATGTGTCATCTGGATCCCCTTTAAGGATCCCCTTTATCTAGATTCCCTTTTTATAGAAGAGTCATGTGAGATTTACAAGGTCATGCTTAAGCAGCTTCCTCATAGAGGGGAGGTGACATTTCAGTCATGAGTGAAACAGACTTTGATTTCCTTGGGCTTTTTCTTTCAGTGGGATTGTGGAACGAACAAATATCTAATCCTAGAAGACAAAAATAGAGAGGATAATCTAATAAAGAAAGTTTTTATTGGAATGCTACTAACTAATCTTTTAATGAGAGAGGTACGTATCTCACTGTTTTTATGACTTCCTGTGGAGTAGCCAAGATGCTACTTTTTCAGGCCAGATGTGTCCAACATTTATGCCATTGCTTGGATGAACTGGGAGAAGGATTGTTAAAAAGTGCCTCATTTTGCACTCTAGCTGTACCCACAAGGAAAAAGGATACTGCGGTAAGGACAGTTGAGCGGTATGAAGCTGTCTGCCTTTTATTAACTAAAAAGCAAATTGGTGTAGAACAGTCTGCAGTGTCCTAAGGATGAGTAGATCCTCTTTCTACGAGTATAATTGGGATCACAAAGGACAAAATGTAGTTCAAACCTTCCTCTAATATAAGTGTCTGTCATGTTTTCCACTGGGCAGGACAGATCTCTACCTCTAGCCTTGTGTTGCTCCCCTCCCACATTGCACAAGCTAGATGAAATAATGGCGAAGATTTCAGCAGAGGTTGAAGGTTTTCAAGCTTATAAGGAGGGGTGTTTAGAAACTATGTAACAAGAAGAAAAGTTTTCTAAAGTGTTCTCCCAGTGTTTGACAGGCAATCAGGATTCAGACGGAAAAAGTAAATTGTGTAAACGTGATAACCCAATACAAAATTGTATTAGACTTTTCTGCTACAAACAGTCATTGAGCTTCCCATTTGCACTCCATATTTAGCTGTGATAAACAAAATAAAAGGCAACAGGCTGAGGAAGCAGGAGAAGCCATATCCAGTATGGAATGCCTTTGACGGGAAGTGACATTCAAGGACCCAAGAAGGACCTTCCAGCCCTTAGTTCCAGAGAAGATCAAAGGGGATGTACTTAAAGTATGATTTGGCTGGAGAAATTATTCTCAAAAATGACACAGAAAAGTTATTAGTGCTTGAAATTTCTGTTAATTTTACCAATATATTGGCACTGAAAAGACATGTCAATAATAAAATCAAGAAATTTGAATTTGCTGAGCTTACATAGGTTCATTAAAAACAATAGGTTCATAGTGGCTTTATTGTAGCAGCAATTTCATATGCAAGAAACTTATTACAGAAGGTGATAGACAAGATGGATTTCTGTAACTAAATCAGGATTCTAAGTCTTGCCTTTACTTATGGGCCTAATTTACCACCACCTCCCCTCCAGAAAAATCATCCCTTTACTTATAATTATCAGACTGCAAAAAGAGACATGTGGGTATTCTGAAAAAAAGCTCAGTGCTCTCTGGAGAGAAAGAAAATTGGTACTAGGATGACCTTTAGAGGGAAATATGGAACGCTGTATAATCTGATTGTCAGACTTTACTGCAAGATCAGAGACTCATATTTATATGCTCAGGCAGGTGTTCATGTAATGATCTGATTTATTCATCCATGCCAATGTTGAGAATTATTTGTAAAAATAAAAAACTGGCAATGTGCAAAAGGAAAATACAGAACTGGGAAAGTCTGCATTGTTCAAAACCCCATTCTAACATGCAGAGAGAAAACATTCCCATAACTCTATGCATTTGTCCTAATTTTTAGTGACTTTAATAGTGTACCATTAGTATATGTTCCAAGGTTAAAAGCCCCACCAATAACAAAAAGTCCATTCTGGCTTGCTACCTGGAACAAACATAATAATTCTGCATCTTAAGGGCTAAGGTGAGTACCAAAGTTGTAAAGAGAAATATTTTCTCTCTTAATTAACTACATTAAGATTAACATTTTTGGGTTTAACAGTCACGGAGCTATAATGTTTGGCTGCATAACAGCCAAGCAAATCATTGGAACAGCAAAGAGCATCTATGTTTGTGTTGAATTCAGATGGAACCAAACTGTAAAATGGCTTAAATTGTGCCTGGCATTAAACTAACACATTATGGATAATGTGTTTGGCCTAATGCCATCCTCTCTACTTGGATAGATGAACAAACACAAAAAGAGTTTCAGTAGAGGATGTTTTTGAATGGTTTTAATGTTTGCAAATAAAGAACTCTGAAAGCTACAGTCCTACAAAACTGATTGGGAAAAAGGATACACAAATGTGTCCCTTGTAGCTAGATAGACACAGTGCTGTTGCCATATGAGTTCTCAGCAATTCCACTGTAACTTTCCGAATAAGTAAACAGCCACAAACCTAGTGTTGTGGCTGAGACCTTCTTTCTTTGTTGCTCTTCTCAACTAAAATGCTTGCTGAATTCAACAAAGACCTCAGGAAAGTCATATAGAAGTTCTCAATGCACTGGCTCAGGTATTGGCTAAGTAAGGTAGTATTTTCCAGCCTTAGTGAAGCTTCACTAAAGTGTTTGATGTTTTATCTAATTGTGGGTTGAATTGCACAGTATAAATGTATCTTTGGAGAAAACAGTGATTCAGAGCTTCCAGCAGTTTCCTAGTCAAATCCTTGGCTTCCCTATAGAATTGATCAATAGTCCAAATTAATTCGGTTTAGTCATACTCAAATAATCTTTCACTAGAAAGTACATCTGAATATTTCTTAGTGGCCCTCTATTCCCTTTATTTCATCACTCCTCTAAGTGTAGTCTGATTTTTTTCCCCTGTTTTTATTTTGAGACAGTAAAAGAAGGTTGAGTATTTACTGTGCAGTTCTCTTAAGGGGACTCCCACTGCAGCCTTGCCTACCTCACTGCAATAATAATTTATTTTTTTTTACCACAAAAACAATTGGTGTTGAAAAAGTGGCTATGGGGTTCTTCTATCTTCTCTACAAGGAAGCAGGTCATAGTCTTTTTCCTCGTTGTCTCACATCAGCTCTATTAGAGGCACTCATCCAGAGAAAAGATCTCCATTTGCATCCTGTGCCCAAGAATCATCCTTCACTGTTTCAAACTCTCTTGCCTTTGATGTTGTTCCCTATCTTGATAAAATACCCAGTTCACCAAACTCAAGTATCTTCCTTACGGACAAGAATTTATACTGAAACTTAATTTTTCTTACTGAATGCTTTCTGGGCTTTTTGTTTTCTTGTGTGCATGGTTTGTTCGTGGGGTTTTTGTTTGGTTACGTTTTTTTAGTGCTCAGGAAGAACATCCTAGACAGAGCAAAAGCAATGATACATAGGTCATAAATGAATTAGTCTTTAATGGTTTGGAAATAATCTGATTGATTTATGAAATCCCCTACAGAACAGTTATTGTGCTGCAAACATAATTATTTCATTTGGTACAGTTTTTCAGTGCATTCTGAAATACACGGTGTTGAAAAAGCATTTAAATATATCAAGTCCAGATCTGTCCTTCCCTATTCTTTTTTTAGTTTGCATTCCAATAAAGAGACAGTGGTGGTGGTGGGGAAGTAATATTGAAGCATCATATAGCCTCAAAGTATTCTGCTGTCTAGACCATGTAAAAAGTAAGAGAAACAAAGATTGTCTTGACCAGCTTCTTGTTTAGAAGTCAAAGGAAAGACATGCACAAAGAAATGACTGAAAGTCACTAGTCACAGACTATAGGCTTTAACAGGGAAAAACCAGTGCCAAATTTAGCAGTTCAGTGGTTTTCAACATGTAACCTATAGGTGTTTGGGAGAAATGGACATTATTAAATAGGAAAGATAGGTAAGCAGCAAGTCTGTTTCCTAGACTCTCAAATTTTCTGTACAGCATTTGCACCTCTCCTGGAAAGTTTTTGAACTCTGCAATTCAAAAAAGAGCGAATCTTTTGATTGTAGCCTTTTGTTTTAAATTCTTTCAATAGAATCTTAAGGTGGTTAGACCTAGTGGGATAGATTCTTCCAGCACCGATTTTCAATACAGAGTATGGGATACTTCTCAGAGGCCATTTAGAGGTCTTCATGTATTCTAATGGACTAAGCTCTCACGAAATCTACTGCGGGGGGTTGATTGTGTCTGTGGAGCTCGAGGGCTTCTTGGATGTAGTGGTTGCTTCAGAATGAGCTGAATTAGCTCTGGAGGACTCTGGAGCTGAGGGTACTGGACAATCTGGGCCCAAGCTAAGTTACATTATTAGTTCTTACTGATATTTCAGGTACAATTTTTCAATTTCATTTACCTTGGGCTTGCTTGATGCCATTGTATTGATCTTCATGCTTACTGTGATTGCACCTGTCAACACACCTAACATTTAAAAAGATTTGACTCATCTGTCCAGTTGAAATGAGTCAGCCAGTCTTCCTTCTTAAGCAATAGAGAAATGTAACAAGTTTATCTTAGAAATGGGCTTTAAGATAGCGTAAGTCCCCTTTGATGCCTGTCTTACTTTTGACTCTAAAGGAAGTAAAAGCCACTATCATACACTGAGCAGTGAGGTTCAAGTGAGATAAATACCTACCATAACATTAATTTTTTTCTCAAAGAGAGAGAAAGAAAGATAGACAGATAGATAGATAGATATGTGGGAAGAGAATCTTATTGAACTCCCTGACTTTGCTCCTGGTTTCCCAGGGAGGTTTTCAAGATAGGCTTTATGTTGTGGGGGGGAGGAAATCTCACACCCAGCCTTCCAGCTTTTTCTGAATAAATTCAATAGTATTCTGACATAAAATTAATTTGCTGTTAACATAGTTACATAAAAGTATAAATTGCAAGTATACTATTGATAATTACAAAGCTTTAGTTATAATTAAAATCTGTTCTTATTTTCACGTTGTGGTCCTGTATTTGTTTTGGTTTTCTGTGTGTATTTTTAAATCTTTACTTTCCTATGTCTTCTTAGTATCTGTGATAACTTTTTAAAAGGAAGAAATACAAATCGTATTGTTCCACATAAGCATTGCAGCTAGAGAGCTAGCAAGAGTTACACTTAGAGTCTGCAGATATTTCCATTACACCTTTGCCTACTCAGTTGTTCATAACTTTCTGAAACTTTCAGGCTCCAATTTTATAGTCTTGGCACAACCCTGATGTTTTTTTATCAGAAGCTAAACATAGCAAATGAAGTCTTCTCCCACTTTCAATATTTTGACACTAAGCAGAGCCCCAGCACAGTGTGAACACATTCATCACTAGGAGACTTATGGTAATGGATCACATAAGTGATCTGCGCCATACCTCGACCTCCAATAACAGGTATCCAACCACAGGTATTGTTGTACCTGTACGTACATATCACATGTCCGATACAGCCACGTAGCTACAGACATTAGCTGCATGCAACAGGGCTGGATTCTTTTGTTCTTTTGTTCTACAGTGGATTTTGCCAACAGAATTTAATAATTTCTTCTATCTAATGTCTTTTTTGGAGAACTTAGTGCTCCTGTATGTTGGGAATACCAATACACAGGACTGTTACAGAACTTATCAGAGTGGAATTGGGGACAAAAGTCACCCTGTGGATAGAACATTTTCTCATGAACATCTAAAACTCATCCATTGCAGCTCCCTTGATGGTTCATTTCCAGATCTGAGTTCATGAATCTGAAACTACAGATTCAAATCAGAGGATACACTGTGCTATCAGGAGCTGTCTAGGGCAGACACCTCCTTGTACTATTGGCATTCCTGGTTTTTACCCAGTTTGCTCTGGGAGGAGGTGAAGGTGGAAAGGGAGGCAGAGAAGAGAATGTAGCGGTTATTGAATTGAGGGTATCGATTAAAGCAGAAAATATGGAGGCTTCTTGTGGGTGACTTTGTCTCTGTTGTTACCAGCCACACAGGGTCAAGATTTCTGGACAGATCTGAAGCACCTGCCATATTATCTAAACTTCACTGGCCCTGACAAAAGCAATTGAACTAATGTCTTTACAAAAATATTTATTTCCTTGCTTCCTCCTTTGAGGCTTGGAGGTAACTTTCTCTCTGAAAGGATTTTAGTGCCATACGTTTTAAACATAAAATTGCAACTGAAAAGATTAAAGTAAAGCAGACCTATGGCCTACCAACCTTTTGGCTCAGAAACAACTTAGTATACACTTTGTAACTTCTCAGATTTTTTCCATAGTGTATATACACCCATTTACCATCATTAAAATGGGCTATGTGAGATATATTGACCTTCAAAGAGGTATATTGACACTTCCTTACAGAACTGAAAGAGAGTAATCTCACAGTAGCACTTTTTTTCTCACCTACATGAGGATTTATAAGGTGTGTACTTAAACTGAACCAGAAATTCTTTACTGTAAGAGCTGTAAAAACCTGTAATCTGCTGACACACCCTTGTAGCTTGTTAAGATATGTATTAGTATATTCATGTACAGTGGTTAGAAATAACTTCTACGTTTCATTAGTAGATCATTATTCACGATCATTTTAATTCCAGGATGTTTACAAAGGCTAATCAAGTACAGGAAGGATAGTCCAAGCCAAGAAAGTGTAAGTACAGAATGCAACACCTACTAAATGTTGTCCAATCAAATGAACTAAATGGAATGACACTGGGCTTTCATTGAAATAATGACTTTATAGCTCTATCCCTCTCTTTCCAAGGGTCTGATCCCGTAAGGAAGTCTGGATTGCAACATCCCTGCAATGATAGGAAGTATAACCTTCATCTATTCACTTAAATACTGTTAGAACTTGAACAAATTTTTTATTTGTTAAGCTGAGCTCCCACTTCCCTTCTGAAGAAAATTAGCTCAGCAGGCTCACAGTCACCAGAATGCCATGTTCTACAGTCAGAAATGGACCTGTGATTCCTCTCTAATGATAGAGCTTAAGAATGTGGAATACCTAGTGACAGCTGCTATATGAAAATAATCAGCCTTCAATCAGTGGGAATGATCTCACAGCAGGCTTCTATTGTTCAACAGCAAATGTTTAGAATGAAAATTTTATTGGTGCAGAAAGGAAAAAGAATTAAGCAATAAATAGCTTGTCAGAAACACCATAGCAAGTTTGATTAGGGTTACACTATTTCAAACATACTCTAGAGACAGAGAATAATATTTGGGATTTTTTCATCCAAGACTGGAGCGCGTTGCCATCCCTGTTGATTTCATTTTTCTTTCTTTTTTCATAAATGCTCAATAATAGGAAATGAATTATTTATGAAAATACAGACTTGAAATGCTGACCTGCAACTTCCATACGACATTAAAAATCAGCAATTTTACCACCCGCAACTAACAAGCTCCTGTGGTTTCACTGAAAGTCACAGAGTTTTGCTACTGAGAGTTGTCGATGCCTCTCTATCAACCCTTAGCTACTGCGATGGGTTCAGCAGAGGCCATAATAATAAGCACAACAAAACAACTGATGATATATAACTGGACATTTACAACACATGCTTTTGCAATAGGATTACAGGATAGTCATCCTAAACTAAAATCATAATAATAATATATTTTAAGTGCCTGAAAAAACAGAAAAGAATTTAGATTCTGTGGTACTGCTCTCTGAGCTTGCAACGTCTTCTTAGATGAATAACCTTTTTACAACTAGTAAGGATGCATTAAGACCTGACCTAAAAGAGATAATGAAATTAGTATCTTGCATAGGATGTAGAGTACCTTTTATTGCCCATTTGCTCAAGTAGCTAGCATGGCAAGAGTGAGTGTGTAGGGATAAAGAGATTGCATTCCTTATTACTATTTCACACTGTGATTGGGTTAACAACAATGGCAAATAATGAGTCAATTAATTAAAAATTAGATTTTTCCCACCTTCTTTCAGTTCTCTTTTAGTAACCCTTTAGAAGTGTTAATTTAGACACACCTCCCTAATTATTATGGTCCCAGAACACATGGAGGCCTGCTTTCTGTGCACTGAAGAGAATTACCACTCAAACACTAAGATACATTTTGGAAAAACAAGTCATTAGTTGAAATGTCCTGTCTGGGAAATCCCACTAACTTTTTGGTAGAACCGAGACTAGACGTGATCCAATAGATTCTTCTGAACATATAATATATTCATATGACACAGGTATGAATATATATTCAAATATTACTGGACTAAAGATACAGTGACTTTAACTGATTTTTTTTAGAAAGAAAGCAAATACTTCACAAAGGAGCATTTATTACAGTACACACTTTCTAAAAGCTTGTTCTTTGTCTCATTAACTTTGTCTTATGCCAGCAAAAAACATGTGCTGTGAAAAACTGCATGGGAAGATTTTGTCCTGATGCTGTCTGATCACTTGACTCTAGGCAAGAACAACTGTAGTTATGCTCAAACCCAAAGACTGCTTTTGAAGTAAGATGATGTTTACTGAATAGCCTTGTTGTGGCTATGAAATTAAACAAAAAGAGAGAGGAAAAAGAGAGTTGGCTCCCTCATAACCTCTGTAAAGTCCCTTTCATAAAAATTATCCAAACCGAGCTTTATTTCAGATGAGAACACAACTACTCTTACTGTATCTGCAATACTGTTCAAACTGTTTCACCGTTTGGTTTTTTTTTAATTTAACTTCACTATTTTTTTATCTCTAGCAATTGTGTTCAAGTTGAGGGTATTTGGATGCCACTCAGGAAAGACATGTCCCAGAGCATTTGGTTACAAAACACATTAGTACATCATTCTGTTCCTTATTTCAGATGATGAGTTGCCTGAAGGAGGATGAATGGCTCATAAAGTTCTCAATGGCCTAAAAGCAGGACCATCTGTTGAAGTCATCAGTGACTTTGTGGCTGAGCTTAGCAGCTGGGAAGCCTTCAATTCATCAGCTTCTTCTTTAATCAGGTAGGCATCTCTGAAGTCAGTGGGAATTATTGTAATAGATTCTCCAAGAGCTGAGACAATGGTAAGATCTTTCCCCATTTTGAGATGATATCCATATTTCAACTCATTTCCATACGCAGATTTTTTTGTTGTTCAGGTGCCTGGCAGTCTCATGCTAAAACTGCTCCACATCTGTTTGTATTGCTCAGAGAGGTTTGTTAGAATACTAGAAAGTGATAAAGATCCACTGGACCCTCAGTCCTGATACTGCTGATAAATTTGAATACGGAGATTCACATATGTGAATTATTGCTTGTGAATTCATCACCCTTGGGAAGAGAAAGCATGAAATGCCTGGCAAAGGAAGGGGCTAAGGTCTTGCTGGAAGAAAAGAGGAATATAGTTTTCATGGCCCTGAAAGATCAGAAAGTTCTGTTTTCCATTCCTACTTGGGCCATAGAAATGTTTTCATGTACAACTAGATTAATATTTTATAAGTTGAATTACAGACCTGAAGTCATATTTAAACTCTTTGGGCACTACATGGGGAAAGTTCTGTGAATGAGAGTGGAACACACGATAATGGATGCAGAGTGGAGGCTGTTTTAGCTATTTACTAAGGAAAAAATGGGGATAAGAGTGTGCCTTAAATCTTCCTTCTCTGAGAGGTGGATTGCTTTGAATTGTAATGTTGTATACTCTCAATGGAACTCTCCTCAAAATGTAAGAAACTGATCCATTACCTCTGAAACTTATTTCAGGAAACCAGGGGAAAAGAGGAAGACTGGTCATTCTTGCAAAAGATCTCAGCTGCTCTTTTCCCTAGCTTCAGAGAGTAAATTAAAAAAAAAATAATAATCCTGGCCTTTGCTTAACAGGATTTAAACTCGGAACTTTTATTTTCTAAACCTTAGTGTTGGATAAAAGTGTAAATGACAACAGTTGTTGAATAATGCATTTTGTCTCTTCATGTATTTGTTACAATTTTTTATGACTTGCTAAAATATACGGTAAATCTGTTAGTGTTTGTACTTCACCTCTACATTACCTGTATCTCCTCTGCCTGGCTGTTATACTACAGAAATCCCCATCCAAGTATTGGCACTGAAGTTTCAAAGGAGTCCTTAAGATGCAAAATTATAATGCCATTATGCACTGATAACATAATTCTGTTCACCTAAGCAAAAGATTTTGGTATAAATGTTGGAACACAAGGAGCTACTGAAACTTAAAATTAGTTTGATTTTCATAACATGCAAATTCAAAACATTTTGATGAGAAATGACAAATTTGATATGCTAAGGAAGATGAAATCCTGCAAAAAGTTCTTTACCCTTTCACACACAAAAAAAAAAGAGGGGCGAAAAAAAAAAGACTAGATCACAAATTTATTTGCATGTCCAGAATAAGAGCTAATATTATTTTGATACAAGTTCACTGTAGTGCTTTTTTAGATTACAGTTATCTTCTGAGGCCCAACTCAAAGCCTACCAAAATCAGAGAGGAGAAATCCGTTAACTGTGAAGGATTTCAACTGAAGTTTGGTGGTTTCTTTGGGGTTTTTTTTGTTTGGTTTGGTTTTAATTTTTTTTTTTATTTCTCTGCTTATTATGCACCAGTTCAGCCCGGAAAGGGTCAAAAAATGATGAGAAACAGGCATATCTGTCTTTTGTTTTAACATACATCAACAGCTCTAATGCATAAATCTTAGGAAATTATTAAAAGAAATATAATAATCTTCTGCTACTTGGTATTTTCTTCCTGAAGTTCCACAGCTTGAGGATAAAAGTTTTCTTGTGGAACACAACAGCATTCTTTTTTGTATTATTACTTCAAGGAAATTTATAACCTCTTAGCTTGTAGAGAAGAACTTGAAAGACATAGTAAATGCACTCTCTCATGATTAACACCCAATGCGGAAAAAATCATATTTAAATATAATTTTAAATGATCTCAAGATTTTAAGTAGGCTAGAATTACAGCTTCTACATCCTTCATTTGTCAATACTAGATAAATATCATAAACACCAGGATAGATTGGTGGATGCTTTCTGGAGTATGAGGAAGATTGGATTTTTGAGTGTCCTGTTGTGCTTTGTATATTAAATTGTATTATCACAGTGAGAAGATTTGTGTAATTTTCTTTGAAGGAGTACAGATAACCCTTTTTAGTTTCTCCATGAAACTAAGTAAATAAATATAACTAACGTCTGCTGGTGAGCATGTATGTGATCTGTTCAGCAGCAGCAATTATATTAGAAACTGCTGCATGCTGGAAACCCATCTTGTGGGATTTCTTGGTTTGAAATAGCCATCCCTCACAGAGTGAGACTAAAAAAGTCACAAGACAACTTGCAGATGGTTAACAGATCTCACTGCCCACCTGGCAGGAATATCCTGGGAAATAAAATGAGTTATAGAGAACCTGAAAGTTTGGGTTGTTTTTTTTTTCTTTTCTGCTGAGAAACTCAGAAATTATTGGTCACTTTCTGGTCAATTGTTGGTTTTGTGATTGTTTGGTGGAAACAAACCCTGAGGCAAAACCCCTTGCAGAATTGGAAGCCCATTCCCTTGCAGTCAGATATTATCATTATCGCACATAAACGTTCTTGGGAGGGTTTACTGCCCACTGTATGCTGTCTCTATCAGGGCTGTGTGTATCACATAAAGGGGTGAGTCACTGATGACTTCGGCTTTCTTTTTCTTGTCACTCAGCAGGAATACTGAAGCACTAATTCAGAATATTGCTCTGTATCTTCTTTCCATGTGGAAGCATTTTCCTTCCATGTGGAGCAGCTTCTATTAAAGACTTGAGCAGCATTTCTTTTAGGCTTTTCATGCAAAGTGCAGGGCACCTGGGGGAAGATTCTTGGTTCCCTAATCATCCAGGCAATCTGTTAAGGACAGGACACACTGTGGTTTGTGAACAAGAAAAACGGTGGAGGTGGGGGAAAAAAGGATTAGGAGAGTCATAGCCGACAGGGATACAGAGATTAAAACCAGCCCTTGGAACAGGGAAGCATTCCACAGTGTACTGTCGAAGAGGCAACTATTTTATGGAAAAATCACAGCCTATTGCACCTTTGCAGGCTACTAGCTGCTGCTTGTCACTAAGTTTTGAGATGCCTATGCAGCTGCATAAAGCAGAGCTCTCCTTCAGAGATAAGTCAACCTACTGTAACCAATACAGCAACAGCAAGGCAGCTGATCAGAAGTGACCTGTTTATCCGACAGGCATCAATACCTCATCCCCCCCATTGCTGTAGGGCTCGTATTATAACTTCAGTGGAAGAATGGTGAGAATTAGTCAAAAGAATCCTGTTTTCCCTCCTCTCTCTCAAAGTTTTCTTGACATCTATATTCCTCTGCCTTCTTCCTATTCAGTACTCTCCACACTATCTGGCAGACCTCCACATCACCCCTTCTCTTTCATTATACAGTAGTCCTTCCTCCCCAAGACATATTTCCTCTTCTGACTGCAGCAACCAAGCTTTCTCCTTTGCAGTTTCAACTTCTAAATAATTCCCAGGAATCGCTCTATGTAGTTTGCCAGCAAAGTGGAGGGTCAAAAAGTCAGGCTTTCCTGTTAGTCAGTGTTGTACGGTCCTATTCCCTGCTGAATGACTGGGCAACTACTAGTCCTGATAGCTCTGACCCTTGGCTGCTAAAGGTTTGACCAAGACGTAGGAGCAGGGGTTCAGCTGAGAGCTGCCCAGTCTGGCAGGGCAGATACGTTATTGGGTGGAAGTTAGACTGCACTGTTGAACTGGCCTGTTAAAATCATCCTCCGTGTAGACGGCACTGAATCATCGGAGTGATCTCAGTGGATTCCCTAGGAGACCGGCTAGCGTGTCAGGGACCAACAAAACATGATGACCTTAGGAAAGAAAACTGTGATCCTGGCTTGTACTTCAAAAATATCAAGAATGACTTTTGATGGTCTTGCAATTGAAAGATTGTTCTGCAGCTGAGAAAATGTTGCAGATACGAGGCAACCAATATGCCTGAGGCAAAGCCTTGAAGGGCCAATCTAGATTTGGCAAACACTTTCCAAAACCTGAACTTTTTGTTATTAGGTCCGTGTATAAACACTACATGAGTGCTTCTGGGCGGGGGGGAAGTATCCTGTGGAGTTTTTGAAGTCATATCTCTGTGTACAGAACTTGTTTCATAGGAAGAAAAAGATGACTGTAAGTATCAGGGCAGTTAGAAGTGCCTGGGTGTGAGCTGGGGCATGGAGCTTTTGAGCAGCTCTCCTAAAGATAGAAGTAAAGAGGAAGAAAAATATAACACTCCCAGTGGCACAGTTCACAGGATAGGCTAGAAGCTATACAGATTGTATAAAACAGATAACTGTTCATGGATTTATTTGTTATGACTATGGGTTGGGTTTTTTTTGTTTTTTTTTTTCCTCAAGATGTTCCAGAACTGTTTGTTGGCTTAGGTGAATAAACTGGATTTGTTTCATGTGATTTGGGTCTATTCCAAATGATTAACTTGGTTGAGATGAGTGATATTCTATGTTGCTACATTTTTGAAGAGCCAGCTTCCCGTAAAAAAGGAAAAAATCAATATTATTACATGGATTGGAAAAGGCATTGGTTTTTTCTTTATTGCAGAAGAGGATGTCAGTGTAATTTCATAAAGTGAGACGATATCTTGAGTTACCATGCTGGGTGCTTGCTTGCTTGTTTATGATAGCTTTTTTTCCTCCCTCTTCCTAGCAACCAAGGAATACAATATTATCAGGCTAAGTGAAGTAGCCTCTGTTCAATAAGAATCAATCACCCTTTGCAATACAGAAACGTGTTTTCTGAAATCTCTGTGTCTTTTAGGTCCACTTATACCCACACAGCCACCTACAAGCCTTGGGGCACAAAGAGGAGTGGATGAAGCTGGTTTGAGTATTCCACTTTAAAATCAAGCTCTTGGGTATGATTCTCATGCATATTATCATAAAACTGGAGTAAGTCCAGAATAAAGCTGGTGCAAAATGGGAACACATTCTCATCCCTCTTTAGAATTCTATGCCTTTTTCCCCAAGCTGTACACCTTTCTTTCTCCCTGGTATTCTTCCCTCTTTCCTGCCTTCTTAAATTCAGCATCATTTTCTCTTAAGTTTAGACAGTTAAGGAAATATTAGCTTGCTGTGTTATACTCCAGGAGGCTTTGACAGCAAATGCTGTTTCTGCATTTTCTTTCATAATACCCATTTAAAATACCTCTGACAACAATAATAATAACAGTCACGTTCTCAGATACTGCACTAGGATGGAGCTTTCTTAGTTGTATTCTGAAACTAAGGATTTATCTTCCCTAGATAAATTGAATCTTACCTATTATAATGAAGATATTAATTTAAAGATGGAAATTGTGTTCACTCTGCATTAATATCAAAGAGTTTGTTTGCTCTTGCATCTTCACATAAATGGTATCACACCAGAAACTATTTGTTGTTTTTGATAACTTTTATATGTGTTATCCTTAGCAAGAAATTACTAATCATTCTGTAGAGTACAGGACAGACTCCTGGCGTCTCTTGGGCTAAGTTGTCACATTGTACGTTGTACCCCTATCAGTCTGAAAAGAAAATGTTCTTCAGGCAATTAATTATTGTCTAGATGCTTCCCATTCTGGATTTTCAATAAGTCCTTAGTACCAAGATTTTTGGACAGGACTTTACCTATCTATGCTGGTTGGACTGTGGAGGTAAGTTGCCCTCCTAAAAAAGAAAAAACAACAAACCACTTTCAGTAGAGGCTCAGCCATTGCTCAGCAGATACAGCAACATTTGTTTTTGTTTTCTTTCTGCCTCTGTTATTGCAAGAAGTATCATGACTTAATCACCAGAATAAGTTCTAACTTCAGCCATGCAAGATGAGAAGGTTGAAAAATATCATTTTTAGGCCCTTCTATTAAGTAGAGAAAATGAATAAAGGTACCAAATGTTCCCAGCCTTCAGCTGTACTTAAAGTTCCTTAAAGTCTGAAGATGGAAGAACTGTTCATACTGAGATCATTCAAAAGCTAAAAAGTACTGCTGCTGTACAAAATAAGCAAGAAAACAAATCCCCCTTTCTGTCCCTCTCACAAAATTGTCTTCCTTATTGCCATTAATGCAGTGAATATTTTCATCCTACCTTGCTCAATTATGAGTAATCTGAGAGACATATGGGGAACTGTATTTCACTTAAGTAGGGAGTGTCAGAGAGGAAAACATCCAGAAAAAAAGATATTTTTTTAAATCAAAAGAAAGAAGCTGTGCTTCTGAGATCAGAAAGCACCTACAAGTCTGTCCTGATTTCAGCTGGGATGGAGTTAACTTTCTTCTTAGTAGCTGGTACAGTGCTATGTTTTGGATTTAGTGTGAGAATAATGTTGATAACACACTGATGTTTTAGTTGTTGCTAAGTAGTGCTTATCCTAAGTTAAGGCTTTTTCAGTTTCCCATGCTCTGCGAGCAGGCTGGTGCACAAGAAGCTGGGAGGGGACACAGCCAGGACAGCAATTCTTGGTTTTTATTATTATTAATATTATTTTTTATTTTACTTCAGTTATTAAACCATTCTTATCTCAACCTATGAATTTTACTTCTTTTTTTTTTTATTCTCCTCCCCATCCCACTGGGATGGGGCAGGAGTGAGTGAGCGGCTGCGTGGTGCTTAGTTGCTGGCTGGGGTTAATCCACAACAAAGTCTTATTTTACAAATGATATATTACTTTGGACATGTCACATTGTGTTGTGTCGAATGTGCTTCTCTACGTGAGAAGTGATGATGTGACTAATGCCAAGAGATGCGTAATATCATAACATGATGTGTCAGAAGAAACATTTCCAAAATATATCCCCCGAAATCTTTAACCCATCCCTTGCCTTGTAACAATTTAGAGCACAACCTGTCTTTTCAGAAATTTTTATGTTTTGTGTTAGTTATTATGGGTTAATTCCAAGGAATTATTTGTATATTCTCACAGGCTAATAAGCTCCGTCTGTCAAGAATATATGGCATAGTTTTCTGTTTTGACAACTTGCTTCTAGTGCAGCAATGCCACTGACAGGATTCAGGTCTGTGTTTTCTGCCAGTGAGTAACAGCTTCAGGGTAGGAAATACTCGAGTTAGTTGTATAAAGTAAAGCATTCGGAGTGTCAAGAGTGAAGAAACTGAGCTTTTGTTTATCTTACCAATAAGGTTTGAATTTAAAAAATGCTTCTTTGGACACAGAATTTAAACACAGCACAGAACAAACCAATCTAAAAGGATTTAAATTCACTGAGTTTCTGTGCTGGTAGGTCATTGGTGCAGTTTAAATGATAGCAAAGGGCATGATAATGAAACAGGTAAAAAATAAGCATTATGGAAATTTCTGTACCTGAATAGAACCACAGCACAGAGCAAAAATGATGACCGAAGAAAAAAAGCTTGAAGGAGCTTGTGAATTTTGAAGTCGTTTCTTTGAGATTGCCAGCAGAAAAGAACCAGAGCAGTGTTAGCCAAGATGTTAATCGTGGTAGTATATGAATGGGACTGTTATCTTGTAAGTGACTACCTTCAGTTTTATAAACTTCTATAAAACTGAGTATGCCCGAGAGGATTTGTAAACATGTTAAACTGCAGGCCAAAACCATCTTGATTACATCTTGGATGGGTTTCTATGAATAGAAAAGAAGTCTCAATAGACTGTGGGGAAAAAAGTAGAGGAATTGTGTGATGACAGTGATAGCATCAAGCTATAGACACAGAGAAAAGACTGAGGACTGATGAAGATACTGGATACAGGTATACAAGCAATTTTAATCAGGGTGCAAACATGTTTGCCCAAATTCTCATCTTTTCCTAGAAGTACGGAAGTTCACTGAAAGTCAAGTTCTAGCCTGTTTATATGTCAAGCATTAGGAAAAGCTATGAGATGACTAGTAGAAAGTCCGCCTCAGAGACTGAGGTTCCAGTGTAACAGCTGGAATTCAGCTTGCCTAAATTTAGCTGTCTAAATAGTGACCATCTTGCTCCCCTTATGATCAGTGAGGACAGGTGGATATCTCCCCTGTCTGTTTCATTCAGTCTTGATGTAGGAGGAATGGGATATCAGCACTTTTCCATTGACCTGACAAAGCAGGACAACGGAGGTGATTTGAGACAGCCAGCATGGCTTCACCAAGGGCAAGCCTTGCCTGACCAAACCAGTGGCCTTCTATGATGGACTGACTACATCAGTGGACAAGGGAAGAGCTACAGGTGTCATCTATCTGGACTTCTGTAAGGCCTTTCACATGGTCCCTCACAACATCCTTCTCTCTAAAGTGGAGAGAGATGGATTTAATGGATGGACTGTTTGGTGGATGAGGAATTGGTTGGATGGTCGCATCCAGAGGGTAGTGGTCAACAGCTCAACCTCCAGATGGACATCAGTGATGAGTGGTGTCCCTCAGGGGTCTATATTGGGACCAGTACTCTTTAATATCTTAATTGGTGACACAGACAATGGGATCAAGTGCACCCTCAGCAAGTTTGCAGATGATGCCAAGCTGAATGGTGCAGCTGACATGCCCGAGGGATGGGATGCCATCCAGAGGGACCCATACAAGCTCGAGAAGTGGACCCATGTGAACTTCATGAGGTTCAACAAGGCCAAGTGCAAGGTCCTGCACTTGGGTCGGGGCAACTCCCGGTATCAATACAGGCTGGGGGATGAAGGGATTGAGAGCAGCCCTGCTGAGAAGGACTTGGGGGTACTGGTAGATGTAAAGCTGGACATGATCCAGCAATGTGTGCTCACAGCCCAGAAAGCCAACCGTATCCTGGTCTGCATCAAAAGAAGCATGGCCAGCAGGTTGAGGGAGGGGATTCTGCCCCTCCACTCTGGTGAGACCCCACCTGCTGTACTGTGTCCAGCTCTGGGGCCCCCAACATAAGAAGGACATGGACCTGTTGGAGTGAGTCCAGGGGAGGGCCACAAAAATGATCAGAGGGATGGGACACCTCTCCTATGAGGACAGGCTGAGACAGTTGGAGTTGTTCAGCCTGGAGAAGAGAAGGCTCCCAGGAGACCTGATTGCGGCCTTTCAGTACTTAAAGGGGGCTCATAAGAAAGATGAGAACAAACTTTTTAGTAGGACCTGTAGCGATAGGTCAAGGGGTAATGGTTTTAAAGTAAAAGAGGGTAGATTTAGGCTAGATATAAGGAAGAAAATTTTTTACAATGAGGGATGTGAAACTCAGGACCAGGTTGTCCAGAGAGGTGGTAGATGCCCCATCCCTGGAAACATGCACGGTTGGGCTGGACAGGGCTCTGGTCAACCTGATCTAGTTGAAGATGTTCCTGCTCATCATGGGGGGCTGGACTAGATGACCTTTAAAGGTTCCTTCCAACCCAAACCATTCTGTGATTCTGTGATTTTTAAGACCATCTTTTCTAATAGGCTTATCAACCTAGTGAGGAAGGTTTTAAACCAGCTTTATTGGAGGATGGAGACCAAAGCACACGGAAAAGTGTGAGAATGAAGGATAAGGCAGAAATATGTACAGGACAAGCAACAGGGGACCTTTCACATTCCCCTTGAGAAGCAGGGTGACACAGGCCTATATTGTGTGCCTGCCACAAATAAATGCAGCTGACAAAGCTCAAAAAAAAAGAAGTAAACAAGTATGGAAGTGAAAGTTTTTGTGTTACCACAGAGCTGTGGAAATACAGATGTTGCGGGATAGCTTACATTATGGAAATGCTACTGAAGTGATGGACGTAGGCTCTGTTAGGAAAGACAGGCAGGGAACATGAGCCAAGGGGGATGCCCTTTGCCAAGAAACAGCTGGGACACAATTAGGTTCTACTGAGGAAGGGATGATAGGCATGCTAGAGAGATTACAAGTTAGGATCTGAGATGAGGTCAACCAAAGGGCGACAGGCTCTCTGGTCAAGAAGTTGGATGAAGGCTTCTTCCTACAGGTGACAGAAGTTTCCTGGTTGTAGCCCCTGGTTCTCAGAGGTGACTTCAACTACCTCAGTCTCTGCTGAAAGGGTCATATGACAGGGACACGGGATGACCTGGAGATTTCTGACTTGTCGGAGGCATTGCCAATGATGCAGAAGCTGGAAGGGCTGGCAAGAGGACGTGCTTTGCTAGATTTGCTATTCATGAAAAAGGACCAAGTGACCAAGGAAGAGAAGAGTTTAAGAACCTGAGGAAAGTGAGGAAGACAAGTAGTTGACTAAAGAGCCGGGAATCAAGGGAAGTAAACTTTGGCTTGCTAAGTGAGTGAGTAGACAGGTTCCTTAGGGAAGCTGCTCTGGAGGACAGCAGGACACAGAAGAGTCCTGATTGTCAGGGCCAACCACTTTAAAGCCCAAGAACTGTATCTTGATTTGCAGGCAAACAGGCATGACAAGAAGCCAGCTTGTTTGAACAGGGAATTCCAGACTGACATCAAACACAAAAAATGAAGCATATAGGAAGTGGAAGTAGGGAAAGACAACCAAAGGGGAATATGGAAATGTCACCCAGGCATCTTGGGATGGTATTAAGGAAGATCAAAGGCAGTTGACATGGGAGAAGGATATGGAGGACAAAAATAAAAGGGTTTCTACATGTAAATGACATGGTTGAGATACTCAGTGACTTCTTTGCCTAGGTCTTTATTAGACCAGGTCTGCTGCTGGGCCTCCCTCGTCTCTCTGTATAGTTGCAAATTTGGGGGGAAAGACATACTATCCCCAGTAGAGGAGAAACAAGTAAGGGATGACTTAGTTAACCTGGATATAGAGAAGTCCTTGAGACTAGATAGAATGGGTTGAAGGAGCTGCCTTCAACTGCTTGACCAGATAGAATAGGTTGAAGGAGATGCATTGTGAGACTGTTCTGTGTCATTTGAAGAGTTAAGGTAACCCTGGTGACAGAAAAAGGCAAATGTTTCAGCCATATCCCCAAAAGGCAAAGAATGATTCAGGGAACTGGAGGTTGGTCAGTCTCATCTCTGTCCCCAGGAACAAATTTCCAGGCACATGAAGGACAGGAAAGTGACTGAGAACATCCAGCATGGATTTACCGAGGTTAAATTATGCTAGACCAACCTGATTGCCTTTTTATTTCAAAGTGACTAGCTCTGTGGACAAGAGCAAGGCAGGGAAAATGGCTTACCTTGACACTAGCAAGGTTTCTGACAGTCTGACGCAGTATCTTTCCAGTCGGAATGAGGAGATATGGACTGCGTTGGTGAATTAGGAGGTGGATGAAAAACTGGCAGGACTGTCAGGTGTGAGTAATATTCCTCGGGGCCACTGGTCCAAGGGAGTTCAACAGACTGGAGGAGGGGGCTGAGAGCAAACTTAGGAATTTCACCAGTCATACATGAAGTCCTGTGCTGGGGACAGAAATAGCCCCATGCCTTAAGACGTGCTAGGGACTGCCTGGCTAGATGGTAGGCTCATATCTCCTTATATCTTGATGCAGGTTTTGACAAGAGGCTCTTGTTAAGAGAGGTGAGGAGGAGGGAAGAAGAGACAGCTAATCTTTCTGTAATATATATATATATATAAAAAAGAAAAGCAGCAAAGTAGAGGATCAATATTTGAGATATATATTTTTTGGAGAAGACGGTTTGATTTCTCTTATGTTCACTGATGTTTATAAGGCTGCAGAGTATTGGATGGAAGGGACTTCTGAAATCCTTGACTCTCAGCTACTGCTATTCTAAGCAAAAATACAATGCATTTCCAAATTATTATTTGTCAGCCACAAGCATATAGGTGACAAAGCGATTCCTGACAAAGTTTGCAGGTCTGGAGGGTTTGGCAAATTTGAGGTTATTTGCTGCTCCAGTGGTTGATGGCAGGAGTGCTTTAATACTACAGTCAGAATTTTGTGATCCTTAGCAGGATTTTTACCCATGCGAGCAAAGAATAGTCCATTCATGAGCTTTGGCAATAAAGCCGAGAAAAGGATTGTTTCTAGGGTTTAAATTACTGGCAAGAACCTTTGGCTGTTAGAACTCTAATTGTGCTATCAGTGTGAAGCATAATTTACTTCAGATTATAAATAAAACAGAAAGTCGTTCGAACCCATTGTA
This sequence comes from Haliaeetus albicilla, assembly GCF_947461875.1. Taxonomy (NCBI): domain Eukaryota; kingdom Metazoa; phylum Chordata; class Aves; order Accipitriformes; family Accipitridae; genus Haliaeetus; species Haliaeetus albicilla. Next base: position 6,050,613 of record NC_091515.1, read on the forward strand.
AGAAAGCATTACAAGACTCCGTGGAAGTGAAACTCTGGTCTGTTAAATCTGCTGCTGTATTAACAGTTACAGTAAGAATCTTGCCTCTATCACTAAGGCAGTAAAGATATATAAATATTTTAACAGGTATTTCTGTTGTGGTGCTTGGAGAAATTACTCATTGAAATACTTAAAGTGAACATGCAGGGAGTCCATCAAACTGAGTATAATACACAGTGGTTTGAATCACAAAAGTAGGAAACAATAAAAGTTTGGTAGTGCTTTTTTGAGAGGCGGTAATACAGCTTAAAACAGTTTTTTGCTCTGGCTTGCTGTAGAGCTACTCAGCAAAGAAATGCTTATCAGAATTTTATGCATAGGACTATAATGTGAAATGCATTATAAGGCTCTAAGGGTCTTATGGGACCTGTAGGGAACTCATAGTGTCACATAACTAAATGCACCCTAATGTAACTGGACGTGGGAGACTATTTTCATGCAGAATGTTTTTGACAAATTTTCTTTTTTTAATTAAATGTGGTTTTTAATTTATTTTTATTTAACAATTGAAAATTAACACATCCTCCCCTTCCTGTGGCATTTTCTTATGTTTTAGTATTTGCCAGGAAAAAAGAACCCGAACCAACTGACCTCTTTTGGCTTGGTAAGCATTAAGCAAAGCAGAAAGCATTAATGCTTATAATTCTTTAAACTCTGTAGTTTTCTACCATGTGCTTAAAATTCATACAAATCGCTCATTGTACAATTAATAGAATAGGTAACTATTACCATTAGATAGAACAGGTAACGATTATCATTTGGTTTTCTATTATTCCACTTTTTTCCCTGTTTCTCCCAAATTGTCTTCAAAACACTTCCAGAGCTCTTCTGACTCTTGTCCAAATAACTCTATTGGAGGAACAGAACTCTATATAAATGCTTCTAAGGCCCTCATTTTGACACTTCAATAGCATTAAATGACTTAAGTGAACATTGTTACACTATCATGTCAATATATAAGTGTGATACTGAGACTTAACGCCTTAGGTAGTCATATAACAAATATCAAATGATTATGGGCTTGATTAAAGTCAAATAAACATCTGAAAAAGGCCCTGATTTTTGTTTTGTGAATGTGACATCTAATAGTGCTACATTTACTGTTGGAGAGAAGAAGCAGTGATATTAAGATGCTAGGCAGGGAGTCTGTGACAGAGCCACAGATTTGGAGTGTCAGATCAGTACTTTAAACACTCTTAAGTAACTACCATAAATACCGTTCAGTTGTGCTGATACTGAAGGTTCACAGGTCTCTCAACTTTAGTTGGACATTTCTCATTTTAAAGACTCACAAGGACTGTTAAAGTACAAACCACTTTATTTCATTTTAATGTATTTTAATTGTGTTTTACACTTAAATTATACAATAGTATTGTTATCATCATAGTTGTCCTTAAGGGATGATATAAAATGGAAGAATTAAAATTATAAAAATGTCACAATTATCAGGTATGGTAGAACTTTATAGAGAGACATGATCTTTCTCAGAAATGTCTAAAGCAAGCCAAGAAAAAAAATAATAGTGAAAGAATAATGACATAAGATGATTACTCAACATCCATATTGTCACAGAATCTCTACTCTACCTTTGAAAGTAAAGGGAAAATAGGAAAATCCTTCAGCATGTTGACTTACAAACTGGGAAGCCAGTATAGAAAATTGATTTCTGCAACATTCTAATAATTCCCTGTCCACCTTCCTTTTCTTCTTTTTTTTTTTGTATGGATTTGTCACCTCAGACTTAGGACTGTTCAGTTTTAAACTATTTTCTTTAAATATTAAAGTCTATTTGGGAGAGAGATATCTTTTCCCCTTAAAAAAAAAAAGAAAAAAAAAGAAAATCACTTGTTTAAAAGCCAATTTTTACTTGAAAAAAAACAAAACAAAACAAAAAACCAAAGCAAAAACTCTACAAGTTTTGAAGGAAAGTTAATCCTCAATTTGGACCATGTGTTTTCATACCCAGACTGTAAGTTGCAATAAATTTCATTGTTTGCTAAGGTGTTATTCCTTTTTTAAGTATGAAAATACACATCTTCCCAAATGATTGTATTGCTTAGGCACAAATCGTTTTTAAGATGCAGATAGATCACTGTTGCATTAACTAGATACATGAAACTTGCTTAATATATAGGGAACATTCTCAGAGTTAAGTTTGCAGTAGGGAAGGAACCATGCCAAAAATAGCTGGGTGTCAGTAGACAACAACAACTGCTGCAATAAAACATGAGTTTAATTTTATCTTGCACCTTGGCAAGGGTAGTTCATTAGTATTTACACAGTTTTATGAAAAACTATTCAAAATAGTGCATATAACTTAGAATGGCTGGTTAAAGCGGAGGGCTAAGTAGGTAGAAGTAAACATAAGAATAGGATAAGCCAAATCAAATTTGGCTAATTGAAATTTAATTTTTAGAAAAATTATATGATGATGAAATAATGTGGAAGCATCTCAGGGCTCCAGGCTTAATTGCCAGTGGAAAATCAATGAATCCTCTGGAGAAATTCAAATTCAGATTCAACTCCAAATTGGCAATATTGTATAGAACTCAAGATAAAACTGGTAAAGGGCAGTTTGAAAGCTTCAGTTGTATTGCAGGACTTAAACGTAAGGTATAAGCTTTTTTGCGGTTACTTTTAGAACTTGTGTTCAGGATCTGATTGACATGATACGTAGAAGCTGTAAGTTGAACAATTAAATAAGCAGAAGATATTCTTTAAAAAAGGCTGTATGAGAATTATTTAAAAAATGCAATTGTCATTGCTTCTTATCAAGATACAGTAAGACCTCTGCTTTCTTAATTTAATCTATTTAAAATAAATGGCAGAACAATCCACCAATATCTTATTTGGTGAAAATTTTTAGCGCAAAATACAGTAGAATAAAATTAGGAGGTAGTTATTAGAGTTGAGCAAAGATAGACTGACTTTACCACCACAGGAAGGAAGAGATTAATCTGTGTTTAAGAGAAAAACCTGACAAGTAAAGGGAGTAGCATTTTCAGTGTAAAGAAAGGTAGACATTCCATGCTTTGCAGTGAATCACTGAACAGCAGATTAATCTATGTCCATCTATCAGGAAGACTGATGGTGCTCTGCTGCTCGTTAATACCAGGTCCTTTTTCATCCAGAGAGTTGTCTTTGTGATGTGCGTTTTATGGCTCTACAACTTTCCAAGGTTACTGTATTTATGATAGATAATAATTTGCCAATTCTGCTTCTGTTACTTGAAGTAACGGTCATTCTACCCTAAAATTACAAATGAATAGCTATCAGTATCTACAGGGGAGACTTCTAACTCATAGAAATAAATAGACAGGGAGCAGGGGGTTCTTCCAAAGGTAACCTTAATTTGCTAGCCATGGACTCATCCAGCTGGCAAATACAAATGTGAAAATAATGCTTAGCAGAGAAACAATTTCTAAATGGTTGCAAAAGTTAAATAGAAAAATGAAACAGAAGACACCCAACAAAAATCAAGCCTTGCTTCTTCTTGTTCTGGTATTCAACCTGTTGTAACAGTGTTGTCTGTATTTTTGTCATTGGCTAGCTACGTTATATGTTGTAGCTAAACCTGGTTTTGACAGCTGTGTGATCATGGACGACTGAAGTCAGTAAAAAACTGCTCATTAACCTCATCTATTTTCCCAGGTAGAAAGATTATAAAATCATCTGAATTAAATGTCTTGATAGCAATGTTGGTCAAAGTTTACGGTTGTCTTTCTCTGTTTCTGGGGGTCAACTTTAGATAATCCATGGAAGATCAAGGGCCTTGAAGACTGGAAGGCAGTCATTTTCACGAGTTGTCAAACTCCAGCTTTCTGCTCTATAGATACCCAGTCAGATTTCCCCCCCCCCGAATTCTTTTATCTTTTGATTTATTTCCAGCAATGCTATGCCAGAACCCATCACACAGTTTTCCAACTGCAGTGTAAAACACTGTAATTCAGCATCCTATTTATTTATTTATTTTTAGCCAAATGATGATAATTGTATTTTGGGTTCCAGTAGTGCCAGTGGCTTTTGTGCATCTCAGTATGAGTGGATTTTGAGTCTAAGACAAAATTACTTTATGGCTAGGGCTCTTATTTACAAGATTTAGATCCAGAGATTGTTTTCTCTCTCCAATTTTAAACAGTGTAGTTATTAAAAAAACCTCTTAAGTACTAATTTCATATAGGATATTAAGAAATTACATTCTGTAAATGTTTTGCTTGCCAAAATAACTTTTTATATAAGTCTTAAGAACAGATTGCAAATACTAGCTGGCTTCTGAACCAGATTTTTCTTTTTTTATTTTGAAGGGAAGAGGAGTTTGATTATCTGTGTTCAATCAATTAATGTATTTTCTAACTGTGAAGTATTGCACAAAAATGCTGGGTGCTTGCATCAATGTTATAAAAGTTAATACAGTCAAGTTTTTCAACAGTGATCCCTTAAAGTAACGTAGGACCCTTTTTTCCCCCATTTGTACCAGTAGTACCATTCAGGTTTTGATATCCAGTTCACTTTGGATTGATTAAGTCCTTTTCTTGCAAATCTCAGTGAAACTTGAAAAAAGCCACAGAAGTTTGGAATAAACATATACTTGTTACAGTTTACGTTATTTATAGTAGCTTGATGAAAAATGAATGAATACAAGGAAAACAATAGAAGGCTAAAATCACTGCTTTTGGTACTTATTCTTTTAATAATCTTCCTTTTTTAATTTTTTTATACTGTTTTTTAAGAAACTGAAAACACTTCATAACCTGTGATTTGTCCACCCTGTTATGCTTAGAATATCTTTATACATAAATCGTGGTTGTCAATGTTATCAGTGATGCACTTCAGCATTTTGTAAGGATTTTGCTTCCATCTCCAGCAGATACCAAAAGCAATCCATACTTGAGCTTGGCCAAATGTGTATGTTAAAGCAAATCTAAATGATGTAACAGAAAGCAAAAAAAAAAAATCAAATCCATAATACCAGATGCACTGATGATGGGGTGAAGTCATATAAGGTTATCATCAGGGTGTTACCTAAGGCTGAATGCATGGCTTTGGGACATATTTTGCTTCTAGTTGGCTAATAATGTTCATGGCTGTGTCATTTATCATAGAAAAAATTAGTTTCAGCCAGTCTGAAGATATTTACAGTTTTGAACAAAATTCAACTATTCTTACATGAGTACTTCTTTTTTTAAGTGCTACCTTTAGATTTGGCCACCAAACTAAAAAATCAATTATTAGGAAAGCACTGGAATCTTGTATAGTCTTTTCCACATTTCTACTGGTAGCTTTGTACTTAATATAAATTTGTCTGTGATAGAATACAACTTTCCCTTGGTGTCAGTGTTCAGTGTTGTAATGTTTGGGACGGATGGACTATGTTTCTTTTGCAGCATTCCCTGCTAGACTAAGTTGCTCCTTTGTTATTCACGTATGGGATTACTCTCCTGTCAGTTTACATCATTATTAGCATCTCTGTGAAGAGCATACCTGTGCAATAAGGATCCTTCCCCAGAATATCAGACTCAAATATGGCAATCGTTCTTAATTCAAAATCTCCCCATTTCAGAGTTTTTAATGAACTGAACATGGATGAAATTGAGGCTTTTTTGTCATACCATAGATTATCTAGAGAAACAGATAAAAAAGAAATAAAAATAAAACTACTGTTCATTTCAAACTATAATAATTCTTACACAGTTGAGAGGAACTAGAATGTTTTCTGTCTGCTGTCCAGAACAAACTGAAAACACTTGGGGTTTCCTAAGAGCAGTTTACAGACGATACTGGACTGAGGTTCAGCAAATACAGGTGCTTTGTCTGTGCAAAGGTTATCTTGCCTAAGCTCATCTCTTCAGAGCAAAGGAGGTTGTCGACATTTTTAAGAAAATCTATAGCAAGCTAAAGTCCGTGAGGGAATCATAGCTTTAATTTGAAGCAGCTGGGCAGCCTGAAAAATCTATTTGCTTTAACAAAAGACAGAAAAATATGCTAATACTAAGGCATAAGGCTTGACATGGGGTGCTGAAACCCTACAGCAGTTTATAAACCAAGCCTGCAAAAAAAATCAATGACTTAGCCCTAAGTGTTCAAATCAGTGTATATGGGTCTTAGTCATATGAATCCTAACAGTCAATAGGATTTCCATATATCCTCAAACCATGCTTTGAAAATGCATTTCTTATCCAGCGCTGTCTGAAGCTGATGGGGCAAAAAAAATTCCTCTTGATTTTACTGTGCAATGAATAGGACACTTATGCAGAGCATATCTTTTCCAGGCAGCATCCCTAAAAAATCCATTATAGGACAGCCACACAGATATTTTAGCAGGGAAAAAAAGATTAGAGTTTAAAAGCAAAAGTGACAGGAGCTTTTCTTTGACATACAAGGAAGGGTTTTGTTAATGAAAGGGTGTTTCCTAGGCCAATGCAAAAGTCGTAATGAGTATTTAAGAGTAACAAGTATGGTACATACAGCAACTAAATCATACAGATTAATTACTAGGTTATAAGAAACTTTTCTGTTTTCCATTAGACAATGAGAAAGGGAACTAATGATACCCATTTATAAGGATGCAGAATTCCTTTAAGAAAGAGAGAAATTCTGTTCTCTCTTCTGACAATTTATATCCTGCCAGTGTTTTTCATTATTGCTGTTATTCTAGGGGGGAAAAAAACACTTTTTTTTTTCCTGTAATAAAAAAAAATAAATATGGAAATACTCTGTTCTTGCAGATGTTTAATGGGGTTTGATTCTTATTGTACTATGCCAGTTCTTTCACAGTTCGTGGGAGGTAGTGGGAAGGATGTCTCTGTAAGCATTATTCAGAGAAGCTCACGTGGCAGAAGACTTGCCATGCTTCCGTGCTTGTCCTATGTGTATCACGATTGCATCCAACCCCAATTCTGTAGCTTACTAATTTGTTAAGTCAGTGTTCAAAAAAAATCAGCTTCCCAATCACTAAACACCTGAACATGTAATTTAGCACATCTGGCTGATATATTTTTCATCAATCAATTATTGCCCTGCTAAATGACACCAGGTTTGTTTGACAAATTGAATGTAACATCATCACTATATAGTTAATAGTTTTCTCCCCCAGCATTTGCGACCCTTGCAGATTTATTCTTTCTGACTGAAACAGCTACAGGCTCAACCTAAAATAGCAAAAAGCAATTTGAAAGTTAGGGACATTCCCAGCGAGTGCCTGCAGTTAACATTGAATGAATTCTCAGAAAAGATTAAGAATTAACCACTACAGATGTATTGGGCTCCATCTGGAAAAGCCGCATTCACAGTTGCTGGGAAAACAAAACAGACTGAGAATATTAAAATAAGGAATAGGGACGTGTTTTCTTTTATTGACTGTAGATATCTACAGGAGTTTGTCTCCTGATCTCCTTTGATAATCTAAAATTAGGTTAAGAGGAATCCTACCTTATGTTCCTAAAATTGTGTTTCAGAACACTACCATCCATGTGGCAACCAACCATGACACAACTGAAAACACGAGACACTGCCTTAAAACCAGGTCTGGGACCGTGTCTTAACCACAGGTAAACAACTGCTTTCTCTCTCCACCCATCACATATATTGCAAAATTGCACTTGTGTATAGCAGAGGTGGCTCCTTCTTCCCAACTCTTCTGCGCTATTCTATAGCTTGGGGGAATCGGGATTCAAACTGCAGCTTCCAAGTTCCTACAGAAGTTCTAGATTCTGCTGTAGGGTCTAGTACAAAAATGTAAGTAGCTGCAGTGTCCTCTGTTATTCCTCACCCTTGCTTCATCTGCTTCCTCTCTTCTGGAAGGAAAGGCCATGAAATTGTCTCACCTCCAAATGAAATTAGAACTCTAAATCTGTGCAGTTATTGTTTATAATGGAAGATGCTGTAAAGAAAATAAGCTTGTTTGTCAGGGACTGAAAGATGTTGCCACGATGGTTTACAAGTGCAAACTCAAGATTGTGCTAGGCTTTTAGTTTGGATTAATTAGGGACACAGATTTACAGGAGAAAGTAAAGATCCATTTCCACTAATATTTAGTACCAGTTGCCTCTCTTGGGCAATAACAGTCACCACTTGTTTTACGTACATATTGTTCTGCTTTGTTATGTAACATTTTTCTACACTTGTACGTTTTGAATCTAATTCTCTCTACAACTCCCATAGTAAACTCACAGCTTTCCACCTACACAAGGAACAGTATTTTATTCTTATCTTTTAAGCAGTTGTATTCTTTATACATTCCACATTTCCTGTAGATGTACTTCTCCAAGGAAATTAGGTAAGTGTGTATTAGAAGTACTCTCTTATAGATCCCACAAAGCATTTCTGTTTTGGGTGGATAATCTCAAGATACTAGAATACCTTGTGTAACACCGAACTGAGTTATTTTGTAGTGATCATTTCCCTATTTGCATTCTTTACCATTTCCAATTCCTTAAACATAATGATACAGCTAAAATGAGATTTTCCCTTTGAAGGATAGGGGGGAATATATATACCTGCAACCTTAACAGAATTTTATAGGCTATTTGCATCTTAGTTTAAGACACAATGGGATGAACATGCATGGAATAAGCATAAAAGGGCATGGTAAGAGCATGCAGGTGGAACTGGGAAGACAAAGATGAGTTACCCCTCGCATGCACCCTTCTGCATGTTCTAGCTTCGATTGTGATGATTGTGCTGTGTGAACACCCAGGCAAGAATCTGATATACCAAAATACTAATTCACCAGCAGAATGAATTTGGGTCTGAGTAGGAGATAGGAGAACAGCATATCATGTTACTGATTATGTTATTTGCTCAGAGCTGTAGCAAGAATTTACTGCCTAAGTATCTGCTGAACTGCATGTTGTCTTGTTGTCTTGTTGTTGCTTTACACTACTAAAAATGATACATAGGGAGAACTGGAAGTCACAAGGGTGAACGCTGACCCAGGCTTCAGCAGCTACTAATAATTTGGGATGTCATGATTTTTGATGTTTTTAGCCTGAGCTGACACCCGAGTTTCTGAAAATCTTTCTGTACCAAACCCCCAAACTGTTAGATGAGGAATAGTTAGCCACTGAATATTCACTTTGTATTTGTCATTATGCTTAATGAAAGGAAGGACGGAATGCAACATTCTGGGAACTCATTTTCTTATATGACTGCAGAGATTCAAGATTTGATGCCTATTTCCTTTGTGATGGCGGGGAATGCTGGCTTTCAGCTGGTTAACTGCAATCCATTTATTCTGCTTGAATGCCAATCACTGAAGGATTTTTGCTACAAGTGTACATCGCATTTTGCACCTTCTATCATCGTGTTATTTAATGCATGTTCTCTACACAAGGAAATGATGCTGAACGTGATGTCCAGCTTATCACATCAGTATCATTCATATCCATGTCACCAGTGATAATAAAAATCTAGACTTCCTGACAACTCTATGCTATCTCAGAAAAATGGGGAACAAGGAGCTGGAGCCTAGTACACAGAGCATTTAAGAAGCGCAGTATCACTATGATTATCTGAAACGGTGATAGTGAGTGTAAATGTGCTTTTTGATGCAATGCAGGTGGAAAGGCATGAGTCTGTAGCTAGACTGATGTAAGCCCAGTAGAATACTGTGCCAGGAGTGGTGATTATTTCTACAGAAGTTAAGGAAATATCCTGTGTAAATGGAGTACAACTGCTGGGTGAAGTTTTGGAGGTTTGCTGAAATGAGTTTGAATTTACATGCTGCCAAGGTTAGGTGGCAGCTGGCTGAAGTATTATCTCATTCTTAAAGCAGACATATTCTCCTTCTGACTCTGCCAGTTCATGGCAAGATACTGCTACTTCTAATATTACTAATAGTACCTGAATTCTTTGAAACCACCAGCTGGAATCCAGGGCTCATACTTGGCTAACTGACCCAACAAGTAGGTCGGAGCTGTGTTCTTACAAAACTGTCCTGTCAATCCTATTTGCCTGCATATGTGACAGAATGAGTCATGCACTTCACTCATAAGAGAGAAACAACAATACACTTTATTGATGTAACGAAGTTCAATGGTAAATGCGACAGTGGTTTAACAAGATGTGATGGCAAGGTACACTCAATTATTTACTGCATAGAGGACAGGGTCAGTTGCTCTCTACAACTACCTGAAAGGAGGTTGTAGTAAGGTGGGTACTGGTCCCTTCTATCAAGTAACTAGTGATAGAATGGGAGGAAATGCCTTCAAGTTGTGCCAGGGGAGGTTTAGATTGGATATTAGAAAAAATTTCTTTACTGAAAGGGTTGTCAGGCATTGGACCAGGCTGCCCAGGGTAGCGGTGGAGTCACCATCCCTGGAGGTGTTCAAAAAACACGTAGATGTGGCACTTCAGGACATGGTTTAGTGGGCGTGGTGGTGTTGGGTTGACGGTTGGACTCGATGATCTTAAAGGTCTTTTCCAACCTAAATGATTCTATGATTCTATGACTCTAACTGTCAGGGAGACCCTGCCGTTGAGTCATGAAGCTCAGAAAAGACCCCCTTGCTTTCTAAACTCCTTCTCAGAGAGGAGTCTAGGTGTGGCTGGATCCATTCCTAGTCCCAGACATGGTCAACAGTTTATGTCTAAAGGGTTATATATGTGCAGTCAATGCTTTACATCACTTAGCTAAGATTTCAAAGACTAGCATGCTATTAATCACTTACTGAGAATCTGTTGCAGCAAGGAATCTCTCAACCTCAAGGAGTAACCTTGAGAGGCATCCCTACTCAAGGGGAGATCCTGGCATGCAGCCTGCTGCCGTGCAGGATTGCTCAGCGGGCCCTGGGCTGTCCACTATTTATTGGAGTAAGATAATTGATTCATAGTCATGTTTGCATACTAGCAAGAAGTCTAGCTCATGGTTCCAGACAGCCCTTGGCTACCATGTTGCCCTCCATCCCCCAAAGTCCACGGTAGGATGGATGCAGCCATCACAACCCTCACTGGTGGTTATGGCTTAAGCGGAAGGCAGAGGAGGAGCACACCACACACTCCTCCCTGTGACTATAGTCAATTCATCTTACCTTCTCAGAGTGGTGGTATGGTCACCTCTTGCCTCTGTGCCATAAATAGTATATTGATGGTTTATGTGCTCATAGATCCATGGTAAGCAGATAGTGAAGCACTGCTATTTGTTATTTGTTAATTTGTATTTTTTGGGTGGTTGAAGTTAGTTTTTTTATCATGTACCAAACCTCTATATACAACATAATTATAAGCAATAAACATATTAAAATCAGCAAAATCACAACTGGTTGAAGCATAAGATTAAACCCTCCTGTTGCTGTTAGTGACCATCCAAGAAGAGCTTCCCACCAATGGTGTTCTCCATCCTTCTTCACCTTTTCCAAGGCATTGTGTATCCCTTCTGTATCACGATGAATGGTGATTAGAGTTTTGTGTCCATTGTTTTGGACACATTCCAGCAGTTGACATAGGTCATCGTGTTGTAGTGGTTTCTTCACCAATGTAAGATTCATTCCGATGGGGGTAGGCAATAAACTTTGACTCAATGTATAATTAGATTGTAACAATTGGTAAGACGTAACAGGAGCTGCATAATTAAAGTCGCATCCCACAACTTTAGTAAAGTTACAGATATTTGAGTGATTGCTTGTATCTACAGTAATGTTATCTATGAATATAAAATCACAATGGTTTCTCATACAAAAACATCCTTCTCCAATATATACAAGTACAGTTTCAGGGGTTTCATTGGGATGTGTTTCAAAATGACAAATATTTTGTTCAGTGTTAAGACAGAAGTCTTGGGCTTTGGTGTTACTCTCACAAATAAATCCTTGTTGTTCTCATACAATGCGTACATTAACATCAATTGTTTGCCATGTTTCCGTTTCGTTGGGCCCATACGCTATGTTCTAATGGATTGAGATTAGCTCCATTGTGATTTAATCCTAGTGCAAAGATTGGGTATATGGTATATACCGAAGCATTGTGTATTGTTAAGACAAAAGCCGCAGCCTTATTGTTGCAGGGGTCATAAAAGTGAAATAGACTGAATACCACCAAGATTGGAATTCTTTTTCAAATTTAGTTGCATTATCCCAAATTACCTTTCGAATTTCAGTGGGTAAGGTGCCCTTTTCACCTTTTCTTATAATTGCTGCTACCATAGATTGCATCCACAGATGAGTGTGGATACAACTAAGAGTTAGAAAAACATTACCTTGGGCTGCATCAAGTGCATCCACAATCAGTTGATGGTCCCTTTCATTAATTCTTTCCCATTGAGACAGTATATCAGGTAAGAGCCATTGGTTAGTTCCCAATGCTAATAGAGAAGACCACAGTGGGTGTAAGCAGCATTGTTAGGGTTTGAAGTAGTAACCTGAACACACCACTTCCATTTGCCATCTTGTGGGGTGCTTCAAGACAAAATAGAAACTTGTTTTGGCAGGGAGAGTTTGAACAGGTTACCCTGTTAAGAAGAAGGAGAAATCCATCGTGCACTAATTCTTTGTTTTGCACTGCTGCTATTGGGAGTTTCCCAGGGAAGTGGGCCACGAGGTTTAGTTAAGATCATAGGCACAGTACCTATGGATGCTAGATTGACTATCGCAGGCTGTCCTGGCTCTAATGTCAGATATTCTCTTTTCCCAGTAAGTGGAGCGCTAAACTCAGTTTTTACAAAGAGTGCTTGGCTTACAGGTCTTCCAGTAGGCCCATATTGATTATTTAATTGATGGAGTACTTTGGGAGGTCTCCTCTCCCACTGAGTCTCATGTGGTTTGAGATTCCTTTTCAATAAGCCATAAGCTCTTTCATCCTATTTGCTTGAGGGTACTATGGCGTGTGGAATACCCATTTAATTCCCTCATTTTGCCCAATCTTGCACTTCCTTACATGAAAAATGTGAGCCATTACCACTTTGGATAACATCAGGAGTAGGGAGATTTGAGAACTAAAACAATAGCCCTCGCACTGTATTTCGCCCATCGGCTTTCCAGTGCTTAATCACCACAAGCATGCTGGAAACTACTCCCACCCCTGTGAGGATCTACTGATATCCCGCAGAGGATTCCAATGGTCCGATATAATCAATTTGCCATGTAGACCATGAAGTTTTCCCTTCATTGACATGTATGTGGCAGGTAAACCCACCCTGATAGAGAGTGAAACTTCTTGGCTACAGGAAAGAGAAAAAAACTAGAAGCCACATTTTGGGGGTAGAGCCACCCCGCCTGCACAGCGGGGTCGTTACGACTGCCAGGTACACACTTCGGTCAGGAATAAGGAAGCGTTTGCCCTCCATCAGTGAGGACTAACCTGACTATTTCACCACTGTTTTGGGTTTGTGTGGTGGGGTTTTAGTAGTGGGGAGGGGGCCGCAGGGCCGGCTCCTGTGAGAAGGTGCCAGAAGCTTCCCGAGCTCCGAGTCAGACCAGCCGCTGGCCCAGGCCGAGCCCATCAGTGATGGTGGTCGCGCCTCTGGGAGAACAGATTTCAGAAGGGGAACCTGCGGTGAGTAGGGGATTGGGATGTGAGAGGAACCCCTCTGCGGACGCCGAGGTCAGTGAGGAAGGAGGGGAGGAGGAGCGGGGGAGCAGGGGGATGGATGCCCCCCAAGATGGCCGCCGCTCCCTGGGAGAGCCCGCGCTGGAGCAGGCCGTGACTGGAGGCCTGCGGCCTGCGGGAAGGCCCCACGCCAGGGAAGCTCATGGAGGACTGTCTCCCGCGGGAGGGACCCCCCGGTGGAGCAGGGGCCGAGTGAGGAGTCCTCCCCCTGAGGAGGAAGGAGCGGCAGAGACAAGGGGGGAGGAACCCACCCCAACCCCCATTCCCCGTCCCCCTGCGCCGCCGCCGGGGGGAGGAGGGAGAGGGAACCGGGAGTGGGGCTGAGCCGGGAAGGAGGGGGGGGGGGGGGGGGAAGTGTTCTAAGATTTGGGTTTACTCCCCATTATCCTTGTTTTGATTTGATTGGTAGTAAATTAAATTGATTTTGTTTCTTCCCCAAGTTGAGCCTGTCTTTTGCCCGTGACCATAAGTGGTGAGTGATCCCTCCCTGTCCTTGTCTCGACCCACGAGCGTTTCTTTACATTTTCTCCTCCCCATCTCACCGGGGGGGAGGAGTGAGTGAGCGGCTTCGTGGTGCTTCGTTACCGGCTGGGCTTAAACCCCGACAACCACAGACCAGACTGGAGAAGGGTATAAAGGGAGCCCCGCCGGAGGGCACATCGAGTCCGTCCCCCTCTGAGCAGCGGGTCTGCAGGCAGGGACTCTCCCCTTGGGCCGGGACACAGCCCAAGGTAATTCCTGCAGGTTGCGATCCCTCGTTTTTTAGGTAAGTAAGTGATACGCGCGTTTTGGGTTACCATTTCTGAAGCTTCAGAATTCTGAAGTCGGTTGTGTGGTATTAATTTGCCCTTACATCACTGAACCTGTGGTTTGCTAATGTTGTCGGAGTCCTAAACGTTTTTGATTGAAGAATAAATTTGTTGAATTTAACACCTGTTTAATTTGGTTGTGTGAGCCTCCGTGACAAGGTAGAGGTGGTGCTTTAGCAGGGTGATCTGTCTGTAATTTGAATCTACCCTGGGGACGGTCTGTAAGGATAGTTTCACAAATTTTTCTATTTATAGGCCAGGCTTTACTCTGTGCAGCAAAGTGCTTCTTTACCTGCGTGGCCCAGGGCTTGATGTAACCATTCTCCTAATCTGTACCACTCAGGATTTAAGGTGATTTTCCTCATTTTAGTTAGCTCATCTGCTTTTTGATTCCACTTTGTGGCTGGTTGATTATCCTTAGCATGAGCTTTTACCCATCCCATCTTGGAAGGGTGTTTTCCTGGCTGTATCAATAATAATTGCCAGTCTTTGTTTCTCCAAAGTGAGGATCTATTTACTTCCTAATTCCAAGATTTCGCACTGACAGAGCCACTGCGTGGCACCGGCCCACACAGCAGAAGAGTCTACGTACATGATTTTTGCTCCATTCTGTGCTGTCGAAACAACTGCTCTTATTTTTCCTACTTGTGCACTGTCTTCACCTTCTCCTACTTTTTTGCCGGTGGTAATATCTAATGCACCAGGCTTATATTGGCATTTACGGTTTACCCTTTTTGCTGAAGCGTCTGTCAACCAAATGTTTTCTGTTGGTGTAGGCTCAGTTAGGGGCGGTGCATCCTGAATGAGTGAAGGTTTAAAAGGCTGTTGTAACGCTGAAGGGCCTGCGTTTATGGGCATTCGCAATTTGGAAACGTTACTGTGTCCTTCAATTAATTTTATATTTTCTGCAACCCCTGTTAGGTAGGCCTACCATTTTCTGATAGTGGTGTTTTGTGCAATTCCTTCTGGGGGAGCAGTCCCCTTTCAAATTACTTCAAGTAAATTAAATGGTCCTCTAGTTTGCACAGGTTGTCCCTGATGTATTTTCTCAACTTGTTTAACTGCTTGGACTAAAGAGAAAAGTCCCTTTTCCCCTTCAGGGTATCGTTGTTCTGTTTCTTTAAATGCGATTGAGCTAAACAATAAAGGTCATTTTGGCCCATCAGGGCCAGTTCAGAACAGGTTACGGTAATTAGCGTGTTCAGCGAAGCCCAGTTCAGCTATAATAGGATCGCGGGAAGGTACTGGTCCCAGTGACTGGCACGTTTTTAATTCCTAAATTGAGAGTTCTGACCGCCTCTTTATGTTCTAATTTGCACTCCCAGGGTTTGCCTTTCTTTTAAGAGTGAGTATAATGGACGGGAAATGATAGAAAATCCATGTACATGCATCCTCCAATGTCCTAAAGTTCCCATTAATTGTAATTCCTTCCTTGATTGGGCATTTGCAGCTCTTCAGTTTTTCTTAACCTGTCTGGAGGAATCACTGCACTGCCTGCTGTCTGCCAAGTACCTAAAATTTTTACTTCTTGGTCCCTGACGTTTTCCGGGTGGAATACCAATTTCTGTTTCGTTTAGTGTTTGCCATACTGGTGCTGCCGCTTCCCCCACCTTCTCAGGGGAAGTTCCTCCAACCAGAATATCATCTATGTATTGGTACAGTTTCACATCTTGGGGGAGCGAGACTGTAAAAGTTCAGCAACTGCGGCGTGAGTAATCGTGGGTGAATATTTGTACCCCCGTGGGAGTCTGTTAAAGGTATATTGTATTCCCTCCCAAGTGAAAGCAAACTTCTCTTTAATCCTTCTCCTTCAAGGGAACCATAAAGAACCTCTCTTTTACATCTACCGCCATCATCCATGGGGGTGCAGCTCCTTGCAAAGCAGCTGTTCATGGGACTGTATTAGCATCCAGGCACCGATAATCAATTTTTAAAGGCCACCTCCTGCAGCAGAAATCGGATATTGGTGGTACCTCGGTCATTTTTTAATGGGGAGGGGAGCTGAGGGATTTACCCATCCAGCCAGGGCTGGGGCGGGGGGGGGGGGGGGGATTGAGCCAAAGGACCACCCGCTGCCGTTCCTCAGGTTCAAACCTCGAAACCTAGAGGTATTTTCACGGTGATCTTTAATTGCAAGGCGAGTAGTCGCCCCGGGCTTCTCACCCCCGTAAATTGGCAGTTTGACACACATCACCTGCTCCGTTCACACCGGTCAGTTTAACTCTTTGCCGTCCGGATGACACGCCAAGCTTCTTGGCATCTTGTAGTGTTGGTATCGCAATCTGTGCTCCTGTATCTATTAAAAACTTCACCAGTTGTCCCTGAGGACCAACTGGAATTTAAAATGTATGGGCCATCATCACTTACCCACTGATAAGCCTCCACTTTCCAGACAGACTGGCCCAATTGCCCTCTGGATATCACTCGGGATTTTTGTTTCATGCCATACAATTCCTGCCCAAGGGGGATGAAGAGGTTGTCTCCCTGTCTAGGGACTGGCGCAGGAGGAGTTGAAATACGCTCCTTATCTCGATATGCAGCTTCTAAACGGGTACTTAGCATCTTGCAGGTAACGCCTTGCCTTTTTCCATCTTTTGTGCGGGGGGGGGGGGGGGGGGGGGGGGGGGGGCAATTGCTTTTAAGTGGTGTTCAGCGACTTCCCAATTATGGCAATTGTCATGAGCCCATTATTTGGAGAAGCTGTCACTGGACTCACTCCTTGCCTCTGAATAATCGGTGATACTACTTGCCGTCCTGCCGACTATGCCAGTTTGTTGTGGAATGAGTCATGCACTTCACTTGTAAGAGGATCAACAATGTACTTTATTGATGTAACAAAGTTCAATGGTAAATGCGACAGTGGTTTAACAAGATTCGATGGCAAGGTACACTTGATTATTTACTGCATAAAGGACAGGGTCAGATAGCTGCCAGGGAGACCCTCCCATTGAGTCATGAAGCTCAGAAAAGACTCCCTTGCTTTCTAAACTACTCCTCAGAGAGGAGTCTAGGTGCGGCTGGATCCAATCCTAGTCCCAGGCTTGGTCAACAGTTTATGTCTAAAGGGTTATATATGCGCAATCAATGCATTATATCACTTAACATGCTAATCTTTGAAACCTTAGGTATTAATCATTTACTGAGAACCTGTTGCAGCAAGGAATCTCTCAACCTCGAGGAGTAACCTTGAGAGGCATCCCTACTCAAGGGGAGATCTTGGCATGCAGCCTGCTGCCATGCAGAAGAGCTCAGTGGGCCCTGGGCTGTCCTCTATTTATTGGAGTAAGATAGTCATGTTTGCATACCAGCAAGAAGTCCAGCTCATGGTTCCAGACATGAGTAGGATGGATGCAGCCATCACAACCCCCACTGGTGGTTATGGCTTAAGCGGGGGGCAGAGGGGAGCACACCACCACAGCATAGTGGCAAAGTTGCAGTAGGGCAAATGGAATCTGTCCCAACAGCCAGTATTCAGTGGTTCATTATGTTCCCCTGCAAGATGTGAGTTACATGATTAAGTTCCTAAATTCTTTAGAGAGCTGTGGAGCTGGAATGACACTTCTGGTTCTTTTTCTCTTGCATTTTTGATGGTGTAGAGTGCTGGCACCATAACTGGAAGTGCCCTGTATACCTCTCTTTTCCCTGAATTGCTTATGGACTGAAAGTAAAGGGCTTCTTCTATGGTATAGGAAATGTGATTTCAAGAAGGTTCAGAACCGTAATGGAAAAAAGGCTCTTTGAACAAAATGAGTTGTAGCTATTATGGCATTTTTAAAAGAAATCACTTTTTTCTGGTGTGTTATAGGCCCACTGTAAGCATGCTGATTAGATGAAGAAACTGAAGAGAAATACCTGGAGTGAAACAAAAATGTGGAGTGTTCAGATTGCCTTGTTGTCCAGACCACAGTGTTTCTGGGCATGATAAACACTATGGGAAAATTCTGAACAGGCCACAGAAGCAATTACTTTCCAGTTGCCCTGGGAATAAGTAGTGTTGGGTACTGATTTTCTGGCATATATGCAACTATGGCATTTAGACAATCTGGATTTTTAGCTATGAAGGATCTAAATCAGCCCTCTCTCCCTCCTTCTCCCTGTCTTCTGTTTTTCTGTCGTGTCCTTCTCTGTCTTTTTCTTCCTTTCTCCTTTGGTTCTTTCTCTCTCTCTTATTTTCTTCTATCTTCATCTATGTTTTTTCCTTAATAAGCCAAACTGCCTGTTCTTTCAGCTGAAGTTGGAATTGTGGTATTTCTGAAATACTGTTTGGAGGGATTGTTGCCATTCACACTGCAGCAAGCTCAGAAACACAGTACTGACTCTAATGTTACTTTACCATAGTGTTTCTTCTGCAAGTACTTTCCAAATTCCTTTGCAAATTCTAGTTATTATTGCTACTACTGTTATGTTGATTAATAGACATAAACATAGACTTGTATGCCCAACCAGAGTGGCAGTGAAACATTATAGGAGTGTTGCTATAGGGGACGCTTTTCAGCCCTCGAGGGATGTTATTTAAAATCGGGGCTTGTCATACGTTATGTTAGGCCATATGCTCTGACTGCTCGGTGGACACTGTTCAGCACTGGTGCATAGCCTCCAGTGTCAGATGCAAAATGAAACTCCAGTTTGAAATCTGTACCTGTCATGTTCTCATGTGTTTGGGTCCCTGAGCGCTTCAGGTAATTCCAGAGACACCTGTTTGCTAGAAATCTTTAAAAACAGTTTCAGACTATGAAAGTGCTATAGAGGTGTATGATTTATGGATGTGTCTGACTTGTGTCTTTATTAGGAGTTTTAAGTGCTTGAAGTAAACGTGCTGTAAATTTGGAACTGTTTGTGGACACTGAGATGTATTTTCTTAAGAAGGACATGATTGTGAAGTGTTAATACTTTCCTCTTGCAATAATCAGTGGCTTGTATTGGTTTGGCTGGTTTTATCCCAGAACAAGATTAAAGGAAAATGAGGGTAAAAGTGGTTTCATGCTAGCTTAAAAGCCATCCAGGTTTCTCAGAGACTTTCTGACTGGCTTCCTGAAGTAGATTTCTCCAGTCTGAGGGTTTTACTAAAATACAATACTTCTGAAAGACTCCTGACGCAGTGTCAGGTAGCCATGAAACAAGGAGTTAAGGAAAACCTACATGATTTTTCTTCTCCTAGAGACCAAAATACCATAGGTATTACTACAGGACTTGCTACCAATTTCTTCCCATTGGTAAAAGATTTTCCACTGAGTTGATTTACTGGGGTTTTGGCAGCTTTGGATGAGCTATCCAGATCTAAAAGCTGTGTAACAGGTTTAGTCTTAAATAGCATCACAAATGCTGTTACTGCAATAGGCCATGCGATATTTTTGTGAAGTGGAAAGGGTCTCTCCCTTTGCACTCAACAAGGAATATGGGACACCTGGTGCTAAAGCTTTAACTGGATGCAAGGTGTAAACAAAAATGTTTTTTATTTTGCATTTGATAGCATCAGACACCTTGCAGCTCTCTGTCCTTTTTCTTTCAGGTAGAATTTTCTTAAAAATCCATGTTTTATGCCAATATTACATAAAGAATTTTGCAATTACTGTATTTTTCCTTTTTCTGAAAAATATTAAAACCTTCTTTTTCTGGAGATGGCATTATATACCCTTGTCAACATCTCATAAAGCACTGTTGTACTGCAACAGTGAAGCTGTTGTACCCCAAATTGCCATCCCTACCCATGGATCCAGTTTTATCTTATCACTTTTTCCAGGTTTGTTGAATATTTGCATCTGCTAGTTCTTTGAAATTTATGAAATTGGGTAATCCAAGGGTTGTGGTGAGAGGAGAAAAAAACCCACCAATTATTAATTGTCACCAGGAAAACTTCCCTGTCCTTCCCTGCTCTCTTTGTTTCTTAGGTCTTAGAAGTGACACTAGGCAGCGACATTACTGATTAAGATAGAAACAACTAAATGGGATGACAAGGACAACAAGAGCAGAAGACAAAGTTGTTATAAAATGCAGAGGAACTGACTGCAAGGGAAGCATAAAAGCACAAGGCAAACACTTCGCAAGGCTAAAAAAAAGTAAGCCAAAATAGAAAAATCGTGGAAGTGATCTGTGGTAAATTCAAATGGGTGCCATGTCCATTTTTTGACCATTTACCATAGAAAAACTGTCAACTTCATGGTGTGCTAGAGTATGTTTGTTGTTAAAACTGGGTGGTGTAATGTTTATGAAAGCATAATATCTGTATTGGAGTTAGGGAGTGGCTGTCATCAAAACATGTCTCTCATGCAAGTCTCTGCTGTAGTTGGTTCCGCACAATAAATTGCACAGTTCTGTGACCTTACTAGCCCACAGAGGATCGGTCTGCCTCTCTGTCTTGTCGTCTATCACTTAGGATGACTTGTGAAATGAATACTTTTTTAATAAGGGATTTGTAAGGCCTTCATTCTAGAAATACTGACACCAACAATTAGCATTAAATCTCACTGTTAATAAATGATTCATGCTAATGAAGGTATGCAGAATCGTACCAGCTGGAGACCTGGCACTTCATTTCCCCAAACAGTTCAACCTGACAAATAATATAGTTCCTCCTTGTTCTCCTGCAAAGTCCTCTCTAAGAATTTTGCTGGAATATGAGATCAGGAAATGGTTTTGCCTTGGGTTAATGAAGCCCTGAACATTGATCTGAAGCACATCACCTTTCAGACTGCTCCAAAATCTGGCAATTCTGGAAGTCTAGGAGTGTAGTGGTACACTGCACCTTCAAGGAGCCAGGATGATGTGAAACCTCAAAGTGAACAAAGTTTGTGCCCCATTTGACAGCAAAAAGGGGAAATAAGAGTGGGGGCTCAAATGGAAGGATTCCTAGACTTATAAATTATTTTTGTGGTTTGAAAGTTCTTTGGGTTGAGCCTTTAAGCCCCTTTACCCTTCTCTTCATTCCAATAAGAGTGCCAAAGGAAAAAAAAAATAACAGAAATCCAGAGCAGTGTGATGCTCATAAGGTCACATTCAAACCTGACCATTGCAGGTACAGATTTTAGTTTGAATAAAAATAAATGTTCTGAGAAATTATCGTTGTCAGATGTATGATGCCTTCTCAGAAAACTTCCGTCTGGCTTAAGTAAATACCTCGAGGACTCGCTATCCTCTTTTTCCGCACTAGGGTATGTGCCTGCACACACACGTCCAAGCACACACACCGTCTCATTATAATTTTGTTGAAGAGTATATTGAGACAACATCAGTGCAAAAGTCTCCTGTGATTATGAATGATTTTGAGGAAGCAGTGTGATGCCAGTGATTGTTCTGGAGGATATTAATTCATCAGACAGATCTCTGTTACTATTCATCAATTTGAAGAAAAGTGGGTAGACAGGGGAAGCCCAGATGGTTTGAAGAACTGCATGACTCAGACTCCACTTCCAGTTTTCCCAGTTTATGATTATTCTTACCTCACATAAACCAAATCCAAAGTCCAGGAAAAAGAAAGAAAACCTGGGTTTTTATCACTGAAATCTAATCCTGCCCAAAGATTGGGGGAAGTAACAAGCAACAGGGAAATTAGATATCCTTCTACGACATGCTTCAGTGAATTCTGTGCAAACAAGTAACAGGGTAGTAGATGAAATAAAGATGTCATTTCAGTCATGAACTGGATAAGATTCTGTGGATAGAACATTAGAAAGATTTGTGAGAGAAATTTTATAACGATTATGTATGATACCCACATAAAATAAACTATATTGAAAATATTAATAGCTGAAGCTTTGCGTATGAATGAAAAAGAACAGCAAGTCATAAGGAACCACTCATACTGCCAGTGGTTTCGGAAAGAAAATGAAGCCCATCTGAAAAATAAAATGTGATAAGAAAACATCCATTTGACATTGTCTTCGGTACAACAGGATGTGAGGCAATCACCATCTTGTAAAGTGCATTGGTAAACAAATTGTGATTAATTGGACAGTCTTTGACAGTATCGGTCTTAATTGTCTGCCTTTAATTTGAGGTTTCCAAAGATTCAGAACTGTAGAAAATCAAATCTCCTTAGGTTCCAGTGGGCTGTCAATTAAATTTGACTGATTAAACTCACCGTTATCCTATAAAGATAATCCACAATTAATTGCTATACTGTGCAAATTGCAGCAGGACAAGAATAGTGTACAGGCTTAGGGAAATGTATGGTAATGCGTACCCATGCTCTCCAGGCACCTGAATCTCAATTTTAATATTCCCAATGTCCTTCCAATGTCAGACTTAGTGATTTTTATGGGACTCATTATAGTGCATTTCTGCTGCAATTGGAAGATTCTTTAGCATGGTTCATGGCCCATACCTGCCAGATGAATCACTATTACATATACATGAGAAGAAAAAGAAATGCAGGCTGCCAAATTCAGTATTCCAGATTTGCTTTGGGAATGTTTCTTCGGGATTCTGAGGGCTCAGGAAAGGAACTTTCTCCGGAGGGCTTTCTTGACTCCGTACGTATGCAAGCTTGGCCATTAAAACTTCCTTTATTTAGAATAAAGTGGGGTAGCACCTGTTTGTATGAATAGGATTTATATGAAGACTTAAATGAGATAATCCTGTCATTTTTTCATAGCAATGAAAGCTGACATTGAGCACAAATAGAAGAAAATAGCTGGAAAGGTGAACATTCAGCATTCAACAGTTGTAAGTGACATGCTGCAGTAGTAGTGTTAGACAAAGATCCAGTGAAGGTAGCTACAGAATCTAGAGAAATGGCTCAGAGAACTCTTCTCTTTTTTTTAGAAATCATTGAGAAACATGAAAAAACTGGGAGAGGGAAGATTGTTAAAAAATAAGACCAAAATTGTGGTGGTTCTGTTTTGCAAAATAAAAAGGTTGTGTTGAGAAAATTTTAGTGATGCTTCTGCATTACTGTGAGTGGAGATGAATACAATATAAAAATTGTAATCAAACTTATTTTGACACATTAGTGTGTTTATGTAATGCAGCTGTTGTCAGTGATGCTTTCTACACAATCAAATACATTTATGTTACTAATAACCAAATGAAAAAAATGTCGAAGATAATTAAGGAATTACTAAGCTATGTCACTAGTTATGTAGCAATTACCGTAACTGCAAAGGAATAATATCTTTCTTACTTACCTGTAAGTGTATTTACAGTATCTCAAATCCATCTTTACAGTCAATGAATCCTTCCCATGGTATTTTGCTTTCCCTTTCTATTTCTTTTTTTGCTAACTCGTAACATTTTTCCGAGTCAGTATTTCACAAAGAAATATCACTTAATTCATGGAAGAATTTAACTGTATTTAATGAGGTGCATGATAAATCTAGACACCATTTACTTCAGGCAAACTTGGAACTAGACTGCCTTCTAAAAGAGCAGAACATCTATTCCTTTATTTAAAAAAAAGTAAGACATAGCTGTGGTCTTTATCTTAAAAGAGAAGCTGATTTAATAAAGAATGTGAGAATGTTCTCTTTAGGGTAGAGGATAATCTGTTTTCGGGATAATCAGAGTGATGTGTCATGAAAGAAGTTGCCTTTTCCACTTCTGTGTTTAAAAAAAAAAAAAAAAGAGAGAGAGAAGTAAACCTTCCATTTTAAATTTACATAATTTTACGGATTCTCCTATTAAAGCCAATGTATCTCATAATCTTCCTGGAGCATGAGGGGCTTAAATGCTGTAGAGAATATTGACAGTTGACAGGCAACAGTCATATCAAAGTCACAGTCTGCTGCTCATCTCGTGGTTAAGATGCTGAGAGAGATTTTTTGGCAATACTGATATAATAGTGGGCCTTTAGATGGAAGCGTGAGTTACTGTACTGTTATTGAGATGTATATGCTTTACTAAAACCTTAAGCAATGCGATTATAAAAATAGTTGTAGCTCAAGGAAAAAGAAAGTATCAGTATGCTTTTGAGGAACTCACAGAAAAATGGAAGGCATGTTACAACACTTTCCAGGTATGGTAGGAGGGAGAAGGTAGTTCATTCCAGTACCATTAGAATGTGCAAGTCTTTAAATTCATTTAAGTGTGAATGAAAATGCAAACTTGAGGAGCTGAAAGGTCTTCCTGTAGGAAAAAAGATGTTTGGACTGATTTGAAAGAGATCTGAAATTCTAATTAAAAGCACATGGAAGTAAAGGATACCTTGAAAAATAGCCTAAGTAAGAATTAGGGTTTGATTTTCAAATTAGATTTTGTAAACTTCTTGTCCCAAAGACTGAAGGATATGCATACGAAATAGAACTGCAACACAAACTAGCCTACTCAGTATTTGTAAAATGAGGATATTACAAGGGTTGCCCCAAGATGGTACTCAGCTAATAAAGGATTCCTGAAATCCACTCAAGGTCCTGGAAGAGCTGCTTTTCATCTGATGTGTATCAGGGGCTTGGCTGGTTGCCAGTGTTCAAGAATCCTTTATGGTCTATAGTTAAGAGGAAGAACATAAATTCCTTTGATCTCTTTGTTGGCCTCTGTCTAACATGGTATTTGTGTACTCCTTCCCATTAAAGATCCATTATTGTCTCAGCCTTTTCCTTTTGTTATATTGTCAAGGTCCCTCTACAGCAAACAGCTACAGCAAAACTAAGAATAAATTTTGCGGTCTAGCCCTCTTCATGAATAACTGTGCATATGTGTTCCAGGCACATTAGTATCCACAGACAGCAAAAAGTACCAAAAACTGTCTCATGGGCACATACAAAATTCTGTTTCTTTCTTAATGCAAGTCTAACACAGGTGTTCTGATCCTCAGGGCTTTTGTGTCAGAACTCTGAACCTGTTCTTATGAAAGGAAAAAGTATCTGGGACTTGAGACCTGACCAGATGTGGCTCCTGTTCAAGTTTTTTTCATGAGAAAATCAGGCAGGACCTTTGTTTTTGCTACTTTGTTCTTACAGGCAGCAAATTAAATGGCTGCTCAATAATATCATTCTCCTCTCTTGCAGCCCTGGAACAACATAGCCAGTAAGAAAATGGTAAAACTTCACATCAGTTGAATGCATGCTTGGAAATAATGTGGGGTAGCTTTTTAAGTCTCATTTTAAAATACTCTGGTTAAGTTACATTGTCCATATATGTGTTAGTATGTATGAGTTTGTATATATATATATATATATGTATACCTTTGATTCCAAATTTCAAAAACATCCGAAGAAAAATGTCTTAGTAGAGATTTGTGGACATAATAGGGTGGTATATGGGAGGCGGATTTATTTGTTAGCATATTAATTTCACCTGTCATCAAAATTAATACATAAGATATATTTATTTTGGACAGAGATAAGGCTCTTAATCTCAAAACTCTGAGCTCCATTGCTTAAAGAATTTGGGTATGGGCCTAGCCATGAGACACTTCTCCATCACTGTTTAAAGATGAATCAAGGAAAGCACTATCACAAAGATTTTTTTTCTTTCTTAAAGTGATTGTATTTCGAGATACCTCTAGCTAAAAGTGTTAATAGCTTCTGTGAAGTTCCAGACTGTTTAGAGTCAGACTGGGTACTTCTGGAAAAGAAACCTAAATTAACTTTGCTAAATACAGAGAAATAGTGGGACTTAATTTGAATGTAAAATTAGCTTGTGTCAGCAGCGTGCCTACCTGGAGACTTGTTTATGATATGGTTTCAGTAACTGGTTTAGCTAACTTAAACTTCACAGGACTTGGCCCATTTGGGAGCTTTCTAAGTTGAAGAAAGACAAACGTAAGGGGATTCAGCTTTCCTTAAACCCTTGAAGTCCCATCTACAGGGTTTATTAACTGTGGCCTTTTGAGATGATCCTCAATGCAGAATTTGAAAAATATGTTTTTCTTGTCAAGAGAAATTTTTGTCTTCCTAAGAGAAGAAAATACTTGATTATGCAGTCATTGTTGAAAGCACTTCATGGAAATATGAAAGATTTTATCTAGCTAACCACTCTTTACTGTTTTATCTCTCTCTTTTTTTTTTTTTTTTAATAATGTAGTCACAAATAACAGATTTAGGCTTTTCTTTGTCATTTCCCAGAGCTTTGGTGATGATGACATGCCACTGAAGCAGGGCTAGTTTGAGCTTTTTATTCCCCTCCTTTCAGGCTATATTTTTACTAGTTTTATAGGAATACCAGTGAATGCTTAATTGAAATATTGTGTTTGCTGAGCAGACAGAAGGATCTCTGTTTGTGGGTATCTAAAGAGTCTACTTTTGGTGATCTCGGTATGCTGCTGATAGCTGCAAGAAAGTCATCACTTGGTGAATTTAACCCCTCAAATCAGTTCAGTATTTTAATGTTCAGAGCCATCTCATGTCTTTATCCTTCTTCGTCCAGATTGCAAAGAGTTATCTTTTCTTTATAGAACAATGAAAACCACACCTGATATAAAAACTGACATTAAAGCATGGAAGTAGAGGATTAATCTAATATGCAATATTGTCTCAGATGATTCTTTAACAAATTTGACTCCAGTAAGGGATATTAAGCATTTCCAGTGCAAAGAACTGGGGTTCTGATTTTGCACCAGTTTTCTGAATGAAATTTTTATTGCTGAAGCTGAGCTTTTTAAAGTTAAGCAGTTAGCGGTACAGTGAAGCCTACAGTGATGGATTTTTTTTCACTCATGGTTAATTAACAACATTATAAAATTACTGCACTGCTTTGCTTTTCATGCTATACAGAGGTTAGATTAGCTCTTTTCCTAACATGTAAGCCTATTGATCTTACAATATTTTGTAAGAATAGCATCTTTAAACTGATTAACAGACTAACTAGTGACAGACCGCAGTGTCTAGTGCCTTTGGCAGAAGCAGATCTTGAATCGATTGCAGTGGAAGTCACAAGTGGGATATTTGTAATCTTTTACAACACAGCTCTGTAAGAACTTTCCAAATAAATGTATTTACGTACTTATCTAGCTTCTAATCCATTTGGTAGAGCTTAAATGCTAGAGTTTCTCAGATTTATAAAATGCAGTGATATCTTTCATGCAGGATTCCTAGTGTTTTCAGTGCTATTTTTATATATGAAACTGGTCCCTTTAAACAGATTGGAAGCTATCAAAATAGGTAGGTTCCTCAGAATTCAAGCACAGGTATGAACAGAATGACAGCAGAAACTTTTAGCCAAGAAGAGTTTGCATTACTGCTTCTGAAAACTACAGTGTATATATATATTTTCATTTTTGTGTCATTTCTTGTAATCCATTATTCAGCCCATTAGGTAGCTGAGTCCAAGTCTCCATTACTCTAAACTTGCTAAGTGTTCCTCTATTGAACATAGGAAACAATACATCCAGTGGGAGATTTAGCTAACCAAAAGTCTGAATTTTCTTGAAGAAACCTTTCACTGATGATTTTAAAGGAACTGACTTTGTTTTTCTTATTGTTGGTACAGTTGTTGAGCTTAATTATGCACTTAGAAGATTATTGTTAATTGCAACAGATTAAAGAACTGCAAAAGTACTCACTTCTGTTCAACCAACAGACTACTAATAAACAAATTGACTTTGAGAATAAAACTATCTCAACATGGAAAGTAATCCCTGATACTAGGAAAGTCTAGATCAGAAAAATTCAGGTTTATCCTCTTTGGTGTGTCCTTGATGAAGCTGAAGCTAGTCTCTGTAGGTTTACTCTGTATGGACAGCGAAGTGGAAAGCTTCTGAACGACTGATGACAGCTTTTTTTTCTTTCTTTCTTTCTTTCTTTTTTTTTTTTTTACTGATACACTATTTGACGTGGTTCAGTGTTATAATTCTCATGCTTGAAGTTCAGGAAACTGTTTTCAAGGGCAAGAACTTTTGGGATGCAGGCAATGTCATCATCTATAAACACTTTCAAGGTAACTGTCAAAATGAGAGAATCTTCTTTTTCGTAACAATCAAAATTGAAAGAATCTTCTTTTTCCAGAAACCACTATGACAAGGATGACTTGAAACAGAAGAGAGTAGCAAAAAGCTGAAAGTCAGAAACTGGCACAATCCTAGTAGATTGTCATTTGTCACTGAGAGCATTCAAATACAGGTTAGAAAATACAAAAAAAAATTACATCTGTTAATATTGATTGCCTGTGTTTATTGTAGTTATACTAAGGTTGAAATGCACTGGTAGTAGGTGTAAAGCCATATCGTGTGAAGTCTTGAAACAATAGTGCGGCCAGATTTGGGAAGCATGCTTCAAAACAGGTGGTGGAGAGTCTTTGGGAACACAAGAAGCATGAAAGCTTAATAAATGACCTGTGAAGGAGGACTGACAGATTTACCTTTCTGGTGTAAAGGAGGAAGCATGAAAGAAAAAGAAGACAGGAAGGCTGATAAGAACAACATTCTCTATATTTACCATGTTCATTTGATTTGCTAGCTAACTATTTGAGTGTGTGTTTGGTATGTTCACTATGCCTTCTCATAATAGCTGTAGCAGGTAAGATGAGAAGTGATAATCTTATGGTGTAATAAAGGACATTCGGGTTTCAAAGACATTTCTAATAGGATAGTGAGGCAATTTATTTCAGCATTTGAGAAACTGGGTAATTTCGCTCTGGAAGACTTTAAAGTAAGGTTAAGCAAATATTGTTCAATTTACTTAATTTGTGGAGTGGGGCAGGGATGAAAAAGATGACCTCTTCACAGCTCTTCTAATACTATTTTTATAGTATTTCAAATTATATTCGTGCTTATAATTTTCCTTCCTAGCAAAAGCACTGGAAGGTGAATGAATTTAGAATAAACCTATATTCATGCTCACAGTGAACATGTTTATGTGCGGTTAAGGCTTCGAGATCTTTAAGATTTCACATTCTGAATATCAGTGTTGCATTTGAAAGTATAAAAGTCTTATCTATGAATGTAATTAAAATTCAACAGAAATCCATAAATGACCTGCAATCATTAGTACTTCTTGACAGTGAGATCATAAATCATTTGTGAAACCTTATTGGAAACCCAGAGAAAATAGCTTTTCCCTTTGACATAGTCTAGGACATGACCTTCAACGTTTCTGTTCTATAAGAAGTTAAAGTAGTCACTTGAAAGAATTTTAAAGTTAACACAATTTGAGTGTTCTCAAGAATGTGATAAACTGCCCCTATTTCTCAAACCTTTGTACAGCAGGCACAGTATTAGTTGCATTGTTTGACTCGGGATAATCAAAAGGAAGGTGTTGCTCGTGACCAACCTCCCTTCTTCAACATGACCAAAACCACAATGCTTCTTTACTCTATGGACTCTGAAGTTGTTTCACATTTTCTGTTAATTGTCAGTCTCGCATCTTTTCTCCTTTCATGTGCTTTTGCCTCTCGACGTACTAATAAGGCTTAGATTAAAATGCATTGCAGCAGAGACAGGGGACAGTACGTTGTCTGGCACTAGGGACAGAAATAAGAACTTCAAAACAAAAGGCATATGTCTTAACAGCTAAAGCTGAGGAGCCAGCTTCAGGGTGGGAGGTTGTCAAGTGTTTCATCAAGTATACTATGTGTGGCACACTGAGTCATCCTACAGATGAGTAATTCAGCGAATAGAAAAAGGATGGGGATTACCTAAGGAAGGCAGGGTGCCTGTGGCAGATGGGTGATTGAACCACGGGGTATTTGTAGTAGGAATCTGAATTCCAAAAATGCAGAGCTGCTTCTGTAGTGTGCTGGAGGTCCCTTAGAAATATGATTCAGAGGTGCTCAGCATATTTAAGAATGAATATGTTAAATCCGTTAATGTAAAATTTAAGTTTAAAATTTTTTTAAGTCGCCTAGCAATTACTTTATTATGCTAGCTTTACTCAGAATTGATCAAGTTAAGCTAGTGTGCCAAATGCATTTTTTCTCAGGAGCAGACTGAATCAGTTCTCCAGTGCTGTGCAATGATTTCTGCATTAGCACTCTTTCTTGTCATAGCAGCACTTCAGCAATTCAGCAAGGTGGGCTTATATGCCTTTTTATGAAGGATGCTTTTTACATTTCCTCTCTCAGCTGTGCCTAATATGTAAACATGAGGGACACAAGAGTGGTCAGTGTTTCCATAATGGCATGGACCCAGTGGGCTTGTGCATATTTGCTTATTATTAAAAGGTTCACATGCCTTTAACCCATCACTTAATGGAGCACAAATCAGTCAAGATTTGCATTTTGCTTGCTATTCAAGTTTTTAAACTCATGAGCTCCCTGCCTAATGACAAGAATATTCATCCAGGTTAATTGATAAAATCTCCTCAACATAAAGTGCTCTAGGAAACAATTTCAGAACATTTACATGTTGTATTAACATCTCATTATTTTATTCAACACCCCCAGAGCAAGTGGGGGATGTAGGATGAATGGAATATGTTTTCTAATGGCATTTTCTCTAGAAAAAGCTCATCTACTTCTCTTCTAACACACCTATCCATATGTTGTCTTTTGCTTAAGACCTAAGCATCCTTAAAGATCAAAGCATACAGCTATTTCAATATTAACTAACAAAATATGAATTCTGTTGCTAGATTTTGAATGCTGAATGGTTTCAATTGATTGCTGTATTTTGCAGTGAGTTTGAATAGAAAAATAAAAAAAGAGAAAAAAAATTAGTACATTTGCTGCATAGTCATAAACAATGTGTAAACAGCAATAGAGTCCGAATTTGTTAAGCAAATGATTCATTATAGGCTAGTAACCCAGGCTTTTTTCCCACCTTTGCAGTTGCTCTTGTTTGCCTGAGGACAGTTTTTCTATGAATTTACGTCATGGTAAATGTGTCCTTAAAGCAGGGAAACAAAGAGATAAAATAAAGGGTTGGAATTTGTTGTGGAATGAGTCACTCATTGTAAAAACTCCAGTATCTCAGATTCAGTTGTTGTATTTTGTACTGTTTCTTCCTGTTGTCTGTAAAGCATTTATGCTGGTGATTTTTTTCCTATATTATTAAGGGTTTCAAGTTGAGTGATTTCAAATCATCTCAGTATTAATTTTGTTGGTAGCAGACTGAAAGCAAAACCTTGTACTTTTCTGCTCAGGTGGGAGAAGGAAGACTAATTGATGTTATCGTAAATGGGAATGAAGCTAAATACTTGTCCTCCACTGTGGAATTGAATGAAATTATGGCAGAGTAGGCTGTTTGTCAATAGGAAGTTATGATGAAAACTAATTAGAACAAGTCCTGCATTATAATGGGAATGCAGTATTACCGTTTTAGGCTCTGGACAAGTCTCTGTGACAGTTAGGAAGATATGTTTGTCCAAGTGTTTATATAATGTAATAATACTTTTTAAACTGTTGAAGTTTAATAAACATGGACCTGTCTTTAAAGCAGGTATTTTGAATGGTTAATCTTCAATCAACAGATAAAAATATTTAATTCCACTCTTTCAGACATAAAAACACTGTCTTTGTTTTTCTAGATTTTCTTAAAAGATGAGGAAGTGGCTTTCCATTTAGTTCTGTCTTAACTCTGCTTTCTGCTCTAACATAATTCCCTTTTGTAGCCTCCTCCATTTCTTATATACCTTTCCCACTTTCCAGCTCTAAACAAAGGAAAAAAATGACTTGCCACTTTTCTCTAGCAAACACCAACAGCTGCAAAAAAATCTGACTAATTCTTATCTACTACATAATTTTCATTAATATTTTTTTGGAATATTTTGCTTAGCTTGTCTTTTGAGTCATGCCCACAGCCACTCACTTTCCTGATGTTTTAATGTCAGCCAAATGTTCCTGCCAGCTATGGGGTTAAAAGCTCCTGAGGAGGAGGTTGCTGTGTTGATGGGAGATTACCAGGAAAACCCAGCTGTTCTAAACAGCGGTTTTGGTATCATTATTAGTTTTATCTAATGTGTCAATACTGAGCACTTGAGAATGATTTTAATGAAAATGGAATTGTAATCACAACAGGGATTTACTGACCTACCTGTCTCTTTCTGCTGAAGTTCAATATTTAGACATCACGTTATTATGTTCAGAATTTCCTGTAAGTCCTATTTTATGCTCTGATGGCCAAATCCTTCTGAATTCTGAGGTTTGCATCCAGGCATCAATACAGCCACCCAGCCCTGACAGTACAAAGCTGCTCGCAGCGTGGTTGTTACAGAAATCCTGTAGGACAACAGAAGCTTGGAGGAGTTCTTGGAACACAGTGGCTCTCCCTCTGCTCTCTTTTTCTGGGTAGCTAAAAACAAACGATCATACTTTGATTCTTCAGTGTTTTCCCAGGATCTGTTGGTGTGAATCTTTAATACTTCTTAAGCAAGAGGTG
This sequence comes from Haliaeetus albicilla, assembly GCF_947461875.1. NCBI lineage: Eukaryota > Metazoa > Chordata > Aves > Accipitriformes > Accipitridae > Haliaeetus > Haliaeetus albicilla. The sequence continues at coordinate 6,083,184 of NC_091515.1, forward strand.
GTGACTATATAGATTTTGTATTACTCTGTATTTAAATTCTTTTTCATTACAAGTTCATTTCTACTGCCCAAAACATCAAGTGGCAAGAAGTTCCTTAAGTCAGCCATGACTCTTATAAGTACTTTGGTTTTGAACCTGGCTATTGTCTGTTTCATCTGATGTTCCCTAATTTTTGTATTGGCAGGGAAAATGAGTATTCATGTTCTGTTCACCTTCTCCATTCTAATTATCATACCTGTGTATCTCCTCTCCTTAATAATGTATGTTCTTAGTCCATTAAACTCTTTCATACATGCACTCTTCTATACCTTTTCCTTTCCTTCCTAATTTTCTTTAAATCATGTCCTTCATCAGGCTATGATTTTTTGTTTTGTTTTTCTTTCCCTTTCAACTTTTAATTCTGTATTCCTGTGTAATGCCATATGTTTACTCTCTGTGAAATAATTGGAGGAGTGGACAGATGAAGGTGTCTGACTTCCAAGGTACTTCACTAGTTGCCTCTCCTGCTTCCATTTCCCTGTCTCCTTAATAGTTCCAACTGTCATGAAAGCCCACACTTTTCAAAGGAAAACAAGTTTTTGCTTTCCACCCCTTTTGCAGTAGATGCTTTTTGGTCCTCAAAAATATTGTGTAACAGTTAAAGCTGGGCAAATATCTTATTACTCATCACCTTCTTTTAAATATACTAGACCTGTTATGGACATAATGAGAAATCAGTGAAGAGCTGCAGTCTTTTGTTCTGAATAATTCTAATGGGAGATTTTCACACTGGATGTCATTCACAAACTTTTTGCTTTATTCTTATTTATTTGGGCTGACCAGGTTGGTTAGATAAATCACTTGCTATTAGTATGAAATACTTAGAATAATTTGGTTTTCTTCTTTCCTTACATGGGTATTTTCTGGACGGATAGGTCTTTCCCCCTCCTTTCAGTCCCAATCTCCTTCTGAAATTCTGTGTGGGGAAAAAAAGAAAAATAACAAATCTTTTTTTCAAAATACCTGGTTTATTTCTGCAAATACTTGATGCAAACTGAACTAAAAGAGAATTGATCTGGGGGCAAACCTAGCCTTAGAAAACTTGTCTGCTTGGCAGTAAGCTTCATGAAGAACGAAGACTCTTAAAAGTTGTTGCTATTTCACTTCTAATAGATTAAATGTAAATCTAGCAAACTTGATGAACATAGGATGAATATTTAACTCCAAGGTGGCAAGGAGGTTATCTGGTCTGTTTTATTATTGTTTAAGATTCAAGGAAGCACAACATGGAACAACAAACATCATAATTAAGAAATGTGATCCATTTTCTTCTTCTGGAGGCTCTGCTCAATTTGATTCCAATGACACAGCAACACCCAGAGGTACCAGGGCTCTCGAGCCTCACAAAACTGCTTCTGTCCAGGAAAAGAAACACAGAGAATGATACAGAGCTGGGAGGGGGTAGAGAGAGATTTTTATTGGAAGCTGTTAAAGTGGTTGCTATGAGACCTTCTCCAGCTAACACAGGCACAGCAGCGAGTGTGAGGCTGATAAATCGTACCTCTTGCATTATACCTTTCCTTTCTGCCTTTTTTTTTTCCCCCCTAACACGGCTTTTGTAGTTGTTTAAGATCAGAGGAAGCACCTGCCACTTGCTTTTTCTTCCCTTTTGCTCCCTTCTTCTGCCTCGTGCAAGATGGAGCTAGAAAATGAAATTATCAGCTCCTCCAGCAATTCCTCAGCAGGCTCCAGAGAGTACAAGGTGGTGATGCTAGGAGCGGGGGGAGTTGGCAAAAGCGGTAAGTTTCAACAACAGCATTTTGGGGGAAAAGGGGTGAATTGGGAGTGTAAAGTTCACAGTACAAGAATGTTGTTTAATGCGGGGTTTCGTTCCTCTTTCTCTTGCACATGGCTTGGATAAAAGACTCTAATTCGTGACTGGGGCAATGAGTCAGCTTAATTTGTTACAGACTGAAATGTTACAAGCCTTTTTAATTGGATATTTTTGTAAAACGAACCTTGGCTCCATTGTATATGAGGAGAGAGCGGTCAGCTTGCTGCTTTCAGTTTAAGAGCGAGTGGTCGTGTCACTCTAACACTTGCTGAGGGGTGATGGTTTGGTGGCTGGGGTGGATGTCACTTGTTGGCCTGCCGGTCCTTGTGCTCAGGCAGAAATGAAACTAACTGCAAAGTCAGCTGTACAGTGCAAAGTGTGGAGGATGCTTGCAGTGACTCGTTTCTTTCCCACGTCTTCTTTTGACTTTTTTGCTGAGTGTCGTTATGGCTCGGCTGGTGTGAGTCTCCTCTCCTGTCCGGACAGTTACCGAATGCATGTCGGAGTCTCGCTCCAGGTGATAAAGTAGATTTGCAGCATATTTTAATATCACTGTCCAGTGCCGGCAAGATATGCTAGTGTCTGACAATGGTATCTCTTCAGAGGAGTCATTATTTTCTCTGGACAATGTTTTCTTTTTCCCAGATATTATCACCTTTGATTTATTCTCACTGACACTAGCATTCTCTGTTCCTAAAAAGACTTTGCTGAACGTGCAGTGTTTGTCTCAGAAGCCCGTGTATTGAGCTGGCCACACAACAAGCATTTGATTACATCTTCTGGAAATTCAAAAGAAAGAGAAAAGAAGAAAACAAACAAACAGAAAGGATAATGTAATATACCCAGGCTAGATTCCACAAAAATTTCAGGATAAATAAGCTGTGACACTAAACTGTAATAATTGTGTGGATTAAACAAGTTTTATTTCCTATTCAAATGACAAGGTATACATGCAAAAAATTACATATTGGGAGTGTATATAGTTTCCTCTCTGTATTCATAATCTCTGTTTTCTTGTTATGTTTGGCTTCAACTTCAGTGGCACATCTTTCAGTGAAAGCTATTTCCCATCAGTGTCGCTTAACCAAGCAAACAATTCTTGCACAGATGTTATGCTATGATCATTATATAAAATGGGAAAGAAGAAAATATTGGTTATCTCAGAGTAACTTTTTGCAATTTCAAATTATCTTTTCCATAGTAAAGCAGGTATCCAGGATGTGTCAGCTGGAACTTTCAGTAAAATGTTACTACTTCTTTTTTTTTTTTTTCCTTAGTGCATCCAAAAGATGGCAGCAATTTTTCCCAAACATATTATTGTAAGAACGATGTCATTTTGAAGACTTATTCACCAAAACAAAAGATATTACAAACTATACCATATTCACAGTATAACTGAATCATAACAGCCAAATTTTATATACACATTGAGGAAATTTTAGAGTTCCCATTTACTGTTAGATAGGAGTTCTAAAGCACAAATGAAGTTTATTCAAATCTCCTTGTTCAGAAAATGTTAGCTGTTGATTTCCTGAGAATAAAGCCTTCAAATCTGTGGATTACACAAAGTAATGATATATCTCCAAAGCTGAGGACCACATAACTTTCAAGAAGAATTGGGTGTCTGTGTGGTCTAGAGAAATAAAAATGGGATGAAGTGGATGGTTATGCCATTCAGTGGGATTAATGAAAACCTGTTGTTTTCACAAAAGTGAAACTTCTAGGGGAAAAACAGCAACTGAGAATTAAAAGTCTAGAAGAAAGGAGGTGGGCTGTTCCTCATTTACTGTCTATGAACTTCAAATGTGGAATGGGCATGAAATATTTCAGTAGAATCTGGAGACATAGTCCAACTGATAGAATTCTGATAGAGATAAGGAAAAATTTATGTCGTTCCATAAATCATGAATTCATTCTGACTGTTGTATAGGCAGGATTAATTTAAACTGGATTAAAAGCAGAAAAAGCCCTGAATGACTGCTTTCATTCTCCAAGGTGAGCTCTGCTTTCCCCTAATGACCTAGATTCACTCTGTCCAGGAAATCATGAATTTAACCATAAAAAAGGGTAAGGGTAGAATGAGAGATTAAAAAAAAAAAAAGTTCAAATTCCAGTTTAGAGTTTGACAGATAAGTGATATATGGGATGATGTATTGGTAATATCCTGGCTTCTTTCCCCTTCTTCTCCCTCCTCCTTTGCTTTTTAAGTCATGATAAAAGCAGTAACACCCAGGATTAAGTTGCTGAGTGGGAAAGCTCTTTTGGATAAAAGCCTTTCCATTCCTCATTTTGTTCAATATTAAGTAATTAAGGTTTGGAAATAATTTTCCTTAGGAACCAAGCTGCTGAAATGTTAGAAGATTTCTTTTTGCCCTGGACATAGTTCATTTCTAGAGGTCTGCTGGGCATTTTGATCTTGTGATTCTCATACTCATTACAAGGGGCTGAGAATATGATCGTATGGGTGGACAGGGAGGAATGGGGAAGAAGACACCAACAGTGGATGTTCCTTGGACGGTGGTGTTTATAGACTGTTTGCTTTGGGTTGCCAGGCTTCTCTCTTCAATTCTGTGCTCCAAGATGGCAGACAATCCAGGAGGACAGCCAACCTCCTGTTATTTGGGCTATTCAGTGTAGTGGAAATTTCACAAGAATTGGTAATAGAACATAAACTCAGCACATCCTAGTCTGATACCCACCACATTCAGAGTAACGATGTGTAAACTGCAAATGGTTTGAGAATTGTTACGAAAGGGTCCTCGCATTTCAAAATCAGTGCCAGGAAAAAAAAAAATCTCTGTCACTATTTTATAGGAGGAAAAAACACCACCTCAAAACCCAGAGTTTGGAACAAACAGGTAATAGTGGTGTTTAATCAAAATATACAAAGCTATATGTAAATTTTCCTGGGAATTGATTTCTGTGCTGTAATTATAGATTCCCTAGAATGAGTTATCCCATCTAAAGCTTCTGAAAGTAGAACTATTTTTGTTTTCAGAGCAATATGCTAATTTATTACTTTGTGTAGGTTGTGTCTGACATCAAGTATAGCTATACACTCTGTTGCAAGTTCAGACTGAAATTAGGCTAGAACTGGAAATTAAACTGAAATAAAATAAATTTTTTACTGACTCTCATTTGATTATAGTCCATACTGAAATTACACTTTTCTAATGATAGTTAAATTTCAATTTAAAAAAGATTTTGACACTTGGTCTTCTCTGGTTTGATGACAAATCTCGGGTCAGCTCAATACCGTTCAAACCTACTTCAAGTTGCCTGACAGTAGGGTTGAAACCCTAAGAATCTTAGTGGTTTTGAAACAGGTGTTGCTCACAAATACCTTCAGAGATTTGCATCTGGACAGTGAACCTAGTATGCTCTTGGTCCCTACTCTGATGCAGCTTAGACCTTTGTTTACCTCTATTTTTCAGTGTTACAAAAAATATACACAAAAGAGCCTCTCAATCCTGCGACCATGCATTGCTGGCTTATATTTAGCAAACTAATTACACTAATAATAATTAACTGCAGCACATTCTGCAAAACATCAGCAATAATTAACTGAGGGGTTGCACAGTGACTCCCAAAAAGAACAAACAAATTGAGGTGCCTGTGCAACTGAATAAAATAGAAAACTGCTGTCTAATGAAAAATTGTTACCTAGGTATCCTTCAAATGCTGATCAGATTGCACCACAATCTAACTTGATGTTCATCTTCTTGGCTGAATGAAAATGTTATTCTAGTTGTTTTTTTTTTTCCCTAATGCTAGTTAAAGTTGATTTATTTAAGGGTGAAGATGATCTACTGTTATTCCTTGTAAATGGAATTACATGTTTATCCATAGAACTGCTGTATCGTAGATACAAGGTGAATTTCATGCTACCTGTCCTGTGAAAGTTGCATTTCAGATGAGGAGGAATTAAAAAAAAAAACTTGTTGCAAGTTGTTTTTTTTGTCTTAGAGTGCATTTTTAAAGATTTATTTCTCAGACTGATTGCCAGTTTATTGGTTGCCACCTTAAAAAAACTGAAGGAATTGTCAAATAGTTAGCCCCAGATTTTTGTAAAACAAATGTATTTTTAGTTTTAATATACAGGTTTCGAAAACATTTAGATATATATTTCCAGGCTTCAATCTTAAAAAATTAAAAAAGACGGGAAGAGAAAGAATTAAGAAAAGGTTGTCTTAGGGTTGTTAGAGTCTAAAGAAATGTATTTCTCAGCCTGATCTGGTTAGGGGAGGCATGCTTACCCCATTGATTTCTTTCTTTTTTTTTTTTTGCCAGTGTTACACAAATGCCGTATTTCTACAGATACAGGTGACTCATCCAATTAATTTCAGGATTGTGCGTACAAAATAAGTTCTAAAATGCGTGAAAACAGCAATGGTTTTGTGATGTGGGAACTTCTGTACTAGGAATTAGATTAAATCCCCAATTTTCTTTTATTTATGTGATCAGCTGCCTTTGTTTTTGGGGGGGTTGGGGTTTTTTTTAATAGTTTTATCTCTTATTCTGTCTAGATAAAGCAAATTCTGTGCCTGTTCATTTTAAGCATGTCCTCATAACAAGAGTCCCCAGTAAATAGAGATAGCACCATGGAGTGTGTACTGGGGAAGTGGCCCATTCCAGCTGTTTGTTAATCCCTTGGAGATAAATTAGCATATAATCCAGGCTACACCTGAAAAGGATGAAGAGCAGAGGCAGAGATTCCACTGGCATCAAAAGAGCTGAGGTTGAAAAGCACCATTTGGGTCTGCTGATGCTGTTCTTACACCATCATAAGGCTCGGTATTGTAGAACACGCTTCATACATTGATCAAACACCTTCTCAGGAGGGTTTGGGGGGGGGGGTGTTGGTTTTGGTTTGGTTTGTTGTTTTGTTTTTTGTTTTTTTCCACCCAGTATGCTCTCAGGTGCTGCTATGCTTCCCCGAATACCTGGTAAATGGATCAATGGAAAGAGTCTGGCCTTCTATTTTCTTCTGAGCCAAACTGATAGCTAGAATGAAGGTGAAGGATTAAGTTATGGGTCAGTATGAGTCAAGGTGAAAAAGGTAGCCTTTCAAGTGTCTGGGCATGCTGTGGATTACAGTTAAGGCAAACTAAATTGCCCCCCCCCCCCCAGTCAATATAAGTATAGCTTTTGGTGTCTAATTTCATGCTGCTTTTCTTGTGACTGCACAAATACCCATCTTTTTTTTTAACTGGAATGGAAATTGAGACACCCAATTAATAAATACACACATCTGCATCCCTCTGAAAAGAAATATTTGTTCCCTCATCATCTTCTGTCTGAAAAAAGGTAATTTGGATTTTTAAGGCCAAATATAAGACCCTGGGAATTTCAGGAAAGTAATTAATTATACTTATTCAAATGAAGAAAAAGAATTTAAAAGATGGGAAGGAAGAAAGGGTATCTATTTGTTGACCAGAGAAAAACTTCCTTGCTTGGTAATAGTTTTGAAAGCATAAGGGTATCAATCAGTCAAAATGACATATTAATTCCCTTGGTCACTTCATAGTGCTGACGGTAGCCTGTGATCAGCTGTGACCTGATGTGGAAGTGTCAGTGCAAGGCTTGGAAAGGAAGAGAGGAGACAGCAGAATACTAACAGTGGTACAGCCCAAAAGACATAGTAATACTTCTTGACAATTATGTATCCATGGAGAAAAAATCCTAACTGAACACTGTAAGCCACCAGCTAAGTTTGTCATGTCTGGGATGCTGTAAACTGAATTACAGTCATAGTTCTAATGAAGAATTACAAATGTTATATGCAGACTGGTGGTGGTATAGGTTGTATTTTCTCCATGAAAAAACCCAAAAAACATTGTAAAGAAGGCCCACTAATGCCAGACAACCGTGTCCCTGGGTATGGGCAACTTCCAGTTTTTCCCATAAACCAGATTAAGCACTGGAGAATTTTTATAAATGCAGAGTTCCGATATATTTGTGATCTGTGATAACAAAATGGTTCTTATGTTTCAATTACCTTCACAGGTAGGCTATTGAATTTGCTTCAAGTTCAATTTTGTGTCATTCCAACTTCTAGCTATTTGATCTTATCACTTCTTTGTTAACAACTTTGAAAAACTCCCTATTCTCTTACTTTCCTATCTGTTAATACCTATAGACAATGATCAGTGCACACCTTGATCTTCTTTCTCTTCAATACTTTGAGTGTCTGAAACCTCACTTGTAGAAGCTTATTTTCCTGCTCAGAGCATTTTGTATCCTTAATTTGAGTGCCCTAGTACTTCCACATCATTTTCTGAATATGAATTCCGAAAGCTCACATGCTATTCTATTAGTGGTCTTACTAGAAGCAAGATTGCTTACTGGTTTCCTCTTGACAGTCCTTTTTTGTTCCTCTGAGAATAATGAATTCTTTTGTTCAGGTATAGTGCACAGAGATCGCATACAGAGAAATATCCACAGTAACCCTCAAGTTACTTGCTCTTTCCCCCAACACAGTCACCTGTGCTATCACATCTCTAGTGATGACCTGAATTCTCTATTTCCATATGTGTTATCCTATTTTGGAAGTATTTTGCTGGATTGTGACCATCGAAGCTGATGATTCAAATAATTCTGGACACGTTTCTGATATTCTTAATTTATCTTTAGTGTGTTTATTATCCACCTGAAAGGATTAAACACATTGCTTATTAATTTTCTTGACTATGGGCGGACCTTGTGGTCAGAATTATTTGCCTTGGGGAAATGAGTTAAAGATGTTTTCATTATTTTGCCAGTTCACATAATTCAATGGCTGGAGGGGTGGAGGTTTCAGTTATGGCTCCTGCATTTAATAGGATGGTTTCTGCATGTGAGATACCAATTGGCTACTGAGAAAGCTGTCTGCAGTTCTGGTTTCTTCAACACCAGAAGCCATCTGATAAATAGGAGAGAGTTCAGAGAAGACCAACAGAGATGATGAAAGGGCTGACGCAATATGATTTATGATGACAAATGACTATGACTATATTCAAATAGCTCTGTCAACCAGTAGTCCATGATTCTTTATTGTGCAATTTGCATATGTATACAGTGATTTAATGTAAATGGGACTGGGTGCAGCTGTAATGTGAATGGGTTGATCTATCCAGCTTCTCCCATCATAACATCCAGATGATGAATACCCACTTGGATAAGGCTAGCAAGTGGGCTGGTCACTGTCTGTGCAACTTTGGCAAAAGGTACAGAGAATTTATGCTGTTTGAAGGTAATAAATATCAAGAAAAGAAGACCTGTTTTCCAAAATTGAGGAGGAAAGGGATCAGAACTGCTTAATGGAGAGTAATCAGTTAAGTGGTAAAATTAGAATTAAAATATGTATAATTAGAGATGTATGAAATCTTCAGGCCTGACTTCCTTTGGTCAATAAGAGCAATATATATCCTTAACCATTTGCTTAAAAGCAAGATGGAACAGATTGTGGAATAGTCTTTGAAAGGAACAGCTTGGTGAAAGTTGTATTAGTCTAATTGGTTTATGCTAATTTAAGATAGAAGAATACGTTATAGAGGTTGAGCATTAATGAGCAAATATACCTGAGCAGAAAAAGCATTTACCGTCTTCAGACTCTCTTATAGCGGAGAATGAAAACTATCATCCTCAAAATTATGAAATGTGTTAAAAGTCATCAGGACTTGTGGCTGATGTGGCATTATTAATGTGTCTAACTGTTGTTCTAAAAGCAGATTCGTTTACCCAGTGTGCAAACCAATAATACACAGAGTTGATGTATTTTCAAATTAATTTCACTGATGCTCATGAATGGGTGCCTGTCTCAAGACAGCACAACTTTGTCACAAAAATTCCCACATTTATATATTTAAGTACTACATACTTGTTATTTTTTCCCTTAATGATTGGTTCTTTCTTCTTCGCCTCTCATGTAAATTAGCGCGCAGACTCTGTCTTCTTCCTCCATTGACTTCTTTTGAGTAGGTGGTATCATTTGAGTAGGTGGTCAATGAGTCAGTGGTCGCGATCTCCCCCTGTAGCAATTACCTTTTACCTACTTCTTACTCTGTCTTGGCAGTTCCAAGTGGTTCTTCAAGGTTTGTTGACCAGACCACAATCCATTACCTTTTCTGACATAAACATAAAGCCCCATTGTCTAGTAGTTAGGTCCTAAACATAAATCATGTCTAGTTATTGTTTCCCTATTTTAAATATTAACTGATGGGGGCTGTACACAGGACTTTAGCAGCTCCCTGGTTATTTCAGTCATATTATACATATGAATTGATAACATAACCAGCATTTTTCTTTATGTTCAGACTGCTTAGGGGAGATCCTAAGGCTGGTCTCAAGACTGGACTTGTTTGTTGTGTACAAAAAAGTCATTTATGTTGCCTCACACAGAGCTAAAGTGCATCCTGCAGAGGATAAGGGCTCCTATATAACTGGAAACAGGCTGAGGTGGCACCCCAACAGTAATGGTCACTGAATGTGTATGTCGGGTAGTGGTGCAGATGGAAGGTAAGTAGATCTGTTAGCTCACCGCTTGCAAAAAAACTGTTCTCTGTTCTGCTGATGGAAGTGGGATTTACTGATTCGGGACCTTCATCTAAACCTCTTCTCTGTGAACAATGACGTGAATTGATTAGAACTCATGGAAGGTTGTATTAATGAATCTGCTTTTCACGGTGTGATTTATTGAACGAGGGCTTCATTAAACAGTGAAGATTTCAGTGAGACGTATACTGCTCAGCTTTTCCCATTCATACGGCTTGCTATTAGGGGATAGGAAACCTTCTGGGCTGTTCCTCAACAACAGGAATTGAACTATCAAGGACCCTCCTCATTCCAACCACACACAAATCTGCCATTTGAAATGCCCAGATTGAAGTCTCAAATAAGGGAACAAGCACTGTTTCATGACAATGACTGGGCACTGTCGGTATTTTTGTTGTAAACAATCTGTTGAGGCAGCCACAGGAACTGTTTCCCTTCCAAGCCATCCCTGCTGCTGAGCTGAGCCATCTGCAGCATTTTCGGCACATGCTATCTGCTAGAATTTGGATGAGATTAAATCCATTAGGGACACTCTTAAAGCACAATTAGGAAAGATTTTTTTTTTTCCTTCTGTTACTGCTTTCATGTCTTTTCCTTCCATACTTTCCATTTTATTTCCTTCCATTCCTCTGGTAATCCTTTTCCACTTTTAATTTGTTCATTGACTTTAATTAGTCTCCCTTTATGCCTGCAAGCCTTTCTAATTTTTTTTCCTAGAAGCTAGAAGACTCTTCGTGCTCACACAGCTCCACTGACAGGTATCGAATGTTACCAAAGCATTGTGCAGGGTCCCAGTTTCAGAACTCTTGCTGTCTCGGGAAGACACTTTGCTGCAAGCTATAGTGATTTGCTAATGTGTTACCTGCCCACTGAGCAGATCCCAGAGGAGACACTGGCTAAACTCACTTTGTTTTAAGTTGTGTGGAGAATATAAAAAAGAAGAGGGAGTGTGTGTGTGTATAAAAGACCATCTCAGGAGTTGCCAGGTTGGGCTATTGTGATTCTGGCCTCCAAAAAAGGTATGTTTTCAACTCACCTGTTGTAAAGCAGTGTTTTTATCTTTTCATTCAGATAAACCTCAAGAACTAACCTAGTTGTTTCGTTATTTCAGGGGACCCAAAGGTGGACCCACAAATGGTTATAAGTTTTTAAAATTAATTTCGTAAGCTTTTGCAAAGTAAAAGCTGTAATCACCTGAAAGAATGATGCGTGTAGTTCTTCTTTAACTTACACTGACTATAGTTACAAGAAGAGCTGTTGTTTAATTTCTTTCCTTGCAATCTCATTGGAGTGCTATGCAGTTTTGTAATTCTAGTCCATTTTCACATGCACAAAATAAAGGAACGCTAGCAGAAATTCATATTCTCTGTCAGATGCTGTGATTCCTTTAGTAACTTTACTAGCCTACTACCTGCATGACAGCTTGCTGTGTTATACTGAACTGTTGCCTGCTAAACAGGATCTGCAGGCTCTTTACAGAAATGCCTCTTTAGCAGCTTGCAAAGTATATACCATTGTTTCAGATTTTTAGTCAGAATGTTCAAAACCAAACGCAGGTATTGTCAAATTCTTGATTGTTTCAGATCAGCAGAACTCTAGCTTCTTAAATCATGCAGAATGCCAGGCAGGTTGTAAAGTTTCCCCTTCTCTAAAATTTTGTCTGGAACTTTCTTAAACAGCAATAATGTTCCTTTCTCAATTTGAATAAAAAGTAATTGTTAGACATTTTCTACACAGTGAATAAACTTGCTTGGGTTGCCTGGTGACAGGGTCATCTATTCACTCACTACACACAGTATACCAGAGGTCTGCTTCGTACAATATCTGCCACTGCATACAACCAGAGTCTATTCCTGGGCCTCCTGAGGTCTCCTTATGTTTGTAGATATGCTCTAGAGACACTTAATTTCTCTCCTGGGAATAGAGGAGAAGAAAGAACAATCTATCACAGTAATCAAGCAGCCCCCCGTGAGCTCCAGAAACCTGGTTTCCTGTGCTTTTCTTTCACTGACAGGAGTTTCAGTGGATTTTCCAGTGTCTAATAGTAGCTGTGAATTTGCATCATAGTCTCTCAGGGGGTACTCTGTTTACTGATCTGTTTTTAGGAAAGTGGAAGGCGAAAGACCCATTTTTAAAATCTTTCCTCCATGAAAATTGACCAAGATACTTAAAAGTTATGAAATGTCTGACATAACAAGTAGTAAATCACGTAAGCTTCCACTTTTTTTTTTTCAGATAACATGCTCAAAATCAGAATTGGCTGTGATATTTGAGGGCGGAGAAGTGGTTAGGAAAAAAGCAAAACAGAAGATAAAAAAGAAACAAACTGAGCAGTGGGAGGGGGAAATGTAACAGAGGTGAACATCTAAGAATAGAGAAGAAGAAATTAGAAAAAACAGAGGCATAGGAAAAAGACTGAGAAAACAGAAAACCAGACAAAGATGAGTAAAAGCAATGGTAAGGGAGTAAAGGGATAGAAGGAAAGGGCAGTAGTTCATACTTCAAAGAGCATTGATTTCAGATGCTGTTTTTTCGTTGCGCTTATCCTCCTAGATGCTACTGCCCCATGGTGATACTCCAACATCCTTGCAGGTATTGGTGGCCAAAAAGTATAGAGAGGTCGCGTTAGTGCATATTTCTCCTGCCTCTGTGACTTTTTATGCCATGTTTCTTACCCACTTTCTACAATAAGAAGCTGGAGAGGCGGCAGCAGCACAAATCTCGGCACGGCCCTTTTTTTCCCCCAACTCTTCAGGTGGTCTAGAAGGTTGCTTCAGCCATGGACAAGGCTGTGTAAATCTAACATTAATATCAATTTATGGGCTGCTAGGCAAAGCGGTGTTTCTCCTGTGTGGTGTTCTTACAATCATCCAGAACTGAGAGGAGTTTGTGGGCCCCAGCCTTAGCAATACCTAACACCTAGTGAAATCAGGGGGAGCCCAGCACTTGTCAGACTTTTCTCTGTTCTTTGAAGAATTAGATCCATCCACACACCAAAATCTCAAATAAAATAATGAATCACAGTGGTACTAGAGATATATTTCACTCAGTACCAGGAAATAAAATTAACTTCTGTCTTTCCCCAGTCTGGGAAAAATGTCAAGATGCAAAGCAAAAATATACGTATTTCTATATGTTTTCCCTTATTCTTTGTGACCCAGCTGTTACCTTTGCTCTCATTCCCTAGTTTTTACTGCTCATCACACTTGCCTATAAACAAACAACTACCTCCCTATAATCAACTGTGGACAAATGGCGGTAGGAGGAAAAATCAAAACAAAATGCCAGTGACTATAAACAGATTTAAATACACATATCGTTGAAACATACTCATGTAAGATTTATTTAAGTGTAAAGTAACACACGTTTTCACTCTTTAAGGAAAATAGTTGTTAGTGCCAATGTGTTATTCAAAGAATTATAGAAAGCTCTGCAAAACCCAGTGAGATAACCACTTCTACTGATTGACAGTGACAGTATATTTAAAGAATACAGTTACGTGGTGATTGAAACCCTTTATTCCTCAATATCATTTACATAAAAAGAACTATGGATCAAACTAGTTTGCGAAGCTGCGTCATATGTTTCTAAAGCATCACTGTACCTGCTGGATGACTATTGGTATATTAAGTTTCAGGCATTGGTTGAACCAGTTTTGTGTGTTGGGATACTTTAGGGTGTTGTAATTCAAAGACATTAATAAGTTTGTGAATGAAGTGTCTTTCTTCTGGCCTATAGGCAGGAAATAGCAGAAATTAAAATTTTTGTTCCAAGAAATTTTTAACTGTTCCTTTCCTGAGTATCTCAAATGAAGTTGATAAAAATTGTAGGCAGTGAATACTTTACAGGGTTGGAATTTATGGGAATATCTTTGGCACTGCTGATGTTAATTTAGTCACAACAAATAGCAGGATGTGGATTGGGAACAAATTAGATAGGCTGTAGTAGACATGATTTCTCAGGAAATGACCTAGGTAGACAGAATACCAGCTTGCACTGTGATGAAAGTTCCTGAGGGAATCGGAGGTTTCCCTGGCTCACAGTTCAAGTTCAATGCAATAGAAAAATACCATGAATAATTCTTTTCAGGTTCAGTGCATAACAGGTTGCTAAAAATCGTTAAGAGGTTGGTGATAGAATTACTTGCTTCTGAGTTCTAATTCCTTCCTCCCACTTTTCTCTCTTTTTTCTTGCAGGCTCTCCCTTTGAGCATATGGTAGAATTTATGAGGGATGTGGGAAATGTAAAATACCACCTGTTTATGTTAGCACAGCGTGTGGAGCCCATGCTATCTTCGAAATTCTTTTTATCTTTCTCATAAACTTACTTTAGGTGTATTTCCTGCTAATAAAATATTTTACCAGGAATATGGCAGTGTTGAAGGGCTTAGATTTGATAATCTATTGTGAAATAGTTTTTCTGTTCCCATTTTAAATTTTTTATGTTTCTAATTGATTTCTATATTTATATTAATTTCAGGATGTTTAACATATGATGTTAAAAACTTACCTATCTTCAGAACCAGCTAAACTGATAACGAAATACATTTTTATTTACTTTAGCACTGGAAAACCAAGCTAGGATGGGCCTTATTTGTTCCGTCAGTGTTTTCTGTGTCATATCTGTTCAGCTCAGTGATTACTGTCAGTATTGTGGCGTCTAAAAGAAGAGCTGAAGAGAGAGTGGAAATGCAATTTGTGTTCCGTGCTGCCTCGCGTATCACAAAGAAAACTGGCAGCTTAACACAGATTCTTTGCTTGACCTTAGCAGTAGAGCAGAAATAATACAGCTCTTCTTTCTTATACTGAGAGTTCCATCCAAATGAAGGCATCTTAATGGGGAAGCCACGCACTGGCGTAGGTGGGGAGGGAAACAGGGAAAAATTATGCAGTTGAAGAAAGAAATCTGCATTTGTTCCTGACTCTCAATCTGAAATTACCATAGAATGCCTTGACCCCTGTTTTCTGCCCTATGCACTCAAATATCTGGATTAAAATGGTTAAAGCAGTGCATGGTTAAATGGGATGGAGCAGGGAGAGGGGAAGGTGTAGGAATTACTCCAGTAATTTCTGTGGTTTTGGGGAGAAGTATTCAATAGTCTTGCCTCCAGCAAATATTATAACAGAATTTATATCAGAATTTGCAGGACAAAGAACCTCAAGCTTGTTTCAAGTTTGATACATTATGGAAGAGAATAGCTAACAGGATAAAAGTTGCTGGGTTACGAAAAAATTTCTAAAGTTTAAGACTTTAAGTCTTTGGGTAAGCAATTCTGGTGGATTGACCCCAGCCAACAGCCAAACACCACTCTCCTACAGCAAAGGGAGAAAGGGGAAGGCGAGAAGACTTGTGGCTTGAGATAACAGTTGAATAGCTGAAGCAAAAGCTGTGTGCACAAGTGAGGAAAAAGAAAGAATTTATTCACTACTTCCCCTTGGCAGGGAGATTTTTAGCCACCTCCTGAAGAGCAGGGCCTCAGCACACATCGTGGTTACTGGGGAATACAGGTGCCATAACCATGAATGTCCCCGTTACGTCCTGCTTTCCTTGAGCTTTGATTTCTGAGCATGATGCTGTATGATATTGAATATCACAGCAATAGCCAAAACATGGCTGTTACCAACACCGGTTTAGTATCAGATCCAAAACATAGCACCGTACGGGCTGCCGTGAAGAAAATTCGCTCTCTCCCAGCCAGACCCAGTACAGCAATTTATAGTCTGAAAAGGAGTGAAGGAGATTTAACTTTTTTTGTAGTTTGTGTCTGTGACATCATGTTTATATCATATTAGCCATCTGTTGGTGCTGCCGTGCTCTTCTGTTTTGTTGAGTTGCTATTAGAGGCCACAAAGCCAGTGGGGGCCATCATTATTTTCCTTCTCTTTTCTCCTTGTTTATAATTTGACTGTTGAAAAACTGTCTGTTGTTTCTTTGTTTCCTCACTTTTTAGAAACGTCATAGTTGGAATCTAACTACCGATGGGCGTCTCGGTGGCATGGAGGTATTTCTGCTGCGCACCTTACACACGTATGGTTTACTTGTAGGCCCTCTCTGCAGTGTACACACAGCGGTGTAGAAATATTTCCCGTTCAGCCACCTCACACGTTCCTGGGGAACACCAGCATTGAACCCAGCTGAGTCTTACGGTCAGGTGCTAAGGTACTTACAGAGTTCTTGTAGCTTTTTCACACAGGAGGAGGTTTATGGCATGCTACTTTTTTTTTTTTTGCAGTTGAAATGAGGAATGCCGTATTTATAGCATCATTAAAACATCACTGGCAAAAAAGAGGGTCAGTATCCCTAACATTTGGTGCCGCTGCTAAAGTACCTATAATTCCAAGGAGACTTAAATCACTTTGAACTGTTTTTCCTGGAAGGAATCTGTTGAAGCCCGTAGTGCAGGTCAGCACTGGCCGGTGTCCCAAAGCAATTTTGGTGGCATGCAGGATAGACAGCAGAGCAGGACAGCAGTGCTGCCTTCACATGGCAGCTCTCATCAGTTCTGCGATACTGGCTGCAGTTCTTCATGTCCCGGTGGTATTTTTCAAAGCGCGGTAGTTTCTTGACCTCGTCAAGATTCTTGGTGAATCTTTAGATCTGCTCTGTGGCAGGGAATGGCCGGTTCTGAATGGTGATTCCCAAAGATTGTCAGCACGTTCTTACCAATCCCAGTAGTCAGTATTGAAGTATGCACTGGACAAGGTGGACTGAAGTGCTAATTATTAAAGGCAGATGAAGTTTCATCGCTCTTTTTTTCGGTTAAGTTAATTTGTTAGACATAAATGCAATAAAAACAAAAAATAAAATTATTTTCTTCACTATTTCATCTGACCTAATGTAGTGTTTATGACTGTAGCTTGAGGCTGTGTATTTCTGTGTTGTTTCCTCTGTCACCATCTTGCTTCATACATACTATTAGAAACTGCACATCTATTAGTTTTTGGGCATTGAAAAGACACAAAAAGTTTGAGTGAACCAGTAGTCCCCAGACAGCCATAAATCTGTGGCTGGATTTTAATTTTCAGTTTTTAAATACATAAATCTGTATGATTAATGATCTCATAATTTACTTAAAAATAAATTTAAGCTGCATGATATGTAGCAATCAAATAATTGGTATCGTTATTGTGGCAGCTGATGCATGTGCTGGTGGAAGTTAGAAAGATATTTCAAGCATAATACATGAGTAAATATAAATATCTTTCTGGTCTAAGCTTCTTAATCCACTGACACTGGAGCATGGGGCCACATTGCTATTGATTAGCTAATGGTAAAAACTTGCATTGGAACACAGAATCTTAGCCCGTTATCTGATTTCCATATTTTATACTGTGTTTTGCGGTCTAGCGTATACCCCACCTCTGCTTCTGTTTCCCATCTGTAAAATGAGACCAGAGATATTTGCCTTCCTTTGTATGTCATAAGCTTTCTGACCTTCGAATGCGGAATACTTTTTTTTAAGCTATTAAATGATACCACTTAGTAGATACTTAAGCCACAAGGGGTCATCATGTGCAGCATAGTTCTGTGACTGGTACCAGGTGACAAGTGCTTCCAACGTTATCCAGCCATTTCTTCAGAGTCCACGTCATCTCAATAAGGAAATTAAGAAAAATGGGATAAACACTAAGATGAATTTTGTAAAGATGTTACAGGTATACATAATGATTCAAGGAAAGAGAGTCTTTAATACATTTTGGTAAACTAAGCAATCAGTGAAATTAGTGTGCATCTCCTCAAACAGAAAAGGAACTGTGAATGCCTACTTGCTGCAACTACTGAATTATTGAGCAGATAGGGAGGCACAGCCAGCTGCTTCTTGGCCATGATTTGGGCAGGGCCTAGTATTCTTCTTCTTCTCTGAGAATTCCTCCTAAACTGAAACTCCAAAAGACAAATAATAGTTTATTTTAAACCTTGATAGACTTATATGTGGAACACCTAATCAGGTGTTCAAGATTCAGGCAGCTCTGGGATTTGCCACAAAGAAGCACCCAGGAGACTCTGTGGGGAGAATGCTCAATGTCTCCTCTTTTTTATGTATGATGGCTTCACTTAAATTTGTTTTGAAGATATTTTTCCTCTATTAAAACCATCTATAATTTCAGTGATAATAATGCTCCCTTTTAAATTGAAAATGTATAGTCATGATGGTCAGCGTGGCGCGTGTCTTCCCGAGACCTTAATCCACTGGGTATGTGAGACTTTTTCAGTCCCCAGTCTAAAAAGCTTGTTTCTTTTAGCTCACGCAGACTGATTAATTTAATTTTGGAGTTCCCTGTTCTAATACAGTAGCCTTCAACACGCCCAGAGGTGAAGCTTCCAGTTACATTTCACTTTCATTAAAGCAAGTTAGATTTATGACTTTTTTATTTTCAGTGAGGCAAACAGTAAGCAATTCCTGTCCTCCTGCAATCTTCTTTTCATCCATTTTCCAACTGAAACAATGTCATTTCTACACATGACAAAAGTGTGAATTGGTTATTATTTAGAGACTGTTAATTTTGTCATAGCAGGTACCTTAGATTTTTGTAGAATACTCTACAAAATGTATGTTACTGCAAATTCCTTTAAGGATCTCATAAGGGAGAAGCATCATCACAGCCTACATCTCTGCAAGGAACATTTTTAATCACAGGGTAGCTAAGTTTTCCAGAAATGTAGGATTGAGGGTAGCAGGCAGGATGCAAGGCTTGGCTTTGCTTGCATTCAGGCAGAGAATTCCTGCCAGTTAGGTACTTGATATTCATAGTTTCACTGAAGCAAGTTAAGTCAACAGTTGCAAAATGGTATCACCATATTTAGAGCGTTTGGTGAAAGATGAGTCAGTGCTTCATGGAGCAGACATATCTTCTGACATCGATATCACTTTGTCTGCTGTGCTTCTCGCTTTCCCTGGCACTTGTTCTTGATTGATCTCTTGTTCTGTGCCACTTGATTCATCACGGTCAGTGATCCAAGGACATGAAAAATTCATCCCAAGACAACAAATATTTTCTAGTTTATGATATTTCTTTCCCTTTGGATTCAAACAAATTAATTCCTCCAGAGAGCAGAAAACTTATCAAGTGTAACAATTCTGGCATTTCTGTGGAGAGAGCAAGTGCAATTATGTGTCTGCATTCTCTCATGCAAGAATAAAGATAATGTGTTACAAAACTGAATTATCTAAATAATGACAAAAAATAATTCGTCTAAGGGAGTGGGTTGTGCAAAGGAATTTATGTCTGCCCTGACGGTAAGTACCACTTAATACTATGTACTAAATTTCCAGAAAGATGTATAGACCTATATCAACAACAATTTTCTTTTTAAGGAAAATGCCCATTTTAAACTACTTATCTTACTTAGATAAATAAATTCCATCCTGTCTTGGTGTCGCTCTACCTTTATTTATTATGATACCTACTCATCTACATTAAAAAGTGGCTCTGTAATGTGTACTTCTCTCTAAACTTGCAGTTGAGATCCATTTTTTTCAGCAGACTTTTAAGTAAAAGAACTGGGGCAGTGTTATGACTGTAGATACTTTGGAGAATCTGAAATGAAAACTGTACAACCAGCCATTATTAGGTCCAAGAAGTGAATATAGAGCTCCCAAGTCACAGGACAGAATCTTATCCCCAAGATTACCTTTCCTCTCAGAATGGGAGTCCAATTTGCACATCATCAGGCCTAGAAATTGTGATATTTGATAAATGCTGTCTGATGCCTTTTATGTTATCTCCTGTAAGACAAAGTGGCATCTGAAACAATCAGAGAGACAAATGAAGTGAGAACTTTGCATAAGAGACAGATGATACGTAATTTAAACTATCTAGTGGCTGACTACAGTAATTGAGTTGAACAAATTACTTTCCTGAAAACAAGTGGTGGAGTCATCTGGTGCGGTACGAGTAAATAGGTAGTGCACGTGTGTCAGAGCTGAACATGTGGTGCCTGACTGAGGTGAGGGAGCCCAAATCATGCACCTGCTTGTTCCTAGACTCTCATTACTTCACCTCTTTGTCTGTGCTTCTCTCTTCATCAATATATTCAGGTTCAACAGATAAATCTTGTCCGATTTTTTCTACTATGCAAAAGAGAGGTATTTTCTCTTTACATTTCAAAAGCTGTGTCTTATTATGCTGCTTGCGTCACTGCAATGCAGGACAGCTCTTGTCATGTTCTTTTTTGCCTCATACTACATCTCTAATGCTTTCTAAGAATTAACACTGTCTGCTTATTTTCTTCGTGTATATGTTTGTACAGAACTGCTCAAGATTTTTATTCACAAACACCAAAGTTTCTGGAAGTCTTATGAGAGTCATTTATTGGAAAATAATTGCACTTTACATGTGCTTTGCATGTGTTCAGGGAGGAGGAAGCAATGTTCTTACCGCGGCAGCTCTGGAGCTGGCAGGAGTTTATGCAGTTCCATCAGTGACACTACAGATGAATTCCAGTCCCCCCGACCAGTGCCGTGGTTAGCATGAGCAGTATCCCACTAAAATTTCACAGACTTTGACAGACGTGTGCAGGAAGCCATATTTACTCAGGCGCAGATGGATACTTCACCAGGTGACTAGATTTTCAAAAGCAGAATGATGTGATGTCGTGCCTGTTGCTTTCTTACTTATGATAGCCTCCAGAAGGGAATATCTTTAGCCATACCAGTAAAATGGGTCACATAGATTCAGATTTCTATACAATGACCTATATTTGAAGCTCTGCCTGTATCTGAAGATACATTTTCTCTATTTGAATTCTCAAAGATAGATCAGTCCTGGCAGGGTTTCCTGACTCTGTTTGATGCCCCCCAGGATGGGATTTTCCCTCTTGGCTGCCAGGGCACACCGCTGGCTCGGATGGAGCCTGCTGTCGACCAGCACCCCCGGATCGCTTTCTGCAGGGCTGCTCTCCAGCCGCTCCTCTCCCCATATTACTCTGTCCCAGGTGCAGAGTCTGGTAATGTTCTTGTTGAATTTCATATCATTGGTAATTGCCCACTCCTTCCTCCAGTCTATCTGGATCCCGCTGCAAGGCCTCTCATTTCTCGAGAGAGTCGCCCAAGAGGAATCTTCTTATAGTGTCAAGAATTCAGTCTCTATTCCTCCACTAAACCCCATCTTAAAAATAAATAATAAAAATTAAATGGATTTAAGTGGAAATTTGCTCAATTTCTTGCTCTGTGACAGCTATTGGACCAATCGCAGGGATTTCCCTGACTTGTTTTCTGTATCTGTTCCTGGCCAACCATAACAGAGGCATAGCCAGAGCTCAGGAAGAAACATGGAAAAGCTGAGGCCCTCTAAAATGGGAGCAGCATTGACGAAGGTATTGGCATTTCTTCTTGACCCTTGGCAGCAGATAAAGCTACTTAGCAAAAAGATAGCCTGAATGAGATCAGATGTGCGTGCTGTTAAACGGAGTGACTACATGGGTTTCCAGAGTGCTCCAGAGAAAAGAAATGTAAACCACCTTCCCTTTGCAAGCCTCCAGACTCAAAGCAAATGAAGCCTGCTCCAAATCCCATTTAATAGCACATTGATACAGCTACAAAACGTGGAGAACATTAGGGTCAAGCAGGTCCCTTTATGAGATGGAGATTACTACTGTCAAGTCTCTTGAAATGCATAAAAATAAACTAAAGCCCCATCTCTGATAAATATTGTACGTTTCAAAACTGATGCACAGGTGCTCCAAAACCAGCTCTTTACAAAAATCAATTCAGTAATTGCAAAATGCATAAAAATACACTGTGCACCTGTCTTATCATTATCCACTTGAGAATATCAGACTTTCAAAGGAAGGCAAAAAGAAACAGACTCTGAGAGTAATTCTTTTAAAGCAATAATCTAAAGAATCAATAATATGACACTCCATGTTAAAAAATAAATTGAAAAGGTGACGGTGCTCTTCTGTATATTCTGTGAGTGGCTGGATCAGTCTGACTGAATGTCTGAGAAACTATTTGGTTGATTTTCCTTTCTGTTACATAAACTTGTGGTTAGCATGTTGGTCTTCCAAAGCCAGCTGAAGATAGTGACAAGATTTATGTCGACTTCCCTGGGCTGTGAACAAAGATGTAATGCTTACCTTCTCTGTATTTAACTGCACCAGAAGTTTTACTAATCTTTTTGTACATATAATTAATCTTTCCTCAGTTCTCAAGAGTTTTTCCCATGCAGTGATAAATGCACAGCAGAAATATTACAGGATTTTGCTACTGTCCTTTGTACACTGATGCTAGATAGGGAAACCAGTTTCAGGTTTATGTGAAATTCAGTGATCTTCAAAAGACTCATTTCTTTTTTCTTTCTTTCTGAGTTGTACAAAAATGTTGAAGAATCTCAGCTTGGTTTAAGTACTTGGAAGTAAAAGCAGTAAAACTGGTCCAGTTTGAGAATACAACAACACAGCAGAATGACAATTCAGTCACTGAGAATTCATTTTGAAGGGTAATGTGATGAAGTCCACTTAATACTTTCAAAAGGTTTTAGGCTTAGGTTCAAATTCAGAAGTCTCTTCCTATTTAGAAAAAGACTGATCTCTAATTAGGCGTATTTTATGCTGGCTAAAGATGGGGTTTTGGTATTTCTTGAACTGGGCTCTTGGGTCCGTATTAAAAATCTAATGAATCAGTGGAAAAATCCCTGTAGATTCCAGTAGGCTTGGGATAAAATGTTACTGTGAGACATTACCTTCTATTAGAATGGATATCATATAAGAAAACAGCTTTCAGTCATGAAATGTAAATGTTTTAAATCAGCAGCCGCCACTTTAATGTGTAGTTTCTATACCAGAGCGCCCACTGTCAGGTCTCTGCAGTTTAGAAGAGATGGTCTAACAGCGGTCTTAGACTTTGTGAGAAGCTGAATCGCTTTTCCTTTCCTTTTCCAAGGTAGATAATGGTAGGAGATGGCGGAGTAGAAAACGAAGATATCAGGGTGGGACTGATAAAAAGTTGAATGTAATAATAGATTAAAAATACAAGAGCTACTATTTCTTAGTGTTCACACAGCAAACAAATCTCTCGCTTGTAATGCTAGGGGGTAAGGAGGAGAGAGCAATTCCTGATATGTGTCCATTAGAAACAGAAGATGCTACTTTTGCTTTTAGGTACAACAATATACAGTCCATTTGAATTAAGCAATAAGACTTCTGGGCAGGTACCGTTTTGGGGGGAAGAGCTGACCCATGTCCAATACTTAAATCAATTGTTATCCTTGTATCTGAATAAAGCCCTGGAGAGCCATCTCTGTTCTTAACATAACAAAGAGACGCAAGCAATTACATGGAAAGAAAAAAATTAAATAGGAATTTAAAGAAGATTTCAATGGACAAATTGAATTAAATTCTCATATTTGCTTGGTTTTAATCTTTCTAAAGACTAGCTAGCCTCATATATTCATAGCAGCATTTAAACAGTTCAGCTACAGAATAGTTTGGTGAGCTACTACATTGCCCTGGAAAGGTTTATTTTATATTAAGTGTTTTTTCTCCTTTGTCTTTATACACAGATTTGTTTAATGGAGAATAGAGATATTTATCAAAGTGCTGGGAAAATGTTTCACCTTAGCAGTGTGTAAATATAGCAGATCATGTATGATATCATCCATGGTAATTCTGATTTTGGCATTCTGCTAATTTTCATATAATAATAAAAAGTTAAATCAGAGCGAGTATTAAAAAGAAAAAGCTGAATAAAATGCATAGATTATTTAAAAGAAACAAACCAGACCATTTTCCTGAAAGTTCTGTTCTTCTTTTATATGAACATACTCTTCTAATAACTTGCATTAAAAAAGAGGGGCAAAGAGAGGAGAGACTGAAAAAAATGGCAGTGGTAAGGAATAGCTCATAGAGGATTCACTCCCATTTCTATTTAAGTTACGTTTACACTTACTTATTTGCAGTATTTAATAATTGAACGTTGTATTCTTCATATGTATGGTAAACCCAGTAAGGAGTGAGGAAGAAAGGGACAAATCAATTTTCCTAAGGTTTCTGCTGAAAAGAAGTAACTTAACATAGATTTCCTAAGTCCAAGTCTACTCCTCTCTGTATGGGACTGTTCTTCAGGACACAGTTTCAAATGACTAGGTTCTGACATACAAAATGTGTGAAGTTACAATGCAAATACTTGAAGAATTTGCTCTGTGATGTATCAGAGTTATCGGGGAATATCAAGACTGTCCTAGCTGAAAAGAATTAAGCTAAGCAGATTTTATGTATTTCATTCCCTGAACGTTGCTTGGTGGTTCTTCAGTGCACACCATGTGTAAATTGTGCCTCTGTCTCATTTTGAAGGAACGGAGATGCACCAGAATGAAGAATCTCAAGAGACATTTTTCTCATGCAGAAACAGTACCTACTGTTGACTCTTCCACTTAAGAGGTCTGATTCAAGTAATTTGAAATCACCTGAAAGATTCCTTTGATTTCAAGGGACTTAGTAACTAAGTGGTTAAAAGAGCACTGCTACATTCCTTAGGAGTGTTCGGAGTTGGTAAAGTATGACTTCTAAAACCCTTCCTGAGCACCTCCTTTGCTGAGGTAGTCTTGAGTTTATGAATCACCAAAGGACTTGGATGAGAACAAATTTCAGATCCAATTATTTCTGAGAAGGTCCAAAACAGGTATGTTTGAACCGGTATGTTAAAAGGGAAATTGAACGAAAAATCTTCAGATATTGGGAATGGACGTTTCTCCAGGCAACTGAGACAGGGTTTGGAAAGTTGAAAAAGTTTTGGCCACAACTATTTAAAGTGGCATTCAGGCCTAAATTCTCTGAAAATCAATGTGATGACTCCTACTTAAGTTGATACTCAATGAGTGCTTTCTGTGAATAACCGTGTGAGACTTCATGCTCTTTTGGACATACGCTGCATGCTCTGCACCTGAATACATGTTCACACACAACTTGTACATCTACTGAGAACTAGTCATCAGACCAAGAACTCAAAAAATCCAACAACTAAAATAAGAAATGATTTATGGCACTTTTGATCTGCTGCTCAATGAAATAAATAGAGGTGATTCCATAGATTTTAATGAATATTGAGCAGATCCTAAATTAGAGAAGAGCTTCAGACAGGGAACCTGTCAGTTAAAATATTGGGATGGTTGAAACCTTTTATGTTAAATCAGCTCAGTATCTAAACCAAGAAAAAATGCAGCTCTGTATTTAAAGACAGTGATAGTTGTCCAAGTACATATGACACAAAGCAAACAGGCACCTACTGTAAGGTACTCAACACAATAAATGGAAATAAAATCAGGCAAGATAAACTTTTGCTTTCCTAGTTGATTATCTCTGTTTTTCACAGTATTGTATGAAGGAGTATTTTACAGCTGATATGATGTGAATGATTTGTCTTTATGTTGCAAGGTAAGGCGCACATTAGCTAATCACTGATATATTTAATAAGCAATCATTAAAAAAATGGAATCATGTTTCTAAAAATAAAGTGGTAAGTGATAGCTATTACTGCTCTCAGGACCAGCTCATCCTTCTTAAAAATAAATCTGCTTTGTGTGAGCCAGCAGCAATCGTTATTTTAAGCTGATTTCAAGCCTCTGTTGGAGAGAAAGGCTCTTTGATTAACAAGCAAACCTACAGCTAAACTGAAACTAACTTAATTGACAGTGACCAACCCTTGAAACCAAGGAAAAACAATGATGATTTCCTTTCTTATGACTTACTCACGCTTTTCTTCCTAGTCAGAGATATGCTACAGTCACATTCTCTTCCTTTGGTTCAGGTTTATCAGAGATGAAAATGACTCCTGTAAAAATCAGGGATTTGCTAATTGCTTTTCCACAAAGCGTTTGTCTTTTTGACAAACTTTTTAATAGTGTGGCAGAAGCTCTAGACCATAAGACCCACTTTAAGACTTGGATTTTTCATTATGGAAGTGAAAACATCTTTTCTTAGTTTTTTAGGAGGCAAGAGGGTAATATTGCACTTTCCACTTGTTATTTTATCTTCTCACTGATAATTTAGCTTGCTGACAGGAACGTATTAGCTTCTGGCATGGATAACGAGCACAGAGCTCATTAACCTCGTGACTAGTATTCGGGACCTTTTGGCCCAGAGCATAACTGTGGACAGCTGTAAGCTCCTGGTGTTTGAAAGCAGCTTTACAGACTGTGTTGTTTGGTGCTGAAGACTTCAGTGATGTGCTTTTGGTATAAGATCTATTGAAACAGTGCCTGAGCAGCTTCTGTTGTCTTCAGGCATGTAAATTATTTATATGTCATTTTAATTACATTTTTCTTTTCGGTTGTCCTAACTTTGTATATTGGGGTGAAGATATGCGGCAGTGACTATCTTTAACTGGCAACACTTCAGTGTTTTTTTTACTTTTCCAGAGTCATTATTTCTCTAACTTTGTTTTCAGCTAAACTCTGTATAACTACAAATTAATTATAACGGGAATTATTACAATAATTGTTAAAGGGACACATCTGTAAGACTCAAGAACAGTGCTTGGGAACTAGACTGCATGATGTGTAATCAGTTGTCTATAGAATGAGTATGGTTATACAATGCTACTGTTTTGAGCAGGATGTTGAACTGGACTTCTTCCTGAGATGTCTTCCAAACAGAATGATTATATGATTTTATAATTCTAAATATACCCTGGGTAGGGAAAGCAGGGCCATATATTTAATATACTTAGCCAGTGTATTTTATTGTTAGGCAATCATCTATGCCTTCTCTTTGGATATACCTCTTACAGTGAAGATTTTTCATATACATTTCAAAAAAATGCTACTCAGTTACTTTGTGGGAGAGAAAGTAAAATGAGCGTATGAAAATTTGTCTGTGGATTTTACAGCTCTCAAGAGAAATGTGCTGTGTATTTTCATAGTAGACTTTTAGGAAGGAACTGTGAATCTCTTACAATGGTCTTTAAATGATCTTTTAAAACTCACATGTGCACTAAACACTAAATATGTATTTTTTAAAATAAAATGTAACTTACACAAATTGTCTTAGCTGACTCATTTTTAGAAGATATGTACATGATTAAAATTTCCTGATATTGCAGATGAGTCAAAATGTCTCTTTTAAATCATTTAACCTGTCACCCTCATAATCAGCAAATTTTTTTTTTATTCCAGAAACTGGCCTTTCTTAGGTATCTTATGATGGTATCTATCTCACAATTTCAAGTCTTGGCCATCTACAACTCTGCAATTATCCTCAGCTTGTGCAGTTCAGTGGGCTTGAAGATTTTATGTCTTAGATGTTGCATAGCTTGCCATGTAATGAAAATGGTCATGTAGTTTTTAATAACAAGATCAAAACTTAAAAGGTTCAGACAGGAGTAATTTTGTAAAACTGTTGTTCTATAGGCTCCTGAATCTTTCACACCATTTTCTTCTTTCTGAGATATTCTGAAGGAACATCACAAACCCAGACTAAGAATGTGCTAAGATGGGGACAAACTCGTAATTACACAGTGAAGCATACCTGAGCAGAAAATGAAAAGTAGATTAGCTTACAGAGAATTGAGTTCTCCTCCGAGCACAGAAGGAATGTGTTAGTTTTGCTCACTCAGGAAGGGAAATTCATGCGTTCTTGGGGGAGAGGGAGGGGAGAAGTCCCAGCTATGTGCAGCACACAGATGAGCTCAGCTATTCCTAAGCACAGTGCAGATGCTGCCTGCCCAATCTAACAGCCAGCAACTTTCTGTCCTGTAAGCTTTCCCAAACAGATAGCTGATCGTTAGGAACAGTAACTATTGTATATGCTGGTGTGCATTTGGGCTGCATAACTCTTATTTCTTAATTTACTTCTTGCACTTCACTGCATGTACTGCGAGAACTCCAGAGTGGCATATTTTCAGCTTGGGCACTTATCCAAGACACATACCATCTATCTTTGCATATGCTGAGCTGCTAATACACAGGGAAAATCTTTTCTTATTTTGTCTTTTCAGTACTTTGTTTTTCAGTTTTGTCTTCACCTCAGAGTATAGCACACTATGTTCACTATAATTCAGATAGCCCCAGGATTCAATCACATCGATAGCATACACAATAAAACTGACAGTCAGACAAATGCTGACCCATCAGACATAACATGGTCAACAATTCTATATATGCCAATCAATCGGATCAATCTCATCACCTGTAAAATGGTCCTATATATCTTTTTTCCATTGACTGATGTGCTACATCATGACAGAGTAATGATGGAGGGTAAAATGAATCAGCATTGGCATATGTCATCTTGTATCGCTATTTTAAATATTGAGGATATTCATCAAAAGACTTGCCATGTTGTCATATATTTTGTCATTTATTTATCACTGTTGTTCTTAAAGACAAAGTTGCAATTGGAACATAATTTTCCCAATGAGGTTTACGGCCACAAGATCTTGCATGAAATCTGATATATAAAACGGAGACGTGACTAGTTCCTGATGTACGATATAATATTGTTGGCATTAAAAATCTGTTATTTCCTCATTGTTTCCACCTGAAATCCAACTTACTTCTTACAATGCACTCCATGTTGTCCTATTCTTGGGTAGTAGACTCCTTGAAAAAGAAAGCAGGATTTTTGTTCTTTTTGAAACTCTAGTCAAAAGTAGTCATCTTATAGATTAAGAGTCTTCTTACTTCATTCCTGGACAGAAACTGTTACTGATAAAGAAAGTTCGTATAAAGAACACACACATGTTCACCTATACATACTCATGAAAGTAGCAGGCAGAGAAAAATACTTATCTCACTGTCCCGTTCATGGAGCCCACTGGAAAGCTATCACTGGTATCTGTATGAACACAATCATATATATGTCTATTCTGCATATGACCTGATGCATCTCCCTCACAGCATTAGAAGATGCCCATATGTTTCTTGAATTGTCAGCAAACAGCTGCCCAGCCATTCCATTGAAATGCTAAGATGCTGGATGGTATTGAATAGTTAAATCATCAGATTTGCAGAGATCTGTGTACTCTGGAAGGTATTCCCTACAAATATTTGTCTAACCCTCCAAGTTTACTGTCTGATCAAGTGGCCAACAAACCAAAAACATGCCTGGATTTTCTTTACCTGTGAGTTTGTACATCACGGTCTCTTAATACTTCTGAAGATGGTTTAGTATGAAAATTATTATATAGATGTGAAATGCTAGTCTTATAAACACCCATGATATGATTATGTTGGAAATAAAAACAAAATAGCATGCAGAAATATAATTTTCTTAATTCAGTGAGGTCTTTATTTTGAAATATGTTTCAGCATTAAAGTGAACATAAATAAACTAAAGTAGGAAAAGCAATCACTCCAAGGATCATCTGCCTACCTTCTGTAAATGCTTCAAGAGGCACAGTGCTATCAGCTCTGATGATGCCAAGTATTCTTTCTGAAATTATATCTTCTTATTTAATGCATGTTACGCCGAGTAAAATGGCATCATTTAGTAATGGGAGCTAAGAAAAGATTTGTTATCTAGAAAATAAGCGCACATTAGCTGGAAATGCTGCAGCAACAGAAAAAACCAATAATGTTTACCAGAAAGACCTTTTTGAATACTGAATTCACCCTGAAAAGGCTGGATTCTAATTTTCAGTATGTAGGCCTTCAAATTTTGTCCAGTCCACTATTTAACGCTTGAAAATAATGACCTCAAAATGAAGAATCTGTTATGTTCCTGTTTCCAGTGATTCAAAACTGTCTTATAAACTTTCTTATGGGATGAATTCTCCATGCTTCAGAGCAAACTCTCTAAAACACTTAAACACACAGTCAACTAGAAGTGTATGCCTAAATCCTACCAAAAACAATTTCTTAAATACATGCTTGAATACTGCATAAATTCTTTAGCAGTTTTGCTGAATAATCTCTATAGCAAATACTCTTTGCAGGATTAAGTCTTGCCAAGATCCAGAATTGGTCCATAATTCAGCCAACTTTAAATTTGTACCACAGATTTATGCTGATCTTGTTTAGGTCTGATGTCTGGAGGACAAATCATTTAATCCTTTCAGTGAGAAAGTGGCAGAAAATCACCTAAAATGTATATTTTTTCTTAAAGTTTCAGTTTTGTGTTGGCAGCTTTTAACTCATTTGCTCCACCAATATTCTTTTCAGTTTTAACTCTTTTTGTTCTTTCCGGCCTAAACAACTCTATCAGTACTGGCAATAGTTGTATCTCTGTTTTGCAGCAAATAATGTGATAGAAAGAAAAGGAACTATTTGTCACCTTGTTAAGCTCCTGTTTACACTATAGCCTCCATCATAGTATGGGAACCTGATTCTTCTTCTAAATTCATTTTGGTGGTTGCATATATATAGATTTTGTTTCTCCTTTTCCAATTTCCTCTGACAAGAAAAAGCCTCTCTAAAGCTAAATATCTACATTATGTTTACAAGAAATTGTAGCTAGAACAGGCTTTCTGTAATCAGCCTACAGTGTGGAAATCAGTCATCCTGGTTCTTGCAGGTTTGTCTGAACCTTTAGTCCCATGGTATTTATCTGTTCTTTCTTTCCTCCACTTAATATCACTGTTTTTATTATAGCTGTTGCTGATTATTTTGCATTGGAGTAATTCTTAGGAAGGATTAGGGCTGTGTTGTGCAAGGAACTGCAAAAAAAATAAAAACCAAATAAATATTACCTAAATAATAGACAAGGTATAAGAAGCAGATGAAGGAGGAAAAAAGTCAACACGGCAACTCTAAGGCTAAGGATAATAAGCAGTGGTAGTACTCCAGCAGCTATTTAGCTGTTGCTCTCAGGTAATTTCTTAGGCTGATGTTATGGGACTATTTAAAATGTTAAGAATTGAAAGGAACAGGATGTGTGGCTCTTTGCACAGGATTTTACCCCTGTGGAGTTCACTTAACTTTGAACGTGTAAAATGTAGCTGTTTACAACTAGTCTAATCTAATAGCCTTCATACCCAATGGAGAGAGTAGGAATTCCAGGACATGATCCAGCAGACCTATTTTATCACCTGTTCAGTGAAACCGAGTGGTGTCATATATAAGCATTGCTTGTTTCACTTGACTGTACGTGAAGTCCATGTGGCAAGCCTTGGGTGCTGTCTAGGATTAGTCAACTAAATCCCCTCCCTCCTGTATGACAGCTGGGAGAAGCCCAGAAAGCAGTGGTTGGAAATGCACCATCTCCTTACGCAGCAAGATTTTTACTCTTGGATGCATTGCCTCAATAAGCACACCTGAGGAGTTGGTACTGAATTCAAACAAAAGTGACTCAGAAAAGTCGCGCTCAGGAAACTGAAACACGGAGGTAAGGGAAATGCATTAAATCTTTGCTGGCTTTGCTAGGAGAACCCAACTACAGAAAATATCCAACAGATACTGAAAACTTAAAGAGACAGTTACAGCTCTTGTGCAGTAAGTTCTGATACAAGCATTCTTTAGTAATAAGTTTTGTTTACACTTTTCCTCAAGAGGAAAAACCTGTCCAATGCCTATAACCTACTCCTCTTTCAAAAAGGAAAGGCGGCACTTTTAGTTTGTGCTGTTTTGTTGCAGATTGACAGCATCTTACTGTTGAAGTATGACTTCAGCCTTGCTTTTACATGGGAATCTAACTATGACATCTTCTATTTTGTGACATAAACAAAGATTATCATTATCATGAATTATTTTTTCCTTAAACGTCACTGCAGCAGTATTTCATAGACATTCACACTCATTCTAGATTCATTAAAAGCAGATAGTAAGTATATTTGATAACAAGCAGCCTGTAGCTATCATCTCCAATATTAATGTTTATTTGCCAAGTGAGCAGTGTGAGAAAACGAACAGGAACCAAATGGGATACTATATTCTGAAAAGCATACAACAGAAGTTTACAGCTAGTATATCCTCTTCCAGGTAATGTTTTGATAAGCTGCTGTGTATGGCAAATAAGAAAGTTTTCTTTGTCTCTTCTAAGTTTGAGAAAATCTCTTCTGTCCATTCATCTTGTATTATAAACTCACCAGAGATTGCCAGGATGCTTCCTAAAAAAAAAAAATTGTTGATGAATAAACCACAAAGATGATCAGAGGGCTGGAGCACCTCTCCTATGAGGACAGGCTGAGAGAGTTGGGGTTCTTCAGCCTGGAGAAGAGAAGGCTCCAGGGAGACCTGATTGCAGCCTTTCAGTACTTAAAGGGGACTTATAAGAAAGATGGAGAGAGAGTTTTTACCAGGGCCTGTAGTAACACGACAAGGAGCAACAGTTTTAAACTGAAAGGGTAGATTTAGATTAGATCTAAGGAAGAATTTTTTTTATGATGAGGGTGGTGAGGCACTGGAGCAGGTTACCTAAGGAAGTCATGGATGCTCCGTCCCTGGGAGTGTTCAGCGTCAGGTTGGATGGGGCTTTGAGCAACCTGGTCTAGAGAAAGATGTCCTGCCCATGGCAGGGGGTTGGACTAGATGATCTGTAAATGTCCCTTCCAACCCAAACCATTCTATGATGCTACAATTCTATGAAACTTAATGGTACACAAACTATGAAATCACTGCACATCCATCATTGTTTATAGCAGTTACTACCTTGACACAACACTCCAAGAAAATAAATCATGTTGACTTAGAAGGCCTGCATTATTAGCTAGTAACAAGCTACTCTGGCAAGTTCTGTAATTTCAGACTGCAAAAATGTACCTTATTCTTTAGCTGCTGATGTATATAGCTATGTTGATATGACTGTCATGACCGTTAAAACAAGACAGAATTAGAGACAACCTACCTCCACTGTGGAAGGGGCTGAAATATGAGTGGTACACCACTGTTTCAAGGCTTGTAAAGTGCTAAAAATATGTCTTATTGAAATACAAGATGTAGTTATCTTGAGCCTTTTTTTTCATTTTTTTTCCATGAAAGACTCATGAAGTATGACTTCAAAGCATCTCTTAAATTAACAAATGGAAGCCTCTGGACTATGCAGATGGTATTTTGTGTCAGTAGATCATATTTTAACTCCAGATTTGCTTTCTCATGTGCTGCATGAAATTTTGGTTTCAATCCATATATTCTACCCACAATTACATAATTCTCTGGGAAGTGAGTAAATATTCCAAGTACAAGAAGCTTAATGTTGATCTAATTCACTGTATTTTCATTATCATGCAAGTTATATACTCTGCTTTACAGTAATCAACATATTTCCCATATAAATACTGCCATAAGGTAAAATGTAAATTTTATGCTTTCCTAGTTGATCAGATAAAGTAACATGTTTTGATTTATCATAAAATGCAACTTCCTAATTTTTCATTTTTCCTAACATTTTTCCTAAAATCCTGTCTTTTTTCATCAGTAAAAGTAATAAGATTAAACTGATTGCATTTGAGATGCATGCTGCCTTCTTAAGAGAAAAGGTTTGTGGTATGCAAACTACAATGGACTTACAGTGGTTGCTTTTAGTGTACAATCTGTGTATGTTCTACAGAATTCTAAAGGAAGGCGTGTTTGTTTACCTATGGTGTCTCATAAAGCCTATTTTAATATTTCCTTTAGGCACACAATATGGATTTTTGTAGTAGTAGTACTGGAGCTGAAGAAGCTCTGGTATATACATGTATACATGCATGTGTGTGTATGTACATGTGTGTGCATGAATATGTACGCAATGCAAACATTTGAAAGGTTGAAAATCTAAAGAATTAAAAGATAGCACAAAACCATGCTAAATATGTTAAATCCACCATGTAGTTCATACGCCAAGATTGACAGGCCATAGAGTGTTGTCAACTCCAGAGCAAAAAGAAATGTGTAAGCACATGTATCTGTATGTGCAAGTAGAACTACATACATATATATATATATATATATATATATTTGTGTGTCCAGTTACCATTTGGACCATATGCTTTTTTCAGAGCTACTTTTACAAAGTGACCAGAGCATAGAATAAAATTGTCATTTATGATAAGCACCATTTTTCACTCTGTAGCTAACATTTCTATATGCAGTGCAAAACTGGGCAGGTAGAAGTATGATTTATTGTTGGATGATGCCACTAGCTACTTATTCAGTATTGATCATTTTAGATTTTTGCAGCATCCAGTGCAAATTCAACCGTCTGATTAATGCTAAAGAAGAACTTCAGCTAACAAATGGAAAGCACAGTTTTGCCTGCATTATGTAAAAAGGATAGACCCAAGATAAACAATACTTCTCCACTATGAGTTACTAATATGTAATGTTCCATTCACATAGTTATTTTAACAATAGTTAAAGTAAGTGGCATTACTTCATTTGATACCAGGAGAAACTCAGACCCTCATTACCATAAAGTTCCATGACAGCTTCTAGGAAGTGTGGAATTGTGGTAAGGGGTAAGAAATCAGTGCTGTCTCCTGCTAGTAGTCTTCCTCATGTGTCTAGACATTTATTTTGTGCTGCTGGAGCATTATGTTGGTAAAATTGGAATAAAAATAACTCTTCTGAAGAACTGTGAGTTAGTGTTTATTCCTAGGTAAGTGGTTGAAATTCAGCTCCTTGCAGGTGTCCAGGACAAAGTTCATCCGAGACTTCTTCGAGGCATTAAAGAAGACTTGAGTAATGCTCGCACAAGGGGATGTTGTTGAACTGAAAGGGAATTGTGCTGAGATCGTTGAATAAAATGAGTGAGTTACAAAATATTGAATTAATTTGGTCCGTAGAAGAAGCTTGAACAGGATTTTGCACAATTAGTTTGGGTTAAGGTAAGGATTAGTGTAGGAGGCACAAAAGGTTAGCATTTCTTCATTGTTTTTGTAACCCATGAGTCAGTGCACCTTCAGCATGGGTCTCTTGCGATGAGAGACATGAAGAATATTAGTTGAGCTCGGTCTGTAAATTGTTTCTTTGCAGAAATGGTCCAGTCATTGGTGCTGGGCCAGATGGTGATTCTCAGTTATTGGCAGTGTTTTGAGCTTCGGGGGTTGCTGTAATATTTGTTGTGCTCAGAGGGCTCATGCAGCTGAATTTTAAATACTGGGTGTAAGCCGCTGCATCTATTCTAAAGGTGAGGTTATCTGTTGCAAATTCTTCAATCAAAACCCGGCAGTTGCAGGCAACTGTGACATTTAGGATACTCGTTCTGCTTAACTTAGGAACAAACGTGTGCTTCCTCAAGCATGGGCACCCAAGCTGCTGAAATGAATGTTCACTTTAGGGCTGTGGGTGTGATCACTTTAAATTGATCTGTTGACTTCAGGGAAGAACAGATAGAGACCAGAAGATAGAAACCAAAGTTGAAAGTCATTCAGCTCTAGGACAGATGTCTATATGAAGGCAAAGGCTAGAACTGCAGAGTCTCTCCCTAGTATAAACATGAATTTCAGTGTGACCATAAATATTAAAAAAAGTCAGAGAAAAGAACCATAAAGACCTCACAGAGCTGAACCAACTCATCCTCTGAAATAAGGTCTGAATGTTTGCATTTGTATGTAATAGATTCTTAATGCCACACTTCATCATAATGTCTTTGAACTTTTGATTGTTTTATGTAGCCAGACCTCAAAAATCATCTGAGATTTCCCCCTTACTAAATCAAATATCAGCCTCAAACTGCTATGCTGTACATATTAGAATGTACTGCATATGTGGTTCGGTTAATTTTACTGTTATTTATAGCTGGTAAATTTGACTCAAGCTGTAATTTAGAAACAGGTAGGGTGGCAGCACAGATATACCCATCTAGGTAAATCTCCAGCTGTAGCTTGGAATACAATTGCTTCAGCGTCCCAGTGACCTAAGAATATTTAGTAAAGAGTTTAGTCAGATCCTCCCTAGGTCCCCAGAATTCAGGAGTTTTATCACTGGCACCAAGGAAAGGAGAATCAGACTCTCTCTTTGGCAGAAATTACTCCAAAATTCCCAACAGGTGTTGTCTACCCTGCTGTTTATTAAGGAAACATGCCTTTGCTTGCTGCCCCTAAATGATTTTGTATCTGACTAATAGCAGCTTCAGCATTTTAGAAGAAATTACTGTGGGTGATAACAAGAAAGCGTGTAGGTCTATTAGGAAGGAAAATCCTGGAGGTAAAGGTGACAGCTTTACGACACTAGCCCTTGCCTTATTTGCAGTAACTCATTTTGTATATAGTGTTTCATACAGGTGAAGCCAAGGGCTAGAGCTGTTTGTTATTTACGTCAACCCATAAGGCGGATGGTAGTATCCAAGAGGGCAGAAAATAGGTCTGTTGATTAGAACAGTAAATTAGGGGAAGACAGAAAGACAGAGAAGAATAACTGGATTCCATAGACATGCATAAACATTTCATGTTGTTTGCTACTTGTTACTTGGCTTCCCTATAAACTCTGCTCCACAAGTCTTTAAACTAATAATAAAGCTTTCCTCCTCATCCCACTCCCTGGGTTATTTATCTCTCTTGGGTTAGTCAGACCTTCTGTTTGTCTGACCTCTGTTATGGTAACAAAAAAAGTTGTTTTCTTCAGAGCGCTCAAACTGCCAAGAAGGCAAAACTATCCTCCATGGAGCTGTGCAAGCATTTGGTTTTGACATAGGTGAAAATGAACCCTATAGGCGAGGAAGTACATTTGTCTTTCCCATACTGGATTTAGCTTATACCTAATATAAGCTTATACCATGTCTTATACCATACTAGATTTAGCTCTTCAACTGATGCCCTGAAGGACCACTGGCCTCCATGTGGCAATTCAGATACCATCATATAGTGGTCTTTCTGAGATGTAAGTTCTCATCTTGATTGGGGATTTTACAAAATTCTGTTTTGTTTCATGATGTATTTTATCCAGTTTGTTCCAGCTACAGTAAAATAAGTAAAAAACCTGACAGTTTTAGTTGTGCCACTATATTAACCAGTTATCAAGATGATATACAAGGCTGGTAGTATATTTCAGTATTTAGTTTCTTTAAAAGTTTAGTTTCTCTAAGCAGAAATGCATTGACTATATTAATATTTTAAAATAGAGAAGTATATTAAATAGATTTTACTCTTTAGTTTCTAAATATACAGTTTTTATAACAGTTTCTCTAAATATCTTACTCTATCAAGAATAGTTTCTGGTTTGATTTGATTTAATTTTCAACAGTGTACGTTTTTGCTAATTCAAAATGATGATAACAGAACTCACTGAGGATTGCTGAATTCTGCAAATTAGCAGATTATACCCAATTTTAACAATTCACATGAGCATAATTTTATCTTTAAACATACAAATAACCTCATTAGCTTTAAAATAAAGAAAGTGCTCCAGTTTTGACTTCAAAAGCATATATGATTAGAGGTAGAAATGAGCATGCATTATAAAATGTATACATTTTGATATACAGATGATAACTAGAATTTTGTTTAATTCACTTCTAATATGCCCTATTTTTGCATTATATCTGCTTTCTTGACTTGTTCTCTCAGTTTTCCAGACATCTTTGTCAACTTTAGAAGTATTAAGATCTTAAATGAACTTACTGTTCAAATGTTGTATCAGAGTAAGGAGAAGTCTGTTACCAAATGCTTCTGAAAAGGGAAGGCTGTCACACAGAAAATAAGATAAATTCACATGCACACCCACTGGCCTTAGCGCAGTCAGGATTTCATCCATCATAATTTCTGTAAACTCAAATGCAGAACAGCTGTATGAAATAAAAAAATACAATATGCCTTTTTTGGGGGGTAAAATTTAGTTTTCATATAGCTCTTCTATAGTACAACACAAAACTCAGGTTGCAAAGAAGAAAAATACAGCGTACAGTGATAAACCTAGAGTCACTCATAAGACCAGTAGCCTCCTCAGCTCTTACCTGATGAAGCATCTAACAGATTAGATCATTCTGATGAGAAACTGGAAGGTGAAGTCGTATTGTAGGTACCTCCCCTGCCCCCAGCAAATATTGGCCTTTATTTATATTGTTCGAAAACTTCTGAGAAAAAGTGTGATCTAGTGAGTAAAAAACCTAGCTGAGAACCAAGACCTTCTGAACACCATTAACAGCTCTTGCCCTGGTTTGCTCATGAAGAGAAATCAGTCAATTTGCAGTTGCCAGCACATAATTTTAACGTGACATATATACTCTGTATTTGCTTGGGTTTCACCTATACACAGATTTGAAGATCCTGCATAATTGTAACTCTCTTTTGTCTTAGCTGAATGGATCTATCGCAGCCTGATTTAGAAATATCCTCATGGAGGTTAGACAGTTGGGCCAAAGAAAATTATAGATGCAACAACTCTAGAGCTCGGATGTGAAATTTGAGTGCAACACTTTGGGCCAGATGTGGTCACTAGTTAAGGAAGTGCCTAAACCACTGAATACCAGCAGTAGAAAAGTATGTACTGGAAAAGATCACTTTATACCTGCTGAGTTTCTTATATTCTCCTGCCTACCTACTGCTGGAGATAAGGTGCTGCACTAGACAGACCTTTGGACTAAACCCACAGAGAAGCTTTTATGAACATATATGAGATGTAGGTGGATGGCAATGTTCAAAAAGGGTTTTAAAACCTACAACAAAAGATTCAATTATATTTAGACTTTGCACAGTCTTTCCACAGTTCATCCAAATTTTGGATCCTTTCAATAATACAGTTTCCTAAAGATGACCTCAGTGTTCAAAAAATTTTTTTTCTTTGCAAGAAAAGACATTTCTCAGTTAAAAATAGTTATGAAGATCATTATTTTTTTTTTCTAAAAACTACAAACAGAAGGTTGTGCTTTGTAGGTATTTCTTCTATTTTTTTCCATTTAGAAAATAATTCAGCATTTTGAGGTGTGAAAATATATTTGCACCAAAGCAAAATTATAGGTAGAGAATGTATTCACTTATACAGTGTAAAGGCAAATAACCACAGTCATACATTGATATTGGAGAAATTCCCCCACAATAATGTCAAAGAAAGTTTTGCCACTCATTTTAGAGGAGTCACAATTTTACCCATTATAATTTCTTTTGAAAGGTATTTAATTACTCCTGCTCAAGAACATTGTGGAAAGAGCATTGTGGAAGTAAAAATTTAATGAAACACCTACTAATATCAATGGAAAAGCTCCCATTGATTTCTGTGGATCTTGGTTCATGTCCTTCCAAAGCTTTATGAAAGGACCTCTCAAAGAAAAAGGTCGCAAGCACTATCATGCATGCCATCTAAAACTGAAGTAAAACCTGTACCGAATGAAATGCTATTGATGAAAAAATTATTTTCACAAGAAAATGGACAGAGATGTATCACTCTGTGCTTAGGCGAGTGCTGCAGCAAAGTTACATCCTCTGAATCAGGGACAGAAATGCATAAAGCTCATTGTACAGTGGGTTGGATTTGGACAGATACTACCATTAAAATGGTGTTTAGGGTTACGGGTGTAATGACCTCATAGTTGGACGTTATAGAACAGCCTTAACCTCTAGATCTTTTTTGCTTACTTCATTTTGATTGCCTCCTTTTATCTTCCAGTTATAAATACTTGCCATTGAGCCAAAGACTTTGCTGACTAAAACACTGATGACAGATGAGTCATTCTGTCACATCTATGTTACTGCAAGTACCTTGAAAAAAGACCTGATTCTCCTCTTTTCTGGTAACTGAGCTGACTCATTTCTGAATCAGCATAGCACAGTGTCATCGCACTGTTGGGATGTGGAGTACTTCAATACCGTCTTCTTCACTGAGCCCTTAAAATGCTCTCAGATCCTTTTTAGCGTACATGAGGAAACATTTCCAGTTCTTATAACCTAAGGCTGTGTGTTGCTTTGTGGTTTAGGTAGTCGGAAGCTTATCAGGGTCTTGAAAAAGTTCCTCTGCTGTTTCCCAGTCAGCTCCCAAATCTTTATCTTCAAGGAACTGCGTTACGATGCCACTGCACCACCAAGACAAAATATCAGTGTTATAATTACTGCGGGGATTAGGAAAACATAAAACCCAGTCCTATAATGGAGCAGATGAAGTACAGCTCCTAACCCTGGGGCAAAGTTATTTTTGTTAAGGAGTTCTGATTATAGAACAACTTTCTAGAGTAATGAGGAAAATCCAGGAGTGGCTAAATATATCCATGTCTTTTATGGCCTTTTATGAATAAGAAGATCAATTTGGTTTTATGCATTTTTTTCACAGTTCAAAGAACTCTCTTTACTCATCAGTCCCATCCCAATATATTGTGTTCCCCATTAAGCTTCAAAAATCCTGAGAAGAATTTTGCCTCTGAGGGAAGTTTTTGAGATTCCTGTAAGTCCACTCTGTTTGTGGTGGTTGTTTACTTGTTTGGGGGGGGGAAGTTTGTTTTGGATTTTTTTGTTGTTGTTTTGGTTTGATTTGGTTGGGGGTTTTTTTTGTTTGTTGTTTTGTTTTGTCTTGTTTTACCTGCTGCTGGTTTTGCATGGAAAGGTCTAGGGTCACCAAATACGGCTTCTGTCACCCATCAAGCTGAGGTGATATGTAGCACCATAAACCCCTGCGACAGCTACGTTCACGCCAGAATAAATGACAAGTGCATCAAGGGCAGAAAGCGCATTATGAAATACATGGAAGTAAGTTTACCCCAGAAGGGTGAAAGACAGACTCAGCCTCTTCTAGAGGCCTAAGTATTCTGAAGCTCATTCCTGGGTCATGAGCCATCCATCCCCTTTCAGCTGTAGGAAGAAAACCACATTATAAACTCTTTCCTTGTCGCTAGTATCGATAGGTTTAACATTTCTTATTCACACTGAGGGTACAAACCTGAATAGGCTAATGTAGATGTTCTCTGTGAAAATACAGTCAGCCCTCTAGAACTTTTGTATGTGTTTTGTAGCTTTCTGACCTTTTCAGCGTCACACTAATGCTGTAATAAATCACCTCTTTTAGTGCCTGAAGTGCTACCTTTCACCCCCAAACACGTCTGGCAACTGCGCCCGCTGTCAATATATCATCATAATGCAGCGTGTACACGTGTCAAGCAATATGAATGCGCTTTTGGCAGATGTAAACTTCCAATCGGGTTTGTACTGTGAGAGGGGGAAGAGAATGGGAGGATACGTAGCTATTTTACTTTATCGTCCTTGTACTCTGTAGTTTCTTAATCTCCACAGTATTAGTAACTTGTACTGGCTGTGTAAGGTGTTTGATCTCAAGCCTCCTGCCTCCTTCATATCTTCATGAAGATAACTTCATGTTGAAGGGATTGGTTAAGTCCGTTCTTAAAGATGTCATGGTTTTACTGACTCGATTTTAGATGAACAATTAAGGAATGCATTCACAGTCCAGATCTTGTGCAGCAATCCTGTATCTCAGAGCTCTCTGTCCATATTGCTGTTGCCTTGGGTTTTTTGCAGGTGTGGAAACTGAGGCAAAAAAGATGTTGGTGATGATCAAAGGATAAAGAGCTGATAGCAGAGCCAAAAGCTGGAAACGCCTCTCCCCAGATCCACACGATCACATAAGCCTTCTTCAGTAGTTTTACAGTGATTATTATGTCTCTGTAAAGCAAAAGTAACAGAAAGCCTAGGGCCAGTACTGGCCTCTGAGATAGCTCATTATTTCCCATTGTTTTGTCCCCAAATTACATGTTGTTTTCTAGATCTAGAAGCTCTCTTCTTCCCAATCAACTGGAGCATCTGAAGCCTCTAGGTGTTTAGTCACAATATTCCTTTCCACGTCCTTAAAATGTTAAAGCCAATGTTTAGAACAGCAGGTTATGTATACCAGGGTGTCTAGAATTTGCAGAGGTCAGATCCTAACAGCTGAATGTTTAGGGACTCTCAGGTGTCTTGCCTCTAAGCAATATCAGGAATCCTCTGTGAATCCCGTACATCAGCTGTCACCAAGAAGGGTCCGGTGTCTCACGGGGGGATTAGGAAGGTAGCACTCACGGCTGGGAGCACCTGAAGTCACCACCCAAAACCTGCAGCCCTTTAGAGGCTGCCAGCGCAAACCCATAGCTTCTCCCTTGTGTGCATTTATGATACTGCAGCTGAAACGTGTATTTGAATACTGTAGGAGTATTGAATAAGAGTGATAAATCCAGGAGTTGATTTACAATGGAAAAGGAGTGCCCCAGAACTTGAGTCATATTTCAACAATCTCTTTTCAATAGTGTTGCCTTTGTGATTTTTATTTTTCCTGCATAACCGTGTTTTAAAGTGGTACCGGTAGCAAAACAGAACTACTTGTTCCCCATCCAGAAGACCTTGTTATCCTCAGTTCCAGGCCTTCTCAACTGTTTGCTTTTGCTTTTTGGGTAACAGTTTGTAATTATCAGGCTTTTTGATTTGTGTGTGTGCATGTGTGTATGCAGGAGTAAACAACTGAAGAGCCTCACCAACTGAAGAGCCTCACCCTTTCCTAATCTTACAGAAATTCTTCTAATACACTAGAAAAGACATTAAGAACTCATGTCGGTATAAGTGATAATGTGTCAGATTTGACTCCATTGTGAAGTGTTGCCTAATTAGCTGAGAGAGAAGCATCTCTGAGACCTCACAAGGAAAATATGTTTCGTTCAAAGTCGTGTCGGTAGTGAAGAACACTTTTCAACTCATACAATGCAAATTATGTGGTATTTAGTTTCACTGAGATACATAACTCCATTAAGATAAATATAAATTTAAATATATGAGTAGGAAATAAATTGTTGAGGACAAAATTCTAGGACCAATCAGATGTCTTTAATGACTTCAAATTTTTATTGGTATTTTAGTAATGTCCTTGTGTCAGTCTTCTGGCTTTAGATCTATATTCAGAAATGCTTCCTTCTTACTTAGACTATTTCCTTTAAATATGATTTAACACCATTGATATTACTGGAAAAAATGTGTCGGGTGTTAAAAGAATGGATCAGAGAATTTCTGAACAAAATACAATATTTTAGATTTTGTTTACATTTTACATTGAAAGAGAAAGCCAGCATATTAAGCTACCCTAGTAAATAGAAATTTTGAAAAAGATCATGAAAGTGATGAAAAACTATCTATAAATCATATAATTCATAGTAGAAGTGTAAATATAAGTAATATCCTATAAAATATTTAACAGTAAAATTAATAAATCAGTTCTGTACTTTGAATAATTTTGATACTGTCAATGCAAAGCAGTAAATTTACCATTATTTGGTTTAGTTTCCTCTCCTGAATTTCATCCAAATCAATTTTCTCTCCATGAAGTATTTTCATTTCAATGGAAATTCATTCAGCAGCAGAAAACAAGTTCATCATTTTAATCATCAACACCTTTAAAAAAACAAATCCGAATTTTGGAGAGAGATTCAGATCAGCGAGGACAGAGAAGCACCTAAACCCCGTAAAGTTAAAGGGAATTGAGTGCCAACAATATCTGCAAATCTGGATGTTATCCTCTACAAGACTTTAACTGATATATTGAGAAACCCTAGCACTGGTAAAAAAAAAAAACAAACAAAAACATAAAAGCTGGGCTGTGTTTTAACCCTGAATAAGACTTCTGTGAGGGGTTAAATGGAAGAGTTGTATCTTCCTCTTTGTTGTGTCATCAATTTTCCAGACCATAGGTTTGAAGTACAGAAAAGTTGGTACCACATTAGAGAGCAGCAACTATATTCTCCCCCTTGCAAGAAAATACAGCTGCTGTCACTGCCAATTCATCACTGCTTGACATATGGGGTATAATTTCACATAGAAGGTATCACAGGAGCTAACCACTAGTTTATGTTAGGAAACCTGCAAACAATGTCAATTTACTACTACCTGAAACAGCAGTGAACCAAGTCGGAGCATCTTAAGTTATCATTACATGGAAGCATGTCAGCAGTTAAAAAAAGGGAGAGAAATAAATGTGGTTGCTGAGAGGTTTCTTTCCATGGAATGAAACAACTTTATCCTTTCTTGAAAGTCTTTTTCACAGTGAGCTAATCATACTTGAGACTGGTAGCTGCAAGCCAGGGCCCACTTGTATAAAAAACTACGCTATATTTTTCTCATTTGCTGTACTTCCTTTGTAAAATTAGGAGATTTATCCATTGACTTTAATTGAAACGTGTCTGTTTGTAATGGCTCAAGATCGGCTC
The DNA here is from genome assembly GCF_947461875.1 of Haliaeetus albicilla. Classification (NCBI taxonomy): domain Eukaryota; kingdom Metazoa; phylum Chordata; class Aves; order Accipitriformes; family Accipitridae; genus Haliaeetus; species Haliaeetus albicilla. The sequence goes on from NC_091515.1 coordinate 6,127,477, forward strand.
TATTGTTCTCTGAAATAATATGTGAAAATTGAGACTTTCTAGCTTTATTTAATGTATTCTGTTTTAAAAATCACATTAGACTGGAGTCTGGTTTAAAACCTTTTTATGTCATTACATTTTGGATTGCTCACTAATGGAAGGCTTAAGTTATCGTTGGATTTTCTAGCTGAAGTACAGTAGAAGACACATTAAGTTTTCTCACCAATTTTAACTTGATGGAAGAAACACAGTGGGAAAATGCGCTAATAGCAGCATTTACCAGAAGTAATTTCTGTTTATTAATGCATCTTGTCAAGTCGCATAAGCTAAGCAGGGTAGGGAATGTTCAGTATTTTTGTGGGAGACCTTTCTGGTAGGGGTCAGGGAAATACTACGGAGGAAATGGTGCATAAGTGGCAGCAATCTACCTTGTCATTATCGTTAATCTGTATCACATTGTGATGGTCCCTCTTATATGGGGAATAAATACAACTCTCATCTGCTTCCCTGTTTTGTTAAACACTGAACAAAGATTTTAACAGGAATGTTACAATGCAGTGCCTTCTGCTTCCTATATTGCACCAGGGACTGAGTCTGGATGCAGGTATTAATGCTAGTCAGGAGTTTTTAGTACAACCATTTTTCATCAGGATGCGCTGATTCAGAAGACATGGAACTTTTCTGCAGTGAGAGCACTTTCACTGAAGGTTTCCTGAAAGTTTCTCAAGTCCAAGATGAAGTTTTGCACAATTTCTCTTTTTGTCCGTCAGTCCCTGCTGGAAAGCTGTAACCAGCACCTACTATATGTCTCTGTTCCACTGATCACACTTTGAAGAGAAATAGTGAGAACTCCTGTCTTTACATCTAATGCTTGTGAGAAAGAGCAGCTTGAGAGATACTCTGGGATTAGTGATTTTTATTTATTCGTTCAAGGTGGGTCCCAAAACAAAACAAACATTTTTTCCTAACCTTTCTGAGGGAGTGATTCTCCTCTTCTGCTTCCTAATTCTTTGCTTTTACCCTGGGGGCACATATTGCCACAACGTATGGATTTCTGCATCAAGTCCTTTGTTTCCTTCGGATGCAAGAGGAGAAATTCTAAAACTGAATATTCTCCAAGGAAAGCTGTTTTCTGCCTTGCTCTGTCACCACCAGCTCCACTTCAATGTATTTTGATTATAGTCTGCTCTTACTTTACAATGGTGGAGTGTACAAAACTGTATGAGCAAGTCTTTCTCTTGTTCTGCAGTCTGAACAACAAAAGCAGGTCTCCTATTTCAGTCACTATGAATGTTAATTTTTGGTTTCCTTTGGTTTTTCTCTTGAGACTTACTTTAACGTGTTTCCCTCGTAATTTTGTGTTACTGTTTTTTAACAAGGCAATGAGGGATCTAGCTGGGACCCTCTGGAGGGAGAGAAAGACAGCAGCCTTCCTGGCAAGAAAATGTGGATTCCCAGGGAGGAAATGGGACGCAAGACAGTGAGAGTCAGAACTGACAGGAGTAAATAGAAGATGGACAGGCTTTGGAGGTGATGGCCTTTCACCCAAACCAAGCCAACACAAGTTTAACAGAAGGATCCATCTGTAACAATTCAATGGCAAGGAGGAGTTCCCTGTTTCTGTTCTGGCTGTCCTAGTAACTTGAGTTTTCTCTGTTTAAATTTTACGTGTTCTGGGGTTTTGTGTAGTTGATTTTCATTCTAGTAAGATTTAATTTAAAAGACTTTTGGCTTTTAAGACTTTGCTTTTCTGATGCTTACTGCTCTTTGCTGTGGACTTCACTTTGGTAGGTGAACAAAACACCTCTTACTTTGGCAAAAAGCAGTGTAAAAAGCAATGCTGTATCAGCAGCCTAGCATATGCAGTAGATTGCTGTACAGCAAGCTTCTGTATTTTTCTAGTACACCAGAATGAATTTAACACAGAGAAATAAAAATCTAGCTTCCCTTCATTTCACAGCCAAAGCTCAATAAATAATACATCGTAATACCTAAAAAATTAATAATTGCAGCTCACAGACTTTGCAGCATTCCTTCCTGAAATGATGTGGTAGAGCTCTTATCTTATTTTTTACAGGGTATAACAACATAAAAACGGCTGTACTGGGTCAGAACAAAGGTACCTTTAGGCTGGTATCCTATCAGTGCATCTAGCCTGTAGTGTTTTTTGGGGGAAGAATATATGAACAAAATAAAATGTATTAAAACTTCTTGAAAATCTTCACATCCTCCAGCAGTATGAAGATAAGAGTGTCTTATCGTGGGGTGAGATCTTTTAGTTTATTAGAACCACTTTAAAAAAAAAATCAATGTTTTAATGCAGCAATACATTTGCCATTTACCATGTCATGGGACAATCATGCAGTTAACTATACTCAATGTGAAAAAGTATTTTGTTGCTAGGTAATATTGCCTGGTATGGTGAGAAAATAAATAATCATTCTTTATTTATTTTCCTTATATTCTTAAAATTTCTTAAACCCCTGCATTAGACATCACTCTTCTTCTCATTCGTCTTTTTGACTAAAATAGATAGTTGTCAAAACACTTGTCGTATACCTTCAGCCACTCTGGGTGTTCAGTGCTCAGATCTAACACAACACATACCTCAACAGTGGTAAAACGGGTAATGCCGTTGATTTCCATCTGGGGCAGATCATTCACATACTCTTCCAGGTAAGGGTTTTAGTTTCCCATCTAACCAAGTTAGCTACCTGTCGTCGTGGAGGACTGCTGGTTCGGATGATCTTCTCTCCGCTGACATCAACCAACCTTTCTCACCTTTCACATTGTAGCTGTTTGGCAATTTTTTTTCACCCTGATGTAAAACATTTGAATGTAACAACATTAGTTCATCGTTCTGACTCCTTTTGTTTCGGTTCAGGTGACTACTGCTGTCAGTTATTTATTCTAAAACGTACTGTGATCTAAATGCAGCATGCGTAGATAAAATAAACAGAAATAAACCAGAGGAAATATACTGTATACTCAAATCACATAGTCCTTTGTGACTTGGAAAGCTGTTGTCTGATAGAGATGTCTGCTATTTTGTAAGATTTCTTAGTAAGGGGCAGGAAAAAAGATAACAGTGTAGTATCTCAGAAGTGCAACACATTTTATTCAAAATAGCAAAGGCTGCAGATGGGCTGGCTTTGACTGCATGAATTGTATATGAAGCTATCTCAGATTTTATTTTACTTTTCCTCTACACAAGCATATCATAAACATAGGCTCATTTAAGTTTTCCCTGGTTTTTACAAAGCAATGTTTTCCATAAGGAAATTTCTCCCCGGAAAGCAAGAGACTCTTTATAAAATGTTTGAGATCAAAAGCACGTAGTATTTTAGGAAGGCAAAAATTCTCCCCACCTGAAATTGAGAGTACAGGGGAAAATTCTCCAGAAGAACCTTCTGTGTCACTGATTCAAGGCAATCTTTTCATTTAGGAAGCACCTTAAAATCAAAGAGGTTTCTTGCATCTTCCATCCATGTGTGAATTCTGTTTCAGAAAATCCCCCATCTGGTGGCTAGAAATATTTTGTAGCCTAAATTTGTCTCTAGCTAGCTTCTCCCATTTGTTTCACAGAAAAATTTCCCATTGGCTTTAATAGCTTTTCTTTCTCTTGGTTGTCTTTTACCTTGATTTATTAAACTTGCAAAAACTGACCATACATGAAATCTATCTCAGACTGTATTTAGATTTTTTCTAACTTTTTAAAAATTTCTTTCTTTTTTTTCTTTTTTTCCTAATACATGCTAGCATTATTGGTGTCTCCAGCCATTCAAAGTTGCTGTGAGTGTTAATGCAATTCAGAGAGCAGATAAGATTTTGGAAAAAACTACCGTCTTCACTTCTTGCTGTTCATCACGTATATGTTTGCACATTGTTATTACAAAGTCTATTTGATAAGATTCAGTGGGCAGAAGAATGATTGCAAATGACTTTTTACTTGACAAGTCAATCTAAAAATTCAGGAATGAGTTCCAAAAGAGTTAGTTATAAGGATGTTTGTCATTTTTCCAAGCCAATGAAACAGAAGGCAACGTTCCAGTTTTCAGGCATGAACATTTGAAAAGATCGTACATTTTAGAAGATGATACCTGGGGTCTTGTGGGTTTGAAACCATCAGAAAAACCAGAACTGTTCAAATCACCCAATATTTCAGAGATAAAATAGTAGTAATAAAATGCTTGTCTGGTTGCTGAAATAGTCTAACTTTGAGATTGTAACATTTTTACATATATATATATATATACACACACACAAACACCTTATCAAAAGAACAAAATCAAGTATGTTCAACATGCCCTGGCCATGTTTTTAGAAAGTTATTTAATTTTACAGATTGATAGAGGGAAGGATGTCTCTTAAACTTTCAGCGCATTTATTGCTTTTTCTTTTCTGTGACAAAGTCTCTTCTTCTGGTGCATACTTTGTTAATATGATGTACTGTTCTGGTTTTAGACTCTGTAGCTTCTTTGCCACCTTCTCTATGCTAATAATACCTATACGCTTTCTTCTTTTCTCATGAACTTCATCAACTAATCTATAAATCCACTGCTTTTACCATATTATATTATTTTTAAGTCCATCTTCTATGCTGGTATCTTCGAAACCTCAATGTCTATAAAAACCCAAGTTAAAGATCCACTGGAATAGTGGATCTAAACTAAAGTGACTCAACCATACGGAATCACAGATCTCTGAGTTGCAACTACTGTGGTCATTTTGTTAGCCTATTTAAAGTGCAGGATTTTGTGATGAGGGTAAAGATTCTTTTGGAAATGGATTAATATACAGTTATACACAGCACCCAGGAGGAGAGTACGAATACATGGAAGTTCCTGGGTGAATAAAGAGGGATAGGAAGCTCAGGATGAGATATTCACATCAGAGATACTATTACTATAAAGAATATTGCATAAGCTCACAACATACTCTCCAGCCTTGAGAAATAGGTATAGGACTACTTTCAAAGTTGTTGGTATAAATCACATTTAGAACAAGTTATAAGGACAGCGGGATTCTACTGTATCTGCTCTCACAACTGCATTGGTATTGAAGCATTTTTTCTATTGACCTATGGGCTCACACAAACACATATATTTTAAAAAGTTGGTACCTTCTTTACATGGAATTTAATATTGTAGCACTGATCAAAAGGTTGCTTTAGAATAAATAATATAACCTCAGCCTTTTTTTCTAAGCATGGCATTTCCTGCTGGGAGGTAAATAAAATATTAGAAAGGGTGTAGGAATTACATTGGAAGTAGCAGACAGGACTAAGTTTATCATTCACAGAAAATATGTATTTCAGTGCCAACATCGATATCATGTATACCTTTCTAGATAGTTAATGGACATTGGATAAGCATAATTGGAAACAACTAAAAAATAAATGCAGGATCTGAACGCCTTTTTTATTTAAAAAATGCAAGAGAACTTTAAAGTTACATAGTTACTCATGCATATCAGGCTTACATTTATTCAGCTGAGGCTATCTGCACTTGCTTAGCCACAGATGGATATAAAGAAGATACTATTCATCTGAAACAATGATCCTTTTACTTATTGTAGTTGCCATGTGATGAACATGTCCCATTTAAATGGAATGATCTTCACAGTGTTATAAAATATTCATTAAAAATTTTCAGGCAACTTGCAATTCAAAATGTTTCACAATATCTGCTATGGATTAAAAGGTTTTGTTTTGTTTTGTTTTTTACCATTTTTTAACGGACTCTGCTTTTACATGTATATGTATTTATTCAAATATCGGTCTTATCCATTTATTCTGTTTTAATATCCTGCTTTAAAGCCACATTTTGATTCAGTGCTTTATGTGTGGCATAAATTAGAGTTAAAGGTCCCTAATTTATAGATCTGTAAAAATTTCGAGCAGTATTATTGGGATTTCCAAAGGAAAATGGTCACAACCGTATCTGATGATGGTTTGGATTTGTTAGGTGTGAGTGTCAATTTATATGGAAAAAAGGATAATGGATAAGGAGAAAAGGAGGGACCAAGGAGAATATTTTCATAAAGTAGCATGGAATACCCGTGCCATTTTTGTATTAATTTTCAAAATTAATTTGCTCTGGAAAATGACTTTGGAACTGATGTTAGTGTCAGGGAAGAGGCCAGTATATTCCAGCTGAGGCAGCTGTCCTGCTGGGGAGCCCAGACAGAGTTGGTTATAAACATGTCTAATTCCCGAGGCTCCAGCTGAGTTGTGTGGTTTCATGCCAGTGTGATTGAGCCTTCCTTTGCTCTGGGAAGCATTCCACCAAATTCTGACCATCATTCAGAACTAATTTCTGCATGTCTAGCAGCCAAGACTGTGGAATATCTGGTAAATCTGGACACGACTGTTGTTGTACATCTGACCTGATATTTTGAGACTTCTTGTCCCCTGTCCTCATGAAGTAAGGGGTTTGTTGTTCCACGTCAAAAGCTAGCTGTTCCTTTCCCTCAGAGTAAATGGCCTGTTACGCCTGCTCTGAAAATGTTTCCTGCACTAATATTCAGTCGGGTTTAACAGAAAATGCAAATTCGTATTTTAAAGAACACACAGAGGAAGATGGGTTGCAATTCCCACCTCTTATACCCCAGTTTCCTTATTCTACATTGTAATTCAGTGATTAAACAGATCAGCGTACCTCCATTCCTTCTGTCTGAGAAAACAAAACCACGTAACCTGTTTCTGGAAGAGGGTGCTAATCCCCATGCAGGAGGTGACAAGCACTAAAGAGGCCAAAGAGGTTCCTTACCCTGGTAATTAGGAAGACCCCTTGACAAAGGGCTTTCATGGAAGCACTTGTGGGATAAAATGCATGTAAAAGGAAGCTTTTATTCACCGTTTCCCTAGCCAGCTGATGGCAAGATGTTTTCATTTCATTATGTACAGTGCTTCTCTGAACACTTTTCTCAAATTCTGTACCTCTCCAGATTCATTTTATATATAACCAAAGCAGCTCATGCAGAGCTCTGGACTGAGACTAGGACCAGGCATATACAAGTCAGTGTTGTTGCACTTGACATTACAAGACATAAGCTCTTCTTCTGATCTGCCTCTAAAGCACTGTGTGCAGCCTAGGTTCCTGTAAAAGTTTTGATGATGCATATTCACACACACAGAGTGGTCTGGGGGATATAAATTTTACACGTCCCAATGGCTAACATTTTGCATGTTACAGTAGAAAGTCAGTATGATGCTTCCAAATTATTTCAGTCCTCTTAGATCCTGTGGATTTGATGAGGATATAAATGATGTATTGATTTGGGGCTGTCTCAGGAGAGAGCAAAAATGTTTACCATGATTTCTGGGTGTCCTCTGAGAATTTCCATTTCAGTTCTAACAACAGATTTTGTGATGCAAGCATAGCTCCAAAAAGAAACAGAATGAGATCAGATACAGAGTAGTTTGCTTTTAAAAAAAAATCTTGGCAGGAAAAAGCAGCAGGTAGTAAAGAAAATTGAATTCATTTGTGGTATAGGCCCTCAGAAAACTCAAAATGTGTAGGCATAAACCATATGAACAGCATCTCTGCTAGCTGCCTCTGCTTCTCAGAGCAAACTAGGCAGATCACATTAGGCATCAATTTATTCTTCATAAACCACTAACAGTTATCAGATGGAGGTGCCTAAAAATCTGTCGTGATTAAAAAACCAGGTGTCCTGGAAATGAAAGTGTCCAAACATACACAGTACTTAAAAGTAATGCATCTGACAACAGATAATACAGAAGACATGAGTGTCACTGCACGTAGATTTATTCCCCTATAATATGTATAGACTGAATGAGCTTTTTTTTACAGTTATCCTCTCTGAGTTACTATGAATTTATAATGCTGCTTCTTAACATTTATATTTGTCTACACTAAAGATGCAATAATTTATTAACATGGTAATAAATGTTTAATACTCAGTGTCTGTATAATTTTGTAAAACTATCTCCTTAACCCCCTGATTCTTGGAAATATAAGGAGGACAAACATTAAACTAAATGCAGTTTTAAAAATGGGTGTATTAATATGCAGAATTTTTTAAATGTCGCACTTCTTGTTCATAACCTCTGCTATTGAAGGTAACTGAGACGTTCAAGGCATAAGGCAGGATCTCATGTTTGATTTAACGTGTTGTGACTGATAGTTATCATTCAGGTGGGGTACTTTTTTTTAAACAAATGTCCACATAGCAGCTATAGAGGAATTTTAATGCAGGCATTAAAAAAACATGAAAAATTAAAATAATGAAATTGGCTTAAAAATCAAGCAATATTTAAAAAAAAATCTGTTAGGTCCTATTTTTTTGTCCTTCTGTTCAGTTGATATTCACCTATTTCCTTTTTGAAGGTCTTCTCTTCACAGCTCTCAGTGCTAGGTAGATACCTTTACTTTTCAAATGAGCTGAGATTCAAACTCCTGAGGAAAACCAATAAAGATAAAATAACTTCCCATGTTGTTCTGATAACTGATGATATTACTGTGACCACTGAATACCCAAGCCCAGTTTCGTGGTTATTCAAAGTCCATGAGCTTGAATACACCATAAATCAAATCAGGTACTGCAGTTAGTGGCATTTTGTAACATCATGAAAACTTTTATGAATCAGCTTTGTAGATTATGTTTTGTGCTTTCTTCATGGCAGTTTTCATCTGTATACAATATCAGGTTAACAGTATCTACCAGGTGTTAAAATGATATAACATTTTAATACAGCAATTGTTAAAATGCAGTTTAAAAAAGAAGAAAGTAAGACAATTAAAGATGTTTCATTCATGTGTTTTTCATTAATCCGTTCTTAGTTATCACTATAATGCCAATGCATTCTTGCAGCTATATATATAAGACTGAATTTTGTCTCATTTTCAAGCTGAATTCTGGATGAGTGAATTCTCTGCTTCTTCTTTTCTCTGTTGTCATTTAAAGACTAATATAATTCTTTTTTCTTCTCTCTGTCTTTCTTCTCTCCAGCAATGACAATGCAGTTCATAAGCCATCGGTTCCCTGACTATCACGATCCAACTATAGGTGAGTAGAGATTATTCTCTTCTTCACCCCTTTCAAACTCTCTGCCTATTCGAGACTGCATACAGTGAGAAGCTCTCCTAAATAGCACTTAGACAGAGTCTAAGCAAGATTTGTAAACTTTAGATGAAACCTTAATTTTGTGATGACAGTTAAATTGTGTCATGGTCATACCGCAGTTATTTCTTCCTGAAATACTTTGTGCAAAATCTCTTTCAACAACAGAATTGTAGCTCCATGCTCTATAATTACTAATGTCTGTGCAATTATAATCACAGAATACAAAACAAAAATCTTACAAGATAGAAAGCAGTCTTTCAAAGTACTAAAATAATGTAAAAACTCCACTCTGGAGTGTGTTTTTAAAAGTTTTGTTTTTTTAGTGCTGTTTTTCATGTTTAAACTCTTAGTTGACCTTCTCTAGAAAATTCAAGTGACTACTGAATTTATTATACTAGAGTTGTGCTCTGGGATCACACACTCTGCTGACTCCATTGGGTTTACCTGCATTATAAACTTAAGTAATGATGAATATTCACATATATCTGCAATACAGTGAAAGTCATCATCTTTAGATGCCAACCATTTTACATGACTATATGGCTGGAGTACAATGGGACAATCTGAGCTGGAAGAGAGATCTGGGATGAATTCTGGCTAACTGAGCTGATTTTCTGTTTCCAAAACAGTTAACTCAAAAAGGCTATGGCAAAAATTGTGTCTCATTAAAACATTTCAACTGTTTTTCCCCCTTCTAAGTCGGGTACAAATTTGGAAGATATTTACAGGGTATAAACCCAAGTAATTTAATGCCTTGAACAGCCTTGGATTCCTCTTGTTGTATTGGTTATAACCTATGCACATCCTGCCAGACACCTGTATAGACACAGTCCTGGGCAGCCTGCTATCGGTAGCCCTGCTTGAGCAGGGGTTTGGCCCAGATGACCTCCAGAAGTCCCTGACAACCTCAACCATTCTGTGACTCTATGATGTCAAGAATGGTTGTCAAAAGCCTCGGTTTTTTTCTTGCCGTTGAGCATCTTCTGGGCACTACTATAATTACTAATATGAATCAGTGTAGTAAAAAATGTACATTGCATCGAGGTAGAAATCGTCAGAACTGAATATTTATTCATTTAAGGGTAGCTTTATTAGTTAGTTTTACTTATACGAAAAAGCTTTTATAGGGACTATCCACGTGCAGTATGTAGTTTTACGTAGGGGAAGATGGCAGAATCTGGGCCTGATAATGAGAGGCACTAAAAATATTAACACTTACAAAGGTTGCTGGGGGGGGGGGGGGGGGGGAGAAGACTTTTCCAGCCCCCTCAGCCAAAATAATTTTTTTCTCATCTTTGAAATTTTCAAATCTTTCAAATGCAGGTTTAACCTCTATAAAATTACTGCATTGCTAAGTAGAGCAGCTAATGCTAGTATTTCTTTTAATTTGTTATTTCTCTAGTATTCCACATTTCCTGGATATTAACTTGTAGTAAATTGTGGTATTTTAATGATGAAAAAAAATGTATAAACTCTTCATGCCACTAGTAATTTTATAACCTTTAAAAATATCACATAATAAAAACGAGATGTGTCAACTCTAAAGAAGGCAAAGCTACTATGGAATTGCTACAAATTCATTCGGTGCACACAGGAAAAAAATGATCATTAGATCTAATTGGAAAAGAGGAGCATTAGTAGTTACTGACATCTTTAAGTTATGTACATACACCCATCTTTATTATTAACTATCCACCTGCCATCTGTTTTTATCCATATATTGTATCTTGTCATAATCTTAACTTATTGGTCTCTAGACACTACCACAATATGAATAATAGATAATCATAAAGAGAAGGAAAGCTTATGATGCATTATAAGTACATACTGCAGGAATGCCTAGAGGATCTAATCAGGATGAAGGTCTCCTTGAGTAAGATGCGGCTTCTACTCGGTAAAACCAACATTCTAAATAGAAGAGAAAGGGAGATAGAGCACAGAGAAATGAAATATTGAATTCAAACTCACACAGCTGGCTGGAGGCAGAACTGGAAGTACAACTCTTGAGTTTTATCTGTTCAGCACTTCTGCCTCTCAGAACATGCTGAGGACATCTTGAGAAAGGTTTATTTCTATTCATGCTCTAAACCATGTACTAAATAGCAGAGTATAATCTTGGGCTAAATATGTACATTTCCTCTTGGCTAAATTTTTTGTATGACCCCCCAATGTTGAACATAAACCCAAAAACCAAATAGAAGCAATCATTTGTTATCTGACTTGTAATAACAAATACATTAAAAAATCTCAGTACGCTGAAAAAGTTGATACTGTTGATATTGCTATTACTACTTTTGAGCCCCTGGTTTCAAATCACAGAATTCATCTCATGGCTTTTTGTACATCCGCTGGTAGACATGTTTTAACTACTTCCCATCAGTCTAATAAAACATTACATTTCTAGAGAATTTTCTGGGTTGCCGGTAAGAAAGGTGATCCAAAATGAGCATATCCAGGGCCAAGGCTGTGCTGATACCCGGAGTTGCCAGAGGGGAGGTTATTCCTTGAAGGTCACAAGGAGCTAGCCACAAACAGATGCTTTGTGTCACGGGGAAGTTACCGTGTTGGGATAGAACATTGGTCTGTCTAGTCAGAGTTTTGTTTCTTACAGAAACCCAGCAGCAGAAAATGAGGAAAGGAAAATAACAGGGCACACATGAAATGTAGCTTCACTCCAGCTGAGTGGCAAAGCAGAAAATTGAGTATGGGTTTTCAGCTATGTCTGAGATCACTGATCTCTCTGGATATCAATATAGTGCCTTTCCTTTGTGTCGTACATTTTAGGCCACTTTCATTCCTCAGCAATTTGTATCCTGTTTATGGAACTCATGAGCTGCCCTGCACTTCTCTGGGCACACTGACCTCAGGTTTTAGTGTACTTCTTTGGAAATAACTTGCTCTGCCTACCTGTGGTTTTATTTGTCTTAGTGCATTTAAAGGAACAAGAGTTTCTGTAGGTGTCACTGAGAGGGTGATATTCTCTGGGAACACCAAAAAAACTTCTATGATGTGTTTAAATGATAATCCATGGATTTCCAGTAGTAACCAACCTGCTTTGTCTACTGTTCTCCAGTTGAGCTTTAAGATAAGGTCTGTTGTTTCTTTTACTTTACATGGACATAAGAAACTAATAAATATGTTATGTATTTTTTACTAATGCTCTTGCACTAGCTCCCCTACTCTTTAAGTTTTCTGTGGTGTGAAATTGTGGCAGCAGTGACCACGATACTTAACTGTGCAAATTTAGCCATGATTTAAGTAGGTAGTGCTGGCAGAATTGATAGTAGACCTCCTTGTGTTTGATGGGGCTTTTTCTAAGAGCTGTCCTAATAGAAATGGATGGGCAGGGGGTTGTGAAATTACGGGACCTTTGTGAATAACATCATTGTGTTTGAAATCCCAGAAGTCTATCACTTTCAGTTTTACAGGAAAGACTTCAATGACCCCCAGGGCTACTAAATGTTTATAATCACTTTGTCCATTTTAAATTTTCATTGTCCACCTTAAGTATTGATATGGGAGTGGAATACTAATTTCAGCTGGTTTTCATTTCTGTAGCTTCTTGTGAAATATATTTGCATCTAGGTAAAGAAGACAGGGGACAATAAACCATTCCCAAAGCACATGAGCATAGGACTGATAAAATCTGGTTGATATCTTAGCTGAAAAGCAGAAGCAAACCCCATTCAGTCCATACAAAAGAGCCACAAAACCATCTTGTATGATCAGTTAGGAACCCATAAAAAGCCTGAAACAAGGAATCTACAATAGTTTTTGCTTTGACTTAACATTAAATGGCTGCCAACTGGTTTTCATGTTTTATTTCATAAGAGTCCAAATCTTTTCAATCCTAAAAAATGTTCTGAAGCTTGATTCTTTTGGTATAAAGAACCATTTTATGTCCTGACCTATTCCTTGCTCCATAGAAGCATACCCATAGGCAATTGACATTTCAAGATTTTTAGAAGATTTTTTTTTTCCTCTTTATTTTATTTTTATTTTATACTTCATCTGTAAACTGATAAAACAGTGAGCTTTATATGGAGTCTAAAGATGAGAATATACTTCTCTTTTGTCTCGTCCAACATGAGGCTATGGTAAAAATTGCTTACTGTTACTGACCACAGAATACAGAGTCCTTTAATATGCTGCCAAATGTGCTTCCCCTTCCCACTTCTGCTTCCCTCCAAACACACAGTTAGGAATTTATCCTAAACATTGTGCAGTAATAATCATGTAGCTTTAAAAATCCAGGGGTTTTATTTTTCCCTTTTTTGTGACAGTCCCTAGGAACATAGATTTTCCCTATCATTCCTTTTCATTGTGGTTCGACGTTATGTTACCAATGCATTAGAGTTTTCCTTGTCTACCATGACTCACATCTCTAGCAATATAGTAGAAATATACAATTCAAATATAATGGTGCTTTGTATTTACAACATTTTTTCTGTTATCCACTGACATTTTTGAAATATTACAGGAGATCTTGATCACAGAAAGCTGCTGCTACTGTGAGATGATGCAGAATTTTTGTTAAAAGGATATTTCAGTTGCTACATTATGTGATACTTGTGCTCATAGATTTGTATGTCATACATACATACATATATTTCCAACGTGCTAATTTTGATCCTAAAAGAGCTATGCAAATAGATTTAGAATTATTTGCATGTTTTTCTTTCTGGGTTTGTAATTTATAGAAGGAGTACCTATAATTTTGAAGAAATTACTGGATGTTGTGATGGATAGTCCAACACTTTTTAAGTCCAAGGCTTTTCAAAAGACTGGTATGGATTTATTTGAGGAAGGAGGCTGCTTTTTGTTTTGTTTTGGGTTTTTTTGTTTGTTTTGTTTTTGTTTGTTTGTTTGTTTGTTTTTTAAGTGGTGCATTTTTGTTCCAGTAAGAATTTATTCAGAGGAGTCCTCTGTACAGTGTGGATCAGACATACGAGGTCAAAATAAATGATCACAATTAATGGTCCCTTCTGATGTATGAAACTGTCTTTTATTTTAGCTGGTTGTCTTAGTTTGGAAAAACTGATAAGATCTTGAGAAACTCAAACTGCAGACATTATATACAGATATAAATAAATGTGCATACACATAAATACACAAATAGATGTGTCGGTATTTCTTTAAAATATAGAGTAAACATTGATTAAAAAGTTAAATGCTACCTGAAATGCTAATTTCAATGCTGTCAGTTTGAGTTTAATGCCACTTCAAGATAAAGCGGGAATAATGACTGTATTTTGGGCTTGCTACAAACATTGCAATTCAGAATTTTGAGACAGAAACATATTATTTTTGTAAGTAAATGGGGAGGGGAATGATGAAATTCTTTCAGTATTAGACTGTATGTGGGCAAAATTTCAGAGGTTAGCACTTCATGAAAATGAAATTATTTCAGCGCACATTTAATATTTAATTGTAGTCAACAATGGGAACAATTTCCAAGTGGCAGTGGATGTGATCATTTTCTGGAACAAATGAATAAGAGCAATTTACACTCTGTACAGTCTTTGGCAACATCAGAGAGAGTTAATGCAAGTAGAGTGGCAGGAAAGGAAGCATGACATAGCGTAGCAAACTGGACAGCCTCCAAGATGCTCATTAACCATGTGACTAATCTTGAAATGAATACATAATGCAAACGAGATGCAAAAGCAGCTTCCTGTTTTGGTGAGATATCACTGCATGAGATTGTGTCAAATGAGCAGTTGAGGGCATTAAGGCTGTGTCAATGTCAAACTTTAATTGAAATGGGTGTGGGATGGGAGGCACTCCAGCATTAAGGACATGAATTTCCATGAGGTTTCCTAACAAAGTAATGCATTCTCCCATGCATCAGATAAAACACATTTAAACTCATCTTTAATAAGATGGTGGAAATGTGTTGGGTGAATTTGAGAAAAAAGATAAAATGTGAATGAAAATATTCTGAGGTTATATAATGCCTACCAAAAAATGTCTGTGTTATAAAGAATATTATGTCTGTTTTCAAGGTAAATAATGAAAACAGATAAAGCAAGGGAAAAACAAACTCATTAGTGATGACAGAGTGAAAGAAGACAAAGATGGGACACATCTACTAGATCAGGAGAGGGGCATCTTGCCACAAAAGTGCTATTAAAATTCATTTTTAGGGTACAAAAAGTTTCCAGATCATTTCTACTCTTATCTATAACATGTCTATGTGTATATTCCATCCCTAGTTTCATTCTCATTCTCATTTTTCCATGGAAGATAAAATACTTGAATTGGACTAAACAAGCCGCAATTGGATTTGAGCTCCAAAATTATTATTTTTTTTAACAATTCATATGATCAATAGCTAAATAGTCACAACTGCCTTTCATTCATCATTCTCCATACATTTATTAGCCTTATCTCAGGCTGGATAAACAACTCATATAAAATGATCTGGAACCAGTACAATTTGTTTCCAAAGTCTGTCTCCAAGGGTATTCAGACTGATTGTGTAGACATACCTAAATTGCCTATGTTTGTGTTCCATATTCATCATCATTTAACATGAGAAATTAAGAATATATAAGAATACTGGTGTATGCATTTGAACCATATTCTTTAATCTGTGGTTTATTATTAGTTTTAATTTTTCTGTCTGTTGGTATTATCTTCACCGTACGTCACATTAAGAGGTTAATACTCACTTTTGGTATAAAGCATTTTGTCTTATGTACACAAAGAAGAGCAAACAGAGATTATGCCTACTATGTTAGGACTAAGCTACACTTTCAGATGCCTAAATCAGAATGTCTACACACGAGTTGTGTATCTAGATTCCGTTTATGTGGAATTCAGGGAGATTTAGGAGTGGAGATTTAGGTCTTTGCTCACTTCCCTTATCACAGGCTTTGAGAACCATTTGAGATGCCCTACAGTAGTATCCTGCTTTGGTTCAGGATCCTGATCCAGAAGGCTGTGGATCTCCCACAGGTCTTGTGTCATGGTCATCTGGCCCACCTGTGGGCGTGACATAGGACTTATGGAACACCAGAACCCTTCTAGTCCAGTAAACGAAAGCCAGACAAGATTCCCGAGAGCATATCAAACAGTAAGAGTCAGGTATGGGCAGCTGAATAGTGTCTGTACTTCTATTAAGTGTAAGGGGATTTTAGATACCTACCTTGCATGTAGACACATATTTTGTAACTGTCTAAATGTAGGTACCTGATGCTGAATTGCAGTGCCTTCTCTGACAGCTTGTCAGAACAAGGGCCTTCACAGATCATCATGATATCTCTCAGAGAGTCTGGATAGATGTCCTGCAATAGAAGGAGGAAAATGCAGAGTAAGACTTGCAATGCAGAATCCTTGGTAAGGTGGCAAAAGGCGGGGAACACTGGCATGTGTCTGCCAGCGTAGGTGCTTCCACTGTAAGCTTAAAAAAACCCCATGAATAGAAAAGGAGGGAGTAGTATTAAGAAATTAACAATGTAAAAAGTGCCTAAACTACTCAGTTTAGATTTCAATGAGGCAACAAAATACCTTCTGCTTAGTGTTGTTGTTATATTCTGCCATGAAGGGAAATAGAAATTATTTGAAGCCATGGGGAATGGAGACTGGAAAATCATAGCAGATCTTTCTGTGATGGAAAAAAATTGATTAAAAAAACAATCCCATTTCTCTTGGAAAGAATTTTTTTAAAAGGTGGTAGTTTCCCTTCAAAGAGCAGATTAATGATAGCTGGATCATCTCTCAACATTTCAGTCTGAGCTATATCCTCTTACTTAGATGCATTCTCAGCTCAAGATGAGATTTGATTCTTTACCCCTTCCTCTGTTGAGAACTTCAGTATTTTCCTCATTAATGGAACAGTCTGGCCCCATTCTAAATATGTTGTGTTGCTCAGATACTTGATCTTGAACTCTGCAGTTAAACTTTCTTTCTTGGGACTTTGCTTTGATAAGCCAATTATTCAGTCCTAAACAGTTTGCAGACTTCATGTATGAAATAACCAAAGCAAGCAATTACATTTCCCTGTCCGTACTCAAGATGAATCATCTCTAAAATCCTGGACATACCCTTAATGTCTGCTACTGCTTTGTCACATTCATATTTTCTTACAAATGCAACTCATCATGCAATTATTTGAGGGCTGTTTATACCAGGTGACAGCTCGCTGTCACTTAGCATTTTCAAAGACTCAGGAAACAGTGTTTAATCTAGTAATATCTCTGATATAAACAGTAGCAGACAAGCAAATGCTGTCTGTGTCTTTCTAGGGAGTGGGTGGCCCAGAGAGCTTCTCCCTTATCATTTTACTAAACACCTGCTCAGAGGTTGAAGGTTAATCAGAACACTTTGAAGAGCATTTAGGCTTGCAGTTTAGTCTTGGAAATGCAGTTGTCTTTCTGTGTCCATCACTTATGACCCTAGAAAACTCAGCATGGCAGCTATTGTAGCAGATTCACTTCAGCCACAGTGGTACCAGACAGTAGCTACAGTTAAGAGTCTCTGCAGCACTCTGTGAGGTCTCAGGGAAGGAAATGCCATATTGTCGTGGTTTAAGCCCGGCCGGCACCAAAGCCATTTGGTCACTCCTTCCCCCCTAGCCCCGGCAGGATGGGGAAGAGAAAATGTAAAGAAACGCTCGTGGGTCAGACAAGGACAGGGAGGGATCACTCACCACTTATGGTCACGGGCAAAAGACAGGCTCAACTTGGGGAAGAAACAAAATCAATTTAATTTACTACCAATCAAATCAAAACAAGGCTATTAGGAAGTAAACCCAAATCTTAGAACACTTTCCCCCCACCCCTCCCTCCTTCCCTGCTCAGCCCCACTCCCGGTTCCCTCTCCCTCCTCCCCCCGGCGGCGCAGGGGGACGGGGAATGGGGGTTGGGGTGGGTTCCTCCCCCCTTGTCTCTGCCGCTCCTTCCTCCTCAGGGGGAGGACTCCTCACTCGGCCCCTGCTCCACCGGGGGGTCCCTCCCGCGGGAGACAGTCCTCCATGAGCTTCCCTGGCGTGGGGCCTTCCCGCAGGCCGCAGTCCTCCAGTCACGGCCTGCTCCGGCGCGGGCTCTCCCAGGGAGCGGCGGCCATCTTGGGGGGCATCCATCCCCCTGCTCCCCCGCTCCTCCTCCCCTCCTTCCTCACTGACCTCGGGGTCCGCAGAGGGGTTCCTCTCACATCCCAATCCCCTACTCACCGCAGGTTCCCCTTCTTAACTCCGTTCTCCCAGAGGCACTACCACCATCACTGATGAGCTCGGCCTGGGCCAGCGGCGGGTCCGACTTGGAGCCGGGGAAGCTTCTGGCAGCTTCTCACAGGAGCCGGCCCTGCAGCCCCTCCCCTGCTACCAAAACTCCACCACACAAACCCAAAACATGTATAGAGGAGACTTGGTGTAGAGCTATCTATTTCTTTACCCTGAATTGCGAACAAGGAATGATGCATGCACTATCACCTGCTAGGAACAGACTTCAGAGGCTCTGTGACAGACTGTAGTTTTGTGAGGTGAGATGAGCCAAATCTAACAACTCATTTGAGTGGAAAAGGAACAAGTCCCATTCTTCATCTCTGCTCTTCTCCCAGCCTTATTGGCTCTCTGACGTTCATCGGACATTTTTCAAGCCGATTCAACAGTAGTCCAGAAGAAAACTAAGCCACACCAACACAGAATAGTTGTCTACCAGGTTAGTGAGTTTAATCACTTCAGTAAAAACAATGCTGCAAGCTGAAAAAATGTCAAAAGGGAGAGTGTAGAACCACGTATGGGGAAATGGGAGTGTAAGTGGGAATGAAAGAGGAGAAAAGAGACCCTTTTCTTTCTGGGACACGCAAGATAGGAAAACCAAGTCAACCATCTCATGTAGAGTCACTCTCAGACACCAGCCTGTGAGCCAAAATTCCTTCCTAGGTTGATCTCTGTTATCAAAAAGAATAGCGATAATTACCTGTGCCAAAAGTGTAGATGGATTCAAAAACCATTTGGGTAAACTACTGGAGGGAAAAATATCCATCAATGGCTATTAAAAACAAAGGTTCTTCTCTTGGCTCAGAAAGGCCTTTGAGGTGCAAATAACTGGAAGCTAAGAAAATATGCCAAGCAAAAATCATTGTGTGGGATTCCTTGGGCTATTGGTCTCTCTCCAAAAGAGGAAAATGGATTAGATGGACTGTTGATCTTCCATGGCTCTGCTCTTCATATTCTCATTTGGAGCATTTACTTAATCTCAATGACCTTAATTGATAATCTGGCCAGTGATCTGACTTCCCTTTCTCCCTTGTTTCAGAAAGGAAGCAAACAGATGAACACCTTTCTCAAAACATCTCTGCCCAGCACCTGCTTACCATGGCTGGAAACAGGAGGGAGAAATGTTTCTCCCATGTGTTGCCATGAGACACCTATGCTGCATGTTCACATGCAAAAAAGCACCGATACCCCTTAACTGTTAATGGTTCATACTTATTATTTTCTATCCTCCATTAACTCTCTTTGTGTTAGAAGTAAGATATATTCCTGCCTTGGCCGTCTTTTCTTCTATTCCTCTTAGAAACCTCTGAGTTTAATTGTGTATCTGCTAAACGGAGAGAGAAGGAAAATAATCAAAAGCTATATAGAAGTGTGTGTGACCTCATGGTTGCTATTCTTAAGCACTGATTAGCCAGATTAAAATTTAGGAAGGGAAAAAAAAAAGCCTTTTCTGATAACTCTGAGAATATAATTTTTTTTCCTGTGGTATATTTTTTTCTAATAGTAATATTGGTAATAATTATAATAATGAAACAACTTTATTAGAATTCTTTAATAATGATATCTGCCATATTCAGAATCTAGAAAGTCAGCCAAGAATAGAAACCATTGTTAAAATATTTTTATCTGTTCTACACAAAATAGGCTATTTTTTTTATATCAGCTTTATACAGGCAGAAGACCTCTATCTCAGCAACTGGTGGTCTTGATTTGACTCGATCCAACAATCCTTACTTCCCCCTGCTTTGATTCACCAAGTCTCTAGTTGATCCATCTAAGAAACTGAATTGGCAAAAGGAGTTGAAGGGTGCTGCTTGTTATCACAGAAGAGCTTATTCTTGGAGCTGAGTTCTTCAGGCCTCCCTTCAGGCCTACGGTGATACTCCAAACATGGACCTTTCATAGAAAATCAGGACAATATCTCTTTCTTAGGTTCTTAGCTACTGTAGGTTTAATAGTAGAGTTTCATATACACACTTTCATTGGATTGGGCCACTTATATAATCTGGGGAATTCAGCTCTTAGTCTATAGAGCCTAACTGTGTTTAAGTGTGAGCAAAGTGTCCATCTGGTTGGTGACATTAAGGCAGGAGAGTTTATATGTTTATCCAGAACTGTAAACCACAGTGAAGTCACATGCAGGTTGTGGTTTCTGATTCATAACCTAAATATACCAAAGTTCTAGAGCATGATTCATCGCACCCTAACATCTGCGTCTCAAGTTAGTCTGATGAATAATGCTCTCAAATGTGAACTACTATAAAGAAAGCCTAGGTTCTTAGGGCTAAAGAAGGGTGAAATGTCATGTTACGTGGCAACTGAGGAGATTCAAAGGTCCTGGTAATTAGATGACTGAAGTTGGAGTGAACACCTAAGTCATTCTGTGGCTTTAGCCCAGTGGTTCTGTTACAGGTATCACAACCCACACACAGTGATGATAATTATGATGATTAGCATCATGAACTTAGAAGGAGCTAAAGTGAGACTTGGAACCTGTAAATAGGGTTACCAGTGGAAAACTTACCTATTCCCTGTATATTGTGATTTGTAAAAATATTCTTTAAATGATTTTTTAAATTGGAAGAGACAGTCATGCTATGGTTTCCTAGAGGTGGATGATTTATCATGCTCAATTCAAAAATCTTCATCACAGGACAAATGTCTCCATTAACCTTTCTTTCATGGAAGCCGGCAGCCATCTACACCTTACTAAATCCAAGGCACCATCCATGCTAATAGCCACACAGATGTAGTCAACTTGTTAATTACTCCCCCTGAAATGACAAGAAGTGAATTCATAGCTGTCAGATCCTCCCACTCAGTAGCACAATCACGGACTTGAAAGAGTAGTGAAATTGCTACCTGCTATTCTTTTTCCCCAAGATAAGGGTACTTGGACTCCTGTTAATTATCATGTTTTGATTAAACAGGAGTACTTTGTTCACTTTGTTCATGTACATCTTTGAAGTAAATGACATTTTTCTGGAAGCAGAGAAAGTAATGATATGCCTTTATTAAATATTAGTAGCCTTATCTATATTGCAAGTGGTTTCTAACAGAAAAGCAAATGCTACAGCAAAGGTTTGCCTGAGTTATCTTTAGCCTTGCTTTGCAAAAATGCTAACATTTGTAAGAAATCCTATTTTCTCCTCGAGAGCTGGTTCTGAGAAAAATATTTGTCACTCAAATAGTCTTATTCACATGGGTGGGACACTTTATAAGCAAAATTTAGCCTGTTTGAAGGACTGCAGTACAAGGCCTGAAGAAGAGCTGAGTGAGTTTTCTGGGCAGCGAGTCATATCCTGTATAATTGTTTATACAAATTCAGTCACATCTGTGCATGTTTGCAGATTAAAATCATAAACAGTGGCTTTGTTGGTAACAACATTTGCATCATGACTGATAGTTACTCCACTGGGCCAAATTATTCAGATAGACTTTTTCAAGTCTTTTATCCAAATCTCTGCCCTCTCCCAGCCTCTCTGCAGAAGCCTATCATTTATAGGAAGTGACCTATATATCACATCCAGGGGAATCCTACATTTCGCAATATGTTGTTATGTAAGAATGCAATTGGCTTCTCCATCCATATGTTTATGGGAAAGAAGGAAGAGGGGCACATTGTTTTCTAGACTTCATCTTGGTTATATGAATTGTAGTGAGAACTTGATCAGAACTCATAACAATTCTGTTTTCATGGGCTCTTGTGAACATGCATTTTGCTTTTATTAATAATTACATTTTAAGGGGGAAATTGCATATCTGCAACTGGAAAAAAATGTTGCAAATAGTAAAAAAATAATATACAGTGTAGCAGTATAAAAATAGCCTATGTATCTATAGCAGAAGACATTGTGTTGGATTTTTTTTGTGTGTGTGTTTAATTTTCAATCTGCTCCTGGTCCTGGATTGTTTCAGGACTAGGCAAGTAGTTTCACACATTGCAAGTACTCCACATAGGGATTTATTTATGATAGTCTCTTCTTGCACATGCAGATACTTACAGTATTACATGCGCCTCTGTGTTTGTATGTGCAGGTATATACATACCAATGCACAAACACATAAAACCACATGCAGATATCATATATGTGTGTGTATATCTCTAAAACCCCTATAATGAAGGACCTCATGGGAATGGATAAGTATTGGTACAGGGTTTAGAAGGATCTGCTTACTTGTTGCATCAGAATACTGAGTCAGAACTGAAGTAAAATAACTGTGACGCATCCAAACCAACAGTGTGAAAGTGTTTACTGAATGGAGGGTGAGTAGTAGTGGAGAAAGTGGTTCTTGTAGTCAGTATTGTTATAAATGGGGGGTGGCTTTGGTTGATTTCTGTGGAGCATTTGCTACCATGAATGTAGACTGAAGGTGTTGTGTTCACATATAGTGTTATAATTTATTTGCACCATATAAAAACTGAGCCCTCATGACAGAGATCTGACTGTGTGCAAGGTGCTATATGACCAGAGAATATAGCGATGAGTTTGCCTTGCTGGCCCCTTAGGTCTTACATTTTTTACCTTCTTTGCCTGAAAGTGGGTATCTTACCTTGAATTTTGTTGTACATTGTGCTTTGCCTCCTCCTTGATGAGTACATATAGATGAAAGCCTCTTCCATGCAACACTGTGCAACAGAATAACTCTTAATTTTGGATGTTGAAAGTCACCCAGGCCATTGTCTCCTTTTGCAACTGTTTTGTTAGTAAACATCATGATAATGAGGACCAAAAGGGAGAAGACAAACCAGATTTAACTGACTCAGAGTTCAATTCACTCAGATTTCTGTTCACACAAAACCTTTTAGAGCACAGATAATGCTTCTTTTTCATGCCTACCACAGACTAAGTGAGATTAAGTTGCTTTTGCTTCCCCTGCTTTTCAGCAGAGAATGAAAGGGTACCACAGTAATGAAACTGCAAGCTGACATTGAAGAAGAGGTGCTTGTACATATCTATAGGTAAAACTGGAGGGGGGGGGGAGAAGACAGAAGGTGCAATGGATAACACATTTCCCAATTTGGAAGGCACTGAGTGCATTTCAGGTCACCGCGAAAGCTGCCATGTAAGTACCCACAGCTGAAAATCAATCAGGCTCCTTCAGCAGCTGTGTGTTATCAGTCTTGCCCCGCAGAGCGCAGATCTAAAACATTAGGCAGCCCAACAAAAGGGAGAAACTTAATTTGAGAGCAGCTGTTTTAAGACAGATACATAATGGCATTAAAAGAGGAGCACTGCAGTGAGGTGAGAATCAAATGGAATGCATATTAGGCTGAGGAAGATTTTAGTTTTAGTATTGTAACCAGATGCAGAGAGTATGGTCAATAGCTGCCAGAATTGAAGTTAAAGGGGTTGAGATGCGAGCATGACAGTGAAGATGGCTTAGTTAAAAAAATACTAATAATGCATAGTCAGACTGCATGGGACTTACAGGGCCTAAACTCAAATCTTTATTATGCTGCAACGATTCTGGGTGCTCAACAGGTAATTTAGGCCCTGTCCCCCTCCAGGTATTTAGGCACCAGTTTTTATTGATTGTAGCAGGACTAAGTGCAGAGGTTTATTTGAGGATCTGGGCATAGTCTAGTTATGCTTCTGCTTTCCACTGAAGATACTAGCAGTGCTTATTTCAGGAGGACAAAATCAACTAAAAGTTATGAGTTCTGCTCTTTTGTTTTCAGACTTAGAGAATAGAAGTAGCTTGTATTTCTCTTTGCATCTTTACTCATTGAAATCATGAATTATCTTATGAACATTCGAGGATTTGTTTTTATGTGCCACTGAAGTTACAGGAACCTCTAAAAGTGAACACAGTAGTTAAGAGCATGTCATAATGCTGAACAAAGGCTAAATAAAGGAAACGAGAAATTGCGTCTTCAATTGAAATTAATAAGGAGAGCTGGAATGTACAACAGTAATATGCATTTGAATTTAGCAAGGCCATTTGAAAATGACATTACAGAATCTTTTCTGAAGACATATGTGGCCAAGACCTTGGTTTAATATCTTATCTGAAAATATGTTTATGGTAATTTGAATGCTAAAATGAAAACTGAAAGATAGAAAGTGCTGTGTTTCTCACTATGCAACTGAGTGTATAATGAATAAATGTATGAATTCCTTTTACGATAAGCACTTAATGTGACTAATGCTTTGTTTTTTCTCAGATTATTTTAATTTTTCAAGGCCTACATTATAGTCTTTTTGTAAGAATAAGGCTAGCAGTGAGGTAGTATCTGCATTAAATGCTGCATTACTCACCTGCTTCTCTTTCATAGAAACAGCAGAGATGTTGAAAGCATGTGGTTACTGAAGGAAGAGTTTCTATCTGTGGGTTTGGAAAGGCAGCGGTCATTTTCTCTCTGTTCTGCAAACCATCATCAAGAGACTTCTGCCTGGAATGATGTCTGTTTCCATCACTTGTATAGGCAGGAGCTGGCAACTTGTGCTGTGAGCATAAAACTGAGCAAAACCTGAAAGATCTGACGAAGACCTGACAAAGCTAAACAAATGACAGCATAATGGCAAACACAGTACAATGCTGAGAAATAAATATAATGTAGAATTATGTAACACTAGACAGAACTGGAAATGGGATATTTAAGTATCCTAGCTACTAGTCTAGTACTAATTTTCCTACTTGCCTTATTTTAAAGGCTACTGCTATCTACGTGAGTATTTATGGAATACAAGGCAATCAAGTCTGTCAGTTCTACTATTCTAAGCCATTCATCGCTTATCATGTGTGCATAGCTCATAGGAAGGCAACCTCTATGACTTGGTGTCCTTGTCTGCAAAATGCTGATAGCAATGCTCACCCAAATTATAAAACACTCATACTCCAGGAAAATAATTATATGTTAAGGGAAGTTGTAAGACCAGTGTATTTTGATGGGCAGTTCCTATGACATGCATATTTTTATCTCAAATAGAAGGCGTTTACATGTAGTAGTTGGTACAGTGGTTTAAGTCCCTGTTCATCCACTCTGTTTTTATTTAAAAATTCCTTGTTGTAAATACTAGCAGCACTCATGCAGCCAAAGACTCATGATCATCCTACATTCAGGAGCATCTCTGGATTAAAATGTGTATGTAGCAGATAGTCTAAGCACACCAAGAACTGGGTCTCCTGCTGTCTACTTGGCACACAGGGAGAACAACAAGAGGCAGAACTCCAGGTGTGGTTGACTGAGCTTGGACTTCCTTCTGCTGGTTTGGCACCTGCTTAGCCAAATAAAATATCTTTTGGCTCATCTATATATGTGAGAATCTGTTTGGTTTTAACTGCAATTGATAGTGTATAAGACAGAAGAAGAGACACTATTTATTTGGAAGGAATATAAGCAGAATTAACAAATGGAAGAATGAAGCAGCTGACCTATATTTCAGGGACTGGAACATGTCTGTAATGCAGATGAAAAGCCCTTTCCAACTCCCCTTTAAATTGTACACCATCCAAATCTATTTGTCATGAAGCAGTTACCTGCTCATAGCTGAAAAAAGTGCTTTGATATATTTTTTATGAATCTAGCTTCTCCAGTGCTAAGATAACTGATAGCAACACAACCTTGCATTAATTATTGTACTTCTGTCTCCAGAATGTTGTCCTATAAAAAAGGAAAGCTGAACAAAGAGGATGTATTCATTTTACAAAAAAAAGCCAGATAACAAAGGCTTAAGGAAGAATTTTTTCTTTTCTTTCATAGTACTGCAAAGGACAATCAAACAATTAAGAAAAAAAAAGTTAAAAAATGCCTTTTGAAAAAACATTTTTTCTTGGTTTAAGTGAGATATTCAGTAAAAGAGGAAAGAATGAATAACAAAATTAACAGGTGCCATTCAGGAAACAGTTGGAGCTCTATTTGTTTTTTTCCCCCCTGGAAAACAGTAAACAGTCAGAAATAATTCAAGCCAAGTAGTATAATCTTTTAAGCTGAAATTTTTATCTATTTTCATTTTTATTTTTGACATTTGTAGGAAATAAAATTCTTAAAGAAGTCTATACTCTATATGGAAAAAAAAGAGAATAGTTTTCTTTAAAAAATAACTTTTACCAGATATTTTAACTATCAAGTTCATATATTTCTATATTTACATATTCTACAGATTGTAAGGATGCAGGAGTTTTTATTTCATTTTTCTCATTGGTCCCCTATGAAATGCTCATTCCTGTAGTCTGTGTTTGAATCATGGTTATATCTCACAGCAATATCAATAAACTCTATCCACAGTTTCTTCTTATAATACCCTATCTTTCTGGTGCATTTTAACCTAAACCAAAAGGCGGGACCTTGCAGTTAGCCTCACAGAAAAAGGCTAATACTGAACTTAATATAAGAAATAGAGTTATTGTCTGATTTATTGTCTGATTATTATTCTTGTCTTTTTTGTACGTTATCTTCATGCTTACTGAAATTACTGAAACGGCAGCTGGAGTTTGGCCTTTTAATAAATATCACTCCTTAGAGCTGTAGGATGTAAAGTCCAGATACACGTGGCTTGGCAACTCCCAGTTAACTTTAAAAGAGATCATTATATTAGTCTTATAAATTAATTAGGTGAAAGAAAATGTGATGTACTCAAACATTGTGAATAGTGTAAATATACCAGACAGCATTTGTAATAATGTGAATAATTTTTAAAGAGAGGAGATTAGACAGGGAGTTTGCTAGTGCTCCTGATGAAGACTTTCCTGCTTTGTTTTATATATACTCAGATGCTATTTCAGTGGAACATCTTCACTTCTGTTCTTCTCAGTCCACATGTAAACAGTAGGTTCCCCTCTGATCTCGGGGTTTCTTTTTCCTTAATGTGACCATAATGTGTACTACATTGCCTGGACTAAAAGGCTAGCCACACAGTAATCCCTCCTGAAATACTTTAGGAAGCATGCGAAGACACCGGGGTTTCTGCTTAGCATTATAGCTACTAATAAAAAGAAAATATCTTAACTGGGTTCACCATACAGACATATCCAACTCTTCATCTCTAGGAGGTTGTTTCTTTCCACGTTAATGCCCCTGCCCCGTAGTCCAGCTGAGTAAAATAAAGATGTTTGTCTATGTAATCCCTCACTCAGCTCTATTTCCATTACTTCCTGAGATGAAATCCCAGTTTTAAAGTATTACTTGTAGACCAGAACTGAATGGCACAGCTTTTCCACTCTTAGCTTCTTTTTTTGGTCTGTATGACATGAGATGGGAAATATGGTTTTCAATTTATGCATCTTCCTTCTACCTCCTGCGCTGGAAAAATTCCTTGTCCTAGTAGCCCAGGAGATCAGTGAATATACAGGGTAAACGGAAAGATAGTGCCTCTCAAATCACTGGTTGTGTTTGAGCATTAAGAAGCCGATAGGTCCTAAGTGGGTGCTATGATCTGATCTCTGGTATGAGGGTGTTGGCTCAAGATAGCAATTCCCTTGATAAGTGTGGGCTTTAGGACTTCCTTTTAAATGAGTGCCACAAGAAAAATGGGTATTAAATCTCCCATCTATTTTCCATTCAATTACAGGTTGAGAATACCCCTGCTTATCACAGCCCAGTTGAGGATATTTTTAAGCTATTCTAAATGATCTGTACTATCCTGTTTTTTACACATATGCAGAGAGAGAATATTACAAAGGAAAGTCGTATCTCCTTCCTGTTTCATCTTTACATTTCTTGGGGCAAAGGCAAATCCTACAAGTAAAAAAAAAATCTTCCAAATACAGTTGCCTAGAAAACCATTTAGATTCATGTGCTTGGTCAATGTTCAGCAGAATATGTTTCACTACCACTAACAGAAGATGTTACATCTATTAAGAATGAAAATGAGACAGTGATTCTGGCACATCTTTGTGAAGTGCTTTAAGGTCAGTAGTTTGAGAAAAACAAACAAAAAACCACAGTGGGTTTGTATGTTCAGTGTTATCTTTGCAAAGTAAAAGGGTTATAAACATAGCCTTGCTCCAGCTTCTAACAGTTGACACTTTACTGATTACAGTAGCATGATATTGGGGTACAGCTGGAGTGGCTCAGCAGGGTATTAGATGTACATATCTTACATTTACTTACTGAAAGCTATGACTTATGTTCAGAGGCCAGTGGGTCTTTTAGTTATGACTAACTCTGAACTCCTAATTGATTTCCTTAGCAAATCAGACAGAATTTATCTAGGTCCCAGCTTCATTTTTATCCAAGTTGAATTTAAGTATGCAAATGTCTCTGCATTAACTGTTTTAAAGCTACTGCATTAAAACTCACATTGGTCTAAATGAAGAGAGAAATGGGACCATGGCATATTGGCTTTAGAGTATCCAGCTGCGGAGCCAAGGGTGCAAGCTAAATTTATGAAAGTCATATGTTAATTATGTATGCATGAATGTAATGGAAATGGGCACCCACCTGCCTGGAAATATATTAATAATACTTTATAGTATCAATAGAATTCATATGAAGGATATACCATATTTGATTTTATATATTTTCATATTTTGTTTTTCATTTTGAGTTAAGAAAAAAGATAAAAGAAAAAAATGTTATCACACATATCATTGTCATATCATAATAGATTGCTTAAATTGTAAGTAGCCTAATTCACTCTATATGGTCCCTCTTTGGCACGGAGCTTCTTATTCAGCAATCCCTAAAAAGAGATCTATTGACTGAAACATATGCTGGTTGGAGTGCTCTGGCTTTCTCAGCAAGGCAATGTATCATACAATTAATTAAGCCTCTGGGTCATCCTAATATCGATGGGATTAGATATTTGTTTAAAGCAAGGCATGCGCCTAAGTAATTTGCTGAACTGAGGCCTAAAAGAAGCAGGAGAGTCATGGAAATTACTGTATGTAATTATGTCATTAAAGATAGCTTGCCACTGACTGCACAGGAGTGGGCTGAGTTAAGGCCATCCAGAGTCCTTCATATCCGAATGCTTTAGTTTTTCCTTTGTGTAGGTAGAAAGCAGGTTTTTACGTGCATTTATGAAATGTCATATGATGCGATATAAATATATTATGACACAAATTGGAATGTCCTGAGAATTCCAGCTACCTGCAGTATAATCCCATATTATAATCCCAGTATTATCTCAAGAGTTATAGAGAGCCTAGTCCCAAGGGTCTCTGGCAGCCAGGGCTTGCAGGATTGAGTCTTTGAATAGGGCCAGACATATGCTCATGATGATTAATGACACTTCTCAGATGGATTAAATGCACTTGTCTTGTCTTCATGCCTTAATGCACAGCCAAAGCATGATATCAGTCACCAAAACCACAGAGGCTGCTATGCATTATTGTTTAATTAAACAACACTGGTAATTTCCAAGACTATTTCAAGTATAAACACGGCCTGGTGTCTAAGCTGTGTTTACCCTTAGGAAAAAAAGTACAAATGTTGAAATGGGAATGAAATTGAAATGTGAGGAAAACAACTTATGCAAATAGTAGTTCACCTTTTTTGGTTTTGTCCTTCCAAATGTAGGTTGACAAAATCATGAGCTAAGGGAACGGTCCACCAAGCACAGTTTTTCCTCCTCCACCCCAGCCATGATGAGTGTGAGGACAGCAATTACAGAATTTATTTTAAAAAATCCATTTTCATCCTCTCTGGAGATATTCAGAGGTCTAATTAATTGCTCTGACATATAGAATCATAGAATCATATCTGAGCCAGAAGCCCCCTTCAGTCACAGGAATACTATCCTGGTAATTTAGACAATCTTTAGCTTGAAACTATTTGCTGGAAAAGCTCTGTGGAAGTGTCACAGTGGTAAGTAAAAACCACTCTGCTGCATAGCACCAGTGTAACACCTCTGAATCTTTGTGACTTAACACCTATGGTCTGTGCTACCTGTTTAAAGAGAGACAAATTTAATTCTTTAATATTTTGACGTAGTGTAATAGAAAACCTAGATCACTCCCTTTTGCTAATACTTTGCAATGATGGTAGGATTTCAAAAAGTGTCTTTTTGTTTTGAAATAAGCAAAGTTAGGTCAGACTGGAGAGCTTTTGAAAAGCCTACTCCAACTAGCAAAAGCTATTTCATTTTCCATTCTCTGAGCCACTCCTATGCTTAGCCGTACTGCACTATATTTTTCAGAGGATGCCTATAAAACTCAAGTCCGAATTGATGACGAACCAGCCTATTTGGACATTCTAGACACTGCTGGACAGGTGAGTAGTTTTCCAATGTGAATCATTCAATCAGAGATAAACCCAAAGATTTTAACCTCAGATATATGGGTCACAGAGCTAGAAGCAAGCTTTCCTAATCAAACATAAAGGGAGCAGTGGCAGAATAGCATTAAGGAATTAACAAAGGAGAAGATTGAAGGAGGGCTTCAGTGGTATAATATAACTTCAAAATCTGACCAGAAGAGGCACACTAATTTAATCAACTGGAAGATAAAAAGCTGTTTGTTTCTTTTTCTCTTGTATGCAGGAACTTCTGTCACAATCATGGAATGACTAAATGCTGTTGTTGGTTTGTCTTAGGTGTTTATCATTCCTGCTTTTTTATACATTACAGGAAACTTCTGGTCTACTTGTAGATCAAGTGTTTTGTTACTATTCTTCTCCTCGTCACATTATATTTAAACATCAAATGCTCACCCGTAAGGAAAAGATCTTAAAGCCAACAGTAACACACAGTGTATGTATAATGTGTGTATGCATGTGTAAGCAACAGTCAGGGAATTCAGTTTCCCATACAGCAAGGCAAAAGCAGAAGTTAAATGCACGAATTTCTTCTACCTGACTCAGTTCATCCTCTTTGCATCCCCATCTCAAAATGTTTTTATTGTTTAATCAAAATATTGCAGCTGGTTGATCTTTTCCTGAGGTATGCATGAGATTCTGTTTGAAGGCTTTGATAATTTCATGAGTTTCCACAGTGTGTGTGCACTTTGTACAGGCATGAGTCAGTCAACAAGGACGGTAGATCCTTGAAACAAACAAAAAAAGATTTAGGAAATACAAGCCTGGAAACCTTGATCTCAGCTTCCCAAACATCTGAATGCACCTTGGCTGGGCACTGCAAATGGTGGGAAATGCAGTCTGCTGCCAGGAATTGGAACGGTATCAAGTCATATAAATTGAAAGTAGTTCAGGGGGATTGCGGCATGAGTTTTACATGTGAATGAAATATAGGCCAATTTCAAAGTGAACTCAACCCAGTTTCAGGAATCAAAAGATGCCCTGAATTATTCTTCCTTGACCCAAAATTATACAGTCTCAGCAGTTAACCAGTGACTTGCTGCTGAGTCTCCTGTGAAAGTGTTTGATTCTCCAGAAAATTTAAGCTAAATTTCAAGGCATGTCTCCAAAGCTGTGAATTTAATTGACCTAGAATTTGTTATTATAACAGGCCCAAGAAGTTTGTCATGCTTAATAGTCCTAGCATAACTTCAGCAATGATTTGGCTGGGGGAAAGAAGGAACATCATAGTTACTACCCAATATGTCTGAAAATATCTGTACTTCTGTTGGAGAAGAGGAAGCAACAACTTCTTTGCTCACTCAGGAAGTCTGAGACTAGTAACTTCAGCCTTGTGTTGTCATTAGTACACGGTTATTACTGAAATTATACCTTCGGCTGCTTAGTCTTGTAAGGCTTTATGTGTTAGGGACCTCCTGTGTTAGTCTTTAATATAGTTCACTGTCTAAATCTACTTCATTCTATTCCTAAATTGCCTTTAGTCCTATTTTGTAGAGTTAAAATGCTAAAAAGTAAAATACTTCCTTGCCCAGAGCTGAAGAGAGATGATGAATCAGAGTTTATGTGTCCAGCTTTTTGCTAATGGAAAGGGGAGCAAAGTGTTATTACAGCATTTATTCATATTCATAGGTGTGTTCCTAATTTGCTGTGGAGAGTGAGAGAGTGCAGGAGTTAAATTCTGCAAACCATAGAAGAAGGTACAGTAGGTACAGAGTTCCTTGTGCTGTGCTCCTGCTTACAGACTTGTGCAGAGAAGATGAGCTACCTGATCCTAAATTTGCATCATTAATGCAAATATTTATACAAAGAAAATAAAGCAGCTTAAAATCAAAGCAAAGAATGGATGATGAATGAAACAAAAATAGATAGTCTGCTTTTATTTTGAGCTGGGGAGTAATAAGTTATAAAACCCCAGAGGAATAATTTCTTCTACTTTGATTCTTTTTCCATTTGTTTTTGGTACTAGAAACATAAAAGTTTGTGTTGTTGATAAAAAAATGATAGTATCAGATATTGAGAGTTTCCTTCTCTCCCTAAGCCCCCACCAAAATCAAAGCCTCTTTTTTTTTTTTAATTAGAACAAGTATTTTTTAAATGATATTTCATTTTCTGTCCACCTCTCTTAAAATGAAATTTAAAAAAATTGGAATGCAATCTTCAATCCTTTTGAAATTTTTTTTTTAGATTCAGGAAAAAGGAAAAAAAAATATCCCTATGCACTGGCCTTTTAAGTAGCTGAAAATATTATCTTTTCCAATTTAAACAAAGCTCATATTTTGTCAGTCATGCTCACTTAGTAGGAAAAGTTCCCCACAAGACTGTACAATTTTTACATGTTTTTTAAAAATTTTTGATCATATAAAAAAGCTAGAACCAAACCTCACTTTTAACTGGGGGGAGGGGCACACACTTATTGCTTAATATTATGAATTTTAACATAACTGACAGTTGTAAGGTAAGAAAAGAAATTGGAGTAATGCAAACAGTGAAAGCTGGTGAGAGCAATAGTAGAGAAAAGCTGGAGAGTTTTGTTTCAAGAAGGGACCAAAATAGCCATAATACTAGAGGCCCGTGGCATGTAATAACCACGTAATGAAATGTGGTGCAGAGATTTTGGAGCAAGCAGAGACCTGTGCCGTTAGCACCTCGCTCTGCAGATACATCAGCCCAGGACATTGTACAGCCTGGGCGTAGCTATTCTACCTCAAAATCCAAGTTGCATTGGTATGAGAAAATCTCAGCTTTAAATTTCCCTGTTTTTCCAGTGCAGACTGTCATCACTGAAACGTGTCTCCGTGTATCTGTGCTAGGAAGCTCTTCCTGCTTTCCTACACCTCCATTTTTTAGAAACTGTCCATTCTAAGTATCCTAGAATTAGCTGCTTCTCTTTGCAGATGTCCTTGAATTTGTTGCCTCTCTATCTGCACTACATAGCTCCAGAATAAATCAAGACCTAATCCAACTCCGATTGAAGTCAACAGCTAAAACAGACTCTTCCCTCACAGAGAGCTTAATGTTAGTCTCACTGAAGTTCAAACTGAAATCCTACTGTGACTTTGGGGACTCAAGGTAAAAATCCAAAGCACCCAGTTACGCTGATGATGGTGTGCTCTGACGGTAACTCGCTGGGTTTGATGTTAAAGCAGAGATAATGTTACAGCTTCTAAATCACGTCGCGGAAATCTCATTTCTCTCTGGGTGTCCTTGCAGCCATAAATACTTCATCATCAACTTTGAATAATGTCTTTAATCACTTCAGAAGATCAAGGAGCTAAAATTGTAATTCTTCCTTATTTGGGAAACACAAGAAGTCAATAGAGAAACCGACTAAAGTTAATGTATTTTGTTGTTGTTCTAGAGAATATGCTTCACTAGATATGCTCCTCCTTTCCCTGCCGTATCTATGCACTAATTGAACACTTGCAACACCGGCCAAATATTGTGATTTATTAATAATTAATACAGTTCTTTATTTTCAAGTCCAGAATTAATCCACATCTGATTTCATACCTGAAACTGGATAAAAATCTTTGATATTTTAACTGATAGATACAAAACCACAAATGGTGCTTCAAAAATACATTTCTGGTTCTCAACTTTCTGAAGTTAAAAAAACATTCAGGCAAAGTGAAAACTAGAAATACGAATAAACCATTAGTATTGCTTGTCTAGTTATTGGTCTTCTTATTCATATACACAGATGTCTTTAAATACATCAGATTGCTCCTCTCAGGAAGCAGACTGATGTTCCATGAACTCTGGATGCATATTTTCTACATCCTCAGTTGTCCTCTAGTGCTCTTGTGATATCGTTTTTCCACTGAAGATATAGCAGGAGGCACATTCTTAATGTCTGTAGGGCTAGTGTAAGTAGTTATGCTTTACTGAACTCACTACCCCTGCTTTTCACCAGCCCCTACACCTGCCAGCGGCGTAGCTTGTCTTTACTCACGGCAGTCAACTTCGGACAGAATAAGGTTGCCTTTGCCTCAGAGAGTTTCAAGAGCAGGTATTGCAGATGTAGCTGCTCATAGCCGAATTGTCATAAACAGCACTTACTTGAGCAGTTCCTACCACAAGGCTTGCAAACGTGGCATGCAGCAAGAAGGTGAGGAACGAAAAATTGATGTTCCTTTTCTTTTTCAATGGCACAACTGAATCTAGAAGACATGTATCCTTAGCCTCACAGTTGCTGCTAGAAGAAGCTATCAGTGATGCCTTTTGCTGCTCTTTAACTAGAAGTTCTCTTATTAAACCAAAAGGTTTCTTTTTGCATCTACATTTCAATTAAACCCAAAAAGCAAATAAAAGTAGAGTAAACGTGAGACGGAGCTTCAGAATGAATTTTATTTAGTTAGCTTTTAACCCTTCAGGCTAGCTACAATTTGGCATGTGGAATAAATAATAAAAACTTAATGGAAATCTGCAAATGCAAATGTAAAGATAGCTTGAGCTTCTTTGTTCAACCATGTTTGTGGGACATTTTTTGAGTAACTCGCCCTTGAAATTCGCCCATGTGCCTCTCTTTAGCCCTTAAGGTTGGGAGAGGTGTTGGTGGGGAGGTAGTTCTGGGATTTCCCTTTTCTTATCTAATGTGTCATAAGCCTCACCTGCTCTTAAATATATTTCATTTAAACTGGTGTAAACTCTTTGATTTCCATGAAACTTGTGGGTGCAAATGAAAGGACATTCAGACCTCAAGTCCTTTATTTTGTGTTCCGTTCCCTTCACGATTATTCTCAGCTAGTGACAACCCCCAGCTGCTCCAACCATGCACAAAAAGCTTCCACACAGAGTTATAGAAACCTTCTGTTCACTCATTCACGCTTTCTCACTCTCTCTTCTAACTTAAAAATATGTTGCTACTTCTGGAGCCCAGTTTGAATTCCTCCTCGTGGAGCATACACAGCAGTTATCTCTCCTGCTGTATTTATAAACTGTTGACTGACACCAGAGCTTTTATTCTTGCCACAGCTTTCCTCCTGATGACACATAACCCAACCTCCCTGTTTAGGCCTCACACAGAACGTTTAAAGAGCATCAGAGTTCCCTTCACTGAAAAACAATCTGAGATGACCCTATGTAGAAAAGGCAAAATTGTTTTCAGACTCGAAGCAGGCAAATATGCAGAAAAATGGATTTCTATACCTGTCAGTGAGACAGTACATCTCAAGATTATTGCACCAATTTTTGCTTGTTAAAACATGAGCTTTTTATGATAAACTTAGTGCACCAGTATATTTCCCAGGTGTGAGTCAGAGACTTGAAAAATTGGCCTTAAAATGTGATGGCATGCCATTTCAGGGAGATTTTCCTTTGTCTGGAGCTGTGTGCACATGAATTCATTTCCAGGCAGACACTTTTCAACCTGACAACAGCAGTGCGCTGTGTAGTGAAATCCATCTCTCAAATTGCTAGCAAATCACAGGACATGTTTATCCTGCCAACCTCCAGGACTATGATTTTTGCCCCCTGCTTCAAGCTTTGAAGAGGAACCGTATTAGTCCCAAGAGCCCTTCAGATAAACACACTTTCTCAGACTAAACACTATAGTCCGATGACTCACTCAGGCTGTTATCTGAGATCCTTCTGCTTATTATCTAAACATGCTGCTCTAATCCTGAATCAATGGAAGTCGAATTTCAAACTACACCACTACAGCTTATCTCAAGGAAATGTAAAATGCCTTTTTGGTGGTAATTATATTTTAATGGTCCTTTACAGTATGTTCTTTTAAGGGGGAAATAATTTCAGTGCACTTTCTGCTAGGTACTGTAGTGGGTAAATGAAATCCATTTTATTTTTAAAGCATAGTAGTAGAGGACTAAGCAGCAACCATTAACACAGTGTATTAGGTGAAGAACATCATTAATTTTATTTTCTTTATATGTTGTTTCGCAGGCTGATGATGACATACTTAGAAAGTCAAACCGTAGCACTGAAAATTTGGTGGATTCTCAAGACAAGCTGTTCTATACTTTCTAGGAAGAACTAAAATCTCTCCCATGACCAAGTCATTTTATTTGGGAACGAACAGATTTTGCAGAAGCATTTATTTGGCACAGATACTGAGTGAAAAAAACAGTTCCAGTAAATCATAGGTGAAATTGCAGACCCGACTCCAATTTACTTCAAATTATGGGCAAAATATTCTTTGGCTTCAGTAGGAAAAGATCTAGGCATATACCATCAAAAAAAGAGTATATTAGTTTAGCAAGAACAGACAACTAGCAACTAAGATTCCCAACTTCCTTTCCCATCCATGTCAATGAATGACTCATAGTGCAATAAAGGATGAATCAGTTTGTATTTCTAGGTCTGCATTTATCTTTCTGACAAACAGGTGCAATAAGATGTTGCGAAGAGCAGGCATTTAGGGTGAACATCAGAGTTTATTGAGTCTAGTGATACTGATTTCCTGCCCCTCGCTACCATTCCACTTTAGTAAAGTCAGTGCTAGTGGTTCCATATTGCAGGTGGAGGAATACTTTCCAGTGTTTTCTGTTCTTTTTCAATAAATTATTTTTTTCTCTTGAAATGCTTTCTCTCTTGCTGTTCTTTGTCTTTTTTTAACTAATAAGTTCCAAAATACAATGATACTGCTGAATGATTTATGACTTTTTTAAAATAAGAACATTGAAAAGAAGAAAATACTTTATTACAAATTCTGATAAAAGTAGCAAAATCCTTTTTTCTTCTTTCCAGATCTTTCCTTGTAGTATTTCCATGGGGGTTTTTTTGTGTTCTGGTGTACATTGTATAGAAAACATCTATATAAACACATCCCATGTGATTAGACTTCATCCAGGTCCTCCACAAAACTGTAATTATGTAAATTTACCTTTTCTTCTAACATTACAGACTGTATTGTATACTTTTTCTTTTCACTATTGAATGGCACTGAAGCCCTTGGAAGTTACTTTCAGCAGATGTTGGACATGCTCTGAGTGTGTCCTGATTTCTGTGTCTCTGTGTGTGTGTGTGTATATATATATATATATATACACACATATATATATATATACGACTGTCCTAGATAATCTCAGTAGGAATTCCATTTTGCAGAGTTTTGTCTATCAAAAGCTACTTGTTACCAAGCAGCTGTACGCAGACCAGGGACTCCAGTGGACAGAAAACTGTTTTCTAGCTGTATCAATTTTCACAAAATTCAAATAAAAAAGCTATTTCCAGGACTAAAAACTTGGTTTGCATGCTGAGAAAACAAGCATGTGTAACAGCACCACCTGGTGCCATTTGACCTGGCAATAACAAATGACCAAGAGAAGGGACTTTTGCAAAGCAGGGTGTTAATGCTTCTCAAGAAAAGTGGGTTGTCCTAAAGAACCGTAATTTTCAAAATTTATTTGTCTTCTATGCTATTCTGTAGCTGCTGGATACTCTTACTAATACCTTGAATGATGGTGTCTCCAGGCAAAAACAAAAGAAGAGAGCAAAGTTACGTAGTCTTATCTGAATCATCCAAACCTTTGAATTGCAAAAGCTTGAAGAGGCTTTCTAAAGATGTTATTTTAATTTCACACTAGCAGGTGGGGGCTGGAAAAGCCTAAAAACAAAAGCTATCTTTCACAGCTGAAGTTCCAATAGTTTCGCCCCAGAACCTGGAAGTGGCATCTCCCCCAATGCCTCCCCCTGCCAATTTCCGCCCCCCAAAAAACCCCCAAAAGAAAACCCCAGAAAAAGTAAACCTCAGTAAATTTTTAACTCCATTGCTTGTCACCTCTCCTTTGTAATCTAAGGAATGTTATTGCATTTATCCAGATTTTTAAAAGAGGAAATGAAGAGCAAAGTAGAAATTCAAGAAAATAATTAGTGAAAATATGGAACATTTTCTGTTTGTTTTTTTTTTTTTTTTAAACTGGATGTATTTCAGATCTGTATTTTTCTTACTTGCATAGGAGAAAGCTTGCATAGCTTGCATAGCTTGCATAGATTTTTGTGCCTGCTTTTATTTTGTGCCTAATGGCTGAGGAGAATAAATTGTTGTCACGGGAGTTCCATGTCATTATCAGAGCAGTGGGATGATGTGAAACAAGCCATGCCAGAGAGCAATCTTTTATTTCGAAAAAACAAAAATCAAAAGCTTAGCAGTAGCTGGATTGGCTGTACCTGTGTAAGAAACCAGATCTTGTCTTGCTTGCAGTGGGGTAGCGGACTAACACCTTGAAGCAAGCTGAAGAAGTCAGACTCCACTAACTTTCAGAATTGCAGATGAGTTGTGGCCTTGTGTTGGGCAGTCTTGGCATATCTCAGAAGCTACTCAGCATCTTTTCAGGATCTATTGATCTAACCTAGATACCTCATGACTTACAGTTTTGGAGCTCGCTCTTTGTCCTGACAGCTTTTTTGTAAAGAAATGAAAACTATTCTCCTGTTTTACAGGAAGACGCAGAGGCTGTGGATCTGAAAATGGGTGTCATTTACCCCACCAGAAGTGAATTAGCTTCAGTTAAACTATTCCTGATTTACTTTAGAGCCTAGATATCATAGAAACTGATCTGGATGAAATCTTCAGTGTATGTTGAATGTATGAAGCAATGATCAAGTCCTTAAAAAGTTAGATGTTTGTTTGAATTGTCATAGAAGAATTGGTCCCACTGAACATCTCTTAGTGCCGAATAGCTGCATTTCATGTGAAGGTAACCTTTGAGACATTTTGTGAACTGCTCACAGTAGACGTGACACACGTTCCTGCTGTTTCAGCTAAGGCTCTGTTCCCCCAAGTCCCCAGAAGGTCACTGAGAGCTGTGTTGTAGGGCTGTACACATAGATGCCAATCCAGTGACTATCGCTGTGCACGTAACACTACCTAGCCATCTCACTTGCACCAGAAATACTTGTGCAAATGCAAAGAAAAAAGAACAGTGGGATCTCCTTCATGCTGGAAGTCATAGGGAAATGAAAACTTAGTCCTTCTGTGTCACAGACTCATACCAGATTTTAATATTGTAAGCAATACAAAATCAGCGCAGCTATAGAATAGCTGTTTTGCGTTCGTATTGGTGATGATTTATGTAGTCCCCGGGGAGCACATCCCTCAGATAAACACTGAGCTAAATTTCAGTGGCAGAAATGAGCGCGCAATTGATTAAATGCTACAAAAGTCTAAACCAGCCACCCTGCAGGTTGTTTGCTTCTTTTTTCCCCCCCTCTTCAGAATTTTAGCTCAAATTATATCTCTGGTGATGAGTAGGGCACAGGGGAGGAGAGACAAATACCTGTGTTGTGGAATTTTTAAGGTAAGCACACTTGTTATGGAAGTCATCATGAGAGAATATATATGCAAGCCAGAATATCATTTGCAGTCATTTATCAGAGCAATGAGGTGTCTGACTCCACAGCCTCCCGTTTCGCTTCTGCGAGGCTGCACAAGCCTCACTGGGGAAGATGGCAAGTCTGCAATGCCCACGTAAGCTGACAAGGGCTCGTTTGAATCCCTGGCGAGCCCTTGCTTGCAGCTGCAGTCATTACCTCTTCACTAGTGGGTTGTTGTCTTTTTTTTTTTCCTCTGCTGTTTACTAAAATGTAATTACTGAGCTATTAATTCTTTCCCTTTACCATTTATGATGCATTTGTGATAAAAGGTGAAAATTGGCTTTAGTCTTTCTTGCATACCAATGAGGAGGGGAAAAAAGTATTATACGGTGCACTATAAACCAAATGCAGTTGGGGGTTTTAGAGCTAGTTAACAGTGAAGATTGCTTCAGTGCCTGCATTTAGGAGAAAATTACTAAGGTGTTTATCCCTAAGAGAGAAACCATTAGCATTAATATGAAAGAAAAAGACAGTTCTCTGAGTTAGGGAGTGTAGCACCGAGGCATTTTTACTGGCTTTGTGGAGAATTGATATGGTGATTTCATCCATATTTGGGGATGAATGAAAAGTAGATATCATCTCCCAGGTGATGGAGTGCATATTTCCATTACTGCATGTGACAAACCATCTTTGGAAGAGCAGGATTAATAAAGTTAACAAAAGCACAATTGCAGCAAACTGGCAAATATATTATCACCTGAAGGCAGGAGGGCAATTAGAGTGGGAACATTGGGAACATCAGCGCAGAGAAGGAGGGATGGTCTAAGTGCCAGTGCAGGTTATTTAGTAGGTGCATAGTAAGAAAGAAGGGTCACTGTGTGATGTTGTTTTTTGAAGTCCTGAGTTATTTTATTGGAAGTTGTTCTCATTTGTCTTTTTTTTCTATATTTATTTTTCATTACTTATTTTTTTCTGCCAAGCTGATGTGGTTCAATCTTACTCTGTAAGTCAGCCATGATGCAGAACAGTATGAGAATACAGAATAGTGAGTGCAGACAAAATGTTCCGCAGTTAGTGAATGGGGCAGTGCAGTAGTGATCCATCAGTGTTCAGGGTGTGAAGGAACATCTACACCTGCTTTTCATGAGACTTAATCCTGCACGGTCTGTGACTGTGAGCAATACCAGATATGATGGGAAGAAGTATCACAGCTGAAAAGAGAAGGGAACCTGAATCTTTTAAGCCCACATGTGGGAAACAACATGAATTCACAAATGATGAAAACAGATTGTGTTCCTCAGTGATTTAAAGGAGTCAGTAATCAAAGCTTACAAACTGGTGATTTTCAGAAAGGGTGAAAATTTAGACATACCAGTTCGAAGTCTCAGACTCATCTGAATGAAGATGAGACTAATGTCCTCATGAACTAACCTGATATAGTGACTCAGATTAAGAAATGAAAGTCTATTTTTAGCTAATTCATTCTTTATATTCAGGAATTTAGAGGTTCATAAAGGCTCTCCAGTAGTCAGAGATTAAAGATGTATTAACCAGTGTGAAGGAATCCATCTCTTTCCATGCAAATAGATTAGGCTTCAGAAAGAATCCTGAACTGAGGTCTAGTGTAATACCAGCTCCTGTCTGGGGCTGAAGATCTCTTTCTAGAGGGAGAAGGCTGATGCTGAAGAACATAAGCGTGGGGGAAGGGTAGGAGAAGGAAGCTATTCTACAAAGTCTTTGGCCAAAATTTTGTGAAAATTAGGGATATAAGGCTACGCTTGCATTTCGTGTTCAGCACGAGTCTAATAGTGTTTCTTAAATTGCCAACCGTCCATTCAGTTGACTCGCTCAGCTTGGACCATCTTCTTGCCCATAGGCAAGGACTTGAGGTGCTCCCTGTCATTCAGTCTACCTAGGCGAGCTTATCTCCTCCATTTCCAGAGTGTACACTGACCCCCGGAAAACCCTGGAAATAAGCAGCTAAGAAGTAATGCTGCTATTTGTTGCAAAAGTGAAAATTATACCTGCGTCTTCCAGCAAAGATCACCTGTCATGAATATCCTCCTTCTTCATGCTTTTTTCCCTTCCCAGGTAAATAAATTAGCTTAAACATAGGGAGGAGTGGCCAGATAAATAGGCACTGATTTTAACAGGGTTGATATTGTTGGTGCTAGTTGTCTTCTAAATTACAGATTAATTTCAGTATCTGTTTCAGCTTTTTACATGTACATTCCCAGAGTTAAGAAAAGGCTACTGATTTTGTACAATGTGGAGTTCATAATATTGCCTTGGAAGGCTGTCAGATTAAGTTCAGAAAGACATTAGTCTGCTAGGAACATGGACTGCATCTTTTATGTTCTATTTATACCGTTCCCATCATCGGTGATGTGCATTTTGTCCCCAGTACAAATTCACAGAAGGAAAGGGCTATTGCTGTTTTATAACAGAAGCAAGGATTCCTTCCTGTAATTATAAGGCGTGAGACACTGACTGATCATTAATCAAGGGACTGATTATAATAATAATCCACTTCCACTGCAGGCTTATGGGCTAA
Source organism: Haliaeetus albicilla (assembly GCF_947461875.1). Lineage (NCBI taxonomy): Eukaryota > Metazoa > Chordata > Aves > Accipitriformes > Accipitridae > Haliaeetus > Haliaeetus albicilla. The sequence continues at coordinate 6,169,798 of NC_091515.1, forward strand.
TTCTCATTTATACTAATCCCATTTTGAACTGTTCCTGGATCATTACTAGAGCAGGCAAAAAGGATCGCGAGAGAGGGGTCTGATGTACACCCAGAACAGTGCAGAGACTTGATGCAGAGAAGAATCAATCCCTGTCCTCCAGTATTTAAGCCAGGGCCCCTGCATCTTCTTTGGGCTGTGTCTGAGCTCTTATACAGCTCCCTTCCTTCCTCCCAGTGATGTGGCAGATGGTTTAGGCTGGCGCAGGTGGCCGAGTACCACCTGCTGCAAATTTTTCTGTATCTTTTGCTATATAACGCCTTTTGTTGTTGCTGTTTGCAAAGGATGACTGGAAATAGGAGGGAAGAAAGAAGAGAGCGTGAAGTGATGCTGATATCGTTCAGTGCTTTCTTGTTTTCTGTTGTGTCATTGCTGGGAACCTAGAGCTGGTGCGTGCTGGAATCCTGTGAGCAAAGGCAGCAGATTTGGAACTTTGATTTCTGTGATGGAAAAAGGGTGTCTGTTTATCATCTAGTGTAACTTAACCCATACTGAGGGATAACGTTTCCCACTGCTGTGTGCTCTGAAGGGAAAAATCCTCTATTGGCTTTAGGCACTAAATGTTATACATCCTCTTGACCTTTTGAACTCTGTTAGAAATAAAACAGCCTTGTAGAAACTAAATGAAAAGTTTAAAGTGGAAAGGAGGACAAGCCTTATCATCCAAATGCATGAAGGATATGACTGGCCAGGGGCTGTGGCTCATATTGTGGACCACAGAGGCTGGGACTGGTATTTAGTCTCTGTTGAGGTAGTGAGAGAGGTACAAAGGAAAGCCATCCCTGGTATCTTAAGGACTTCTCTGAGGATGGGTTGGATCACTCTCTGGAGTCGATCATCTCTCTCTTCTGACTGTAGAGAGAGACTTGAAGACTAATGTAGAATAGGTGAGTACCTCTTCAGTGGCAGAAACCAGATGAAACAAGTCCCTTCCTTTGCGTCTAGAGTAGTAGCAGTATTATGGTGGTTATAAGATATAATATCTGCCCAATGTCCTGTCTGGATTCTTTCTCATTTGAAATGTAACTGCTGCAGGTTTTTTGCTGCTTGCTTTTACAAATAAGCTTTTAAAAGCTACTTGCTTTTACCACCCCACCCCCCGCCAAAAAAAACCCAACCAAAAACCCAACCTAAAAAAATTAGTGAAAACCAAATAATTATCACAGCACTTCTCACCAATGTATTTTCCTTAGGTAAATCTATTTCAGGAGGTAAAAGAAAAGGAAAGCACACTTTATGACAACCAGTGCCAGGTGAATGATACATAATCCCAATGAAGTCAACTGTGATGTTTATGTGTGTAAGAGAATTTATTAACAGAGAGAAATGGGAGGGTTGTACTTTGGCTTCAAAAAATCATTTGCTGCTAAAAAATAATCTTTAACCATATTGGCAAAAACTTTCCTGATAGAAGAAATTCTCAACTTGTTTGTAACCAAAAATTCTGTTGGGTTGTGGTGGTTTTGTTTTTTTTTTTTTTTTAGTGAACAATGCATTTGCACATATTTCTTTTATGTGGTATGGTCATTACTTTTGAGTTCCTCCCTCACTACTTGAAAAATTATTTTTTTTCTCCCCACTGAGTTTCCTGTGTCCTTCTTGTTCATTTTACCCTTGTTTGTTCGTTGTCACAGATGAACAATATCCTGCCTGTTTCCAAGATCATACCTCCTCCCTCCCCCAGCGTTCACTAGAAATGTAAAAAACCCCTTCGTAATAAGAATGACCCCTGTGGTAATCAGGGAGACAGCTTTGATTAAGAACATCTGTTAGCAGATTCCCAGTTCTAAAGTCAAGCAGAACATAAGACAAGAAGATACAGAAAGTGGCATTTCTCAAACTGTGAGGCTGGCCTCCCTGGGGAGACTCTGACCTCTTCCAGAGATACCAGCCAAGATCATAAAAAAAGAACAGACATCAAAATGTGTGGAGTGTGTGTGTAGTTTGAAAAACATGACACCTTTGTTTCTGAGGTGCTGCATCTTTAAATTTCTAAGCACTACACCTCTGAGGAGCGTGGAGAAGGACTGCACTTCTAAGCATTGCACAGTGTTTACTCCTCAAACACATCACCACACAATGAAAAAGAAGGGACAGATATGGTGACCCCCTGCTCATTGCCTGTGTCCTTTTTTTTTGTTAGTTCTTCTCTTCCCCCTCTTTTTCTTTTATCCTTTTGGGGCTGACAAGGCTAACTATTAGCCATGCATAACACGGGGATCCAGGAGAATTGGCTTCACTCTTCAGTTCTGCTGCTGTAAAATGCTGATGTGGAAGAGGTTGCTTCTTAACAATTTCTATTCTGAGTTGGATCAAAGCTTTGTTCAGGAGGAAATACTTAGGAAAGAGTAAAGAACCAGGCTTGGCTTCAGTGCACTTTGTGATACACCTTCCTGAACATTAGATCCAAACTGTTATGTTTGATAGCAACCCATAAACCAATCCTTCATAAGGATCTAGGTATCTAAGCGTACACTATCTGACTTTGCTGCTCGATGCCTTTGTTTCTTCTTCTGGAGACATTAGGATGCTGATCTTATTTGGAAAAGTTTCTAATGTCTAAGAAACAAATAAAACATGCAAATTCTATTTATATTTCTATGAAAGCAATATGAATTTTAAAACTAATTAAAAATATTGCTCATTTTGAAAAGCTTTCTTTTGCTTGTTATGAAAAGTGGGATAAAAGAGGATAAATCAAGATGCAGAGAGAAAACAGAGGTTAAGTATTTTCTTTGCTAAGTTGTTCTCCTAAAAGCTACTAGAAAAAGCATATACAGAAGGATGAAATGTGGAAACAGGGACAGTCTTCCAAGGATCAGTGTAGCAGTATTCTTGGGTATGAATGGATTGGGTTATGAAAGCCAAAGCATTTCTAGAGTTGAAACTTTTGAGAGATGAAAAAGGCAGCTAGAGAGGTTTCTACAGATATGCTGGCAACTAAACAAAGACCAGGAAAAATGTGGAGCTGCTGCTGAAAGGAGCGAGTGGCCTAATGATGAGGAACATGGAAAGGACTAACATACTTAGGACTTTCTCTATCCCAGCCTGTACAGGCAAGCTGTGCTCTTACGCATCCCACATCTTTATGCCTCCCAGGAAAGTCTGAGGAAGAGATACACTGCCCTTAGCAGAGGGGGATCAACAGGTGCAAGTTAGGTAATCTGGGTGTCTGCAGTTGGATACAACAGGATGGGATGCTTCTGAGCATGTTGAGGGAGCTGCTCTATGTCATTGTGAAGCCATTCTCTTATCTTTGAAAAATCACAGGAGATGCCTGAGAACTGATAAAAAGCAAATGTGGCATCTATTTAAGAGCAACATAATCATTGAGAGATTTTCTTGCTAACTTTCTTCAACGACAGGTAGACATATATAATCATATGAGGATTAGTATCAGGTTTTTTCTACATTCAATTATAAAGGAAAAAGAAAAGGAAAAAGTTATGCTGCCTTCTTTCAAATTTAGAGAATTTTTGTTTTGTTTCTATCCAGACTTGTGCTTGTTCTCAAGTATACCATCTCTCCTAAGAATGGTGATTTAGTTTCAAAAGATTTTTTACCACGTTTTTCAGTTAAGACTTAGTCATAATGCACAAGAGAGTATTAGAGACTGATGTCAAGCTGCAAAGTGCTACAAGCATGACAAATCTTCACTTTAATTCTCAGAATTGATTTCCTTTTGAGGAGGTGTGATTTCCTTTTGTCTCTTCCCTTTGGCATTTACTGACTTGGGAATGTTTCATATTTTCCCCTTCTTGAGTAGCAAATGGCATCTAGTACTATTCCTGAATAATTTTTTAAAAAGTAACTTTTACATCAGGAAACAATTAAAAAAGATATTAGTGTGCCAACTGTACTAGTGTGCCAACTGCACAGATATACTGTTGCTTTCTTTTATAAGAGAACCAGGCAAAATATAAAAATAAAATGACTGAAAAATCTGTAAAACCTCTAGGTCTGTCTCAGTGTACCTCTGAACATCCACAAATCCCAGGTGAATTTGGATTTTGGTTCTGCTTACTGTAGAGATACAAGTAAACTGTGAAATCTGGAGTAGGACTTGAACTAAAAAATTAACAAAGAGGTTTAATTACATCTTAGTCCTTTGTCTTGTGTATATAATATGCAAACATTATTGCAATGGTTATAGTATGTTTATTAGAAATTGTATTTATTCTTTTTCTTAGTATATATTACTATGTTGGGATTCTTGGTGAAGAGAGAAAAAAAACCACTTTTTTTGAAATCCAATAAAAGGTTTGTTTGTGTTTGACCTTTGAGTCCTTGACTCTGTAATGAGCAATGATGCTAAGGGGAAAAAGCTGAGAAGTGAAAGTCAACACCAAAAAATAAGAATGGAAATGACTAACTGAGTTAAAAACAGAAAACCAAGTGGATGTCCCCAGTCCAGTTTACATAGAATAATTAATGCCTCTGAAAATGGATCACTGCAAACATGACACTAAAGTACTTTGGCTGTTTAGTCTAATACATCAGCAGCAATAAAATGTCATAATAAAAAATTGCAGAAGTAAATTCATTCATATCCTTAAAGTCATAACTATGTGCAGGCGTGAACGAGAATGTGTAGGTAAATGACTCCGACTCAAGAATGGCAGTGCCTAAAAGCTGAGCACTCTGTCCCTTGGAATGATTCAGTGTATAAATTTAGGAACCCAAAGTCTCCTAGCAGTCAACGAAAGCCATTGAACATTCCTGGGGAGTGATCCTGGGAGTCCTCATGCTGCGGAAAGTCACTTACTGTGAGTAACTTAAACAGGGATATGTGACCTAATTCCTTCTTAGTTTGCCATAAATAGCTATAAATGAGCGTACAAAGTTCTGAGCACTTCCTAGAGGTGGATCATCTCGCTTAAGCAGAGCTCTAGTGCTGTGCAGAATAATCATACAGTGTTACAGTACTTGATTTATGAAATCTTTAACGTGGGAAGACGGGTCGTCTGGGCTGGGATTTAAGTTCCATACCAAAACATCTACTTTCCAATGTCTACATGGGAGCTAGTGGCTCCATTCAGTTGTATAAATGTTCAGCTCGCTCTAAAACAGATAAACAAAAAAATAGATAATTAGGTAACTAAAGAGATAACTTTTTCATCAGCAGAAGCAATCTCTAGTCCATTAATTGCATTGACTAGCTTGCCATTATCTATAACAGGGCCTTAGATAGTGACCTGCAGCTACACAGACAGCTAAATTCAGGAGCCTTAATCCACAAGTTTAACTCCACATAAGGTTTCCATTGTCTGCTGAGCCTGAAGGGATCCTGGCCTTGTTCAGCAACTCCTACAAAGGACACTACCCTACTCATCATGGTGCAGAACAGTTCCAGGTGATTGAGGCAAAGAGAGGACAATTGGGTGAACGGGGGACGGGGGCTGCGGAGAAACCCTAATTCTGGGTCCCGAGGATCTGAGGGCGAGTAAGGGAGAAGGTATATGTCTCTGTGTTTAGTCATTAACACTCCCTGCCCATTACTTGGACCTTGAGTATGGTCTTCTAAAGAAGATGTCAGGCAAAGACCTGGGAACAGAGGCAGATTTCCATTCGTTGTCTTGCCCACCCCAGAAGAGCATAGAATCCTTTTTGTTTGATGTCTTCTGTGTTTCACCCCACTGCTGCCCTACTTCTTCTTCATCCAGTTTCAAGAGGATGGGATAGAATATGGCCTGATCCACTCTATGCTGTAGCTTGGTAGTTAATAAACTCTCCTGGGATGCCAGTGGTGATAGTTTAGAGATTTGAAATTCTGAGTAAGTCTCAAAGCAGAATCCTACCCTTAAATTGCCTATTAGTCTGCTATTTTGGAGCTAAGTCTATGAACTTTTTCCTGTAGCAGGTGAAATATTTTGCATGATATATAAGAAAGCCCTTGGGTAAAAGATACATCATGAATAAATGATAATGGTCAACACGAAAGTCTATTCACAGGAAGTATTATCAATCAACATGAGTGACTATTGAGAAAGATTTAAGGCTGAGACTTTTAAAAGAGCATAAGCAATCCATTTCCCTTCAATTTTCAGCCAGAACTCAAGAGATATATGTATATATATAACTGAAACTGTTTTTAAAATCCTATCCTAAATTCTCAACAGTGTAAAAAATACAGGACTTGATATTGCATCCTGCTGCTCATAGAAATGGTCCAATGTTGATACATGTATTCCTTGCTTTATCAGACCTTCCTGCATCTTAATATCTCTGGAGAACTGATTCTGTCAGGAGGATTCTGATCCTGACTGACTGTTGCCATGGTATTGGATTATTCTGGGCTGTGATCAAGAAGAGCAAACAAACTTGAAAAAGAAACTGGCTTTAAAACATATTCTCAAGCCACAGTGCATGAGACTAGTTGTTGAAAACTAAATCTTGATTTTTGTACAATGTGGCAGTTGTTAAATACTTCTGAAAAACCATACCAGTAACAGAAGTGTTGCTGTGACAATAAATACATATATAAATAGAGAAAAATGCAGGAGGAGGAAATTGGGCCAATTCTCACACTCTTTGAAATTGTTCATTTTCATTTAATGGTATTATCCCACACTGAACTGAAAGCCCCAGCTTCTCTGAGAGCATTTGAAAGAGCAGAACATTTTGCAGATTCTACTCCTGTTTTACTAGGCACTATTCCAAAGCTGGTGGGAGTCAATGAATGTCTTTTTGATATTACTGAGCTGTTGAATTGAGTGCATAATAAGGAGTTTGTACCTGTCTCCAATCCCTAGATCGTAATATAGCTTTTTTTTTACACCTGTTAGTATTCATTCAGTTGCGTTATCTATGTGTACCAAAAGTGCTGCAGAAGGTTCTAGAAATACATGAGACAGGATTTTCTGTATGCAGGCACTGGCATAATAAATTCATATTCTTAGAAGACAGAGTCTATGGGAAAAGGAAAAAAAAGGTCTTAAGAGAAATCCTGGTGTTGTGTTATCCAGGATGATGGCCCCAGAAGGATGCACAAGTTTCAGCAAGCAGTATTTAAACCAGTAAAACAAGCAATAGGAAATTATGTAGGGAATGGGGGAAGTTTTCAGCAAGTTTGTTATTTACAGATGAATAATTTTGTTTGCCAAATTACCAAGCATGTTCTTCCTATTCCACAGGCAGAATTCACAGCCATGAGGGACCAATACATGCGGGGCGGAGAAGGCTTCATTATCTGCTATTCCATCACAGACCGCCAATCCTTTCAAGAAGCTGCTGAGTTTAAGGAACTCATTTATCGTGTCCGGCACACCTATGACATCCCCTTGGTGCTGGTGGGAAACAAAATAGATCTTGAAGAGTTCAGACAGGTAAGTAACTTTTCTGCTGGTTTTGGCTTGGTTTTCCTTGGCTACCTCAGGGATTTCTGTAGCGTGTGTTGTACAGTACTAAGAATTATTAGCACAAGATGAGGTTTAATCAAAGCACAACACACTAGGATTGGTAATAAATTAAGGACTTAGTATTTTTCATTCATATATTATGGATCTTAAAGCAGCCTTCACCAATCACATCCAGATGTTCCTTGTTTTTACTTGAAAAGGAACCCCACTGTTTTTGTTTGAAGTAATATAGATGTTCAGCATGGAAAAAGATTCACTCAGGATCTTTGTGGCAAAAAACCTGTTTTCACTGGAAGTTACCAGCCATTAAATGCAGATTATTATTTTTTTCGTGAACGTACTAGATTTAATTAAAGGTTTCTCAAACTCAGACTGAAAAAAAATCTAGTTAAAATAGAGAAATATGTATGAGATTATCTTTGCCTGAAAAGCCAGTGGCTTGAATCCACTTTGATTTGTATACAAAATTTGAGCCACCACCACCCATACAGCAGCAGATTTCTTTGACTATGAGGGCATTGACTGTGGCTCTCTCAAAGTCTTTAGCAATCTTTGATCACTCGTTTCCTTTGGCTTCCTCTCTGCTTCCTCCTTGCTGTTTGAATTGATATGTGTGTGTGTGTGCAAGGCAGTGAGTTAGAGAGAGACCATCTTAAAAATGGCTTGGTTGTGTCCCAGTACTGAATGGAAAATATCCTTAATCTCAGTCAGAAACTTCGAAAAGAGGAAAAAAGATTTTCCTATATGGAAATCTTAAGAGGCTCCTTATGCACACTACAACTGCTTTCAAATGACTGACTTCTGTGCAGACATATGTAACAATTAAATAAAATAGTGTTTTTCAGTTCACTAGCATCTGTGCTCACATGATCCTGTCTACTCTTTTCCACTTATCCTGTCATTCTTCTCCCCATTTCTTTTGTCTTCTTTCTTCTACCTCAAGAAAATCCAAGGCAGTGTTAAGCCTGAAATTAATCCTGAAGATCTGATGACGTACATTTAAAACTTCACATCTGTTTCCAGATCGTTGACTTTCTCCCTAAATCAGACTGTGACAAAACCTTAATGGTGACAATCCAGCTGCAGTTTAACACGCAGCTTGAGGCTTCAAATAACAGTGCCATGTGCAACATGCAGTACAATCTGTGCAGCTTCTGGGGTACTTATGTACCAGATGGGGAGGGATGTGGATTCAGTTGTTCTGCTGAGAGAACAGGACATTGCACCTGATCCCAACAGAAATGGGATATGATTGGTTACCTACAGTAGATGGGGGTTTCAGGAATACTCTATTCACAATGTGATATGAAGACTCTCTTCCAGTGAGTGATCTTTGGCACTACCTCTTTCTGATCTTACGATTTATTGGGCTTTTATATTTTAATCACTGTCAATGCATATCAAAATATATGCCCTATTTAAGTGTTTTACGTGCTCCTTGAAGATCTTGTCTGGTCTTCAAACAGGAAAATTAGTGTGCATGAATATCTGACTTGGGTATCACAAACAGCACTCAAGCTTATAAAGGGCATGGAGAGGCTCTTGGGAATGACATTAGAAATCATGTCTTTGTGATGTGACAGACACAGAAAAACCTGTTATACAAGGTTGTCACTGAAGATTCTGCCTGAATGTGTATCAAGACAATTCCAAATAGTGGTCCTATATTTTTTAAAAATCTTTCAATGAGCTTTTAGGTCTTCAGAATCTTTTCCTCCATAAGCCCTCTACAACTCTCAACAAGTATGGCAATGTCAGAAGGGTTTTCTCAAATATTCTGCAATCCAGACTTTGAGCCATGGGACACCCTTACATCAAAGCCTAGTAAGATAATAAAATGCAGATCTGCTCCTTTGAATAAAGGAGTCGAATATGACTATGTCTACATAAGCAAGTAGTATGAACCAACAGGAGCAGAGCTGTAGAACAAACCATTTTATTCTGAAGTCCACATCTGGGGAATTTATTTTTAACTTTGGACTAACTCTACTCCAGGGCCATTGTCTCCATGAGTAGTTGGTGCCGAGATGTACAAGTTGTGCTCCTGAAGCATTATCTTCACTTAAATTTCATGCATAGTTCAGGTCATGTTCTCAGAGACCGCTCCATGATTGAAAGCAAAGCATGGTTAAGTGGAGATGATTAGGGGATACTGCTCAGAATGCCTCTCTGACCTGAACTAAAGCACTAGTGTGGGGGAGGTCATCTCTGTGCCCAGCTTTAAGCGCATGTTAATGGACTTCGGCAGCTTGTTATTTCAGAACTGGGATGTGAGGTTGTGCTGTATGTTTAACAAACACTGAAATAAGTTAAATCTATGTTTACTTGTTAGGTTAAGCAATATCTAAGTAACTTGATGAACTGCGGGAAGGTAAATTGAAAGGAATCTTTTCAAGGTCATGTACTGTAGCTACAGCTTCATTAAAAGCACTTGGATGGTCAAGAGTAGTCGCCAGCTAACTCTGGGGTGACAGACAGCAACGACCTGATGATGTACAGCATTAACATATCAATGAACAGTGAGGTACACAAACATACCAAATTCAAACAACTGAGAAATAATGGGTGTCAGAACGCAATTAGCCAGATTGGAATTTGGCCAGGGCACCAGGGCTAATATTGTTGCTTTGTCTAATGACGTTTTTCTCCTATGAAATTCATTAAAGGTACTGTAATGTTATTCATGGTATTTGGAAACATAACATTAAGTTCAACATTCCCAGGCATCATTTCCATTTAATGACAATTCCACAACAATCGGACAGGCTGTAGTAGCTCGGTCAGACAAAGCTGTTGTTTGAAATATGATCCCCTACACAATACAATTAATGATGTATGTTGCTTGCCTCAAATCTATCAACAGGACTACAAGAGTAAAACTAATCTGCAATTAAAATTTTGTGTTAGGAGAAACACTACTGAAAAAAAACCCAACAAGCTTATTATTTTTAAATGCTGTTTTTATTTTCTGATGGCTTCAGTGAAACTACTGTTGTCTTTAAGTATGCCTCTCATTTTTAACCTCTTAAGAGATGGCTTTGTCTGTACTCCTTCTTAAAGCAAGTTTTAATTACATGCATCAGCCTAAAGAATAAACACTTTCCATTTTCTCTGAAAGAATGTGGGGGAACAACTGTGTAAAAACTGTGAGGAAAAAATATAATAACTCACTATCTTGATTTGCATATCCAATCTGTTGGCCAGGCTCCCTCCATCCTCCATTCTCTTCCACCCATTTGTACTGCAGCTGCGTCTGGTCCTTTCTGACCTTGTTCTGTTTTGTGTTCAGAGATTCACTGGGAAAGTGAGTGGGCATGAGTGGTTAAGGCATTCATCTGTGTCCATTCCTTCATTTTTAGCCATTGCTCTAAGAAATATTTAAGTAATATATGTATTTTATCCCATAGCTCTTTGATGTAAAACATAGAGCACTAAGTGCTTGATTAAATACCATTTTAATTTCAGTGTTTTCTAACATTAAAGTCATTAGATTAATAAAGATAGGCTGTATGTCTTTTCATGTCGTTAGAGTTTCAGAAACACTTAGGACCCGCTGATATGAATATAAAAGATACTTTTACTTCAGGTAAGCTTTGTCACTTTACCCCAGATGAACATCTGGTTCTTACTGAAGTTTAAAATCTGTATAATAGATAAATATCTAATTAAAACATATTAATCTTTAAACAATACAGTAAACAACTGATCTTATTTGAGCTCATGCCATGCTAATGCTAAATTGCAGCTTTTAATTAAAATATTTTATAATAAAGACATGTCGCACTGCTGAAAGGTTGTTTGAAAAAATATCCATAAGACTTCGCCTACTGATCATTGCAATATATTGCATTCAGCAATTCAGAAGGGAACTAACTACATAAGCTCTTTTGAACAATGTGCTGTAGCTCTGAGCTGGAGAGAATAGATACTTTCTAGCAGCTTTTTCAAACTTTTAATGTGGATGTGAGAACCCCTCTGGAAATTCTACCTATGTAGAAATTGCATAGCCTTCATGGAGCAGTTTTTCCTATACGCTTTTGTTTGACCGCAGAGGAGTAAACTGTGGGCTCAGTGAAGTCCATGGATAACACGTTGATGTCCATTGAGTCCAAGGTTATGAGGGCAGCTCACGCTTCATTCAGCTCTTGGCCTCTCTGGGAAGCCTGTCATCAAAGTTGTTAGTTTTGCCAGTACAGTCCTGGTCCTGAACAGAATTATGCAGTTGTTTATCCTTCCACACATGAGTTGTCTTCTTGGATTCAAGCACAAATCTGAGTAGGAGCAGTGCTTTTGAAAGCATTTTCTTCCTTCTCTCTCCCTCTACAGCCTCCTTCCTTCAGTAGGAAATATGAAATAATATGAAAACTGTCTTTAACATGGAACAATATCTTACTTGGAGTGCAAATTAATTACAGGGGCTTCATTATATTTTCTTTCTAAGGTTTTATTATACCATAAGATAATTCTCAAACCAGGATTACAGTGGCTCAATACATTCCCATGGTCTGAACCAGCTGCCCGCAGAACATTCTCACTTCGATGAGGTTTTACTCTGAAATTTGTTCAAGATGAGCTGACTGGTTATCAGATACCGTGAGCATCACCTTTTGGATTTCTCGTTTTGACAGTTGCTCTATTTTCATGCTGGCTTCTAAAACCTTGAAATATCTTTTGAGTCTGAGACAGCTAATGTTTTTTGGTTTGGTTTGGTTTTTTAACTTGTTTTGTTTTGGTTTCTTTTGTATGAATAACTGTTCAGTATATTTCAACTATGTCAGTCTACACCTTCTGGTGCCTGGCTGAGACACTGAAAATACTTAAAGAATATGACATTATATTTTATTTTCATTTTCCAGTGCATGAATATGAAGCACTATTTACTAGATGCTCTCTTACTCAGATTAGTCATGAAATTACAGTATTCTGAACTTCTTACCTTAGCATCAGTCTGAATTCCTTTGCTTTTTGGTTGAACCTGCTCTCAAATTTGTAAATGTCCTTTACCACCAGCAGTTCCATTTTCTCTTAAAGACATTTGCATAGAAGTCTGTCTACCGAAGACTCTTGTTTTCCATTTATCGGGCCAGTGCCCTACCAAAGAATGAAAGGTTTCACTCTTTCTTCTGAGCTTTCTAACTGCAAGTCAAGGGAAATGCATTTTCTACTATTTACTGACAAAGAATAGTGTACATCTGAGTTAACTATAGACATGGTAAAATGATTTGACTAAATGAGTTGGCCAGATTCTCTATAAAATCCATGCAGAAAAACTGGATTTATCGCATAACATAAAATGAGATGTGTCTGCCCATGAAGACGTCTGTCTTTCAGTTGACTGTAGAGGGAGGCACGGTCAATTAGCTTCTTAGCCTTTATATAGCAATACTTGGGTGAGATGAAGACTAACAGAATTCTTTATGATATCCTTTCAGTTGAGAATCTAAACTTACTGATTCATTCTATTGTTATTGTTGCTGCTAACAACAGAGTAGACTTTTGAAGCATGCTCAGCTTGCCTTTGGTTTTTGAATGAATAAAATCTAATAAATAGTTATTCTTAGGTGGTGCTTCATTCTAAAGATCAGTGTGAGCTGTGATCTTAAAATATCTTAGAAGTATTCAGGTGGGCTTACCCTAAATAATGACTACAGAAAACATAGTGGTATCCTTAATGGAAAAAAAGCCTGAGGAGAATATGGCACAGAAGAGCAAATTCTTCAAAAACTATGTATTTGAATGTTGCAATGAATTTTTAGATTAATTCATTAATCCATCTTGATGTCATCTTGGCTGTTAATTTTCCATCGACATCCATGCAGTTCTATTTTTCTAACATGAATGCCTGCTGAAAATGAATTATATTTGTATGGAGTTGCCATGATCATTTACATTTGCTTGCCTACATATTGCCTTTCCCCCATGACATCACATCATATTTTTTGTTTGCTCTTCAAATTCTGAATAATATAAGTCATTTTTGCTGTTTTGATGGAGTTATGACAGTTGTCTGAATATTTGGAACTAAAACCACTGAAGTTGTCATGATGTTTTATTATCTTAGAAATCTGTCAAACCTTTGATAATCACTTTCTTACATTATCAAAACATGTGTCTGGATTCTGTCATGTTCCTCTACACCTCTAATTTCTATTTATTTTTAATAGATTTTGCTTTTTTGACATTTCTTTAACATCATTCACTGTCCTAAGAAGTCTTCATCGTTTAAATAAAATCTTTTTAGTGGTTGCCCCACTGCACCCCCACACCCCCCCAAAAAAGGTGTGTGCTTTTCTATGCCAGTGCAATTGTAGGAGTCAGTTTGGCAGTTGTAGTCTCTTGGAAGGAAATTCTATTATTATCAACTTAACTGTCTCTAGCAAATATTCATTTATACATAGTTTACCTCTTTGTCATTACAATGCTTTTATATTTCCACAAAACCCCCCAAACCACAGCTTCGTATGACCCAGGCTGCAGTAAATGCAATCAGACATACAGAGAATTGCAATGAAACTGTTGGCTCATTTCTCGATTCATAATTGTGATAACCTCTAGTGATCCATCCAGTAAGCCCTGTAATCCCTTCAATACAGAGAAGACGACATTTGAAAGGGACTAAGATGCAGATAAGAAGCTGCTCTATAAGAGAAGAAACAACAGAGAAACAATAGCTGAACTGCACATAAAAAGCATTTATAACAGAAAACCTGGATATTCAGAGATAAAACCAGAAGCAACTAATTGCTTGTAGCCAACAAAGGACATTTAGCAAGGGGTATGCACTAGGGATGGTGCTTCAAGGTCGCTTCACACCTAGGGATATTAAACAGCAACACACTTCATGTTGTTTTAAAAGGCTCCCAGTAGTTGTTACGTCTATCTGCGTTACCTTCACTGTCCTCCTCAGAGATTTTTGTCCTCCCCATGTACCAAATTCTGACTTGGTGTGGCCATGCTTGACTTCAGTGGGAGAATGCCTTGGCGGAGAGGTGTGAAGCTACAGAGATACTCTCTCACCTCTTTTCTTCTTGATCTAGATTGCTACTCAAGGTGAAGTTGGACTGTGAGATTTGTCTGGTTGGTCTGTAAATTGGGAGATAGCTGTTGTGAAGACTTTAACGCACTCTTCGTTTGGTAGCCATGCCAGCAGGATCTTTCTTCTTAACTAAAGCACGCAAGTGCTGTTGGAACACTGCCCACACAAGACTTCTGCAAAACAGCCTTGTGTAGGTCTCGTTTGTGAGTAAGTTCAGGATGCTGTTGCTTTCCTTAGAGCCTCTCAGAGGGAAACCCCTTGGTTACACAGTGACCACACAGAGAGGTACAGCTTGCAAGGAAAACCACAATGGTATCATTTGTTGGGTGAGTAGGGATTAGTTAGTAGCCTGTACAGATTCCTGTGTTGGAAGGCAAAATTTGTGAGAAAGCTCATTATCCCTGAAGAACTTCCACATTTCATTTTTCGCCAGCAGAGAAAGGTGTAAGGAAGGAGCAGTGTGAGACTCTCCCTCCGGTTCCTGCCCTGCTGCGGGGGCAGTGCTCCAAAAGTCTGGTTGCAAAATTCCATTTTATTCATTTTCACTTTATTTGCTGAAATCTTCATTGTCCTGTCTGTGAATCTTCCTCTTGCACACTGTACACAAGCCAGGCATCAACCTGTTCTTAATGCAGAAAGAGGAGAGACATGACCATACCGCATCAGGCAGTACTAATTGGGGCACAGTTGTGCCTCTCCACCATCCATGCCTGAAGCAATATGACCTCCCATCTCTCAAGATTTATCCTCTCATTTTCTCCACAGGGGCACATAGACGTGAAAGAGAATGGCATGCAATGGGAAGGTACCTTTTTATATACATGCTGCTATTTTTACATCAGCAAAATCAAGGTTTCAGCCTAACTCATATATTATTTACTACAGTTCCAGTTCAGGAAACTATTTAAGCATACGCTTAATTAGAGTGGAACTAATGTGTATTCTTCATGTTAATCTGCACTTGAGCAAAGATGCTGTCCTGAAAGCGAGACAGTAATGAGCAACTTTGTAAAAATGAAAGTACCTTGGCAAAGTAGCAGATTAATATAGGAGACAACATTTACTGAGTGCATTGTTTATATAAAAATATGAATTCCTGGTAGCAAGGATAGTCTGCTGTGTGTTTTTGCAGTAGTAGCTCAAATTACTTGAAAGAAGAAATTTTGCCAGAATTTAATTACAGCTCATCATGGTGTCACAAATAATAAGAGCTTGACCTAGCATTTAAAGAAGATTAATCAGTTTAATCATCTTTGCTTTTTGAAGATTTGCTTGTCTTCTTGTCTTGACTCAGTTTTGTTTTTTTTTTTTTTCCAAATGAATTAGGAAGTTAGATTTGTTTTTATCCAGATCTAACAACTTGGCTAAGAGTAGCAGCATGTTAGCTTCACATGCTGGGATGTTGTTTAAGCTGTGTAGTCATGACAAGCAAAAGAAAAAAAACAACCCAAACCCCAAACCCCTTACCCAAACAAACCAATCTGAAAAAGAAAATGAAAGGGAAAATACCTCTGTGTTATAGCCATTCAGAAACTTCCAATCTCTCATCCATAGTGTCCAAATTTTACAGTAAAAAAATCTATGTGTAATGGCAGCTTCTAAATCTCTGAGTAAATTGTTTGATATAGCACAGTTAATTCAAGAAGGTCCAGGAAATTACCCATGATAAAATGACATTAAAGCACATTACTACAGTTGAAACTCAAGATGTTAAATGTCTATAAAATGGCACAATTCAGGTTTCAGTGTTAGTCATTATCAGTATTAATCACACAGTTTTACTGATCAGAACCCCAGTCCCAGTCTGGGAGTCAGGGTATGGTATGTTGTTTATTTGAAATTGGAGTTGATACAGTTTAATATCTGCATCCACCTTGTTGTGATGGGTGTTATTTGAAAAAGAAAAAAGCATGGGCTTCCCTTCTCCCATTGCTGCATTTATTTTCTCTGTTGCTCAGGGAATGTTCTTTCCCTCTGTTTCCATCTATGTCCTTTTTACCACCTACTACAGTCTAAAAAGGTTAATAAGGAGAAAAATAAAATGTCTTGTCAATTTTTTTAAATTGTCTGGTACAAGTACTGACACAAATGCATGGAGTTTTGTGTGTGCTTGTGTGTGTCTGCATGTTTTAACACGATAATCTAACACCAGCCATGTGCTCAGTTTAGGATATTCATCAGCACCACGGGCCACCCTTTGGGTAATCCTGTCATATATAGTGAGTTGTTGAAATTTTGAATTTGCTTTACATCTCCTCTGAGGTGATGGGGAAGACAGTGTCTTTACATTTAATAAAGTTTGTCATTACCAAAACTATGGGATAATTCTTCCATTCTTTTCCTAGCTGTGTCTCTTACAATCTCTTCTTTCATTATGATTAAAAAAGTAAAACTTGCCTTTGTTTCTGAGACTCCATTCATTTCTACAGCTCACAATTTCTTGGATTTTTAAACCTGAGGAATGCATGAGATAGATATGTTTTGTTGGGTTTTTTTCCTTCTTTGAAATCTGAGTGATATTACCCCAGGCATGCTTAGTCCTGGCCCACTGAAGCTACGGACCAAACCTAGTCACCTTCCTATCATTGTGTCCAACCTTCCTAGCAATTGCTTCAAACCACACATGAACTATTGCCACAAAGTCCTGGTCTATTTTCCAGTGAAGTCCAGCACAAGGTTTATGTTGCAGGTGATCAGCCTGGGAGGTATGGCCAGATTCTCAGAATTATCTGGGCATTTTCACTTTGTGAATCCTGAACCGATGCAGGAATGTGGGCTTCAGGTGACATTCCTGATCAATTTTGCTCTCTTTCTTAACATGTTGTATGAAGAAAACTGCGTGTATTTTCTCTATTTAATTAAAAATAGATTTTTTTTATAATAGGTTATTTAAGTTAGGAAGGGATTGCAGGTGGTTGTGTGTTTGGTGGAGTCAGAGGAGAAGGTGGAAGAGCAGGACGTTGGAAGAGGGAGTAGAGAAGATGATCTGTGCATTCCTTGGAGTGAAATAGGCATTGAGCATTCATCAGACCTTGTAGCATCTGACTTGATTTGGGCTACAGACCTGTGTAGCTAATTTCCCAGCGCACCCCACGGAAGAAATGTTGCTTATAGAGAAGTTGTATTCCCTTTTAATCCCATTTTCTTTCCCATCTGAAGTGAATGATATGATTTCACTGATGATCCTTGTGACTATAAGATGACTGGTGATGCCCATTAAACTTATCAGGATTGTAATGCTCTCAAAACCAGGAGAGGGTTAGAACTTGAGAATAGTTTCATTTGATTGTGAGGATCTGCAGTTGTAAGAATCCCTAAGATCTGTCAGGAAAAAAAAAAAAAAAAAGAGGAATGGGAGAGTTATAGACATCACAGATGGGTGAATGAAGCCTGAAAGTCCTTTGGGAAACATCAGGCAGGACTTCAGACATGGTGGCAGCTGCAAAAAAAATCATTCTTGAGCCCCTGAATAATTATTGCATAAGTTTTTAATATCACCATACTTGGGAATTTTGAGACAAAGAATATTTCACTGCTACATCTGATGTCTTTGCTTTTGCTAGGGTTTTGTACCTCATTTGATAAACATTTGAGCCTTTGACGAGGAAGAAGTGAAATGTGGGGAGGGTTCATAGGTCTCAGTTCATTAATTACTGCTTTTCCTTGCTGTAAGCATATGCTTCAGTCTTCTGCGTTTTATTGGGAGGGAACCAGTCCCAGAGAATTGTGTGTAAAGATAATTCTTAGATGAAAAGTGTCCATATAACTTATAAAAAATCCAGGGAAGTCGGTTGTATTTTGTTGTTCAAACTCCGTGGAATCTGGAGTCTGAAGCCATGGCTAGATGGGATGATGGTAAAAGAAGTGCCCTTGTACTCTCTTCTGAAAATCTTTCCTGGCATTCTTAGTAAAAGGGGTGAAAAATTTAAAGGTAATAAGAACTGAATTTTCATCTATGTCAATGCTCTCTCTTTCGGAGGTGCAATTAGTTTTTCAGAACATGCTGGACAAACTCCCATTGTTTGTACCACTGCTCTGTGGAGAGAAACAGTGCTTCATTCTCCAGGGCTGTCAACCTAGCACCGTTTATGTCCTTTAAATTCAACACAAAAATTAAAAAATACTGCTTTTACTAATTTTGGAACCGTAGCACATAAAAATAATTTTATATTTGTCCTGATTGCCTGACATTTTCAATATGGTACATCCGTAAAAGAGAAATTGCTTTTTATGGAGCACAAGTAAAAAGGCCATAAGGGAAAGAGAAGGTAATTAATAAAAAAATTTATAAAAACCTATAGAATAGTTCTGATAGGAATTTTTTTATTACCCTTTTGCACTTAAGTTAAAGGCTTACTGTTATGCCAAACTTACCCAGTAGTATAGAAATCTTCTTTATTTTTTGTAACTGGTAAGTTCCTTAACCTTGTGACTAGAAAGCCTGCTGTTCTTTGGAAGTATATTTCATTAAAGCAAAATAGGATTGGAATGGCTATTTTCCTTCAAAAAGTGAAAACAGAAAGAAGCAGCAGAAAAATTCATGTTATTGAAATCTCTGGCAGAAAATAGTTGTGAAAAAAATCAGTGATATTTAGAGAGAAAATAAGCACAACGCAGTAATAAAAAACACCATCCCATGCTACCTGAAATTAAGTAATAAGCTGTTACTCAGAAACTCCATCATGCCATTAGCCATTAAAATGTATTAAGCCTTCTGCTTCTTCAATGTATGGTTTTATTTGTCTAGATAGTGATTGGAACTAGGCAGATGATTTAGGACATCTCCATTTTGCTGTATTGATGAGAGTATCAACAGTGCCTATATCATATCTTTTTTTGTCCTGTTTGTGATTCTCATTGAAATTCTAAGGTCTGAACAAAGTCAGTAATGTTCTGTCTTTACCTGCCTCCATATCTGCGATTTTATCTTGATGGATAATGTAGCTAAATGAAAGGATTTTGTGATATTTGTATTCTGAACAATCACAGAAAAGATGGACAATGCTGAGGTGACTTTGAATGATAGAAATATGGGTACCTAAAACTGAAAAATGGGATTATGACATTAAGTTTAGTTCCCTATTTATATCCGAATAAGAGTGATGGTTATAGAAGATCTGCAGTCTGAATATAAGCTTCCCAAAATTTAGAATTAGGACTTCAGGTCTGAGGGTTTCTCTAGTAGGCTGTCTAAATTCAGTACTTGGGCAGCTTATAAAAATGCTAGGAATGAGAGGTTTTAGAACTAACTGATAATATGAATGGTAACAAATCATCAGGAACAGATGGTATTCACCCAAGAGTTCTAAAAGAATTCAAGTATAAAATTGCTGAACTATTAACTGTGCTTAAAATGGAATCAGCACCAGGGAAATGGAAGATGGCAAGTTCAGAACAGTCCAGGGAGCTACAGACCAGTAAATGTGAGTTTTGCTGAGCAAATTGATAGCTACTATAAGAACAGAAATAACAAGTACATGAACAAATATGTTTTTACAGGCAAAAGTAATTGGTTTTCACGGAGGTTACTCATGCCTAACAAGTCTTTTTGAGTTCTTTGATTAAGCCAACAAACATACAGGGAACAGGGTTCCAGTTGTTATATTTTCCTTAAATTTTCAAAAAGGTTTATGTGTAATAACAAAAATAAGATTGAAGGAAGACATGTCACATGTTAACTGTCAAAAGGAGAAGAAGCAAGTTAGGACTAAATGGTGAACAACGAACAGAGATTATCATTGTAACTCTGTGTAGATGCAGACATTCCTGTTTTAAATATATCCATTAGTAACTGGACAATAAGAGAAAAAATTTTCAATGTTATTTAACTGTTTTGGGTAGTAAAAATGACAGTTGACCTTGATGAGGTTTAAGATTAGTTCTTAATATGTTTAAAGCCTGGATGGTAAGATGAAATTCAATGCTGAAGACTGGAAAATAGTAAAACGAGAGCCATGACAATAAATACATGGCAAAGGTCTGTAAACAAGCTATCACCATGGAAAAAAGTCGCCTTAGAATTACTGGTGACTGATTTCTGTCAGCCCAAGGCTCTATAGGGCCAAAAAGCAAACTGGAATGTTAGCAAGGGAATAAAGAATAGAGCAGAACAAAGCAAATGCTACATGTCATTAAGCATTGCTTAAATACTATAAGAAGTGGTAGTGTCCTTCGTTCTTCTCACAAGTGATACAGTAGAATTTGAAAATAGAAAAGTAAGTAGGCAAAGATGATCAGGGGTACTAAACAGCTTCCATATGTGGCTACATCAAATAAATGTTGATTTAATCAGAAAATTGGGAGAATTTTGACATGGGGAGAAAAAGTCAAGGAAAATGTGAATAAATAAAGAATATCCATTGTTTCTAACAATACAAGAACTGGGAAGAATTAAATTAAACTTGACTAATCAGATTATACGGTAAACAAATGGAAATGCTTTCCTACACAGTGCATAGCTAAACTATGGAACTCATTGCTGCAGGAATTATAAATGTAAATTTTTTCTGATGGATTAAAAAAGTAATTCAGCCAGCCATCCAAGGAGTGTTAAAGAAAAACATGACATTTCTAGCTCAGGAAGTGCCTGAGCCTTAGATTCCCAAAAGCTACAAGGATATAGCAGAAGAAGTATTCTCTATGCTTGGTCTACTTTCATGTCCTGTCCCTAAGCAAGTTGCTGCTGTTGATGATGCCGCTGGGGACAAGAGAGAACTGTGGGTTGATTTATTTAGTGTCACTGCTCTTCTGCTGTGACTTGTATAAAAAATGAACCATAACAACAAATTTTGATAGGGCAAAGACACAGAGGTCTCATGAAAACATTCATTTACATAAATATTTACATTTACATACACTCATATATTATACATTAATGTGTACAGCAGTATTAACATAGTGCTAATATCGAATAATCACTGTACTTACATTATGATCATGATTATTATATAATCATTGAGATTATATGATAATTATGCTAATGATTGTTGGTACTTGGTTTCCACTGGGACTCTGTTTTTTCTTCTTTGTTTCTTTTTCTAAGGTACTCTATTTTCCAAGCAAATCTTAGCTTGAAGCAGAAATCACTGGATAAAGATGTTCAGTCTGCACTATAAAGCAGTCCAGAACAATGGTCCCAAGAGTCCTTTCTTTTCAAAAGTCTATGCATCTTTTAATATTCTTTTATTTTCTCTTTAAGTGCAGGGAGATTCTTAACAGTAGTCACATTTACTAGAATAGTTTCTGGAAAGGAATATCAAAGAATCATCAGATGATGACAGCTAATTCAATTCAAACAAAAGGTTTCCAGAAACTTTTCTTACATGTGTGGTTGTATTCTCTAATTTAATGTACATATTAAATATGCACATAAGAGAGGAGTCACAAGAGAATCGGGAATGGTGTCAGAGATACAGCCCAGGAATCCTGACTTCTACTCATCAGATCAAACACCAGATAATGTTGTCTCCCTTGTGCATGATTATATGCTTTGTGTCATTTCACAGCAGAAAATAACAAGTAGTAAGGGGTGGAGAGATTCACTGATGCATCTGAGGAGGCAAGCTCCAAAGCCTAAGGCTGACATTGCCTTTCAAAACAATTTTGGCTATGAGTGCTTGCAAACAGATGTCAAGCTGGGGAAAAAACTGATCAGCAGTGCCACTAATTTGATGTCCTCAATGCTTCACTAGCTGGATGATTTCCCATCCTGGACTACTGGCCCATTAAACCTGTCTTTTATTGCGTAGTCATAAACCTGAATGACAGAAAATAAATAATTAAGACTAGTCAAATAGAAGGCAAAAGATCTACGTGACCCCATTTGTCTAAGATAGTGAGGGACAAATTGGAATCTGAGGGCTAATATAGGGAAACATAAAAAGTGTTTGTTTTCTGTAGCACAGAGCTGAGATGTTTATAGCAATGTGGGGAAAACACTAGGTGCATAGACAGAGCTATTATCCCAATTATCTGACGTGCCAGGAAGGAAAAATCGAGCATATTTCCTGTGCTCTCAGAATTACACTCACCTTTCTCCCAAGAAGAGGAGCCTGGATAAGATTGCCTTTGAAGCTGGATGTCTAGTGATGGGGCATTCTTAAAAGATTAGGCTTGTGTTTACTTTGAGGAAAAATCCTTGATTTCTGATACATATCAAGAGGTAATCTGAACTTTCAGAGCCAACATTATTGAATTGAAAACCTTGCAAGTTCAAGCTTACACTCCCCATAGTTTGAAGTACTTGACCATTATGCACAGCTAGAAATAAGTGAAGAACAATGTCCTGTTATGCTTTGTCTTTCTTTTTAATAAACTGTATAGTCTATAATTTTAATATTGCTACTTTCTAGAGTCCTTCTCCAAAGACAATGAAATTCATGTAGGGCTTTCCTTTAACTTCAGTATACTGAAAGTTGGAGCTTCAGCAAGTCAGAAGTGATTCCAGTTGAAATAGCTACAATGCTATTGCTCCTTCAGTCAGCAGGAATAATGAATCAAGTCAGCAGAACTGAATCTCCAGTATCACATTGCATAGTGGGATGTACATAGTTACCAAATTAAAAGATATAAATATTTTATTGCCTTTGAGCTGCACCTTTGACTATTAGAGAGGGTTGGCAATTGCCACTTCGTTCTCATTTCCCAAACCTGCAAACACCATCACTGCATTCGATTGTTCCGGAAGGGTCTGTAGGATTTGAGTCATTATCCTGGTGTGAAATGCTGCATTTTTAAAAGCAGGCTACTTTTGCTGAATAAATGTTAATATTTTAGGCAAAGTCGAGATGCTCATTTTACTCTAACTACGTATTTCTTTATGCAGCTTATTTCCCTAGTATTTGCCATCCTGTAAACTTTTAATCGGATAAACTCCAGATATATATTACAGTATTTATTTGGTTATTGAAATCCAGTATGAATTTCTGAAGTTGCTAGTCATACCAAATAATTGCAGGTATTTACAAGATGTACTGTCATGTACTGTAATGTACTGTAATGTACTATATCTCACTATTTTTTGCCTTAGCCTCTCGAAATAAAGGCAGGAAAATTGGATCAAGATTGATGAGTTGGGCCTTAAAAATAAGTCTAATCTAGTACCTTGGAATTTTAATGACTTGTGATTTTAATACTGTTTCTGAGACTGTGTAGTCTGAGGTCAGAGTCTGTCTTTCATGAAGTATTTCTGTGGTATCTATCTATAGCAGAATGATCTTCTGGTCAATATAAATGAGGTACTTATGAACTGGCAGCAGTAATATAACTAACTGTTTGTAATCTTGCTTCCTCCTGCAAACATCTCAAGGAGTGAATTGGCTTCTTTTGGTTGCACTAATATTTGGATCCTGTGTGAGAATTGCACCTAGTAATCCCATTTTCAGAGTTCCATAAATTCTGGTAAAACTGAGGAATCTGTACAACTCAGTTCAACAAAAATCACTAGATGTGCTGTTCATACAACTCCGGAAAGCCTTCTTTCCTAAGAAAGAGTTTCCCCCAAGTATTAGGTGTCACTCCAGGTTAGGTGAGGCTTTTCTGGAGGCTTTTCTTTATTTCATCTCTTAATACTTGCTTAAATGGTGAACTGGAAATTGTCAGAAGATTTCAGTAATAACTAAAATAATGTTCTTTTAGATTGGTCGTGTTGGAGTCTGTTACCCAGCTGTTGCCTGAGTCCTGGTTTACTCAGACATGTGGGTAGCGTGGCTGTTTCCATGACTGATCCACAGATTTTGTTTTTGTGGCCTTCATTCTAATCAATTTTATTAAGAATCGGTAGATAACTGTGGGTGTTTCGCTCAAAAAGATACACTTAAAAAAGCCTCCAGCAACAATAGACCATTAATGTGGAAACTGATAAACCTTGTCTGTAATTTCTGTTAACAAATTTCTAGTTCTTCCTTTCATTTTTTTCTTTTAATTCTTTTTCTTTGAGCTTTCTCTTGTGTTTGCTTCACAGAAGCTTCATTAACAGGCAAAGCCTGGAAAAAAATCAGATTATTTCTTTTTAATAGAAAAGAAGATTAATTTGTTGTGCTGAAGACAAAATAACATTTTAATGATAATTAGGGGTATATAAATAGTTTTCAATAAGAAAGATTAATGCAGTTTTGATAACCATTATAGGAAAATATTGAGGACAAACTGCGAATACACTGGCAGCACTGATTTTATGAACTCATTTTATTTCAATTCTTGCTGTCATACAATACAGTATCTTTGAATGTTGCAGAAGCATATATAAATTTAATTTTCTACACAAAATAGAATAGTTAGGAATATGCAGTGAAATATGTCTGAACAATTATGTAAATTGTTGTGATTCTTAGAAAACAGAGTCTAACTAAGCATTTAAGTTTTACTGTGATATTTTTATTATTATTATTTCAGCTTTAATGGAGGCTATTTTGTGTGTGGGTGAACCAGAAGATTATGTTGTAGCTAGCAAGAATGTTAACATAATTCTTGGTACGCTGCATTAATAAAACAAGTGTAATGAGCCATAGTGGTGTGCAATATCAGGTCAATGTGAGAATTAAGCTGCAAGTAATTATAATACTAAGATTGGTTGTATTCTAATTATCCTATGGCTAATAGTACAGAGATGATTGGCTGAAACCAAAATTATTTGGGCTGGAGTAGTTTTAGTATAGATGAATATTAGCTGTTACACTGTCATTGTGCTTCCATGAAACAATATGGTCATTTGTTTTTCTGTAAAAAAACATACCCCTCAAAGAAGCAGTTAGGTTTTGCTTCTAAATTGATATGAAAAATGTTGTTAGATTATGAGAAGCGATGACACAAAGTCCCTGCATTTATTCTAGGTTTTATGGTGTAAGTAATGTTAAGCAAATTTGTATTCCCTGTATCTCGTAATGCAAGAACATGTCTGAAAAAATGATCCCCATGAAACTAGTAATTACCAGAGAGAAGCAGTGAATAGATACAGTTATAGTCTGAGCACAAATTGGACACCAGTCTTGAGTGCAAACTTACTTCACGCACAAGCTGTTTGAATGCAAGCTTATTCACAGCTGGGAACTTTAGGAAGATTTCCAGGCATACTGAAAAACGGTGGGGGAAGAGTTGGGGTTTGTTACATTAGCACATCGACACTAACATAAAAGGCACCGTTAGAAGTACACCCTCACTGGGTAGTATTCCCCTCATCTGCTTCCCCTAAGAAAGCTATGGTTCTGCTGTATAATTTGATCTGGTCTCCCATTCCCTTGTTGTTCAGGAGGAGAAACAAATGGTTTGTGCAATCAGATAATTATCCATCTTGTTTAGGAATCTTTTCTTGGGATGTGGTAAATACCTATCTGACACTGACTGTTTCATTCTGATGATTATAAAA
Organism: Haliaeetus albicilla; assembly: GCF_947461875.1. Classification (NCBI taxonomy): domain Eukaryota; kingdom Metazoa; phylum Chordata; class Aves; order Accipitriformes; family Accipitridae; genus Haliaeetus; species Haliaeetus albicilla. Next base: position 6,195,593 of record NC_091515.1, read on the forward strand.
CACCTATGACTGGTTCAGTCTTAAGGGCTTTTAGGCACTTTTATATAATACATCTGCCTCTAAGGAATATCACATGTTTAAGAGGATGCAGAAAGGTCAGCCCCTTGGGTCATCGCTGGCATATGTCAAAATCGTGGGTTAGACGATTTAAAGGAGTTAGTAGAAAGCCTCCTTCACACAGCTCTTTCGATGAGAACATCTGGATTACACCAAGCTGTAACTGCCCTACGCTTGGCATCCAGATATAGAGAACCAGGTTGGCAAAGTATACTGGACTTTGGTTCTCTTTCTGGCTTATGATTTTGGGAATAGAACAAACACAGTCAATGCAGGGGAAATTAAATAAAATAAAACTAAAAATACGGATGGATCACAAGTCTGTCCTGGGGGATATTAGCTGTGGAAGGGGTCTGATATTTGAAAGCATTGTATGTTCTCTGAATTAGATAGGTTTAGTAAACCAAACAGTTTGGCTAGGTGGAAATTTTGCCCAAAGGAAATGGTTCCTAAAGGGACCATTCTGCAGAGGTCCCTGCCTCCCTGCCTCATCCCCAGGAGCAATTAACAGAGCCTGTCTTTGTAGTTTGTTACTTTGACTAAGTATGTAAATTTATTTCTTATATAACTTTCACAACAAATAACATCCTCAAACAGCTTTTATCAACAGTGGAATTTTGAGCAAATTTATCCCTCTTTCTCACTGTAATTTATCAGTGAACACGCTTTTCCTTGCATGAATCTCTTTATTATTCAAAATCTCCATAAAGATAAGAATGCAGTTTATTTTAGAGATTGTTCATCAATTTTGCTCCAGGACTATTACAAAGAATACTGGCTCATCATAATTTGCAATTCATGCTGCTTAATGGATTGCATCACTCACAAGTTTCTGGTTCTGCTTCTTGTTTATTTCCCCATTAAGAGACTTATAAGCAGGAACCGAAGCAGAAGCAGACATCCATGTCCCCACTGCTGGGACCTGGGGAGATACTGTCCTGCTAGGCTCCTGGCTCATTTTGAGAAGCCTCACAGTGGAGATTACCAGCCAATTCCCCTCATTTTCTAAGCTGATAAGGATCCAGATAATAAGTTTTCGACAAGCAGGGAAAGTATTCACCCATGAACAAAATCTTGCTGTTGAAGTAAATGTAAGATTGTTACATCCATCAGTGATCTGAAGGTAAAAACCAACACTAGGCTAGTTACTGCTGTAACAAGGCAGTGCCTTTGCCAACACGAGGTAGTCCCACAGCACCTTAATGAGGTGAGCAGAGCGTAACCAGCTATGGGAACCAGAGCTGGTTGAGTCCAGATCCTCAGATGAGTCTGTGATGAAGAGGCAAACCCAAGGAGAAGAAGCCAGGAATAGCTGCCACAAAGTCAAGGTCTGGATCAGGTCTGGTGACAGCAACCAGCATCAGCCACAATCCAGGGATCAACAGGCAAGTCCGTAGACATGAGGCCATTTCACATGCAAAATTATCTAACAGGAAACCTTCTATCAATAAATTACGGGTAAGTTACAGGTAAAACCATATTCCAAAGAGGAATATACCAGCCTCAATGTTCTGATCTGTTTTTTAAATTCTCCAGCTCTTTGAAGAGTCTAAAATTAGTAGCAGAACTTCTTAGCACCTTAGCATATCTGCATTCAGTTCAGGAAGATTTCTAATGTGTAGGTGGTGTGGGTGAGGAAACTTCTTGGAGCACTTTGTGACCAGCAGGATTGCTGTTGGGTTTCATAAAGGTTAGTGAAGCTGGGAAAAGGATCTTCGACATCTGCAGTCAAATCATCTTTCTCTCCTCTGTTTTCAAACTTATTTAATGCACTAGAATGTGAATGATCCAAGTCGTTACATTACAAGTATAATAAGCAGTCATCTAGATTGTGTGTGTTGGGGCACTGGGTTGAATACTAAGCAGGTCTGTGGAAGGCAGACATTTGTTTTATGGTTATACTTTGCACATTTGTAGTATTTTTATTGTTTCCATTTTTAATGCCGATTAATACCTATGTCTGAATCAAAATCTTTGCAAAGAAGCTGTAACTTCTGTTGTATATAGTGATGATTTTATTTTCATTCTGTATCATATACTGTGAAAGTGATAGTGTAACTTCACTGGAACTATGAAAAAAACATTCAGAAGGGATTTTTTCCTCTTGTTCTTTCCAAGTTTCCTTCACAGTTCTGTCTTGTTGATTAACACAATACAGACAGCATCAATATTTATATTTTAAAGACAGCTATTGAGATCTATGTGTCTCTGGCTCAATAATATGTAGGTCCTGGGTTTTTTTAGGACAGTGGAAATGGAATTTAGAAACAGATCTGGATTTACAATTAATGACACTGGCTACGCAATTCCATTGCTTCGCAATTACCTTAGAAGAGAGAGTCCGTTAGACTTGTAGGTACACCCTGTTTAACATAGACTCAGAGGAATATAGCTTTTCTCCAGAAGGAGAGTCACTTTTCTTGTCATTTAAGAAAGAAAACAAAGGGAAGAAAAGTATAAAGAAAATTCTGCAGTCTATATTGCAGATTAAGGGCTTTTCACCCTAGTAAAACTGGTAGTTTGTCACATAAAATTCAATTCAGGTTAGTGAAATGAATATTATAGAGCTTCCATCAGGATATTGGTAACAAAGAGCCATTTGGTTTTATTACAGACACAGAAGACCTTCAGTTTTTCGACAAGCGAGGTCTGGATCTGGGTCTGCTATACAGTCTTCTCCTCTCGCCAGACAACCTCTGTTTTATATATGTTCTATAGAAGTGATAATCTATAAGGCTATAATCAGCTGGAGTGATGTAGTTACGTATGCATGCATTAAGCAGTGCAGTTTCTACCATTTACTAAATTATTATTAGCAAGGATTTCCCCTCTCTTCTTTCAAATGCTAGCAAATTAACAGAACATGCCTAAACTGTGTGGTTTCAAAGAAACATAGCTGAGTTTGCCTAATTGCAAGATAACCAGACAAAAGGTTTTGTCTGGGAATGGTATAGTTTCATCTACATGACACCATGTCCTGCTTTGTTAGCATCTGTATTTAGATTCCAGGTGAATCTTTATTATTGCCTGACTACATGCATCTGGCAGCATACAGAAGGAAGCTGATGTCCGCCCAAGTAGCCATATCCCCTATATTGTGCTCACAGGGTCAGATCTTAAATTCACATCCCTTAACATTGTTAGTGTTGGGACTAATCTCTCCTAGCTTTGGAAATCTAAAATGTAGAGCTCTACAGCAGGATGAGTGGCATCCTAAAGAGGATCTGTGAATGAACCATATGTGAGAATGTTGATTTCTTTTCACTGATAAAGAGAAAATGGAGTCAAGATGACTAGCTCAGGTGTAAGATTATTATGGTTTATGGCAGTTGAAAACCTCGTCTATCTTAACTATTCTTAAATAGTTAGGTAGGACTAGGATATGTCCATATAAAAATCCCAGTGAAAATGAAATTCACAGCAGCCCATTTGTCAGAGTCTACAGGTGGAAACTGCTGTATTATTCCTCATGGAGCTTTGTGTTTGTATTTTTGGATGGTGTGTGTGGTGTGTTTAAACAAAGCAATTGTAAGAACACAGCACAATAGGTGTTTAATCAAAAGCATCTGTAATAGACAGAGATAAATTAGGGAGATGCTGAGTGGTATATGCAAACAGTTTGTTAAATAGGATCAGAAATAATAAAACAATAAAGTGGAAATCCTTTGTGGCTAATTTCCAACCAGGTGCACCTATGGTTTAAGAAGGACAGTGATGAAAATTCTATTCATTGTTTCCTACAGAACTTTCTTGCAGAGGCAATCACCATGTGGAGACATAACTAGTTTTTAGGAAAAGTTCCACAGATGTGGATAATAGTAATAAAAACAACAGTGCATACTTATATTGAGTCTAACATTTGGGAATCACAAGCACTTCATAAATACAGTGAAAACTTCCAAAACCACAGTAAGGAAGTTGTATAATAGAAATAGGAATTCTTGTAGGTCAAGCAGAAAAAACATTAGGTTTCTCTGTTAATATTTAAAGTGACCCTTGAACTGTCTGAGGTTTGCGTGGACTTCTAATTAGAAGGTTTAAGCCAGCAAAAACCTCCATTCCAAGGAACAGAGTTTGCTCTTCTCTGAACTGTTTGTGATGTTGTGCAAGTAACAATTATGGTTTTTTTATTCAGTGTCCAAATTGAAGGTGAATAAATTATTTAGAATGACCTCAAAATTAATAATTTTTGAAGATTGTATCCAACTAAAAGTGTACATCAAATGAGACATTCTGACCAAAGTGAAAACTGTTTTGCAGCACTTCCAAAAAAGTTAAAGTTATGGAGATGTCAGTGTTGCATCAACCTCACACTTATCCCCTTTGTTGCTGGCAGTCCTCGTAGGATCACTATATGAAATATGGATGATCTGTATGCAGGTTCTTTTCTTTGCTTAATTCAGAAGACAGCCTTAAAATCTCACAGTTTGCACAGGGGCAAAATGGTTACAGGGTTTGTTCTATTACAAGGATATATTCTGAGCCTTGAGATGAGCCTCAGAATAACTGTTTTAGGAATCTGAAGCTACATACACTCTTCAATAATCATAGGAAATGGGTTATTCCATAATAATTTATTTCTTTAATTTATTAAGTTATTTAATTTCACTCCTTTCCAAATACATATTTATGTGACTCTCACTGATCTATTGTCTGAGTGGCTTCCTGTAGTACAATAAGCAAAATGTTCACCATCTGTCACATGTGGCTCATTCTCAGCACAGGAGTGATATACAATCAGCTAAGTGTTTTGTTTTAGCAATGCTTTGTTTTATTCAATTTTTAAAATACATTCTGCTTTATATTTATCTTAGAAACAGTAGTTGAAAGAAAAATAATCTCGATCTTGGAATGAAACATGAGATTTCAGTTTTAGATCCTTAAAAAAAGTTATTCCAATGAGTTAGTTTTAAGAAAGCTTTAGATAAAGCTTTGTTGTTGCTGGAAAGAAGCTTAGTGGTGGTTTAAAAATCCTTATTGCATTTGAGAAGTAAAGTTATCATCCGCAGTCCTTATTCAGGCACTTGAGATAATGTTTCAGGTACTGTACATCTGGGTCATTAAACACCTTGGGTATAATATCAGAGATTGTGAATATCTCTGACAAGGTGATGTCATGTGCTAGGAACCAGGTCTAATGTAATCCTTGTCCAAGAAAGACACATACCTATCAGAGCATGATGTTTGATGACTTCATGCCAAAGTTTACTGCAGCATAAGCATGAAGTGGGAACGTGAGTTTCAGCTATAAAAACCTGTCCCTGATTTCCCCAACGAACGCTGTGCATGGCCCATCAGAAATCGCACAGGTTTGTTTAACAGGTAGTCTGATCTTTTAAATTTAGTATATGAGATGGGCTGTGAAGCCTTTGAAAGGCAGCTGTTACAGATGGTTTTACACTCAGTGGGTCATCACTTGAGTCTTGACTAGACAAAACCCTTCGGATTTAGCTATAGCTAGAGTTATTCTTGAAAATCTAGTTAGGTAAGTGTTAAGAAATGAGGTGCATGCCTTCATCAGTGAGAAGCTAAATAAGCATAATGCTTCTGCAGCTATACTGTCTCTGTGAGGCTTTGCCATCTGACATATGGATTTACCAGGTTTCTCAGAACTACCTCAATACTGAAAGAGCTAAACAACAAACCTAGCTGGCTAGAAGACGTGGGGAAAGCCTGGGATTTCTTCAGGTTCAAAAAGGAGTGATAGTGGTGTGGGGCTGGGAAAGAAGGGGAGACATTCCTGTTTAGAAACTAATTCAGAAATGAGAATCTATTCTGGAATCAATGAAAAGAGGCCAAGAAGCAAATAGACAGAGGGAGAACTGGCAAAAGCCATATTTTGTTAGATCTTAAATAAAAGAAATCAAAGTAAACAGTAAAAAAATACTAATCCAAGATAAATGACAAGAGAATGTGAAAGAACAAAGTGGGATCAATCTTCCAGAGAGGCTGTGGCTGACACAGCATGCTGTTGAATTGTCACCCGAAAGTTAAACTAATGCCTTGTTTATGTTTCAAAGGAGATTGTGTTGAAAATGAGCAATGGCAAGATGTGTGCTGGAGGTGATGGAGTGGAAGTGAAAGTTGCCATAGTCAGGGTTAGAATTAAATCTTAAAAGTAAAATATCTTTAAATCAGAAGAATTGGACAATGCACATCCTAGAATTCAGAATGAAATGGGAGATGGACTTGCAGGTCTGGTTCAAAGGGGTTTTTAGTAAATATCTTAAATTGTATAACAAACATGGTGTCTGTGCTTTAAGAAAAAGAGCCAAGGGAGAGCATTCTGTACACTTCAAGGATAGTAGTCTGACTTCAATTAGTATATATAAGAAAGCAAAATATTTTGGAAGAGAAATTCTCAAAATGAATTGACTAAAGCAACACTATTTGATGATCTAGAAAATACAGTTGCCTTCAAATTTTTTTTCTGTTTTGTAAAACAAAATACAGTAGCTATTTTACATATTAAAGAAGGTATCTTTTCTGTTTTCCTTTTTTTTATGTTTTACATGAACCTAATTAAATTACAATATTAAACTGGTTACACCAGGAGTCCATTAAAGATGTAGTTACCTTCTGTGGTGAACATAAAGAAGTTAATACTCATTCTGTTTAAAGAGTTAAAAGGAGTTAAAATGTATAGGAAAGATCATTACATATCATGAGCTAATTTTCTAACCAAAGCTTAGCAAGTGACAGATTGTTTAAACTCCTCAAAGGTTTTAGTTTTGTGCTCAATAATTCAGAAATGAGAGCGGGGTTATGTTGATTTATAATTTGCTACCATCAGTTTTTTCCAGACAGAGAATGCTGTAGTATAGTATCTGGCCTTATTTTATGTTCTTTCTTTCATGTTGTGTTCTTCACACTTGAACCTGAAAGGAAAATAATAACTCATCTCCAAAACTGACCCTGCTCCAAGCACAGCTGGGTTTTCTGCTCAAATCACCTGAGAAATGAAAAAAGGGATATTTCCTCCTTGCGATTGTTTCAGGATCTTAATTTTGCAAACTTCTGTAACTGCTTTCATTCCACAATGTGCAATTATTTTATAGTTATCATTTTTGTTGGTGGTGGTTTTTGTTTTTTGGGTTTTTTTTTGTTTTTAAATTGAATTTTAATAACTGAATAGGTTGGTATTCATGTTTTGTATAAAGCATTGTTGGGCAGACCCAGATGTGGGAAGTAGAAAACCTGTATTTCAGGTTCACCTTAGTCTCATGAGTTTTTACCAACAGTTCTCAAGTGTTAGGAGAGTCTGGTAAACCCGAATAAACTGTGGTCAAAAATACAGAATTTGTGAATTAAAAAAATGTACAGAAAGACAAAACTGTGTAAGGTCATGATTAGATCTTCAACTGGGAAACAGTCTGTGCCAGTATCTAGGCCACGTTATCTCATTGTTCTTATTACTTCCATGCCACATTTAATGATATAAATCTCTAGGGGTTTTTGTTTGTGTACCCGTAATTTGCACAAGAAAGGCCTTCCTCCAGGATGACTGGGAGATCAAGACCGTGTCATATAGTTCTGGCAAAGTGATTTCCTTATTCTTTTATTAAGGTTTTAATTATCACAAATGAATGGAATCTCTTGATGTTTTAAGTGTTTTTAATATATTCAGCCCTCAGTTGGATATTCTCTATTTTTAAATGTCACATATAATTTTATTTTTTATCAGTCAAATCTATAGATAGATAGGGTTTCATTTTAAAGCTTCCCCCCCCGCCCCCGATCAGCTCCTGAAGTTAATATTTCTTGCAAAACAACTAATTTTTAAAAACACCACTCACGTTCAGTTAGCTAGTCTCATTAAGATTATCTGCTTCGCGTGGCCACTGTGAATATCGTTTGTTCTAATTATAGAACGATGCTTCCTGAACACACTGGCTGTGTCCACTGTACGCTGAACCGCCGGGCAGAGGTCTCGAGTGCGTGAATTCAAGCTGGCACAACCAGGGACTCGGTGCAACAGTGGGTCGAGATAGTCACCTCGGTTTTGCAAGGCGTGCGGGTTGGTTAGCAGTGAATGAGATGACTAAATCAGGCAGAGACCATGGGGATGCAAGTCCACCGTTCCTTGGTTTTGTGATAAAATAGTAAATACATTCTGAGGTCCGCTGCATGGGGCAGAGGTTTCCATGCCATTCCATTAACAGTCAGTGTTGCTAGTATTGCTGGGTAACAGTAATCAAATTAGCACATTATCATCTCTTTGTGGTATATACCGTTTTCTGTGTCTTGCTCATTTTGCAGTCAACTTTTGCTTCATTGATCACTATGTTACAGGACTCCCATTTTAATGGACGATGACTATGCGTAAACACAAATAGCTAATTAAGACGCCAATTCAGGGAGCTCAGGAGTGTGGTATGCACCCAGTGTTTTATAGAATAACCCATTGCACATTGCAAATGTGCTTTTTGAGTTTCTTTTCTTGTCTGTAGTTGTTTACATGTTCCAGACCTCTTGTGGAGTCAAGTGTAAGGGGAAATGCATCTTTGGAAAGATGTGAAAGCACATCCTCCTAAGAAGTACCAACATTTACTGACAGTATTCCATCCTCCGACCCAAAGGGTATTATCTCATTCATTCTCACTCTTTACCGTATGTGGACAACCTTTGGCAACTGCAGAAGACATATCAGTGAAAAAACCCCCACCCTGTGACATTGGATTCCGTGATCCTCAGAAAGCAGGCAGTAACGGCATTCCTACTCCCGTATTTCTGAATAACTGTCTTTCGGGTGAATAGGCTGAAGATTTAGCCTTCTGGATAATGATATGGGTTAGCTGTTCTGAAATCTTCAGGCAGATTCCAACTATGCTTCCATTTGAAAAAAGAATAATGGAAAAGAACAGAAAACATGTAAAATAAAGAGATTTTCCTTCTCTTAGGAATATAATCAGCATACACAGTGCAAAAGAAATTCCAATTACTGCATCAACGATAACAGTAGAAAGACTTGAATAATTAAATGATTATTGTGTACAGGGGTTTCGATGGGATTTATAATTCAGAAAACTTTTTCAATTATTTAGATTCCTAAGGTGGAAAAGCGAAAATTGAAAAGCAAATTGAAAATCCCATTAACTGCTCCTGCTAGCCACGCACCTACACAGGCACATGGCTGGATCCCTTTGCAACTGCAGATGCTTTAAGACAAAGGACATCTGTAGAGAATGACTGCCAGAAAAACACAGTTGTGTCGGGAGAAAACATTGTCTATTCATGTGGTATAGGCCAGGGAATTAGTGAAAAGCTCAGAGATCATTTTAAAAGCTATCTAACCCTATAACGAATGTTCCCTTGCCTGTTAATATTTCATCTGGGACCATGTCCTGCCAATATGTTTATTTGATAGTTTGCTGCCTATTACAATGAGCAGGTATGGTTGGAATATTTCTACTTGAGCTGGATTTTTTTTACATTAACTGAGGTTTCAATTAACTTTCGCAATATTGATACTTACAAAACTGTACATCAAAAAGTGAAAATAATTCCCTTTATAGTACTTTGATAAATTGGATTTTCCATGAGCAGCTTTTACTAAACCCATTGCTTTTGAAATTTATTCGGAAACAAAGTCATATATCCTGACCAGCTATAGTTATGACTAAATCATGTAATTTCAAGCACTGTAAATATTATGAACTTGACAGTAAGCTCATCAAAGTAAATGACAGGAATTCCACTGACTTTCATCATACCCCGTGTCTGGTAGTAAACAGCTTCACAGTCAAGCTCCAATGTGTTACAACAATCAGTTAATTACACCACGTTCGTGTTTGCTGTTTCCGTGTCTGGCTGATCTATGAAACCTGTTTTGATTAGCCACTTTTTCCACCATCCCAGGTTTAGATTGAAATCTATAATGTCCTTTCAAAGGGCTTTAATATATGTAGGTTTTTCTAATCAACACATTTTTGCTCATCAACTGCTGCAGTAAGTGGGAACATTTCCTCTGCGTGCAGTGGACATCAGATGAGATCTCACACCTTTTGGTATGCTGAGAGCTGTGTGTAACTTAATAGGTGTAATACTTGTGTCTGTGTGGAACTACAGCAAAAGAAAAAGAAGGTTTAAAAAAATGAAATTATATACGAGTTAACAAAGAAAAAGAATTAAAAAATTAGAATAGGACACTTAGAGATCACTGGAATCTCTAATCCCACAGAAAAGAATCTGACAATGCTTCATTAGCCATTATGAAAGGGGATGATAGTACCATTAAAGTTTTAAGGGAAAATCTTTTGCCATATAGAAATCATCCTTGCAAGCACACTTGTCCTCAGAGAATCTAAAAGACCAGAGACTTGTAAACAAAGAGAGGGTTAAACAGCAAAGTTATACAGCCATTCACTACCTTATAGCGCTGAAACACAGTGACCTAAAGCAGCAGGAGGAAATTTCACTGGGTATGATATACTGGCACAAAAAAATGAAGGGCCTGATTCTTCCCTCAGAACGTCTTGGGAGCACTTCCACTGACTTCAGTGGGACGACTGCTGATGGGGGACAATTACAGAAAGAGGAAAATCACATCCTGGGGTTGTCAACCTGACAGCTTTCATTGTCACTTAATTTTTAAAAAGTACAAAACCAAATGGCTCTTTTAAAAAGAATAAAATGAGCTGCTGTCTAAAGAGCCTAAAGTCTCTTACCAAGGTTTTATCTGAAACCTTCATATAGAAGAAAAACAACCATCTATTTTGTAGCTTTAAAAAAATGAGATCTTGGATGATTGAGTTTTACGATGACTTGAGTTTGCTTCTTTCAGTTATAACACTAATTACAATTTGGAGAGGGACATTGATTAGATAATGCCACCCAAGCACCAGTTCTTAATGATGCAAAACGGGAGCCTCAGAACTAAATTGTGTTTTCAAAAATCACTGTGCTCACAGGGCCTGTATATCCCTACCCTGTCAGTCCCACCTTTTGCAGCTTGAGGCTAGCAATAGTGTTGCTTCATTATTGTAATATGGAGGAAAGAAGGGAGAGAAAAACAGAGGGAACTATTCCTGCTGTATTTAGAGGAAGAGACTAGAGGGACTTTGGTGAAGAAAAGCAGTAGAGAAATGTATTAATGAAAAAAAAACAACTGTTCAGAAGACTTGTGATGTTTTGATTAAATGTTTAGGGACATTATACTCTCATTTCTACCACCTCACTCTCTCAGCAGCCATAGGTAATTTGTTTTTTCCCCATCCTTTTCTCACAACTTCAAAAGTACATATAATAATTCTTTATTTCACCACGTTAAACAACTTAATAAGGATTGAAATAACATATTACATGTGCTTAAAGGGCCTAGGGTAATTAAAATTCTGGACTTGGGTTGGGGCCAGCAGACACTATTGCAGCGCAGTTTCATTATTAGAAGTTGGATAGATTGGCTGTTCTCCAGTTCTTTCATTCAGCGTGGGTTTATTTCCTTCTGGATGATTTTAACTCAGTGTATTTTGTAAAACCAGAATTCTCAGTCATCAGAGTGGATTTGTGCATGCTAAGAAAGAGCCACCAATTCTTTAGTATGAAAACCACAGCTGCAAGGAACGTCTGACTTCTTAGGGAAAGGAGGAGTGGAGATCTACCACAGAGCTCCGGATACCTTTTAAAAAATGATGGTGGTAGAGGAGTAGAACTCACACAGAATAAATACGTTCTTTTCTCCTCTCCTCCTGTTCGGAACCATTTCTTTTTTCTTCAAAGTGAGAAGTTACAGTAGACCACATCATCTTGCTTTGAAATGCAAAATAAAGGAGCCTTGCTCTAAGGAAAAGTCACAGCAAAAGTGTGCTCTACTTCTCAATAGCACATTTTTTTCAGTGACTGATATTTATACTTTTGTCACCTTTACTTCTTGTTCATCTAGAGAAGATTGATTCACAAAACAAAAAATTAAATTATAGAACTACAGTTAAGGCTTGTCAAAAGACATTGCCAAGTTCATTATAATTTAACAGCAGCTCTTTGTTTCCTTTATGAAGAATGAAAAAATCCAGAAAGTAAAGGTGAATATGCTTCCAAATCATAACTAATTCCTTAGTTGGAGGAGGGATGATTTTTAGCTCATGCCTGCCTAGGTCATATTAATTATTAAATAAATACTAATTAATTAATAAAAAGAAATCTTTCAACAAAGGAGAAGAAAAAAATATCACATGAATAAATCTATCGCCTGAAACTGAACCTCGGTAGAAAACAATTTACAAAAAATCCATTTCCGAAAAATTACTTTGGTTACTCAGCCAGTCTGTTAAAAAGAAATTAATGCCAATTTTGTTGACATGAAAGGGATCCATTCTTGGTTTGATAAATAGTTTGACTGATGCTGCAAATACAAAAGAACATCTGAGAAATGTTTTATATATATAAGATGACAGTTTTAGTTAATGCAGCTTGGAAAGCTGCCTGAATAGGAATATATACAAGATAATGTTAAGTGTACATATAATGGAAAATATATAGTTACACAATTTTAAATGAATTCCTTCTTCATTTATTTTAAACACTGGTAGAAAAATAAGAAAAGCAAATGTCATAACAAGGATACTGTATGTACCTCTACATGGCATAATATAGAGATCCCAGACGTAACATAAAATAAACAAAATTGTGCAGATGAGAAATACAGAGAAAATTTGTAGGCCAGAAACAGTTTACTCTCTTCTGTAAGACACCGTTCAAAGCACTAATTAGTCTTGCTTAATTAGACTCTGCTCAGAATTGTGTTGATACAGCCATACCATTTCCAATTCTGGAGCTAACTCCTAGGATCTATGATGAGTGTTTCTGCATTGCAAGGTACGTGTCTTCATTTTAAGCAGTGTCAGCCACTCCTCCCCATGACAGAGCCCAGATGATGTGGCCTCGCGAGGCAGACCACGCTCCTCCAGCCTTCCGTCTCTGACAGTGCCCACCAACAGAGCCCGGGAAGGTCAGGAAAACAGATAATGCCTTTTTTTCAGGACACGCTCTAAGCCTCAAACAGCTTCTCGCCTAAAAGCTTCTTGAGCCACAGGCAAAATTTTTGTGTTTACTAGTCCTCAGTGAATTTTTCTCCTAGAAATTTATTCAATCTCTTTTTAAGCTCACGTAAATTTTTTAGCATTTGAGGTTCAGTTCTGCCACGTAATAAGTATCTTGGTTTATTTTCTTGTTTTCTGTTTGCCTTTTGAAAGTGAAAAATTGTTCTCTATTCACCTTGTTCCTACCACTCAGATTTTTATAAATATCTGTCACTAACAGTTTCAAAGCACTAACAGCACCAGCATCAAATAAGCTTAATTGCACAAACAACAAATTCAAAGATAGATTGGATCCTAGAAGCTGTATCATTGCCTTAGCAAAGGATCAGGCTCTTCTGAAATGTCTTTTTAGGGCCAGTTAAGAAGTATGAATAAATACAGGCCCCACGTTTCTCAGAAACAGAAAAAAATATAATGTAGGTGGTATGCTAAATAATAATAATTCAGTGTAATGTTAGAAATAAAAGATAGTTAGCCATATCTGGAAGAGGTGCTATATAAAGAAAAAAAAAACAACCCAGTTTCTGATGGACTGTGTCAGGAAAATCTAGAAAAAATTTTCTTCTAGTAATAAATGTAATATTTCATGACAGAATAGTCTTCCGGTGTTCTGTTTCATAGTCGAGAAACACAGAAATTAAAAATATTACTTGCTGTTAACAGAAGTGTGATGAAGTGTAAGTAACGGTTGAAATACTAACAGAGGGTGTCCCTCGGGGCTGCATGCCACTAGAGTCCTTTTTCTCTTCTGAATATTCCAGTCTTACTAATTCCTCTCATGCCTTTGTTTGAACTGTCTGCTTCCAAGCACATTTTCCCATGGTTTCCCATCTCCATTAGATGTTTCTTTATTATACTTTATAATTCTTATTAGTAAATCTTAATCTCTTTTCTTTATTGCTGCTTTCCCATCAGCCCTTTCCTGCCATTTCTTCTGTATTGCTCCCTCTGCTATCCTCTTTTCTTCTTATGTTTTCTTATGTCCATCCTTCCCAGCTAAAGATGTTCCTGTTTGTTAAACTGGATGTGAAAGGCAGAGGGGGTTGCTCTGCTCCTCTGCGAACTCCACTCTCCAGACAGTGGAAGTCTTTTTCCTGTGGTTTTCCTTCAGAAGTTTCTTGTACATATCCCATACCAAATCACTTCCTTTCTCTCCTGAAAAGGGGCTAGCCGAGGAATAGATCTCACTACTAACACCATATGAGAGAACAGAATGACATATATTGTGAGAGAAAATAATCCTCAATGCAAGAGGATCCCACTTTTATTCAAAATAACGTGATAGTGGTCCATTTACTTGAAAACTCATTTTAACTCAAATCTGTAAACACATGTTCCCATATAACAACAGGAGGCATTCATTCTAATCCTCTGAGGAGATTGAAATGTTATTGGTTACTTGTATTATTGGTGTTTTAGTGCAATACATGTCACAAAAGGTTACCTTTTCATTTCATATTGTCCTCCATATTATGTCGTGCTTCATCACATAATGTGCTGTCAACAGACATCGTAACAAAAGGCAAGCTGATGTGGTGTGACAGGATGGGCAGAGGTCACTTTGATACTACATGATGTAGTTTTCCAGAATGTGTCAGCAATGCCATAGTCTTAATATTTTTAAGCTTTCTGCTTTCATATAATCTTATGTAGTTAAGCCACCTCTTCACCCCCATATTTTGGTGGTAAGCTGTGTACCATTTCACTCTATTCTCCTGAGATGTCTAAGGTATTTAGACTTCTCATTTATAAGGCTCAAGGTGCAAAAGTCCCTCTAGTCATTTGAGACCCTTCAAGAGAATCTTTAAATACTGGATACAGCAGAGTTTTCAGAATCAGCCTTGTTTCAGCAGTATCTTGCATGGTTTCTTACAAATATATGGAGAACTTGCATTGCTCATATCTGTTGATTTCCAGCTTTTTTAGCCCCATCATCTACCCAAGAAGTAAAATGGCGTTAATCTTAGGATCTGGCTACAGGCACTTGGATCGTGTCACCGTCTTTTTGAAGATACGACTTATTAATTACCTTCATTTTCTTATTGCCTTGCAGTTAATCGTTAAATGTATTGTGTTCTGTACCTATAGTGTTTCCATAAAATGGGGGGAAGCTTTCTGTTTGTGACAGCTGAGCATATATGAATTTGGCGAGTTAAAAATTCTAAAAAAAGTTGGGTTTCTTTAAAGGGGGAATAGCTATTAGGTAGTGGTTCAATTATGCATCTAAATTCAATGGAAGTCTGGATTGCTCTTCTGTTCCATGGAAATAGGCATGAGATAGCTAAATACTTTCAAATGTTTCTTTTAATTCATTTGTAGTTACTGCTCTCTAGTCATGCTGCTAGAGAGGTACATGAGAGAAAAGAAGGTAAATGAAATCAAGAACCACTACTCAAGTTTACAGCCAAGGAGAAACATCTGTTTTCAGCTGTGCGATCGTTACAAGAATGGGTTAATTCTGGGCTACTTTCTCTCCTTCTAGTTACAATCTATGTCAAGTGAATAGATGAATTTGTCCCATTTTCACTTCTCATTACAAGGTTTGTCATGAAAAGTGAGTTATCACGGGATTTTATTGCCTGATATATTTGGTGAATTATGACAGTGTGCAGAGGACATTTAACCTCTTTCAATATTGTGTGGCTTGATTGACTGGCTGTTCCTGGGCATGGAAGGTGGTACATGGGAATTCAGTGCATTATTTCTTTGCATACAAAGTCAAAGATGACTCTTCAACAGAGCAAGGAACAAAGTTGGATCCTATTTAAGTGCACATTGTGATCAGGCAATGTTATTCCTCTGCAGCAACCTTGCAAAATCAAAGGAAAGAAAAACTAACGCTGCAAGCTGTGGTTGCAGAAGTGCTTAGCATAGTTAAAACATTTTGCCTGTAAAAGCAAATGCGTTTACTTTGCCTGTGTTCTGACCTCCAGGATGTTTCTCTGTGATGCATTTGGTCCTCCATGAAATGAGGTCCTCCAAAAGGAAATTTGGTCCTCCATGTTGAAAATGTTAACAAATACAGGGGGTATTATTCCTGGGGAGAAAAACTGTCATTTGATGATTTTCTGATAAGGTCATATGTCAAGAGGGCCACCACCTTCTACTCTTCTGCTGTTACCACCATACCTTCCAGAACATTATCCAATTACAATAACTAGGAAGGAGGGACAGCAGAAAGCTGCTAAAGCAGAAAGCTTCCCCTGTCATTCATCTGCAGCTAAGCTTATTATCGAATATATGGGGAGCGGGGAAGGAAGAATTGGATGTTCAAGGAGCACATATTTCCTCATGTCACACAGTACAGATATTGCCATGTTACAGATAATCACTTCTCTATGATACTACTAGTAATGATAATAATGGCCATTACATGAAGTGTCTCAATTTAATACACAAATAAGTCATAAATGTCTATTACATGTTGCTAATAGCCAAGTTACAGGACAGAAGGCAGAATTGCAGTCCCAATATAAATGAAGACACTATGAAGTTGCAGAATCATGGAAGCGTAGTGGAAGCACACTACACCAGCCAGGGCTAACAGAGGAGATCAAAGCCGTATTGGCTTCTTAGTAGACCCACACCTGGAACTTTATTATTTAGGTAGAATCTACCAATGCTTGGAGGATGGTAGGTAACATCACCTTAACCAGGCTTTGCAAGTCCACATGAAAGACGTGCATAACCTCTTGGTCTGTCTGAGGAGCTGCAAGGGGTTTGTTTCAGCTGCTACTCAAATGTAACACACATGTGTGAAGTACAGGCTGAAGTAAATACATAGTGGACTATATAGAGAATATACGTATGTACGTACTTATATGCACATGTAATGTAATTTTAATTAATAAATATAGAGGAGGCCATGTTCTAATCTAATACCAGGGAATGAACAGGGGACTTCAGTGCTGGAAGCATGAACTTCCACCGTGAGGGATAAAGAACACAGCTATATCAGGAAAGAACAGGCCTCATGGTCTGTTCTCTCGCTCGGAGGCCAACTGCCATGGTTCATGCAAATCTGTCCCTCTTAATCAAGAAGGGCTTTATCTGAAGAATGAGCAGGTCCTCTTCATCAGCAGAACAGAGCTAATGCACTGGAGAAATCTTGCAGGCACTAGAAGGACTGTTTACCTTTGGGATGAGTAGAAAACAAAGAGGAATATTTTCTTAAAGGGCTGCAGGTCCTTTGATGAGCTACTTAAAGGACATCAAATGTGTATGTTGCTCTCACACAAAGCTTTGTCCATGTTTAATTGGAGAGAGTAAATTGAATGGAAAAGCTATATGAAGCTGCTCATGGGAGCATTCCTATTGGCCTTGCAGGATAAGTTCTGTTTTATTGAGTAAAAGTTGCAGAATTGAGATCCATAAAGTGTGGTCAGTCAGTTCCATGAATGTGGTTGTTCCAAGGAGAACCACCAGTAATTAGTCATGCAGCCCTACCCAGGAAAGCACATCTTCATCTCTTTAATCAATCCCAAATGAGGGAATAGCATAGGCAGAATGTTTAATGTGTTTTAATCAAAGGCCACAATCATCTAAATCTAATGTTCTAAAGATACTGTCAGTCACCGACAATACTGCCTGCCAGTTGTGCACTGTGTGGAGGTACAAACAAATCATGCGTAAAGGCTGTTAACGTATTTGTCATGGAATGAGGTCTAAAACCAGATTTATGTCTAGCCAAAACATTATTCCTTACAATACAATCCATTAGCTGTGCATAAACATGTTCAAGCAATTAAGATAATGTGGGTAATGGTGGAAAAGACGATATCACTACCCCAGAGAAAAATGATTCAGAGACTGGTGTCACTCTGAGTTTCATGTCCAGATGTAAAGTGACTTTTCATAATAGCAAATTAATCATGGGAAAGAAAAAGGATGGGGGAATGGCAATAAAAGGTGTTGTCATATTCTGAAATCCTCATTCATCCATTCTGACCAAACAATCTTAAACAATCCTACTGCTTAGTGAAAAATTTGTAGAAAAAGATGGGAGGAAGAAGATAACTGTATTTTGCTTTGTCTGATGTTGGAACATTGTAACTTTTCTTCCATAGCACTTATTCAGACAACTAATCTTGATGAAGTTCTTGGAACCACACTGGTGCGTCAGCACTCACCAACTCGAACAAGGAATATATTATTGATATCGCTAAAGAATCAGGGTAATATGCTCTGGGCATCCAGAGGCATGAGATCTAAAAGCAGTGTTAGCAATAGAATTGTAATTTGATTTATAATATTATTTGTGGTTAATATCAGAGTAGGTGAAATTCTTCTAAAAATAAATTTTTGAGGGAATCAAGAAGTTGCACATTCTCTTGATTTAAAGCAGTGTATCTACTTAGAAATCATGTAAGCACCTTTCAAGACAGTGTACATGAACTGGTTTTAGGAAGATCTATCAGACAGATTGCCGTATTTCTACAACAGTAAGTCTGTTGCCGTTGTCTTTGTAGGGAAGGGCGTCCTAATCAATTTTAAATTGCCAAAATTGTAGTCCTTTCACGTGAATACTTTTGGATTCTATTTTTGATTCTGACTGATGACACACTTAGGGAGTGTATCCTGGGCAGGATCACAAGGAATAGTTAAACATTTCCTTTATAAAAATTCATATGCTATCTGTAGAACAGGGATGTCCCAGGGATAATTTTCATCATCAACTTTCTTCGACTGCAGGAGGAGGAGTGTATATGTGTGAAGCTGCAGTAAATGTGTTTTATATTGTATAGCTGACTGACTGCTGTCTCTCAATGAATGTAAATTAGACTGCAAAAATTACAAATCAGGAACATTTTCTGAAATATAAAGTACAGCTCTGAAGGACTGCTTATAACTGATTTTATAAATAATAAAAATTATTTTTTGCAGTTGGGTCTTCATCAAGGGTCAGATTCATGATTGCTTGGATTCATTAAAAGAATTTCTTCCTCCCCTTCATCAGATATTTCATTGCACTTTTCTTTTAGGGCCCTGAAAATGTATATCCACCACCAACAGGATGTTCAACATCTCAACAAAAGCTCTCAAGCTAAGGACCTTGCTTCTCTCTTCTCTGTTGTTCTGGCAAAGAAACAATATTTTAATTTGATTCTGACCTCAAACAGCTAAGTGGGGCATGTTTATTTTCACAAGCACCACGCAAGGTTTGTAGGGGTTCTTCAGGAATGTTGTCAATCCATATATCAGCAAAATGGAATGGCACTGAAGCCGGTCATTAAGCAGCCACGTTGTAACCAGCTCATTTAACTCAGTTGTGTAGGAAGGAATTAAAAAAGAATGGTGATATAGTATATTGTGGAAACTACTCAGATCCCAAACTTTGATGAATCCTATTTCGTATATTGGCTTTCCAAGTCAAAAAGTAATATATTTTCCCCCACTTCTTGGACAATTGTATGCCAGACTGTAATGTTTATTGATCACCATTCTTTTATCACTTTGCATTGACCATTTTTGTCCGTAGTTCTGCATAAGGACTATTGATTGGGTAGTAATTACCCTCTAATGTAGGTCAGCTAAGGTCACCAGTACAAACTTGCCCTTCTTGATTTTTGTTAATTTAGTTTATTGGGATTTTGTTTTTCTCATTTTCAGTTTTGGAATTGATTTCCTTTTTTGTGCCTTTTCACATGCCATGCAATATTTAAGTTGTTTACAAGCTGCAAAGAACCTTCAACTTTATCAGTTGTCTGACGAATATTTATTTCTGCTGTTACTATATGCTAGTCTTCAAGAATATGATATACATTTTCCTGGGTAAAATCTAAAGTGGAAATAATTAGTGTAAAAAAAGCAACATACTCAGAGAGATTGTTTTTATTTGTTTCCCTTTGGGACACTGGTAGACAGTAACTCAGATTGCATCTCCTCTTCAGAATGCATAATGAATTTACCTTCTTGTAGAAGCTACTGGACTGTGAGTAGGGTGGAAGTATGTTTGAAAACATGGGTCAGAACTTTAATTCTGTTCATATAGTCACAATAGCTGAGCTAGCACAGGGAGTAGGAGTATTCATTTACTACTGAACTGTGGGTCCACAATGAATTATTGCACTCTGCAAGCAAATAATTAGAGATGAAACTGTGAGATGGGGCTATTGTTTGTTACACTTGTCTGCTATGTCTGAAATTGAATCTTGAGTTGTTCCAGGGAGAGGTCATATCTTCCAATTCACTTTCACAGATCCTAGCACACCAGGGGTCTGATCCTCACTGAGTTTGTCTTTGAGATGAGACAGCCACAGAAGTTATGATAAGCAGTAATAGGGTTTATTCAGTCATCAAATTGCAACAAATGTGAGTGACATTCAAGCAGAGAATTTTTGAGGCAGTAAAGCTAATCAGCTAGTATTTGGGATTTTTTTAGATTTCTGTGTTTCAGTCAGTTTTCATGCGCACACACACATAGGACATCTGCATTTCATGGCACATGTGTATCTGAAACATCACTCAAAACTGCTTGAATCCCCCCAAACTGCTTTTTTTTTTTTTTTTTTTTTTTTGGTGTAAAATATATATCTTTTCTTCTCTGGATTGCCTTTTATCTAACTCTACGCTATGAATACATTCATATAACTTCTGAAGCAAATGGAATTCTAATCGTCTCCTCCAGCCTGTTCATAGTAGTAATATTGGTGGCTTAATGAGTGACTAAGCAGTTAGGACATGTTTGTGGGAACAATTGAATCCATCTCTGTAAATTAGGAGGCACGCTTCTAAAATTATCCATTGTAAAAGATATTTGCCTGCCACGTAGAGGAAAATGAAGCATATAATTTTGTTAGTAAGTATACTTTGACCTAAAGTGCCATTAGTGATGCGAACTCAGAAAGTTTGCAGGAAATGTGTTGAAACATGCTAGACACTTGAGTCTTTGCTAAGTGTAAACTGATTTTCAGAACGTGTTTCGTTCATTTCAGGGTTTACAATCTTCAGAACTACTGGCCGTACTGCTTCGTCTTTGGAAGTCTGAAATTCCCCATGGCTGTTGTTCACACTGACCTTTACATTAACTCATTGTCCATACTTGACATGGGTCAGGCAGACAAAAGCTGCTTTCCTCGTGTCAGTCAAACTGAGTTCTTTCTAATTTGTCCTTTAAGGCCATGTCAAGTCTTCGGTGAATTTTTGGACATGACAAATCATGTGAGAATATGTTTCTTGAGGAAGGCCAAAATGTTGTATTCTCTTATAAAAGCTGTGAAAATCACTTCAGATATTTACTGCTGCTACTATGTACAAAACAAAGCAAAACCAATCATGATGCATTAGAGGTTCATACAGCTCAGTTACTCTAGCCCTAAGATTAAACTGTGCCATTTGATTTGCCCTATGATTTGCCTATCTTAAGATAATTTTGCCATGAAAGAACTATGCACGCAGAGCCACTTTCGTGATCCCCTGGGAGGGTAGCTATAGAGCCAGATACAAACAGATGATTTTAGCTGGTAAAGAACAACAAAACTCCTATTTGAAGAGCACGTTAACTTGAAATTTTGCTCACAGCTACATGTTTTCCAGACCAGAACTGATGTTAGCCTTGCTATTTCAAAGAACGAACAGAATTAGTGTATGACTCTTTTCATTAGCTATCTGAATATGTCTTGTCTGCTGTTACGTAACAGTCTCCTGTGAAAAGAAACCAAACATGCCTATGGGATATTTTGCAGAAAATAAAATGATTTCTGGTGTTATATATGTTGCTCAGTGTGGCATGGTAGAATCAGACTTTTCCATTTTGCCTAAGAGACAGATGCTGCTACATAAGTTTAGTTTCAGGACTTGATGAGTTCTAATGAAAGTGGTAATGTTAGTCCTCAAAAGAAAAAAGAAAAGGAGAAACTTCAGAAACTTAGGTTAAAAAAGGTAGAAAGAGGGCATAGATGAATAAGTGCATGCTAACAGAGCTACTGAACTGAAGAAAATGTCTTCTATAAAATAAAACATATTTTATTACACTGAAAATGTCTTCCAGTTATCGTGCTTATATGTGATGCCAGCTGACATCTTGGCTGTAACAATTTTTGAAAGGAGCTGAGAATCAGCCAATGTGGCTGAGGTCAGCAGTTAGTAACTTCTCTCAGGATTAGGACTGAGCTACAAAGTGGAAAGTGTCTCGGCTCTCTAAGTGGTTTTGAAAAAAAATCAGTGTACAATGGTGGCCAACTCTGGACATTTGTAAGATGCAGTTTCACTGCATTGTCTTTCATTAGTTAATTATCTTAGACTTTTGTTATATCAAGAAAACAATTTTAAATTGCTTGAGGTGGGATTCATCCCACTACACTTAAGAAGGTTAAAAATAGGTTTCTAAACAAATTTGTGGTTTGTAGACCCTTTCTGTAATCAATAGAGATAAACACATTCAGAGAGCAAGCCAGCCATTCTAAAAGTAGAAGTTCAAGGCAGGTGGTGCACATGGCCCAGGGGTATCTATCTCTTGTTTTGAGTATAAAAGGAAGCTAGAGAACAAGTTGAGAATTTGTTCCTAACTTCCAGGTGGCTAGACTTAAGAGACATTCAATTTGCAATGTATTTTTTAAAATATTCACCCCCTTTCACCCCTTTTTTCCCCCAGCTGAACTGATTCAGCCACCCTTCCACATTGTCTCTTATTGCAGGTGTGAAATGGAGCCTTGCTTCTTTTAAAAATTTCTGTCAGACTATCATGATCACACTTCCAAAAATCTAGATTTTGCTTAGTGAATATATCTATTCAACCTTAACTGTGAGATTCATATAGTTAAGTGCTAAAGAGTCTGATAACTCCTATTTAGCCAAAACTGCCATTGATTTCAAGCACTAAAAAAATGAAGCATCAGACCTTTTATTGGGTCCACTAAGTTCTGCTCAGCTGAAAGGCATATTGCATTTTGCCCGGTCTCTCCCTATAATTCTTCTTCTAGTTGCGTTTACTGATGGAATAAGGACAGCTAGAGGACTCTTACTGATCAGCTCATTCAGCAATATTAAGTGAACTTTGTTTTATGTTCAGACAGTTTAGCAATGATGCCTTTTATATGACTAATTTATGTCAAACATGTCAAGAGTGCTTTTTCAGATGTACTGCATCCAGTATGGCATCAGCTAGCTGCCGTTCAATACACAGCTGCATACCTAAGTGAGCAAAGTATTACACCTATCTATCAGGCCTGAGGCTTTCCTACTAAGAAAATCCACTAGAAGCAAAGACATGGCAGCACCCCAATGTACAAAATGGATTTTCTTGAGAACTTGCTGTAATTTACTGTCTTTCAGCATCCCTTATTGTAATTTTATTTTATGGTACAATAACATATAACTTACCATTTTAGTCCCATTCAGGTAGGGAGAAGGCAAAACCTAGAGAGAATTTGTAATGTATCATGAAAAGAACATGTGCCAATTTATAAGATAAATGTCATTTGGCATTTATAATGTTGTGCTCATTGTCATCAAGTCTAGTGTTGTATCCCAATAAGGTGTTATGACTCAGCTGTGAATTATTTCACTTGGACCGTGGCTCGTTTTTTAGCCATGGTTAATATTTGCAAGAACACTGAAGTGACCTAAATGCTTCAGCACCATTTGTGAAAAATTGTCATACAGCAACAGTCAGGCTCCCAGCTAAGAGGTTTTTTTCAAAGGATAGTAGGTATTTAAAAATGCATATGCAAGTTTAAAGATATTTTTTAAAATATCTGTTCACGTTAGGTGCTTAATTCACACTGAGATGTCGATTTCCCCCTCACGCACAATGGAAGGATCATTTCCATAACACCCAGGGAACAGACACAGGGGATGAAGAGGAAGAAGTTTATTCGTTTTTAGCTATTCTGATGCCTTCATAAAACACTAGAGGACTTCAGTGTCAGTGTAGTCCTAGGTACCAAAAGATGTAATACAACAATGCCATTGAAAACAGCCCGAGGAATACTAGGTCAGTTTGTAGTGCAATGCCTCTGAGACTTACTTCCCTGTTGTTTGAAGTACCACATCATTCTCCAAAATCATCTGCTCTTCTAGCTGCTTCTTTATTGAACATGGACTGGGTAACTTCAGCACTGGCTTCAGATGATGCCTTTGCTACTTTTCTCTCTAGGTCATTGTATTCAATAAATATAACATTAAAATAAGCTACCTCTCTTCAAAAGTGAATAAAATATTTCTCTTCAGTGTGGCTTCAGCTGTTACAATATTGAACAGAACACTAATGAGTGTAGATTATATATTATGGTGCTGTCATGACTCCTCGAGGTTGGACAGGTTTCAGATGCAAAAGGATTAAAATGAGACAGACGTTATCACATGTTTGTGAGCCGTGATAGGTATTATTGACCCTAATTACCTACCTTAGATTTAGACACTAAATTAGAAACCTGATATTCTGAAACTGGTAATTTTTTACCTTAGACAGTGTATCAGGGAAAAAGAAATCCTTTTGGGGAGAATTTCAACTCCCTTTTGGAGCAGTTTCCATATCATATTAAGCATTTTCATTAATTTGTCATAGAAGCAAGAGTCACTACCAGATCCACAAAAGTAAGACTAGTTCAAAAATTTCCATGTACTTTTCTTTTGCTCTTGGTCAATTTTTCTAAATCCAATGAAAGGTTAGTCTTGTTTGCTCTCCTTTAGGAAATGGCATCAAGGTAGTTAAACTGTTAAGAAACCATTGTTTTCTTAAATTCTGGATACTGGTTGCCAGTAGGAGAAAGGAAGAATGTTCCTTGAATATTTTGGCCCAATTCTTCATTTGGTTTTGAAGACTTTGCATTCATTCTGTGTATTTTTTACCAAGTTCCACAAGACTCTTACTTAGGCAGATAGGTATTTAAAACCAATATCTATAGACTGAATATTTGGCCAAGAAACATAAAAGAGAGAAAATACAGCAAAGCTTGAAAACCAGTCAGAGTATTTTACTGGTCCTGTAGTTTCAGTTCAAGGGATATCAGTCTGGTTGCTTTCAGCAATAACACTTAAAGAAAATACAAACCACGAAATTTCATGTGATCCCTTAAGCCCAACATTTGACTAGAAATACTATTATCTCCCATCCTTTCCCTATTCCTGTAAAACATATATGTGAAGAAAAGAAAAAGGAGGGAAAAAGAGCCTGGGTCAAACACTGAAAATTTTGGCAAAAAATAAGAGACAAAATATTTTCACTTTTAAGTCATAATACTTGTGTTATGGTAAAGGATATTTCACACTTCTAGCCTTGTTGGACAAAACTGATCAGGCTCCATCTTCCATCATGACATTCCCTGAGAAACGGTAGAAATTTCTTTTATGTCTCTATAGCATAAAGTGAGTAGAGCTCACTTACTCCTTTCCCAGATAGCAAAAAGACTCATATGAGGAATAGGCTGGAAATAAGTTTCAAACTAGTCTATGACTCCACTATTCAGTGTAGAGAACTTGAGTTGCTAAGTGCATATGTAAGGAGGGTAAAGCAATTTAATATTGTTGTAGATGACCAGCAAATTGCAACCCCTGAAAGCAAAGGAGAAATAAGAAAGATGTTATGATTTAGATGTGTTATGGTACTTCCTAGGGCTACTACTGGCTAAATGCTACTCGTACATCAACCCTTGCTTTTGGCTGTATATGAAGTCAAAACAACAAGATACTGAAAGCTGAATTCATGGGGAGAAATCCTAGCCCCACTGAAGTCAGTGAAAAGAGTCCCACTGGCTTAAATTGAACCTATATTTCACACCTGGCATTTGCACAGTGTGATGGGAAGTATCTGTTCCAAATATTTCACGGGCTTAAAATAGCACAGACAGCCTAGTGAAACAAGGGTGTACCTTATTCATAAAAATGGCAACATCGTAGTTATGCAATGTTCTTACTGAGTTTTTAAAAATTTTTTTTCCTGTGTAGCTTTCTCACTTATTAAAAAAATAAAAAAGATTTACAGGAGCGTTAGCAAGAGGTTAGCCTCAGAAAGTAATTTAATATGAATATCATTATTAAAATCCCACTGCTTCAAATGAATTTTTTCAGATTAATAAATCTGCTGAGATATGAAATTATCTGATTTATAACTATGTATTACTAGATCTGAAATGTCAGTTATTATCTCCCTGCTTAATGCTTAGATTGTTATATAATTTTATGCAGCTTCTAGTATACGTTCAAAAGGAAGAGAAATAAGAATCTTCTGGCCACCATTTCAATTAGATTTCCAGACCAGAGAATGACACTCAAGGTTACACTTTCTCTGATTAACATAATCTCAAATAAGATATCATAGTGTTAGTAATTGGCATGGTAAATATTTTCATTTACCAGAGTAATTTCTTGTTTAATGAAAAACCAGGAACTTGGTACATCAGAAATAATTTACAATACAAAGACTTTGTTTCAGCAGAAGTCTTAGTCATTGTGGTGCATATTCTGTTAATAAATAAACTGAAAACAACCTGTTGTCCATAAAAGAGCACACAGATACTAATGCTAAAGGTTGTACATTAAGTAAAAATGCTTCGTGGATAACAACAATATCTTGACCTGATGCTGGGCAGTAAGAACAAAATCACTGGCAGTGCATTTTTTTTGTTAGTGATGGATCATGGTGTTAGTAATTACTGGAGATGTAGTCCTCTTCATTCATACAGCATGAAAATCAGGAGCCTGCCTCTTATTGCTAGAGATCGTTTGACACTGAGAATGAGCAGAACAAACTCTGCTGTGCTGGTTAATTCATAATTTACAAAACTTGGCAACTGACTTCATTGGAGCCCTGAATTTATCCTATTCTTGACATAACGCTTTCTTTCAGACCTCATTTCTTTTAGTGAAAATATTCTCATTCAGTACCTGTCCTGCTTTGCTCTAAAACACAGTGCACTGGGAATACAGCCCCTGTGTAGAAAATGCATTAATTCCTGATGGGGTTTCTATGTGCAAATTTATTAGATAAGCAGAAAGTGATTCTACAAACCATGACTGTGTCTTTGCTGAAAACTATTTTCTGCCATACCAACACCACCGGGGTTCCTACCTCCAGTTCAAGATGAATAACATGGAGAGTATCTGGCTTCTTTATCCCATAGTCCATAAAGACTCAGGGCATTCCCTGATGCAAAACACCCCAAAATGTGATTTTTAAAACCCTTCCCACCCCGCATACACACAAAAAGGTAAAGTTGCCTTTAAGTAAGTCGTTTTGAAGGAAAAGCAGAAAAAAAAGCACAACACAGGGAATAACAAAAGGAGCCTTAGGGCCTATCTCTGGAAGAAAATGCACCCATACTGATATTGCAGCTAGCAAAATCAGCTGTGGAGCTAGCAGGAACTCACATTTAGCTGAGAAGCCAGCATCTGGCAATGACTGATATAAAAAGCCTAGCTCTCACTTTACCTTGTGTCAGTTGCTTTTTTTTGTAACCGCATGATATTAGCACAGTTAGGAAAACATAAATCTCGGCATTGAATGTTATAAACCTCCATCACTCACTGCGCATCTCTAGAGTCAAACTACGTAGAAGCTTTTCTTGTAGCTGTTAAAGCTAAGGACAATAGCTAACCTTGCTCCTAATTCAGGCTCCATTTTAGAACACTGAGCCATCAGACAGAAGATCCATCAGTTTGGGGTTCAGGCTCAACGTCAGGTATTTGGTGGAAACGTTCTGCCCATGCACAGTTCATTTTACATCGTCAGTAATAACACTAGTGAAAAACTCTCTTCCAATCACTTCTCCCACTTGTTTCACAGCTATGGCTAGAGCTATTTTTATTCTATATATATCACGTCCTTTTTATATTAACGTTCTGCTGGGCTCCAAGATCACTAGAGGATGTTTTCTATTCCCTCCCAGAATATCATTACTCTGTCTTCAGCAGGCACAGGGGGCCACATTTGAACCCCCAAGTCTCAGAGTTGTGCCATAAAAAACTGGCTGGATGGCCGAGCCCAAGGAGTGGTGGTGAATGGAGTTAAACCCAGTTGGTGGCTGGTCACAAGTGGTGTTCCCCAGGGCTCAGTACTGGGGCCAGTTCTCTTTAATATCTTTATCAATGATCTGGACGAGGGGATTGAGGGCACCCTCAGTAAGTTTGCAGACAACACCAAGTTGGGAGGGAGGGTTGATCTGCTTGAGGGTAGGAAGGGTCTGCGGAGGGATCTGGACAGGCTGGATTGATGGGCCAAGGCCAGTTGTGTGAGGTTCAACAAGGCCAAGTGCCGGGTCCTGCACTTGGGTCACAGCAACCCCATGCAGCGCTACAGGCTTGGGGAAGAGTGGCTGGAAAGCTGCCCGGCAGAAGAAGACCTGGGGGTGCTGGTTGACAGCTGGCTGAATATGAGCCAGCAGCGTGCCCAGGTGGCCAAGAAGGCCAACAGCATCCTGGCTTGTGTCAGAAATGGTGTGGCCAGCAGGAGCAGGGAGGTGATCGACCCCCTGTACTCAGCACTGGTGAGGCCGCACCTCGAGTCCTGTGTTCAGTTTTGGGCCCCTCACTACAGGAAAGACATTGAGGTGCTGGAGCGTGTCCAGAGAAGGGCAACGAAGCTGGTGAAGGGTCTGGAGCACAAGTCTTCTGAGGAGCGGCTGAGGGAACTGGGGTTGGCTGAGGGGAGACCTGATCGCTCTCTACAACTGCCTGAAAGGGGGTTGGAGTGAGGGGGGGGTCAGTCTCTTCTCCCAAGTAACTAGTGATAGCATGAGAGGAAACGACCTCAAATTGTGCCAGGGGAGGTTTAGATTGGATATTAGGAAAAATGTCTTCACTGAAAGTGTTATCAAGCGCTGGACCAGGCTGCCCAGGGAAGTGGTGGAGTCACCATCCCTGGAGGTATTTAGAAGACGTGTAGATGTGGTGCTTGGGGACGTGGTTTAGTGGTGGACTTGGCAGTCTTAGGTTAATGGTTGGACTCAATGATCTTAAAGGCCTTTTCCAATCTAAATGATTCTATGATTTTCTTCTATACTGGAAGTCGTTTGCTTTTTAGCTTACTTCACTGCAGTCCATCAAAATAATACTTAAATTCATCTTTTGAATGTTTTAGTATAATAATGAGTGTCACATCTAAAAAAATAATTTGGACTAGGACCAAAGAAAAACCCTCCAAACTTTCACTCCTTCATTCTCGCATATAACAGTCTTCAAAATACTCAAGACTTCTCCCCACATAAGAATGCTGCTTACTAGAGAAAAAGCAGCATTTAGAACTGCAAAAGAAATTTTTTTTTTTTAAAAATCATTCTTGGTATCCTAGGACTGGATCATTAGTAGCACATCTGGAAAATGCACAAGAAAATGAGTTATGACTATGATTTCACCTAGTTTTTCAATGCAGCAAAAGTTGTGTCATTTGGATAAAGCATTTACACTTCTCAACAGAGATTTAAAATCACTCCTAGCAAAATCAGAAGCAATATTAAATGGGTACTAATATTGCAATTGGACAACAGGCTCCTGTTAATCTTCCCTAAAAAGCAGATGAAACATAATTCCTCACATAAAGCTAATTCTGTGGTTTCCTGGTTCCTGTGGGCTGTACTAGCAGATGGTATCAGCAGCATCCCTTCAGCTTTGGCTAAGAGTCAGCTTTTCATTTCAATTTGTCTCTTTTTAATTTCAACCATGGGCACTATATACAGTAACTGCTCAAGTTAGTCAAATAATTATTGCAAAATACCATTTGTGGTGAAATTTAATGTCTACCTACTGAACAACAACTTGCAGATAAGTTTTTTTCTCTACAGCCAGATACAGAGACGATTCAAAAGAACTTTCTTCATAAGCTACCCAAGGCAGACCCATGCAGTGTCACAAAACGTTCATCCTTCCTGACATTTTGGGTCTCTTTGGTGTGACACCTTTCAAGTGCCATTCCATATTAGTCGTGGGCTCAACTGGCAATGCAAAGACCCTTAGATCCTCATCTAAGCCTGAGGCTGAGGAAGAAAAGTTTGGAGCTGGTACTGCATCTCCTCAGCGATAGATATGATTCTCCAGGAGATATATGTCTCCCTCCAAACTTCCCACAGCCTGGGCCCGATTTTCCTCAAACCTGGAGACCAATCTGCCTGTCCTCAAACAGAAACCATACCTCTGTCCATGCCGTTGTTGAATCTGCGGGGCACAGTCCCTTTCCTGGCTTGTTCGCTGTTGAAGGAGGGCGAGCAGAGAAGTCAAAATGAATGGAGTCTTATTTTCCTGGGCAGGTTTGCTTTCTTCATACAAAATAAGGATCGCTGTCAGTAGTCACTCTCCCTGCTTTTTATGGAGGACGGGAGAGAGGATCAGAGAAGTAAGGATGACAGAGGAGATTATCTTTCTTGACTGTTAACTGGAGAACCCCATTCTGTGCAACTCTGCGAGCGGTAGGGATGTATTGCTACGAGAAGACTGATTGTACACCAGTACAAGCATTATTAAAATGAAGTCAAGTATGATTAGTAAAAATTTAGAAGGTCTAGCTAAGAAAGTATTGCTGATTTCTATAATAACAAGAATGCACACATAGATGGGCAGAATTAAGACTGCATGGAAAATATGTTGTATATGCAATTATGTACAAAAGTGAACGTATGAGAATATGCCTATTAGTGGTAATTTTTTACATAAGAATGTTCTTTCTAAAATTCTTTGTATTATATACATCAAATCAAACATAATTGATGGTCAGAGACTGTGGGAAAGGGGACCGTAAACCTAGTGGGATACACGAATATGAGCTATAACTTAAGGATAACAATTCATATCTTTTACTTTGTTTTACTGATCTCATGTTGGGATCCTTAACCTTATTCTGCACTAGCTGCATCCACTCTTATTTTTTATTTTTACCGATGGGATTATAATCTGTTATAGTTATTATTTTAAATTATTTTTATCTACAAATAATGACTGCTGTTAGCAAGTGAACAAGTCCATTATTTAAATATCAGAGCCATACTTTGTTGGCTGTAGAGGAAAAAGGTTCATTTTCAATGACAAAATTCTAAATTTTTGGCTTTTGCTATTTTTCATCAGGACAGTAACAGTGTATTAGTAAAATTCTGCCTCTAGGCTTACGATAAACATAATGCCATACAAACCGTTTATCCTGAAATTATGAAGAGTATATATTATCTCAGTCATTTTAAATTGCATTAAAGTGTCCAGTGAGATTAAAATAACAGCGTTTTCCTTCCTAAAGTTACAGCATGGATTTAGTTCTGTGTGACTGCCTTTGTAAACATTCCCTAGGGTACCCGTTAGGACCTTTTAGGAAATAGAAGATTGGTGCTCAGAAAAAAAAAATCCTACAACTTTCTTTCATTAATTTTAAACTTCTTAGAAATGTAACTCTGCCCTTGTCTTGATGACATTCATCAAATATTTACCGAATGTGTCCTTCCACATCATCTTAGTATGTAACTGATGAAACATTTAAAAGCTGTCAACAGTGGTATATTTATAAGTTTGACTGCAAAATCATTACATTGCCTATAAATGTCGCCATCGTGCACTAAACCATTCCTATGCAGGAAAAAAAGGAGAGATGGTCCCTCTGGTATTTTCTGGACAGGTATTCCGGATTGTTGAGTTAAAAGTTTGATTCCACAAGTGCCAGCTCTCCTCTTCACTCACTAAAGTATTGGAGCGGTGCTGGGGAATACTGGATAGGAGGGTTGTTTGCAATGTATAATTACTGACACTTGCTTTAGTATTTTAATGATGAGGGGCAGATAAAATTATCTCTTTAAGTCAAATATCGCAATACTTAACGTCTCCTTAATATTAAGGAATACAAGGAGTATCTCCTTAATATTAAGTCAGATATCCTAATACTTAACATTTCCTTAATATTAAGGTATACAAGGAGATACTCCTTAATATTAAGCAGTGTTTAGCTGTTTTGCTTAATCAGAACTATAGTTGTTATTTATGCATCTATTAGGAGGCTAAGGAAGGGGAACTGGTTAGGTGAGCAGGAGGACCAGTGATGGGCAGTGGTCAGCTGTGGCGATGGATGATCAGTTTAAAGCAGGTAGATAGAAAAGAATAAAAAGAGTTAATAAGTGAGAGGATGAAACCGAGAAAAAGAAAGACTCAACAGCAAGAATAAAGTTCCTAGCACTAAATAAAGCCTATTAGTATGTGAAATCATCTGCTGTAGGAAATGATAAATATTCTATTTTTTGACTCACTGCACACTAGATGGGATAAGGTATTCATAAACAGACAATAGTAGGAAAAAGAAATCCTGTTCTTAGAAGCAGAAAGACAACAAAATAACCTTAACAAGGCTTTCCAATTTTGTAATTTCCTTGGTACTGTTTGCATGACTTAGTGGCAGATACTGCAGAGCAGTCTGTCTGTCTGAGATTTTTAATAGGTTGTTTTAATAAGCCTTTCTTGTGATTTGTGTTTCTGATACGAACAGCAATTACCCAGCCAAGTAATGAGACTCTAATGAACATGTCTTTCCTAGATTACTTTAGAAGTTCATCAGAGAAGCCTGATAGCATTGTAAAACTACAATCTGCTTTTTTTTCCTGTCAAGACATATCTGATTTTCTACTAAGTACTTTCTACATGAGTAACTGAGAGTTGAAAAATAAATATATATTGGTAGGTGTGTATGTGTGCGAACATGAAATATATGTAATTTTTATTTACCACTATTTTTATTGCTGTATGATATAGAACAAAAAAATAATTTTTTTCTTCATACAGTCTGATCCAAATCTGTGCATCAGTATATTTGTTTTCACCACAGTTTTCGTGTTATAGTGTATATCTCCCCTGTGTACAGGAGGAAGTATTTTAGTATTTGGTATTTCTGAAATTTTAGTTATTTAGTATTTCTGGGGGGAAAAAATATTAGAGGACCTAAACAAGGCTATGAACTTCAGTTCAATGCAGTGCAATAAAGTATGGCACTATACTATGAAGAAAGGAAAAGTGGGGTAATGATTTACCTCTGCTTGCAATAGGTATGAACAATAATCTTGACTCATTGGACTACATATCAAAATATCTGTACAACCAAGTGTTGCAAATCATGTACCATATAACTTAGAGGAGTAAAAGGCTAGGGTGAATTTTTAAAAGGTAGGTTACTGGCAAAAAAAGACAGTACTACACATCCTTTTCTTTAAGTGTTTTAGACATTTATCTTATGATGGGATGGAACGCATCCGAGAAGGGCTTATTTCTCTCTCTTAATAGACAGGGAGTCTTGTAAGAGTAATTCTGATGCTGAGGTCTCCATTAAAGAGATTAACATTTGATCAGAAGAATCCCACCACAAAGGATAGTTCATGAATGATGTAACTCAAAATTTTCATGGTAACAAGTCTTAATTTAAGCTGTGAGACAAGAGTTTCTTTTATAGGGCAATTAATATATGCTTTGGGTATGCAGCAACCTCATGACTTCAACTGCTCAAGGTCGACCTTTAGTCATGCAACAAAATAATATTGTGAATTGTTTTGCTGGAATAAAATTTAAAAGCAATTTCAATCATTTGATAAGGTTTTATTCTTTTGCCAGATGATTTATTAATTTACTGGTTTGTTTGGGTATATCTTTTCCTCTCACAATGTGTCCTATAAAAAGGGGGAGAAAACAGAATAGAGAGAGTTGATACCATTAATTGGAAATCTTTTTTTCCTTATCATATCTACATGTTTCCCAAACAGATTTTTCTTTACAGCAAATTACTTGATAGCAATGTGGTCAGAATTTAACAACATTTCAGTCACATGAGCTGCTCATCTTAAATGATGTCCTGAACTCCAGGTGGATGCATTCCTGGTTTAGGAATTTCAATTCCAGTTTTAGGCTGTAAAAGGTTTTAAGTTGCTCATTTTTAGTAGTGGCTATGCTTTTAATGCTCGAAAGAAAAAATAACTATTTGAAACCCAGGAATTTCTAGTTTTGTTTTCCTACAGGTAGTCAATAGAAATGGAGAAGAACAGGTACTGTTAATTATCCTGACACTGATCAAATAAAAATCACCAATACTTTGTCTCAAACAAGATTCAGTGTAAAAATATTAAATCAGTCAAGCTGCTTTGACTAAGAAGAAATATGAATAGCAACAGCAAAACCTCCCTTTATCCCAGAGAGAGACCTGGGAACCAGATTCCTAGCCCAAGGTCCCCCAAACTTTTCCTTCTCGAACTCAGTTTCTTTCCTTTGATTTAGAAATTACACTCCTTGAATTCAAAGTATGTAATTGCTGAGATAAACAATTCAGGAACAAACCTTACCTTGCAAATTGATGGCTGCAGATTGCTGGTGTACAATGACAAATGATGACTCTGCTCGGGATGTGTTTGCAAGCAGAGAAATAGAGGACAGGCTACATGCATCAAACACTTAAATTGCATTGAATAACGTGACTGGTTGTAGTCAATAGTAAGTAGAAAACCTTAGCAAAAGGAACCAGTGGTTTCACAGAGTGAAAAGAATGGCACAATATAAGAGAAAGAAGGGCTGTAAGGCCTGGGAGCATATGTGCAGAGAGAAAACTTTGAAGCACTTGCAGAAAAACAAAAAGAACAGCAAGAAAGATACAACATAGATGATGGAAGGATGGTAACAACTACTAATTTTAATGAGAAGTTACTTGGGCTGTATCTTCATAGCATAAAAGTGGTAGTCACTGAAATAGCATAGGTCCAAGCATCTTAGTTCAGTAAATGGGGCTTCTTAGCAGAGGTGTGGTGCCAGCAAATTAAATCTGGCAACAAAAGCACATGTTTGGACTTGAACTTCACTCGTGGAACCAGGTAACTTATGTTAGTACCCTCCATCACCAGGCACCTCCACCCGTGCGTGTACAACCTCAAACACCACCATAGTGCCTGACTGAGCAGTGATATCGGCAATTTAAAACTCTTAGGTGAACAGAAAATAGAGAGGGAGGGTAATAATAAGAAAAAATATAATTTTAACAGCTAAATATTTATATCTTTGAATACATGCTTTATTGACCAAAATGTATTTTGACCTTTTTTTTATAAAAGGGGAACACATTCTTCTCTTTTGATTTATTTTATTTAACAACTAAATATACTTTTCAGAGAGTTTTAAAAATAGTTGACAGACTATTAGTTATCTTCTTCTTCTATATCTAGCTCATATAGTACCAGGTACTTTATAAGTACTTAAAAACATTAAACGATGGTAATTTTACAAAATGAGACTTGAAACAGTTCTTGTAATATCCTGACAGTTTTGCTTTGCTTCATGGAAAACAAATGACAAGAAAAGTGGTGTTGCTAGCGAACAGTGCTGCAGAGTGCTGAGCTAATGTAAATCCCTCATTTATGTAAAATAAAGGGTGAAGAGAGATTTAGTGAGTGAACTCAAAAGTCATACATAAGAGAAAGCAGGTTTCAGAATTGACCTGAGCGAGATAAATTGTGGAATTACTCACACAATGCACACACAGAAATGGATTATCTAAGAGAAAAGCAATAACAAAGATATTCTTATTAAATAAACTTCCTGTGTTCATCTCAGTATTTTTTTCCACTCAGTGATGACAAAAAGAACAGGAAAGCTTATGCAGTAGACCTTTGAAAATGTCAGTGTCTTGTGTACACTTAGGACAGCATTTTCTTAATCTCATTTCTTCACTTTCTGTTTCATTCTTTGGGATACCACTTTGTGTAAATTCTCAAGGGAAGGGGCCATTTGTTTACTTTGTGTGTACAATGGCCCACACGGTGTAGAAAACTCAGGCAAATTATGCAGCTGGACATTGCTGTTAACTGTTGTTACACATCATCAATAATCGTAGCCACGCGAAAGCTTTGAAACAGAAACCTTTTAATTTCAGAGACAACATATTTTGAGATATTCCTGACCTGTTACTTGAATTGAGGTCACTAGGATCGTCTCTGAGATGTTGCACATGTGTTGCTGAAAACCAGGATATAACTCTTCAGCTCTTGTTACCTTAATTTGTGTATTTGTGTGACTGCCATGTGTAACTCAATGTTTATATCTGAACCACAGTTTTGTTTTATACAGGCAAATTAAACTGGATATGTCAAAGCCATACATCCCCGTAATCTCTGTAGCAATGAACCGAGATGCATGACACTTACTACAGCAGTAAATTAACAAGATTAATGGGAGATTTCTTCTTACCTTGTAAACCTAAAAAATCCATCTCTTTGATCACACTAGATTAATTTTACCCTTTGCAAGTGGCCCATTCCTAATTTTACATTCTTCAAAGATTATGAATAATACCAGACTGTAAATTTCTGATGCAGCACTTTAGTGGGATGCCCTCTGGGATTTTGTTTTCAAGTGTACCTTGAGAATTGAAGAGCTATCTTTATCCAAATATGTACTGGTCTCTGGTTCTGCATATACTTATACTTTGTCTTCAGATTCAAAGCAGATTTACATGGTGCAAAAAACCCCCACACAAATTAAACTCAGAACATGGGAGGCTTAAATCTTGTTGCCACTGTGGAAAAAACATTTGACTTCTCTCTGTCCGGGTACAGTTGAAGCTAGTTGTTCTCAGCTGGAGTAAAGATAATATTATGCAGAAGTTTGTCCTTTGGCAAATTATCCTTGCAATGACTTACTACTTTAGGTATGTGGAATTTATTGTTCCAAACAGAACACTACAATGAGCTACTATAAAATGTGTTCCTTTCTGACTAATTTATGAATAAAATGAAATTTCTTTTTATTAGAGTCATAGAATCACAAAGACTACTTGAGTCTTGGAGGGACCTCTGGAGATTGTCAAGTCCAACATTCCTGTTCAAAGTAGAGTCAACTAGAGCAGGTTGCTCAGGGTCGTATCCAGTTTTCAATATCTCCAAGGACAGAGAGTCCACAGCTTCTCTGGGCAACTTGTTCCAGTGTCTGACCACCTTCACAGTAAAAAAGTTTCATCTTATCCTTAAAAGGAGTTGATACAGATTCAGATAAATAAATAACAAGTTCAGATGCAGATAATGGTGGGAGAAAGCTAGTTTTTCCATTCTCAGTGCATTTTTCTTAGGGAACAACCTTGATAACTTTCCTCCATCACTCCAGATGATGCTGTAATTCCATTCTATTTTAGAATTATATTGCAAAGGGGATAGGATTAAAAAATATTATTTATGGATATAAAACCCATGCCAAATCCTTATTGTAACAACTAAGTGGAAACTCAATCGTTTAGGTTCTATACTTGGTTTTGCTACAAGACAACCCATGTCATAAAGAACTTGAAAGTTAATAACTGTTCCAATACATGTGAAAACTATGAATGTGTGTGGCACAAGCATAAATATGAGCAGATCAATAGGAATCTAACTTCAAAGGGGCAACAAATGTATTTGTCCTATTTTATGGATGTAGAACAGTGTCACCATAAAAGTTCATCCCACAAGATTAGTAGAACAGATCCGGAAACTGACATAAAATTTAAAACCTGTTTCATTCAGAAAAAGAATCTCCAGTAAAACTGCAAAGTACATTTGTAGTAAACTTCTAATCTCCTATATTCTGATCCAGGTCAAGATTGTTGCATATGTTATTTTAACTTCTTCCATTATTTAAATATCCCCAGAAGTGTATTAGAATTTTTACACAAATATGACAAGATCTATTCCCTTTTTCTTAGAGGCTAGATGTTAGATGAAGCATATTGAGTGATAGTAATAAACGAAAAGGAAGGATTGGAACTGTAAAGGCAAAGAAAGTCATATACTTAGGTTGCAATATGAATTTCTAGACTGAGTAGACGTAAAGACATTAAACATATTTACAGAGTATAGAATCCCCAAATCTATACTTTAAAAAAGCTTTTCTATTTTCTCTTTTTCCTTTCCCTTCCCTTCCCTTCCCATTAATCTAATTAGATATGTTTCAGAAATCGGAGTGGAATTCCCCTTTTCAGATAAAGATCTGAGAAATGTATAGCCACTTACTTATGCTCTAGATGAAGACATTTGATTTTGGCTCATGAAAGCTTTCTATTTCTCAGTATTGAATACATCACTTGTAAAAAAAATGCAAATACCTACTCACAAAGTTTCCAGCAATTTTATAAAAGAATTAGAGGCATACTTTAGAAGGTGATGTTTTCATGCACATGAAAGTAAAGAAATTCAACAGAAACCTCTTTAAATCCATTATCATTTCTTCCCCAAAGTCCATAGAAAACCGTCAGTATATACCATCTGATATTCAGGATTTATGATAGCAATTCAAAGGATGAGTAAGATGTGGGTCCAAATTTCACAATATAATCTCATGACAGTAGCTATCTTCATGAGTGTTCATAAAGGTATAAATAAAGATGAGCTTCAGCCTAGATTAGATCATTTTTTAGATAATTAAAATATGATATGTAATTAAGGATGAAGTCGTGGCTTCCTCACCACTAGAGGGGAAGCCTAGGTCCTTCAAAGAGCAGTTCAGATGTTAGGCGAACTGACTGTTACCTGTTGTTAACTGTACAGGCAGCAAGGGATGATTATGCCATTAATTTAATTAAGTGCTTAAAGTTCACAGGATGAAAACAGATCTTTGTATTCAGCATGTATTCTGAATCAAGGATATTCTCAATTTTGGGTCCTTAGCTAAGATTTAACCTAAGTATTCTGTATCTCAAAAGATCTTAATTTGTGGTCAACTCTAAAGCACAGGAAAAAAAACTTTCATATGTAAAACAGAAATATGGAAGTTCAATCATAAAATGCAAATGAGATCTTCAGACAGAGGAAAACAAAGTAATGGCACCAATTAAAATTAAAACACTTAAATACCAGGCTGAGGATTCAGAAATTGGAATTGTTTTTTTCTTTCCACCTAAGTATTTTTTACTCGATATATTAAATTGCAGGTAATGAAAGCTACAAGAACTCTTACTTTCTAGCAAAGCTATAGCCATATTTTTTGCTCATTTTTTTTCTCCTTTCTGCTGTACTGCAGTCTTGAAGACAATAGATAATATTTTCTTAGTTCACTGTTACCCTGCAGAGAAGAGAATTGGTATAATAGCATTACACCCCAAACTGGTCCCAAGTCTATAATAAGATTCTAATTTTGTTGTTGTACTTTCAGGTCATAGAGCTTTCTTGTAAGGGTAAATTGTTAGGATCATCTTTTGCTTTGGAGAACTCAAGTTATCTTCAGTGTCGTTTGAAAATTACCACTAAACAAGATAGAAGAAAAGCTATTTTCTATTTCTACTGGGATACTATGGAACCAATCAACAGATACAAAACCATAACCTCCAACATTTCAGCAAGCTCAAATTGCTTTCTGTTTGGTTACTTTTTCACAAATTTATTTTTTCATGACCTTGCTTTTTTCAGCTTTTTTCTCTCCCTCCCTCTCTCCTCCTGTCCAAAACAAAAGGGAAATGCTTATGAAAGTGTGTGTGTGTGTGTGTGTATGTGTGTAAGCATGTTTGAAAAATGCCAGCAGATTACATTTTTGTACTAAAGATGTTTGAGCGATTCTCAGAGAATGTCACAGATTATATTGAAATGACCTGTTTAAGACTTCCAATAACTGAATCATTGTCCAGATAATTGAAAATAAAGCCTAAATGTACAACTTTCTTGGCATTCTTCATATGTTTCATTTATTTTAATGATTTTCTTTGCTGTTTCTCATTATTTAACTAATAAAAAAATCTTGTAGTTTAATTAGGTGTCCAGAATAAGGTTCTCACTCTGGCTCACTCTTAGAGACAAAAATAGGGATGGACACATTAGAATTCTTGTAATCTTGGGTGAAGCAAATCCTTTTTTTTCTGATGTTGAGGAAAAGTTTTAATATTGCTTCCCAAGCACTGCGCAAACCCTAAGGGACTGGCTAAGCATCACTTACCCAGTGAGAATGAGGTGGGAGGCAGTTTCATGGCACACAGAGGAGTCTAGGGTGGCTTCTGTATATTGAAGCATTTAGAAATTTTTAGGCTACAAAGGTGCCTGCTATATCCAGCTCAGCGCTGCCAACAGCCATCTCCTGACTCATCTCTGCATAACTTTTCTTGGCTACCTAGCACAAGATTTTAACACCATGTTTGACTTTAGACTCATTCGACTTGAACTTGAGCTTTAAGCTGATATTTGTCCATCCACACTTACTTTATACCTAATAAGCAAAGCACCTTCTGACTCATGGTACTGCTGCAGCATATGTTTTCCTAGGAGAAACCATCAAGGTGCCGTATTTTCACAACTTATCATTTGTAAATTGCTTGACAGTTATTTCTCCCGTTATTATTTATCATGTTTTACTCCCCATAAAGTGGAAAAAAAGTTTATTTTCTGGTTAACAAGGTCTAATAAGAAGATGTCTCTTGATAAATGACAGGACATGAATCAGGGTATATCGCACATTGTGAAACATTTTCCCATACTAAAAGTGCAACAAATAATAATTCTATCAGCTTTATTGGATATTGGTTGTTACTAGAGTTGCTCAGACTCATATGTTAAATGAATCTCTTAGAGCACCCATCAAACCCAGTATAGCTGTAAAATACACATCCCTAAGCCTTCAGCACCTATTTTTATATGAGAAGGTAAGGATAAGACAGAAATACACTGTAAAAAGGCTATATCAGGCAGGGGAAATAGCTGATAGGGTGTACCAGAGGAGTGAGGAAAAATGCTGTAGTCTTAAAGCAAGTATGTGCTTTATAATTGCAAATACCAGGAACAAAAACTTGGTAGTGTCTACAGTTAAGTCCACAAAAGTGACTGCCTTTCTGCTTTTAACTAGAGTAAATGAGTAGTAATAACAACAAAGATAGCAATAATAATAATAATAATGATGATGATAATAGCAACAGTCATACTAGTACTAGGTCTCCTGAGTGGAAGACACTCTTGGGAACTGCTCAGAGACCTCTGCCTGGACTAATGAGTGAGTTTGCACATCACCATGTATCATCCAAGTGTCTGCAGCTCTTCTTTGTCCTCTCTCCCCTGACGGCAGTCTTGAGCAACAAGTATAGTAACAAGCTAAAGAAAATCCACCCAAATATCTGCCACAACAATCCAAGGCGTTCCACGGCACACACCACGCTCGGACGGCAATTCATCCTACTTGTAATGAGATATCTGAGGCTGGGAGGCAGCCTGTCTCTCAGCCTCTTCACAATCAGGGAAGGCATCTCCAGAGGGTGGTTTAACACTGTGTCTACTAATTATAACAAGATCCTAGAGTGAGTGGGTCCATACTGTAGGTACCTCTGGAGCCAAGTTTGTGTGACCTCAGTTTGTCAGAAACAGCTTATCTCAGATAAGCATAACGACACAGATTGGTCCAAGATATCTTCTGACATTTATGGTTAGGGCCAAGGAGTGGGCTCGGGCACTGATCCATAGTTATTTGTGCTGTATAATAGCTAGCATGCTTACTCAGAAGTCTTGATGCATGGGAGGTAGCAGCTCCCAGTATGATGCCCACAGGTGATTTGGAGGGGGGTAAGGCTACGGGCTACTTCTACTAGGCAGTATAGGCAAGGGGATGTTTCTTTGGGGTACAGAGAAAGTTCAGCTGTATAAATTTAGAATTAGAGAATGGTCACCAGTCCATTTTATTTATTGGGATAGATATAGCCTGGGTAAGTAATTTCTCAAACAAAAATCTTACCTAAAAGGCAGTCTGCATAAGTCAATAAATGGTCGATACAGTTTGTTCCCTGCCTCAGGGGCTGCCTGTCATAGTCTCTTGATGTAGCTTTTGTGATCACGCATTAACAGTAAACAGTTTGCCATTCTTGTCGTTTGAAAGTTTTTGGTAATGGGGATACTCTCCAGTACAAGCCATTTCTTGAAGTCCTCTCCATCCACTCGCTAACCATCCTTAGAAAGAGTGTGTTGACAGGTAGTGTACAAAACAAGTATTAATCTAAGTATGTTCGCTGGGAAAAAGTGAA
Source organism: Haliaeetus albicilla (assembly GCF_947461875.1). Classification (NCBI taxonomy): domain Eukaryota; kingdom Metazoa; phylum Chordata; class Aves; order Accipitriformes; family Accipitridae; genus Haliaeetus; species Haliaeetus albicilla. The sequence goes on from NC_091515.1 coordinate 6,237,563, forward strand.
ATACTTCCAGCTGTTTTTCCACACCCATATAGTAGGGCACAATTTGAGGAGGAGAGTAAAGGCAGTAAAGCCCCGATGTAAGTATCAGGAGCGGTCTGTATATTACATATTATATAGAAAAAAGAACAAAAAAACCCACCCAACAATGTGTGCTATAATGCATCCAGCCTGTTTAACGTGGGGTTTCCAGGTCCTCTTCTGACAGCAGCTGGCTACTACTGCAGAGAAGATGCTGGCTTTGGTGAGGAGGGAGAATCAATCACCACTGCTCTTTCTATGCTGTCCTCATTTATGCTTCAGAGACATATAGGTAATATGTCCAAGACCAGTCAAACGCTGCAGCTCTGAGAGCAAAATCAGACATACCCACTAGAAAAATCCAAAGGGCTATACACCAGCACGGTGACTGAGCAAAAGAGATCTTGATCTCAGGCGTCAGTGTTTATAGAACACATTCACAAATTAATTTAAAGCAAAAGGGAAGCAGTAGGGGCAATCCACAAGGAGTCAGAAGAGCTACTTTTTATTCTCAGCCCTCTTTTAGACCTTTTCTGTGAGTTAAGCAAGATATTTTATCTCTTTGTGTCTTTTTCTAGCTCACCTCTCTTTTCCTTGGCCTCTGTAGACTAAGTCCACCAGTCTCAAGGCTGTGTCTGATTATGGCATATGAAATCTAGCCCAACACTGGCTTCAGTCTCTAGATACTGCTGTAATGAAAGATCTACCCATTTTCACACAGTGCTTTGCTTTAGAATCAAGTTGTGTTCAATCCAATTGTCCAATACTACTATGTCTGTGGTTTTTTGACTGCTAAAGCAGCTTCTGTATCACAGTGCTATTAAACCAGAATGGGTAAAAAAAAAAAAAAAAAAAAATTCTTTTTTCATTTCATAAAATATATATCATCCCAGGGATGAGGCCTGCAGGACACATAGTACTATGAAAGACTTAAAGAGCTCAATGTTAAAGAGCCTTATTAAACAGAAGGTTGAGAGGTGACTTGATTGCAGAGTTTAAATACCCCAGGGGGAATAGAGATGGGGGCAAAATCCACGCTAATGTTTACTGTAGCCAGCATTGAAACAAGCAGCAATAGCTCAATTCGATTACAGTTAAAACCCATTCATATTTGAAATGATGCTCAGCATTTTCAGCAGTGCTTGACCACTGCAGCGTGCCATCACAGAAGCTTCTCCTTCTCTTGTCTCCTTCCTGCCAAGGTTGGATACTTTCCTTTGCAGATGATTTTTAACACAAGCCACTGAGACAAATGAAACCCTATAGCCTGTGTTATTCTACAGGAGGTCTGATTAGTTAATTGTACCTTAAAGTCTATAAATATTATATAGTATTATGTCTACATATTATATGCATTCGAGACTGTGGTAATGAGAAAAATACAGAAGCAGCTTGCATGTCTGTTGGCACCTCTATTTCTTAATCTTTGAGTAGAGGCACCCATAATAAATAAATAGGTGCAAGTTGAGACTTAATGAGTCCAAAACTGCGTAAGCTGTGGCAGTGGAAAGAGCTACTTATTGGTATCATTATTGGTATTGCTGCAAGCATAGTCCTAGAGGTCAAAATTCAGCACATTTACCTTTGTGGGACGGAAGCTTTTGCTTTAAAGGACATATCTGCAAGGCTTAGAAAGCAGATCTATAGACTGTGAAGAAATTTAGTCTGACTAGTTATACAAAATGGATGATTGTGAATTTCTTTCAGTGACAAAGCAGCAGCTTGCTTTATATAAGCACAGTGGTTCACAAAACACCTTTTGATGACTGCTTTATCTGATAACCACAATTACTTACAATGGGAAATGGAGGGCGACATGTTTCTATGTTAAGAAAACTCACCAGATCCAGAGATGATCTACATTACCTCTAAAATACTCTACTTTTCTTCCTTTTCTTGTGCTCCATGCCTCTAATTTTCTGAAAAGATTAGGGGGGGGAGGGTGGCGGGAAATAGGCAAGTGAAAACACACTCTGTAGAATGCATCACAAAAGCTGCACAAAATAAAAAGAAAATATGGTCAAGATTAAATCTTTCCTGATAAAAGACTTAATATTGCTACCTAATTGCCTCTATCATTTTAATTTTTTTTTTTTTAACAATATGCATGACACCACGTGGAACTGGCCAGATACAAGTGAGTGTCTTTTTGACCTTTGTTTGGTTGATTAGGTTTTCTTTGGGTGACTGATGACTGTCATTGATTTTAAAGTGACTCTGATGATGATATATGTGTGATATGTGGCTTGATTTTCAAAAGCACTTCTTATTGGCCTCACTCTAAGTATTACAGGTCAGTAATACAATTGTAGAGAGAGTGAAGTTAAGTCACTGATGAGTAAATGAAAGAAAAAAATCCATGTACAGTAGATTTGGAGATTCCCCCCCCCCAGGGGATATTTAGAAAGCATCTTTTGTTTAAAAAAGACCTTTGAAAATTAGGACCAGTCAGTGGTTCTCAAATCATAAGCCAAACAATGGAGATACCAAAATAGATAGTAAATTTTGAAAGTATCAGCAAGACATGGAGATGAAAGAAAAAGGACAGACTGAGGGAGTTGGGTTTGTTTAGCCTGGAGAAGAGAAGGCTCCAGGGAGACCTTCCAGCAGCCTTCCAGTACCTAAAGGGAGCTACAGGAAAGATGGGGAGGGACTCTTTAACAGGGAGTGTGGTGATAGGATGAGGGGTAATGGTTTTAAACTGAAAGACGGTAGATTTAGATTAGGTATTAGGAAAAAATTCTTTACTGTGAGGGTGGTGAGGCACTGGAATAGGTTGCACAGAGAAGTTGTGGATGCCCCATCCCTGGCAGTGTTCAAGGCCAGGTTGGATGGGGCTTTGAGCAACCTGGTCTAGTGGAAGGTGTCCTTGGTCCTCAACCGGACAGGGGAAAGAAAATATAACAAAGGGCTTGTGGGCTGAGATAAGAACAGGGAGAGATCACTCAACCAATTACTGTCATGGGCAAAACAGACTTGACTGAAGGAAAATTAACTTAATTTATTGCCAATCAAGCCAGAGTAGGGTAATGAGAAATAAAACCAAATATTAAAACACCTTCCCCCACCCCTCCCTTCTTCCCAGGCACAGCTTCACTCCCAGATTCTCTACCTAACCCCCCTCTCCAGCAGTGCAGGGGGACAGGGACTGGGGTTTGGGATCAGTTCATCACACCTTGTCTCTGCCGCTCCTTCCTCCTCAGGGGGAGGACTCCTCACTCGGCCCCTGCTCCAGCGTGGGGTCCTTCCCACGGGAGACAGTCCTTCACAAACTTCTCCAATGTGGGTCCTTCCCACGGGCTGCAGTTCTTCATGAACTGCTCCAGTGTGGGTCCCTTCCCTGCGCTGCAGTCCTTCAGGCACAGACTGCTCCAGCAAACTGGGTCCTGCCAGCAAACCTGCTCCAGCATGGGCTCCTCTCTCCACAGATCCGCAGGTCCTGCCAGGAGCCTGCTCCAGCACAGGCTTCCCATGGGGTCCCAGCCTCCTTTGGGCATCCCCCTGCTCTGGCGTGGGGTCCTCCCCGGGCTGCAGGTGGAGATCTGCTCCACTGTGGACCTCCATGGGCTGCAGGGGGACAGCCTGCCTCACCGTGGTCTTCCCCACGGGCTGCAGGGGAATCTCTGCTCCAGCGCCTGGAGCATCTGCTCCCCCTCCTTCTGCACTGACCTGGGGGTCTGCAGGGCTGTTGCTCTCACATGTTCTCACTCCTCTCTGGCTGCCATTTCTGTGCCCCAGCAACTTTTTTTACCTTCTAACCTGTGTTCTCCCAGAGGCACTACCTCCATCGCTGATGGGCTCGGCCTTGGCCAGCCGTGGGTCCATCTTGGAGCCGGCTGGCATTGGCTTTGTTGGACATAAGGGAAGCTTCTAGCAGCTTCTTACAGAAGCCGCTCCTGTAGCCCTCCCCATCCCACCCCACTACCAAAACCTTGCCACACAAACTCAAAACAGTATGTTAAATTTTACTTCAGTAATGAGCGGGAATTGCAGTGATATGCTCGCAGAGCTGAATTCACCTTGCATAAATTTAAGAGAAACTACATTATTCAGAGGCCGTGGTATTCTGAAGGATGGCTGGACTTGATAATTATTTTAACAACATGCTACTTTCTAGCACAAGATGAAAGAAATTACGTTATTGAAACTATATTAGGCAGCCTGGTCAGTCAGTACATTTATGAATCTCTGAGCACCGTGGAAGAGCATTGCATAGTGAGGACTGCCAAAGACATTATGTTGCCTGGGTAATTACTCAATCATTTTTAAATTTATCTTTCAAAAGATGTGAGTACCTTTAGGCATCATGGAAGTACAGAAACTCACTGAAACCTCTGTACTCAAGAGCAGTTTGGAGAAATGCTGTGAAAACATCCCAACGTAAGCCTTGCCAGTACAATTCAGTCCTGACCTCATTATAATGCCTAGCTTCTTTCCAACAAAAACTGCCCAAATCTGCCAAATTCTGCCAGTACGTGGTGGTTTCATTGTACAGACTCGGACGAGATGCCAAGCTTATTCCTGTACGTGACCCATGTGAAATGAGGTCTGAATGAAAAGAAAACAGTCCGCTTAGTGCGTGGCAGGATAGAGAGCATATCCACCCCATAGGCTAAATAAAAAAATTGGGAGTCTGTTAACTCTACAGGTAAACAGGTATGACATTATACTGTGCTTTTGAGTGGTGGCTACAATTGCAGCTGGAATGTGCAATTTAATACAGCTTGTGAATTATTTTAAGGATGACAGTATAGATCAAAACCTATTTTATTTCCTTCTGTCTATTCCTCATTATCCAAATATACTTTGGATGCTTATCACTGGATTTGACACGTATGGTAAGATTATACCATAAAACAGGTTGATATAAAACCTAATTGGATATCTGCAGAGTGCTTTGAACTTGAAAGGAGATATGTTATATAGCATATTGTATGTGGTATATAGAAGTATTACAGGACAAAAAAGTTAGAAGTTTGATCACAAATTCTTTTCAAGGGCAGTCTATGCATACTCACATATAACCTTTTTTTTTTAAACTTCAACACTTAGTTTAAAAAAAAATACAAAACACACACCATTTGTCTGTCTCATCTCTTAGAAAAAACAAAGTGTAGTCAAATAGTGGCCCAAATAAGGCTGATTCTGTGGCAAAACATAGACAAATAATATATTTAAATGAATTAAATAATAATCGTTTGATTTATCTGTTGGTTTGTTCTGCCATTTTTTATTTCATTTTTTGTGTAATGGAATTCAGTGTACTCTCTTGAGAATGACATTACAACTGTGTTGCCAGGGGCAAACAAACAAGGTACAGATGCTTAAGGGAGATAAAAAAAAATGCTAATTTTTTAGTGATGTTAAAAAAAAAAAAATGTCCGGGAAGGAGCTGTGTTCAGTGCTTTTTTTCTGTGTTAAAAGAGTAGTTCTCCCATATATGGGGCAGTTACAGTTTTAAACACATAGATTTTATTTCCACGGGTTTTAGTGTTGGGAAATGTGACGAAGTAGTTTCTGACAGATTGCCCTGAGCGTATATCTGATCTTTCCAACTGCTGCCTCTACGGTTCACTGAGAGGAGATCAGAAGGCCTGAGGTTGGCAGGTGGCGATGCAAAGCACACAAACGAAAGGGTTGTCTTTCACAGCTTTCTTTTTTTTCCCTTTTTTTTTCTTTTTTTTTTTCTTTTTTTTTCCTCCCCCCCCCCCCCCCCCCCTTATCGCTGGCTTCCAACAGTTTGGCCTGTACAAATCCCCATCTGCTCTATCCCCGTCTCCAAAAAATGGCACTTAGAAGCAAGCCTGTGCGGTTAATTCATATAGAAGCCTCAAGGTGTTGGATTATTGGAATTAAAACTGCGCTGCCGACCAGCGTGGGTCACGAACAGGCCCCCCGTCGTGCTAGGAGCCGCACGAAGGGCGATTCGCGGAGTGGGGAGACTGGAGCAGCACAGCTTCGTGGCTTCTTGCCACGGAGCATTTAGTGTCTGTCAACTCGTTATTTTCACATGGAAAGCGAAGTCATTAGACTATTTTCACCCAATGTAGCTGGGAAGTCATAATCACACATTCATAAAGATAGGGACGATCATCCGGCATTTCATAAATCAGCCTTTTCTCCACTATGTTCTGTATAACCGTAACAGATGGGTTAGTTGAGATGGGCCAACAGAGATGGGTGATTTACTGGCAAAAAAATTATGACAGCTGGATTGCACACATATACAATCACAAACGCTCTTAAATTTAAGTAACATTTTAGAAAGGGAGGGTTTGGTTCTGACCCCAGCAGTTGGAACTGGATCTACCCCCTAAGAATATTAGGTATTACCCTTCAATTTGCTGATCTTTAACATTTTCATTAATGACCTAGGCACAAAAACGCAGGAGTGTACTGACACAATTTGCTGATAACACAAAGTGGGAGCATTTTCTATCTAGAAGAGACAGGATTATTGTAGAGGAAAAGCTGTGTGACCCAGAGGAGTGATAGAAGTGGAATTAAATGTAATTGTAAAAAGTGCAAGGCCATGCCCTTAAGGACTAATAGCAAGACAGTTTGCTATAACACATCAGCTGGAAGGCAGGAGAGAAAGTCTTGGATATATCAGCCACTTACAGGGTGATTATAAACCACAAACCTCATGCAATTGTGCAAAAAATAAATGTCACTTCAAGAGGTATTTGGAGTGATATGTTTATTAGTGGCATGGAAGCATCGAAGGTATAGAAGATACAAGTGAAATCTCAGTTAAGATTAGCTGTAGTTACTTATGGATGATGATGGCAAATTCAAATTGGAACAGGTGCAGACAATGCATATCAAGCTGGTCCTATCAGAGGAAATTAAAGACAGCTTAATTTCTTTAGCCTAGGTAAATGAAAGTAGAGAGGTGATGAAAGTACTGTGCACATGTTGATAAGAAGCGAAGGGACATAAAGAATTGTAAGGAAGAACCATTTAAAATAAAGAACAATGATGGGAAAACATCTAATGGGTATTAAGTGGCAAGGAACACATTCTGCCTAGATGTTAGGTGTTGGTTACTGATCAACTCATAACAGTACAGAGGCTCCAGGACAGCTGTTCAGTGGGAATGAAATGGGGCACAAACTTCCCTTCTCCTCTCTTCTGTTTTTGAATGGGGTATATAGTGTCATTGCCAGAAATACTCAAGGACTGAAATAATGACAAGGAGCTCTTAAAGGCCTATGTCATTCTTCTGAGCATCCTCCACAGGTGCTACGGTACCTGTTTCTCTATGGTGTGTGAATAATTGATTTCATTAAGTTAAAAGCAGAGCAATTGTCCCTAATCAACTTTAACTTGTAGTTTGCAGCTTCTGATTTAGACCTGAGAAACAGATTGTGTAGCTTAAAGTTTGTCTATGTTTTCTTTTTTTAGTTAGATCAGTTGATTTGACAGACAAAATACTGCATCTCCATTCCTTTCAGGACTGTATCGATGAGTGTTAAAATAATGTTCTAAATACAGCTTTTCAAATACTCATGACCACTGGTCCTAGTAGGATTACCTTCAAAAGGCTTCTCTTCAATAACTATTTTTTATTCTTTACTCATCTTGTTGTTTTGTCTTCTAATTTTTGGGGGGCTGTCAGAAAAACTTTTATAACATCTGAAAATGTTGCTCTACAACTATTAAACTACAAACTTAATTAACAAAGAGGAAGAGAAAGGTAGGAAGAGATGCCATATTTGGCATATTTCTCTTGAATCCTTTAACTGGGCATAAAAAATAACTATAAATTCTGGAGTGTTAATGTTTTATCTGTGGCTACATGGCATCCCAACTGTAACCTTTCCAGCCCATCTGTTTGCTCATACAAGAGCCAGGTACACTTAGGCAGGTGGAATGCTACTGAGATACGTCTCGTGGTGTCCTGTTAGTAGCGCACTCAACCTGCTGACACCCAGCTCAGCAAACCTGTGTTTTGGTTGTACCCAGGAAAGTTGAAAGGACAGAGATCCTTACCCAAGACAAGAGAATTATTACAACTGATGGGCAGAATTAGACATTTGTATTTTCTATGAGTAACCCTATTGATTTCACAGGACTACATGGCTTACAAATGCACAGAACACTAGTAACAAAAAAGAAAGTGAGTCAACATCAGACACTTAATCCCTAGAAGACCAAAGAAATTGAAAACTGTTAAATCCTATTGTGGCTGAGCTGTAGTGTAATTTTCATTTAAGCTATTTACTCATCCCATAGGTACAGCTTTTCTGCAGTCTGCAGTGTGCCCCACCATCAGATTATGGAGTGCAAAGTTCAGTGTATGTTCCAGAATGAAAGCAGTATTGAACAGTGGATATAAATCAAAACAGTTCATCTTTCACCAGAGACATCAGAGAAAAGTAACTATTGCCATCGATGTCAAATCTACATAGAAAAGCAACAGCAAACCACCTTTTTCATGGGTGGGTCTCAGTGTCCAGAGCTGTATATGAAAAGGTGCAGTCATTCTGGATTAAAAACAAATATTCTCTTGGGTCATTTTAAGCTATCTGTGGTCTAAGCTGTTCCCTTCTTTCACTGTTCCCCTCCTCCCCCCACTTTTTATTTTGTATACTCAGGTATACCACCTGTGCAGAGACGGATGGCTGCTTGCTACCAGACTCTTTCTTTAGGGCCTGAACCAAGGTGTAATAGGAATTTTTCCATTTACTTCAGTAATTTTGCTTTATTTGCTCAACCCTCTTGCCCATATCGCATGAGAATTGAGTACTTCTACTCTTTTTCATTGTCTCAGGCTGTGAGGCTGTATTCTGCCCTCCTTGATAATATGTGGTCTACTTTGGTTTTGCATTTTTTTCAAGAAAATACTAGTAAGAAGAAGAAAAAGGGTCAGAAGTATTTGGTCAAGCTTTTAAAACATGGAAAGTGGTTAGAAGAACAAAAACAAAACCAAAAAGAGGCGAAGCAGAAATCCAGCAGGTAGAAAATTTAAGTAGTGACCCAAAATCTTTCATTATCAGAACTTCTACCTGTCTTTACTAACATGGGACACGGTTATCTCTTGTTATGCTTATCTCAACTCAGCAGTTACATTTGCATGTACATTCTCTGAGCGACCTTGGAAGAAGCTTCAGTGAGGCTGAAGTGACAGGGGGCTCAGCTGGTGAGTGTACACTCAGGTTCCTGGATGGGACTGTACAGCATGTGCTGAAGTCTGTATTTTTAAATATCAATACCTGAGCTAAGTGGTTTAAAGCTAAATCGTGTCCATAATTTTTTTTTCAATCTCAGTTGCCTTAAAAGAAATGGATGATTCATTTATGAAGCAAATCCTCCCCAAAAGCCACATCCAGGCACATGAAGGATAATTAAGTGCCTGGGAACAGCTAGCACGGATTTACGAAGGGCAAATCATGCCTGACAAGCTGACTGAGCTCTGTGATGGCCTTCACATGAGTGACTCTGTGGATGAGAGAAGCAGATTATGTTTACCTTGACTCTAACAAGACTTTCAACTCAGTCTCTCATAGTGTCCTTTTAGCCAGACAGGTGAGATATGGTTTGGATAGACAGACTACAAGGTGGATGGGAATTAGCTGGACCGCCAAGCTCAAAGGATTGTGATGAGCAGTACAAAGTCCAGCTAACAGCGAATTACTAGTAGCATTCCTCAGAGATCAATCGTGAGGCAGTATTTTGAGTATCTTTACTAACAACTGATGAGTTGCCCATGAACAGTGAAGGTGGCCAGGTGCATCCTGGGTTGTATTAGTAAAAGTGGTCCTTGGACCTTCATGCAGCACTTGTGGGAATGTATCTGGAGTATTGTGTCTGCTTTGGGCTTCACAGTACAAGAAATAACTTGATGTACTGGAATGAGTTCAGCAGAAATCCCCAAGATGGTCTTGGGGATAGAGCACAAAAAGTAACAGGAGTGGCTGAGAGATCTGAGCTTGTGGATTTGTTCAGCCTGATGAATCAAAAGGGAATCATCTTGCTGTCTTCAGCCACCTAATAATCATTAGAGTGAACACAAAAACAGATTTTTCTTGGAGGTGCACAGTGAAAGGATGAGAAGAAATGAAAAAAGATTTGCAGTACAAGAAAATCTGATTAATTATGACTTTTTTCCCCCACCACGAGAGTGGTTGAACAGTGGAACAAGTGCCCAGAGAGGCGATGAGATTTCCTTCCTTGGAGGTGTTCAAAACTTGACTAATAGTGACATGAGTAATCTGCTCTGGATGGACCCACTATAAGCAGGAGTTTGGACTAGATGACCTGCAAAGATCTCTTCCATCCTAAAACACGCTATGATTCTCTGATTTCTATACATCTTTTAGCAGAATATATTTAATTCCAGCTTGAAAAATGTGTGTCAGCCATAGCAACTGCCTCTTCTTTCTGAAATGGGATCTACATTTCTTTTTCCACATCTTTCTCTTAAAGATATCATACCTGTCCTCTTATTAATATTCCTTCCATTGAGTACAACAAAACTTTACCACAGGCAGTTGTCATTTTCTAAACCATTTAATAACACTCATTTTATTTCTAAGGGTAAAAAAATAATGGGGTGATAACATGTCCTGAATTGCTAGTGACAGTAACTGTTAAGGCTTCAAGCACTTACTGTTTTTCACCAGCTGTTGCTTTTAGTACCAGCAATTTTATTCCCCCAAACCTAGGCTTATTTATGTATTTAAAAAAAAAAACAACAAAACAGCCATTAGGAAATTGTGAACAAGCTTCATGAGAGAAATCAAATGAGTTATTGTCTTTGTCATTGTTATACCTGTGTGGCTGAGTAAAGGTGTTACATTTCCACTCTCTAGTCTGAACCATGGTGTTGCTCATCCAGGCACACATGGCAATCTGCGCTAGTTCCAGATTTACCTGCCAGCCACCGTGATTATCAGTGATAAAATACTGTTAATATTTCATCAACCAGATCAGGTTACTCCTGAGAAACTGTATCTTTCTTCCCCACAGCCCTTGCTACTCTTTGTGTTTTAAGGTATTATTTCCCACATAGTATTATTTAAGTATGTATCATAACTTATGTGTTATCTATTTCCTATCCGTCATTTTCAATCTTTTCTGTCTGGGAGGTTGCAGAAGCAGCAGTTCACCTGGCTGCTTGTACTCCAAGTTACAATCCACCATTTTTCCTCTAAGAATTTTTGGAAAAACTTGAGAAGAGGCAGGAGGGCAGCCTGGCTTGTGGCATCTGCACTACATACGTTGTCTTTTCACCTTTTCAGTGCCGTTTCCAGAATCTGGCCAGGCTGTGGGTTTGAACTAGGTAGCTGACGCAAACACAAGAAATAAATAGATGTCAGAAACCAGCTCTAATCTGCAGAGGAGCTGATGTTGAATGCCTCTCAGTACCAAAGGGACTCTTTAGAGCAGTGTTTTGTCAGCATCTACATCCAAGTTTTGCTGTAAAACCAAACTTTTCTGCCAGGTATATTGGAGAGCCTCGACCTGACCCCAGCAGCATTAGCTCTGTGTGTGTGTGTGTGTGTGTGTGTGTTGATGTGTGTAGTTGCACATTCACACATGCTGCTGGGTAAACTGAGCTGCAGCTTTACCAGTGGTGGACTGAAATATCTGTTATTCTGGATAAGAATATGAGTTTATCAGCTGTAATCATGATTTGGGCTCCCAGGGTGTATTAATACAGCATCTTTTACACATCAAAAGAATATCTGCATAATTGGATGGATACATCATGGATAGAGGAGGTTAAACAGATGCTCCTAGCAAGGAGTTTCCACCATTCTGTTTGTTAAGAGTCTGTTTTTTCATTCTACCCGCAAGCTAGCATAATAAAGATATAATCTGTCTTCCTCTCCTCCACCATCCTTCCACCTTCACTCTTCTGCTCCTGTCTTCTTCTCTCTTCACTATATCCTTTCTTTTGTGGTAACAAACAAGAACTTCCATTCCAGCCAACCTGTGTGGCTTCAGTTAAAAATTAGATTCTAGAAAAAAACCCACTGGTTAATTCTTGAGCATCATCATTGCTTAAATTTCTGTTAGTAAGGTATCCAAGATGTCTTGGGGATGCGTGCAAGAAAGTTTGGGACTTTATTCAACAAAGTTAAGATTCTGCCAGCTGTTAGCTGTTACTTTGCTTCCTTTAAGGTGTTCAGTCTTCTGAGTAAAAATCAAAGCCCACAGGCAGCAAATACAGAAGGATTATCCAAAGAAACGGGGAAGCTTGCCAACAGGACAGGCTAACCACAGAAGTACAAACAAGTTACCACGGAAACTACCCGAGTGCATGTTCTTAGCCTGCAGCAAAAGTGAGGTAATTTGAGGGAGGTTAGCAAGCAATAAGAGAGCTTGTTATGTCTAATTAGCTAAATGCATTCTTACAGCTCTTCCTACCCACTGGCCATTTAAGATTTTTAATTTTTCTCCCTCAGCGCATTCATTTCTCATTGTTATCCCCTTCATATGCAGTTGTTCAGACTGAATATTTTATTACACATTGTCCATGCTGGCAGATCACATCACATGATGGAGCTAAGTGGATGCTCCTTATGCAGCTGTCATTCCCGTTTTAAGGTTCCTATGTCATGGGCCTCTCTCTTTCAATGTTCCTGGGCCAAGAAAAGACCCTTTGCTCATCCAGCACATCATAGGAGCTGAAAAGGAAGACTCCAGTGAAGCTCCCATGAATTTTTTCAGTCAATTCATATTCTGCAAAAGTGTAATATTTTGCCTGAACTAATATTGACATGGGGAAGATCAATGCCATTAGTTTAATACAGATACTGTGCAAGTATTTCCCATAATGAGATTGTTTGACAAACCTTCCCAATAAACTTCAAAATTGTTAAACCCTCAAAATTAATTACATGTTCCAGAAAAAAAACCCAACAGCTCACCACTCCCATTTCCTGATACAACGTCCCCCTTTCATTGCATCGAGTAACTTTTTCTTTGAAAAGCAACCCAAGTAACAGGTGGAAAGGTGAAACATTGTTCTGTAAATTGTGCATAAGGCACTGTGATACCTCATACATTTCAACACTTGCTTACTTCAGCAAACAACTTCTGAAAAATATATTAAATTATTCCATTGCAGCCCAAATCTCTATAAATCTACTACAAATTCTTCCTCTGCCTCCCTTCTGTTGAATACCCACTTCAGCAGCCTGGACAGAATCTCAGCAGATGACAATTGCACAGAGATGAAGGGAGAGATTTGTTGCAATTTTCTTTTCACTGTCAGGAAGGTAGCATGGTGTTCTCTGTTTGCCTGCAAGCTGTGTCTGGGAGTATGTTTAGATGGGAAAACCATACACCAGAATATATGTGCATTGCACTTAATGTACTGTGAAGCAATATGTGGTGTTAGGACACACAACACTTTTTACTGCCTTTGGAACAGGTATTTTTTGTGACCTTTTTATTCTAGTGTTGGAAACTCATATTCAGCTTAAACATAAAGGGAACTTTCAGAGTTTAATTCCAGTAGTCTGCTCATATGTCTAAAAATGACACATTTAACTGAACATAAGTTTTGGATACTTTGGCTCAAAAGATTATTTCAATTGTGTGAATCACCAATATTTTTGTTTGTTTGTGTGGGTTTTTTTTACTCCACTTAACAGTTCTCTTTTGTGACTATACGTACAAAGACACACAAATAAATATACAGCTGTTTCTGCCTCTTTCTTGTCTTCTGTTTAGCTCTACAGATTTCTTTCTGATCTCCTTCAAATTTCTTGTATCACATTTCCCAATCTTCAGCAGACAACTGTGGAAAATAACACACTGAAAGCAGCGCCCTGCTCTGCCATCCTCAATGACTCTTGCTCTGTTTTCTTATCTTCTCATGTCAGTGCAGTGTTTTCAGGACAAAATATTGCTGTTAGAGGCTGTCTTACTCCAATCTTCAAAGTAAAATAATAACAGAGAGATTTGCATAGGTTACCAGGTATTAAGTGGATTTACTCAGTACCCAGTCTGCTTAGTGCCTGAGTCCTAGTGAATTGAATTCAAGTGACTAGTGGAATTTTAATATCTAACACATGAATGAAAATAGTCTACACCAGTCTATAGATAGATAAGAAATATGGGGGCTGGCTGAACTGGACTAATAGTTAACTTGTGCTCACAAAGCAACAGAAATCACTTGCAGTGTTAAAACAAGAGTTCAGCACTATTAATTTTCTATTTGCTTAGGAAAAAAGTCTAAAAGGTACATTTGCAGCTTCGTTACATGTAAATTTTTTAATAACCATCTGTTGTTAGCAGATGATAATTGAGTTGTTTGTTGTTGCTTACAAAAAGATTGAAAAGATTTTCCTTTCTTGTGAACTTAATACTGCAGTTCCTAGCTTTTTCCCTACAAAAAACTTGGTATCCTCCTGTGAATGTTCCAAGCTGAACAGGTGTACAAACGTTTCTTTTTGCAACCGTCTTATAGCCATCTATGTCTTCAGCTGAGCGTTGCAATCAACGTACCTTTAAAGATGATGGACAATTTAGAAAATTGTCAGATCTCTGAAAAATGCTTTGAGCAATTGACCCGTACTTGTTCATCTTGAAGACTGATGCTAAGGATTTAACACTTACACATTCTCTTCAAATTAGACCCAGAGCTATTGCTGACTGATGCAAGATCATGTGGCTTTGAGTATCCAATTCAGTCAGATCCTGAGGCCATCTCTCTAGAAACATTTCCTGGTATAAAGATGCTTTAACCCACTCATCAGTCTTGCTTTTGACAAGATAAAGCCAAAAGAGTACAGTCTGTAGTAGAGAAGAACAACTTCAGAATCTAACCTGCAGCCAGCACCCTGATTCTGTAGTGATTTTTACATGAAGTGAGACATTGATTTAATTATTTAGCATTGCATCTGTGAAATAATGAAGTAGCATTATCACAAGTTGGAAACAATAGACCTAGGAACCTCACGTGTTTCGCTTGCTTTGCAACTAGGTAACTGCATGGAGAATGTTTCTCTTTACTCAAAATATTTGCCCAAAGCAGGAATGAAATTACCTGGAGGTATAGCTCCTGTGTTAGAAGGATATTGTGGATCCAAAGTGTGGAAAAAAAGTAATCCAAAAGAGAGAGAAAGACTAGACAGAAATCAGTGCTGGGCAGTAATCTCCATCACAAAAGATGCTAAAAATCTACAGAACTTATTCAAGTGTGAATTAGCATTGGATCTAGAATTTTTTCATTTGAAAAAGAGTGAGACAGATGCATTTAATGAAGGAGCTAGTAATGGCTTAGGGTTTTCATATAAGAGTGTAGCAATGACCATAGCAGGTCAGAAAAATGTCAGTCTAATCTAACAGTGGTCAATAGTGAAGAGCATAAGAGCAAGTGTTCAGTGATGTTTCATCAGATTACTTTCTCAGCCCTCAACGATTTGCAGTTCCCTTGGATCAAATGAGAGTATGATTCTTCCTGGCTAAAAACAGGGAGTTTAAGCTGTGTTTCATGTGCCATCTTAGTGACTAAGCAGGTGAGAAGTGCATAATTTGGGACAGAATCTCTCTGGTTCTGTCTAGAAATTTAATTTTTCACAAGACTATTATACAGTTTTCCTTTAAAAAAATGAGCAAATTAGTTTTACAATCCCACACTCTCCATCCTCCATCCCCTAAAAATAAGCCACAGAGCTCATCAGAGAAGCCCCAGACAGTACTATTATTTTCTGCATTACTAAAGCTGCATTTTCCTTCATGTCCAAATGCAAAGGCCAGGTTATGAGGGGAATAGAAAGAATATCTAAGCCTCTGTTATGCAAATGCCTTCAGAGGTTGGAACAGCTGAGGATGTGAGATGTGTAGTACTGCGCTACGTTCTATTTCCATACCATCCAGTCTGCCAGGCATAAGTTCACACAGCAAGACCACATCTTCTCCTTGTCCCAGTCTGCTAATCCTGTCTACATCCATGGCCGTTCGTGCTAGACCCCATTCTGGTTACCAATAATTCTTAAGTGTGAAACCAGTAAAAAGTTTCAGAGAGTGGCAAGGCAGGAAGGAAAACATGGAAAACTCTTACAGGACATCAGCTTTCATGTAACTCTGGGGAGGGAGAAAGAGGAACAGAACTAATTGCAAGACCCTCACAATAATGATTAATTGTATGGCAGCTTTTATCTCATCTAGTCTTGCAATCTAGAAAGCCAGCAAAGCTGAGCCTGCAGAATTGCCTGCCATGAAGGTTGGAGTGAGGTTTGTTCAACTAATTACTTCTGAAGACTTCCAAGTGGATTTAAGAGTAATGGTGTTGACATGAAATTCTCCTCTCACGTTTCTGCAGCGTGTTACTCATTTACTGCTTAAGTTGCTGAAAAGAGGTGTCTGCTTCCCCAAGGACTGAGATAAAAAATAAGGTGCACATGTTTGGTTGAGTGAAAAATGCTGGTTTGTGTCAGCGGAAACTAGTTGCGAATTCTAGTGGAATCTTGGCCAAATCGAATTGGTAACTGCAGTGTAAACATTAGCAAATGAGATTGTACATAAAGGTTAAAATGCTTATGTTTGCAGAAGGAAAAGTTTCAAGATTATATTTTTTAAGCAATAATTAACTTTAAAATTGATATAAAATTCTGAAACAAAGCAGAGTGTTTGTGTTGAGGGAGATGGAAACTGGAGATTTTAACACTAAGGATTTTTGTTTTACTTTTGCATTTACTGTGCATTTGTTTAAACCTGAAACATAGTCATATTGAATGACTGGCCACAAAGAGGAAACACTGGTTCCTCACAAAGCCTAGTCTTCAACATTTCTTTCAGCCTGAATTGATTTCCACTTGATCTTGGTTTTTTTGCCCTTCTTTCAGGGATGTCATTGCTCAGTGGCAAGAATATGATAGGCAGTTTATAAATGTAAATATCTGAAGAAAGAGAAGAAGGGTAAAAGGGCTTAGAACATTTTTTTCTTCTTTTTAAAAAATATTCCATGACAAATACAATGTAAACAAATAACAACAGTGCTGCTTGTCTTAAAAAGACAGAAAGATTGATTTTTCTGTTTTATCTGGTTCTGCTCAGGTTTTCAACCCCAGCCACTGCTGTAATATCCAAGTATTTGAGCTTTGACCTGAACAATAGCATTTCACACTTGGAAAGATCCTTATACCAGCCTGTAGAAAGTCTCTGCCACCATGCCTGTTGATACAACACTTGTCCAAGGAAAAAAATGAGTAACTGTCAAAAATGACATAGATATAATAGATCTGCTTCTGCGTTAGTGGATTGGGTTGCATGTTGCTCCAAACAAGAAACAGATGCTTACAGTGAAAGCCTTTGGCTCTAGGAAAGGCAGGTGACAATGTAGGAACACATCGGCTTTTGCTGGACCCAGTCCCATCTATAAAAATACGGAGCTTGTCCCTGTCCCAATTGCTGGGCAGGTCCCTGATGGTTGTCAGTGCTGGGTGGCCGGGGACCAGCTAATTTCTTCCTGGTACCTTAGACATAGCACGATGGACTGAGACTAGTGAAAATTGGTCGGTCCTGGTTGTTGTTCATTATTAACGAGAAAACTCGCATAAACTCAGTGGTCAGTGCTGGGGTTAAAGAAATTATCATTCATGTCAGATAGGCAATACCCATTTTTTGCTTTTTGTTGTCCGGGATGGCATTCATTTTCTAGTCCCGTAAGCTTACTTTTCTCTTTTTCTCTTGGCAAATTTGCTTATTAGAGACTGAGGAAAATGTGAATACCTTTGATCTCTCCAGCTTTTTCCTGTGGCATATTATAGGTTTGCGCCTGTACCAAAAGGTTATTGTGTTTGTTCTGATATGCTGAGGGAACGGACTGTGATGGGAAGGGACCCAAACATTTGTGTGGATTCTTCTGGATTGTCTGCCTGTCTCTAAACTGATATCCAGGTGCTAATACACAACCTGGCATCTGGTTTTTGTTTTCTGGAATGGGGCCTGTTTGGAAACAGAAGAAATCCACCAGAGATGAAGGGAAAGGACATGGATCTTTCCTAGACATCATTCAGAGTACTTGTGGTTTTTTCTACTCCTTTTATTATTTACTGTGGTGCAAACAAGGCTGCTCAAGATGCTGCTTCCCCCCTATGTTCTTAAACAGTTATCTTTTGTTTACAACTCACATAAATTATTGCCTGTCAAAAATAGAGCTTGATCAAAACCCACTGGAAGTCCTCCTATTAGCCCCAGTGGGATTTAGGTGAGCAATCGTGTCCCCTTCTGTCTCTTGATTAGCGATCAAGACGACATGTCTTCAGCAAAAAAAATCACAGAATGAAGCTTTTGGATCTATAATTATCACTCTGTTTCCCATTGCAAGGTTAATGAGGACTGCCGGGGTGGAAGTCTGTAACAGTAATTTAGGAGAATCCTTGCAACCCTTAGCACTCCACCTGCAGCCTCCAGACCTCTCTGTGGCAACCTGGAGGTCCCAATCACAGGGGAAACCTTCCAAAGCCATCCCAAGTAGACCATGCTGTTGCAGGGATGAGATGCAAAGTGGAAATGCATTGTTTTGCTCCATGAAGACCACCACTAGCTTTGCCAAGGTGATGCTGTTGACTCTGCTAATACAATCTTTGTCAATGAAATCTGCTTTGGGATGCTTCTGTTGTTGCCTTGACCAAAGGAGACACAAAGCTGAACACAAAACAGTCTGATCCTGATGGAGATTTTCCAGCTAATGACAATCCAAGTGCAGAGGTAGGCTATTGATCTGTTTAGTTTCTTTGCACTTTCCTTCTCAGATACAGATTTTTTTATGTTCTGCCTATGGGGGCCAATGATTGCCAGTGCCTCCCCACCCACCATCCAGCCCGGGTGGCTTTGTGCTCTCCTTTTGGTTGTGCAGGAGCTGACCTTAGTGGGGAGCTGGCTGTCTTAAAGACGGCAGCTCATCCATCATGGCTTTCACAGGCTGTCAGCGTTGCATTTAATCTCACTTGCAATTTTCCAAGGGAGGTTTGCAAAAGCCACAAACAGAATCTTAATGCTATAAAATGTGGTTTGTAGCCAGTGAATAATTCCTGTCTGTATGAAGCTGTGCTGAACTGTCCAGAGATGAAAAACTCCCAAATTCAGCCTAGAATTCCATGTGTTCTCCACAGTCCACGTGCTGTTGTAACTGGTATATCTTCCCTCTCAACTCACATGTGCCCAAATGGGTTCTCAGAACCATGCACTTTGCAAGGAAGATGTGAAATGACTGTTTTCCTCAGGGTCACACATCGCGTTCATGAGCCTTCTTTGCCCATTTTATGGACTTGTCCTTCTGGGGCATCTTGCTCTTTGGTTATACCACGAGCTTCATGCCCTGCTTCTGTAAGTCCTGATCCAAACCCTGCCCAGACAATTACAGTTTCTAAAGTTTGGATGAAACTCGGGAAGCTTCTGCCAGCTCTTAAATTTTCATTTTTCATTATGTTCACTACGCCAGTCTTCCACCTTCATTCCCTTCTTAAGCTTTACCAGCAAAGGAACAAGCTAAATTGGAATCAATATAACCAGAATTATACTCTGGGAAACAATGCCAGATTCAATCATGGAGGTTTACTCTAAAGATGAGATATAAAGCTCTGCTTCCCAGATATATATTCAATAGAATGACCTTGCTCCCTGACCTGTCTGTCCGTGTCACGCTGACAGATCATATCTGCCACTGATACAGACCCGAGGAAGCTGCAATTTGTCAACAAGTCCCTGAGCTGTGCAGATCAGGGATGGATTTCTATGATACAGTTTCTCCTCTGGCAATAAGATGGGAACAAGGTAAATCCCTGGAATTATGTGGGCGTCAGTGACCTCATCAAGGGCTTTATCTCTTGTTTCTCATTCCATAGGTGTCTAGCCTCTTGACCAAATTATGAACTGAAAGAAAAATGTGTGGTTTTTTCCTCTAGATATCCCTCTATATTTACAGTTTCATCAGCAAACAGATTAATTAAATTACTATAGCTCTATTTTCATTGGTGCTGGAAGCAGTAATGATAATTATGACTGCATTAGATTTCAGAGGAACCTGTTTTCAGCCTTGAAGCTGAAAATCTCCAGCTAAATGTCCTGAAATTGTTTGTGCCAGGTGTCCTCCTCATGCTGAATTAGTTCATAAAATTTCACCAAAGCAGTTAATCAGGTCCTGAGGGCAAGATTTAAGAAAAATATCATGCTTTTAAAATGAACTATTGCCATTAATAACTTTAATGTTGTCACTTTAATTTGGCAGGAAACTGGAGTCCAAAACAAAACTTTTGCTGCTTTTTATAGAAATCCAGCCAAATTTGGCCAAGTTACAAGCCTCCAGCCACATAGAGACTGGGAGGAAGTTTTTCTGCACAATTTATTTCTCCTGAGTGTTCTCCAGTTCTCACAGCTCTTAGCAGTCTTGTTTCATTACAGAGCATGCATGTCTTCCCTGCAGTTGTTCTTCCTTGCAGGTGGGAGAAAACATAGTTTTGATCCCTGAAAAGAAAAAAAAAAAAGGAAAAAAAGAAGAGTGGAACAAAGGAGGAATTAGATGGGCAAAGACTAGAAAATCACGGAGCAAAAGAAAGAGCCATTTTTTATATTTGAGTATTGCTGTGCTTGCACCTTAATTATATTTACGACCTTACCATTCTTTAACATAAGGATGTTTCCGTTTATGTGCATTTTTTTTTCCTTTTAGGTAATGAATGGATAAAATCTTCACTGAAACTGCAGCTCTGTGTAATCATTTGCTCAGAACTGCAGTGTCTTTAACAAAATAAAATAAAAAATCTTCCTTCAGCTCAAACAAGGCATAGCAAGGAAAAAAATGATTATGAAGTCCAAAATAGACCAAAATAGTCTTCTATCCAGACAATCAATTTCACAATGGTGCCCAATAGACATATTGAATCCCGCATTTTGCTTACACAGCTGCCCAGAGAAAAACAAGGACCATATTGCTACCCATCTCCTTTTGCTAAAGGTTGGCAATTATAGCAGTTGGAAAGCTGTAGCAATCTTTCATTGTGTCAGTGAGTATTATTCAGGTTGGCATACAACCTCCCTGCTTACCCTTACAATATTCTTAATTAAATTAAGATTATACCTGTAACATAGAGGAATGGTCCTACTAATATTACAAAGTTTGTGACTCAGTGCAAAGGTGATGTGGAGGAATTTTGTGGTCTGTGTCATGCAGGTGCATGCTCGGTGCAGATTTACCTCCAGGCTGGAATGAACGGATTTTCCGTTTCATCCCAAATCCTGTTTCTCACTGTGTCCAGCTTTACAGATACATGCAAAAAATGCAGTGAGGTCACAACTTGATCATAAAGGGCATTTTCCTCATGGTAGGTATAAGAGAGTTGTTTGTACCTTGAGATATCAGGGTTTGTTTCCTTGGTAAATATAAATGGCACTTTGGGTGCATGAAGATAGAAATAAGAAAAAAAAAACAACAAGATTAGTTTTGCAGCAGACAGTAGCAACTGAGACTTTTCGTAGCCTATTATGCAGCCTTTCACAAGGCTGTCTCAAAGTACTTTTTTGCCTTTCTATCCAGAAGGTTGGAAAGTTACTTGAATAAATCATGATATCCAAATACAAATAAACAAAGGATGGATTTTCTGACCTAGAATTTGGATATACACCATACATGTCATTCATACAGTTCATTCATTCAGTTTTATGCTCAAATACTGAAAAGAAAGGGTAGTCTATTGGCTGGAAAGCCAGCTTAACATTTAGAAGCTCATAGGGTTTGCTCCTTGTTTTGCTGCAGACTTGCTACATGTTACTGGATGAGCTCCAGAAGTGCAAAAATTACCTCAGATGGTAGGCAGTGATACTCCTTATGATAAGCATTTAAACTCTGTTTAAGCCACACATTAATCAGCACACTAAGCAGCCTTCCATTTAGCAGGCTGGCAGGTCAAATGCCGAGAGGTAGCCAGCATGGAAATTTTAGGAGTAAGATCCCCATTTCAAAATTCAGGCAAATTAAACAAGAGCTGCCTTGGTTCCCTCTAGATTCATGGTGTTTCCTCCCCTTACAGTTCCTCAAAATACAAAGCCACATTTCCTCGATGGTCTCTGAGAACAGTAAGTACATGAGGCCGCTTAGGGAAGATGAGCTGAAAAACAAATACGTTTTACATCTTTGTACTACACAGGCATAAGCTAAGTGAATAGGATTACAAGCCTGCCAAGACCAAAACACTTAAAGGCATGCTCAGAAATGAATGTGACTGAAAAATCTTAAGGTATGAAAGCTGGTATGCTTAAAAAGTCAAGTTGCCTCCAGGATTAGGTTAATGCTGAACAGGGATTTTCTAGGACCTTAATTCTGTGTAAGTCTTTCTGGCCATCCGTTCCAGTCTATGGAATAAAGGTACCAGCACTATCAAACTATCGGATTAGTGCACTAAAGAGAGGAAATCCTTGGAAAAAATTGATGCATCAGAATTAGGGAAATAATATACTTGAGCACATGAATATTGCCAGTATGCTCTGTTCAACCATCTCATGGATTCAGTCTGATCCTTTCACTCTTTCACTTCTCTATTGGGTACTGTTAGAATATTTTCCTGTAAAATTAAAGGTCAGTGATTTGCAGTATCCAAAAAGCCAGACTACATATACAGTAATGTTCTTGTGTTGATTCATGCTCTGTGCATTAGGCAATATTCATGGACTTTTCTTTTCCTTGTAGGTCTCGACTGAAGAAGGAATGAGCTTAGCCAGAGAATACTCCTGCTCCTTTTTTGAGACTTCAGCTGCCCTCCGCTTCTACATTGATGATGTCTTTCATGGACTAGTGAGAGAAATCCGAAGGAAAGAGTCCTCACTGCCCATGGTAGAGAAGAAGATGAAGAGGAAGGATAGTCTGTGGAGGAAACTGAAAGGATCCCTGAAGAAAAAAAAGGAAAGTACAACCTGATGGCAATTCCCCATGAGCCACCCATCAGGAGCTGACCACAGTAACCTGTAACAGTTCAAAAAGGCAGCATTGACACAGCATCTTCCAGATCAGGTCCTGGAGTTCCTTTCCTTCAGCCCTCATGCAGAAGTAGCTCCTTGAAGGCCCAATTCATGGTTGCCCTGTGGCTCCTCTGTATTATAGATAAAGTCACTTAGCATACCCTCTCATCCCTTCTCTGCAAATCTGAGCGGAGAAAATACTGTGTTTTTTAACCTGTGGTCCCTGGCTGGTGTTCAAATGCTAGGAGTTAAGCCAGCATCCAAGGCAGAACCAGCTTCCACCAGCTCTAGGACAACGGATACACTTATTGCCTCCTCTCTACATGCATGGGTCATTTCACCATCCCAGGAATGAATAACATTGATTTCAGTGGACATTTTGACTGTTTAAGGACCTTAGGATTTGACCTTCAGCTTTGCATTCACATGTAGGTTTAGGGTTAGACTGTGCTCAGCCTGCACGCACGTGTCTGTGTGCCAATCTGTGTATGTGACCCAGGCCCGAAGGGACCGCTGGGGGTTCCCGATTTTGACCCTGTAAAGCCCTATGCTCATTGTGTCCTTTCCATTTAGCAGGAAGGCTTGGCAAGCATAGCACAAATCATGCACCAGCTGTCTGGAGGCTGCAGGGCGACTGCTCTGTCCCCTCTGCTCACCGGGACTGGCTAGCAGAGCTACCATGTCCTACAGACATGCCATGCATTAGATTCACAGAATAGTTTGGGACGGAAGGGACCTTTAAAGGTCATCTAGTCCAACTCCCCCCTGCCAAAAGCAGGGACATCTTCCACTAGATCAGGTTGCTCGGAGCCCTGTCCAACCTGACCTGGAATGTTCCCAGGGATGGGGCATCTACCACCTCTCTGGGCAACCTCTTCCAGTGTTTCACCGTTGGCCACACTCCTGCATCCCACCAAGGAGCACACAAAGGCACTGTCTGTCTGATGCTTTCCAGAGCCCTCCCTAGAGCGATGCAGCTCTGTCCCAGCATGTAATGACATCTGCAATGTAGCATTCAGCCCTCGATTTACTAGAGAATTGCATCAGGTCAGTTACCATCTTTCACAGTCCTTGACCATCCAAGTGAATCACTTGATCGATCAGTTGGACAGGTCTTTTAAATATTCCTTTTTAAAGCTGGCATGAAGTAGAGTATAGTCTCATGGACCATTTTTTCCCCCAGACTTCTTTTACTATTGAGTTTTATTGATAAATTTTACAGTTAATACATGCATTCATTTTGTCAAAAAATAAAGATTGTGATTTCCATGAAACCATAATAGTAGTCAGTGTCGTTTGTGTTTGTCCTGGAGTGATAATTGACAACATTAGAAAAATATGTATGTTTGTTAGTAAATGTTCTTTTTTTTTCATATTTTTCTTTGACTTTTTCACAGGGTTTCAACTAATTATATTTTGGATAATTTGGGGGGCAGTTGATTTGTTTTGCTCTGTTGAACTTGAAAAGGTTATGGTTTCATGAAGAATTTCAGTTCATTAAAATCTGTTATTTTGTTCTCCACTTTCCCTTCAAGAAAATCCAGTGGTATTTTTTGACTTGTCAGAAATTCTCCATCAAAAGTACAACTTTAGTGTCTATAGTTAGATAATACGTGGCTATATTTCTATTTTGGAAAGATTATTTCAGACGAATACAAACACATGCATGCATTTAAGATGATTTTTCTGTTTCCTGCCTCCAACAGCTGAAGTCTGCGTTTATACTATTGTAATTACTATTATTATTTCACCTGTATTGCCACAGAGATTTTAGGTCAAGCATCCTAGAGACAAAGAGATGTGCTTGTCCAAAGAGTTTATGAGCTAAGTATTGGTGGAGAGACAACAGGAGGCTTCACTGAACAGATGGCAGCTATGAGACAATAAATAACAAGGGGAAACATCTGTGACTGTTCCAATACTGCACACTGCATAGAGGGGAATGAAGCAGTCGTTCCATGCATAAAAGACCATAGGAATTACTATCCTGAGGAATCTTGAGGGATGCTCATTGGTCTTTTTCAGGCAGATGCCTAAGCTTTGAGTCAACTGAAAACCACTTAGTGTTAGTTATTATGTCGTTTCACCCACCCTACTGGGGGACATATTATATCAACACTGGCTTGGCTCCGTAGTTTTAGGGGTACCTTGCTTCAAGTCAGTTTGTGTTACAGAAACGATTGCAGAAGAGGGCACAGCCTAAGATGAAGCCTTAAATGGATTCATGTATTAAACATGCCCATTCTCTGACATTAAGGTCATCTGGCACGGAGCATCTTTCCATGCTATTAAACTCTCTTAGCCTTCACAGCAGGGTTACCGCACACAAACTGCTCTTGGAAGCGGTCCCTGGACTCTGCTAGGTTCTGCACCGTGCTCAGCAACTGGTTACAAAAGTGCTAGCCTGCCATGGTCTGAAACCAAGCTGGGGATCATTTTAACAATTCAACAGTATAGATGTGCGCGGGTGCCTCCCTGGGTATGTTCAAATTACTAGTACAGACACAGCTTACATAGCCATATTTTTAGGTGTACCAAGCCCATGAAATTTCCAGGTTCAGAATGTCTCCACACTCAGCCCCTACATGCCATATTTTGAAAAATATTTGCTACTAGATTATTCTCTTCAAGACAAACAACTCATCACACCCTCTGAAGATCTTCTGCTACATCTTCCATGAGGAATTTCAGCCATCTGAATATGTATTGGGCAGAAAGGTCTGTATCTCACACCACTTTGATCATATAAAACTTGAGCACGACATCCAGTCATTCAGAATCCCTCTTCAGTTAATAAGGAGAAGTCGTGATTTGTCTCATCTGGCTTGGATGGTTAGCATAGGATGAATCACCCCCTGAAATGGCTGCCTCTTTCCAGTGGCTATGTGTCACCCATAAAGAGCAGCTTGGTCTCTAAGCCTAACTTCTTGATGGCTAAATTCAGTTATGATAAACCCCATCTTTAATGATTTGCCCACGCAGTATCTATGGCAGAGAATGGTGCTGCAAATGCTTGGCATTGAATCTTGTCTCTGAAACACCTGACCACCCTTTGTTTTTAAATTGGGAAAGTCATTCTGATTTACCATCACCCAATTCCTCAATAATCTATAATGCTTAACCTCAGTTAATTGAGCAGAGCTGATGGAGGTTTATAGTCAGTGAGGATAACATAAGTCATAACTGCACAAGAGGCTGGGTGCAGCTGCTTAACCTAATTAATCACTATGATTCCATCACAGAAGATTGTATTTAGCTGTGAAACCTAGCTGACAGAATTAAGAAACAGCAGCTCTGTGTCTAAAGACTTTTCCATCTCTGACTAGTCTCTCATCTAATCATGTCTGGAAGATTTGAAGAAGGAAACCAATCACACTATTTTGCTGTGTTGCCTATAGTCCCATGAAGGTGGCAGCTATAACTTACTCCACTGTCAGACTATGTTGCAGTTAGACTGTAATTCAGTTTCCTCCAGGATTATAATTAAAGCCAGCTAATAAATAAAATAAAATAATAACACTTTGCAAACATATCCATGGTGTCTCTCGCAAATATATAATATATGGCAGTTAATTACCCTTCTTCCCAGTTACGGCAGATCACATTTGTATCTAGTTGAGAAGTAATCTGGGGAAGGCTGTAAGTTAAGGTGGAATATTGCAGTACTTAAGTTTTCCTTTTTCGTGGGTTTTGCATACAGGTCTTGGGACCTAAGCACAGAAACCTTCTGCGTTCCCTCAGATTGTCAGTTCATGAACTATGTTAATGGTCTGATGTCTTTACAAATGATTGAAAGTCATTTCTTTACACACTAAAAGATGTGTATTTTGAGACTGAATTGTAAGAATGCATAGCTAGAATGAAGAAGGAATTCTCCTCACTTTGTCCACTATATATATTATATAATATATATAAACACAATATAGAAACAATATATAGAAACATAGAAACAATCATATATATAGTTTCTATATGTCTCTCATTCTTAGCCTTTCTTAGATATTTAAGCCCTCCATGTATGATGACAGATAGGAAAAAAACCGTATGCAACAAGCAAAAGATGGGCCTCAGCAGAGTTGAGTCTCTCATAATGATGATTTACACTCTACAACTGTGTCAACATCTTCTCCCAAGTTGAATGTTACTCTCTGTCGGCCAGATTGTGATATTTGTGATAAGCAAAATAGCTGCCAGTGGATCTTCTTGGAAAGACAGTAAACAAAGGTACCTGCTGCAGCTACCTCAGAAGGTGATGGTGAGATAATGATGTTGACTGTTAAAAATTAAACTGAAGACCATCAATTCATTTCATATAAATCATGCAAATTTTATAGTTGCTAATAGGAATGCACCAGTGTTTACCTGAATTTGTACTAGCAATTGAAAGATGGATGTCTAATATAGACAATTATGCTAATATAATTCAATTAAGTATACTTAGAGTAGTTAGCCATATTTAGACATCCCCCTCAGGGACTCTTATTTATACAAGTGTGCATCAGGCACACTGCTCATTGTTTACGACTCTGAAAAAATCCCCGAAAATTAACAGAGGAAAGGCAAAATTACAGAATGTGACTTTAATACAGTATTAAAATCTCTGTTCTCATAAAATTTAATGGCAGTTGAACAGAATAGTGTCTTAGACCAGTTCTGATTAGCCTCCTTTTTAACACAGTTTCTGGCTTGATCTGTCCTTTCAAGTATGTGGAGCTCCTTAGGAGCAAAATGATTTGTAATGGGGATGGCATTGTCTCACAGATGCTGTGAAAGTCACCCCAAGCGGCATTGCCCTGCACCTCTAGCTTGATTTATCACTCCCTGATGCTCCTGGTTCTAAGCCTCCTCAATTTGAGCTCTCCAATTTTGTTACATCGTGCTGAATTATGAGGTTGTTTTGTGATGAGGACAAATGTCCACTCAAGAGCACCAAACTCATTTCATGATCTGAACTTTTCCCCCAAGAGGTAATAAAGACAAGAACATCCAAAGCCATTGCATCACCTACTGTATATCTTTTGTCAATAGATAATTAATGTGACAAGGAGATTTTCCCATTCTCGCACTTTCTCATGCATCATTTTTTTTACAGTGCTTTTAGACTTACAACTGTTTCAACAACTACACGACCAGTTCAAAAGCCATTATTTTTCGTGGCAGCAGTTGGAACAGAACTCCTGTTAAAAGAACAATGTTAGCAGGGTAAAGTAATGCAAGTCGTTTACATGAATATTATATTACCTTTATTTGTGTAAAAGAAAACAATATCATTTTACCCTTATAGTTTAAGTATAATTAATAGAAGAGGAAGGCAGTCTATTTCATATCTATGAAATTCAGTGGACAAAAGTTTTATATTTGTCTGCTCTTGTTGCATTCTACAAACAAGATAGTTTGGAATTCCTGGTCCTGGGAAGTATAAATCAGGATAGAAGTAGTAGATTCAAGTTTTGTTTCGTAAATGATAGTTGTGACTTCATTCAGCCCCTGCCAACAGTGTAGCCTGACAAAGATTCCTAGGCAGTTCCTGCCATTAGTTTCTCTGCAACTCCAAAACGTCAAGGCTAACCTCTCCATCTTGAGCTCCATGCAGATAAACTCACTCTGTTTCATTTTTATTTCACTTATTCTGTTGCATCACTCTCAGCAATGTAAAATGGTCTCAGGTGCTTTTAACAAACTGAAGACATTGCATCTTCTGCCTTCTTCATAAATTTCCCATTAATTTAATGTTCATACTGAGGAGAATGAGTAATATTTTTAATGATAAAGTTTTGCAAAGTCACTCAGCTTTCTGAATAAGAAGCTGACAGTTCCTGCAAACTGACTTTGCCTTCACTGCTAGACAATGCTGACTAATCACAGATGCCTCTTTATGTAGGGTATTGAATGAGTAAGCTTGAACACTTAAGGTATTCAGTCAGTGTAAGTGGGCAGCTCTTCTAAGGCAAAGAAAAATCTTAACAGTTGATTCACATCCATCTCAGAAAAGAATTACATGTTTTCATCGCATGATGATGAATATACTTCAATCACCCAGAGGAAGATGAGGGTTCCGTCTCTGAAAACTTACAAAAGCGATAACCCAAAGCAAAAGACAATTTAAGGAAGACAGAAGAAACAGACTATTAGTAATGAGAAGGATAGGCAGAAGCAGTAGAGGACAATACAGTATCAGTAAATGTATGAAAATCAAGTGAACTTGGAATGCCTTACAGCATTCATCATTCTGGATGTGGCTTAATGCCTTCTAGAAAGGGAATAAGAGCAGATATAATGACAAAAATAGACAAGACAAGCTCCAGAGATTTGATTCAAGGGCACACACCACAGGAGTTTCGTGGAGGATATTAAGATGAGATAGGTGATACCAAGAGCAATAGAAACTGATGAGGATTTGCTTCATCCTGTGGATGATGCAATTTGGTTGGCCTAGAAAATGAAGGGAAGAGGTCAGAGAAATTACTACTGCTGTGAATATGCAATACAGTTTGGGAACACGTTTTAATGAAAAAAAAATACGGAGAACACAACACAGAATGGAAGATTAAACAGAAAGAAACAATATCAAAACTCAGTTAAGTCAATGGGAAATTTGGATTTCCTTCCCTGCGGTATGCATCAGGTTTCTAATGAGAATCTGACTACAGGTGGCTATGGAATAAGTTGCCCCTTCACTGAAGCTTCTCTGGATACTTATAAGAACAAATCTCTCTGTGGTGTCTGCTGGCTCCCCGTACTGTGGATGCTTCAGAAACCGAAAGCAGCTGGTTTCAACTGAACAGTTGGGGAAAAAGTAGGATGCTCATCTCTGTAATTTTGGAAGGATAGTAGCAACCCCCTCATTTATGTGCCTTATAACTAACATAAAAGATGGTATGATAGCTCCCTGCTGAATATTTTAAATGGTACTTCAAATATGTGGTTTCATCTGGGAGAGCAGCTACCAGTTTGCAACCAGTGCATGCAGATCATTCACTGCTGGCTTTTTCCCTCCCGCTGTTCTTAGACCAGATGTTAGTAAAAAATGTAGGAACCTGTTTCTCCTCTCCTGTTTAGTTAATAAGGTGTTCACCAAATACTCCTAAGTCTTTATCTAGCAAAACTGGATGAGATCCAAGTTATCAGAGAATACAGCAGGGATGTCTTTAAGGAGGCAGATGTTCAAAGGAGTACTTTGAAGAGTTCTTCGACCTGTGCGGAGTTGATTACCATGATGTGGATGAAAGATGAGAAGAAAAATAGATGAAACCACAAAGCCTAGGAGAATACGCTATACCTGCCAACAATAAACTTCAGAAAGACTTAAGTTATAGAAGCAGTAAAATATTGCTGTGATAAAACTTCTAAGCCAGGACAGACCTCCAGGGACTGCCGAGAAATTTGAGAACAGTCAGTACCGTATCAGTTCTTTCACCTGACAGAGACTTTTCAATCCACTTGCCATTGAGTGATAAAAATCCTTATAAGGAATCACAGTGATTCAAATAGACAGGAGAGGAAAAGACATACTTTGACACAAAAGGACCTTCACTTTTAATGGATAAGGAGGTCTGCCTGGTTTGCAGACTGCCCACCTAGTGTCAGATTTTGTAAATTAAGAACAGGTTTGAAGACCACTGTTAAAAGCCCTCAGTGCACTACGGACGTAAATCAGTGTCAATAATTTCACTGATACACACGTGTCTGTGCTGATCTTCAGCCTGATACTGAAGGAGACTGTCCTCCTTGGACAACACCTTCCAGATACCACATAGAAACTGCAGCCCCAGATATTCGCTCGTTGACGTGTGGTTCACCGGTAGCGTTGCGTTGATGCCGAGTGCTAAATCTCAGGCTCTGCCTTGCAATCGTGCTGTTGGGCCCACAGTCCCCTGTGGGTCTCACTTAGGGGGCAGAGGCCAACAAAGCTGGAGCCTGGAGGAGGAATTCCCCTTGTTTCATCCATCACAGCCCTCTGGGCTGCAGCTGGTCCTTTCCCCTGGGGTGGCTGTGAGCAGGAGCAGGAGCAGCATCACCGCTGGGAAGGGATCCGAAGGTAGATGTGTGTTCCCACCCATCCCTCAGCTGTGCTGATCAAACAGCAGGAGAATAACAGCTCTTCTTGACACATTTTTTTCCAGCAAAAAAATGTCAAAATGCTAGAGTTACATAAAATGCTTTTCACTATTTTGGAGCTATATATGTTCTTTTCATCTTTTAAAGCAGGGCAGGCACTATGTGACTGGTTTCTCACTGGAAAATATATAATCTATAGTTCCTACATAATCTCAGAGACACACATGTATAATCATACAAACACACACTGTGTTCAAACCCTGGAATTTCATCTGTCCCCATCTATCTTGCAGCTTGTATCTGAACTAAAGCTAGGGTGAAAAAAAAAACAAACCAAAAAAACATCATTCCTCCACATCTTTGTGCCACCAGAGGAAAATTAAGAGAGACCATGCTCTTGACAGTATTACTGACAATACCCACAGCATGTATTTTCTATGTGCCCCATTTAGTATCTTTCAGTTACTGTTTTCCTAAACATACAAACCAGAATACTCTTGCTTTCACTGTAGAGAAAGCCAGGAAAATTAGCTTAAATTAATGTATAACTTTTACGTGGCCATATTTACCTAAAAGAAGTACTAAACATGTGCAAGTGCATCAGATTGGGCTTGTGAGAATTCACAGTGAGGACGAGCAGGCTATTGGCACTTGGTGGAGTACTTGCATATGATTTATCTTAGCGATTTCTAATCTATGTAATAAAAGTGGGCCGGAGAGAGAGAGGAGTCTGCTGGGACAACTTTGGGTATGTACATTATTCAGTAATAATAGAAAGAAGTAAATAGAAGTTCAATATTTGGCTAGCTTCCAACGGGTGAGACACATTTGACAGTAGGCAAGGCTTCCGAGGGAACTGGTAAAGGCCTTTACATTTAGGTCACCTATATTTAGACAAGATAAAGCACTATGTCTTGTCCTACTAAGAACTGTTCCAGCTTAATAGATCATTTCTCTCTCCAGCTTTCATATTTCTACAGGGGGCTGCTGTGCTGCTGACTACAAAACAATGCCTGGATTTAAAAGAAGTATGAGTATTTTTTACCTAGAAATACAATGCATTTATCTTTAGAAAATAATAAGTTGAAAGGGTTAGGGATCTACTTCATTCTGGTCAATTCATAGTATTTTTTGTGGGAAATTATTTGTTCAGGTTTCTGAGTTTAAGCACTTGCAATGACTTAGGTAACATGACTAACATATATCATAGGTTTCCTCTTCTTACAGGAGGAAATGCTCTCAGTAGATTCTTGTTTTCGTATACTTCCTATTGCCTTATCTTAATTAAGGGTTTGCAATACAGAAGAATGTACATTTTATACTGCAGCCAACCAAATACCTGTTTCCTGCTGAGGCCAAAGCAGAATCCCAGGAAAGAGGATTAAAACATATTCAGATAAGTCGTGTATCCTCTCAGACACTATTAATCAGAAACTTCCTGAGGCAGATGTTATTTCTGTGAATTCAGTGATCATCAGTTGAACCTCTTTCACGAATTTGTTCTGGAAAACTTTTTTGGGCCTGTAAGCTTTTGCAGCCACAACATCCAGGCTAAGTTACATGAGACATTCCCAAGAAACCTGGAGAAAGAGGAATGATTTTCCTTTTCTTCTCCAGTGGTAGAAAAGGTATTTTGTAAGTGTCATAAAAGTTCGAAGAGTTTCCCTGGATATTATCTGTAGAATACAGCATTTGGACTGCTAGGCCTTGATTTCATTAGCTTAATGTGGGCTTTTCTTGCTTTTTGAACAGCCCAAAGGCATTTGCAGAGCTGGCAGACATGGCACAAAGACGAGACCTCAGCCTTTCCATAGGAGCAGATAGAAGCCCTGCAGAACACCCTGGGACATCCCAACGGCACGAGGACTCCTTGGGCAGGTAGCTATTCGTAAGAATATGGGAGACAAACACAACCCTACCGTAAGAAGGTGTCTTATTGTGAATTACTTGGACGGAATGATTCCTGACCCGTGCCAATGTCCAAATGGTGCCAGGGCATCGCTTCTGAGGAGTTGGTTTGTCCTGAAGGAATACAGAGCCAGGAAAAAGCCTCAGTCCTCTGAGATATGTTAGATACCTCCATTTCACAGATAGGTCCATATATATCCACCTCACTCTGTGACTCTGGGCCACATACTCTTCTCCAACGCAAAGTTACAAGATTGCCCTTTAAAGTCATCACTGTAGAAAAACCTGTAATTCCCCACTGCAAGGGGAGCGAGCTATTTCACGTTTCTCACAGCAGCTCCTTGAATGGACAGCAAAGTAGCACGGGACCAGTGCAGCCAACAAAATTATTACTGGCATATTTTCAGGTCGCTAGACTATGTCAGCGATGTTTATGTGTGTTTTGTTGCCCTGTAAATGTAAAACCAGGTTCAAGAGAATTGTGGCAGCTGCTCTGAGATGTGATAGAAGTTCAGCTTCTATGGGCCATCAGGAAGAAATATGAGTAACCTTTGAGTTTGCAGTGAAAAGGAGTGCTATGGAGTCTAGAAGCAGCAATGCATTGAGCGAACTCATTTTTTTGAAAAAAGGCCATCCCCAATGGAGAAAAATGTTTAAAGCAGTTCCTCATTTATTTGAATGGATCTTGAACTTTTAAGAAGGATGTCCTGTTCCACATCGGCTGTGGGTCACTCTGCATGCTTTTCTCCAGGTACGTTTATTTTACCTCAGTCCTAGTTTCCCCATCTGAGCATAGAAATTAAAAGTGAAGCATTACCTGTGTGAGTTGTATAATCTAAGCTTTAGGGATATTTCTGAAATCTTCTCTAAACCATATTTTCTAGGGCTTTTCAAAGTCAGTTATAAAATTATCAGGAAATTCGTTGAACTGATCACTTTTCTTAGAGGTCAAGCCAATAATCTAACAAGGTCACCTCCCAGGTCATTTTGATAAGGGTGCTCTCTGCTATTACCCCCCCCACAAAAAAAAAAAAAAATCCCATAAACACATAAACAACACACATGCACAACAGTATCATAACACAGCAAGAAAATATTTTTTTGACAAAATAAGTATTAAGCTAGAATATTCAAGTTTGAGTAACTCTTGATGACTTAAAAAACCATTCCAATTAGGAAACCCTTTGTGAAAAAAGAGAAGATATTTAAATTATTTTTAAGAGCAGTAAATTGGTTTCTTGAGAGCTTCCCATGGCTATACCACGTTCAGTGGGGCTTCCTCTGTTTAAATATAGCCCTAGAGTGCATTATTTCTGCTGATGTATGTGAATTTAAGAACATAAATAATTTTTGAGGATCATATATCAAATCTGTAACTTCGTGACAGAAAATATTAATTTTTACTATTAAAAGGCATGCTTTGTGTGTCTTCCTTGTTTCCAGTTCAAGTTTTATGTAGTAAACACTGAAGAATTGTTTTCTTGTTCCCTTAAAGGTAGCTTTGATGGAAAAGTTTAAAACAAACCCCAACACATCAGAATTTAAGGGGTTTGAAAAAAACTTCTTTTCTTTTCCTTTCTTCCTTCTTTTTTTTTTTTTTTTTAAAATCTGAGCTGCTTGATGGTTGCCAGGGTATCCACAAAATCTGTCTACATATTTACAAGGGCATTGTCCGGACAGTCTTTCTTTATGGCAGTGACATTCCCCATGTTCCTACATGAGCAGGTAGGGCTTAAAGCGATGATATTGCCTCTTGCTTTGTGCAGAACTAATATTCAGTGACCCTCTCTCTGAACCAGTTCACATCAGCTAAACCTGTGGAGCAGAAATGTCACTCAGCAAAACAAGACCAGCAAAATGGTGAATTTTCTGCCAGTTTAGCACTCGAAATCTGGCAGCACAAGGAGGAGGGCAGGGCAGCAGCAGTTTTAACTTGATTGCCTCCAACTGTCTTAGAAATGCAGCCTTGGGCCTTAAGTAATTCTGTGCCTGGCAAATGTGTTGAAACATTAAAGAAAATGAAGAAATTATAAAGCTTTTTTTGCAAATAATGATCTTTTCTAATTAGGCTTGTTAGAAATTTGGCTTAAAAGATGATTAAATGAGAATTTGAAATGCAAGAGAACAGTGGAAGCTTATTATGAAACTCTTTTTCCATGCTTGATGTTATATATCTTAGATTTTTATGCCGTTGTCCAGGAGGACAGCATTGCTTTTGTTATATACCATCGCTATTGTTTCACACCACATTTCCACTATCAAATCTGGAGTTTAATTGGGTTTCTAATGGATCTTCCAGTGCTTCCAGTAGGTGCATTTTCAGCTTGATACATTGAAGGCAAAAAGAAATGATAATGCTGAAGTTGTCCAAAATATGTGTTTATCTTTACATAGCTTTTCTTCAAAACATGTATGGGGGCATTCAAATGACTCAAGCCGTAGTAAGATCTTTCTCTTAGATATTTGGAGAAACCTTCAACAGGATGGGTGGAGTGAGCTACGATGAGAAGGAGAACATAAAATTCATGGGAACTCCTACCATTTCCAGAAAGACAGGTACAATTTTGCACCAAATCAGACAAGGCCCTCCCCATCCCATGATGTTGCCTTTGAGAGCACAAGATATTAATATGTTAAGCCCTAAGAGAAAGAGGATATAGGATTTCTAGGATATAGAAACTTTCTTTGCTCCTGCTTGAAAATGTCTGTAGGAGCCTCCTACTTACACCAGATAAGTTTTGTGGGTTTTTTTTCAAAATGACATTAGTATATTTTCTGCATTACTTGATGGCATCTGTAGTATTGTTAAAGAATGTGAGAACCTAAATTACAAGATGAGGTTTGGATATAAATTTTAAAACCAGATTTGATATGATTTTATGAAATATTTCCACTTTATCAGAAAAAAAGAAATTTGTTATAGAAAAATCTGTTTCAATTATTTTTTTTTCTGCTTATTTTCCACAATATCTCATACATACTAGTTAAAAAAAAAAAAAAAAAAAAGAAGGGAAAAAAACCCCCAGCTATGCATGTGTGGGCACGCAATTTCTACAAGTCCTGCCAGTTGGTGGAGGTGAATAACTTAGAAAAAAGCACATATGCACACCCACATTCATGAACACCTCTCATCAGATCTGTCCTCTGCACATATAACTGAAGGCTGGAAAACAAACCAGACTTCATATGAGAAGGTTTTACTCTCAGTCTGCTAAATCAGGTGCCCAAAGTGGGTTTCTGAATTCTTTAATC
The DNA here is from genome assembly GCF_947461875.1 of Haliaeetus albicilla. Classification (NCBI taxonomy): domain Eukaryota; kingdom Metazoa; phylum Chordata; class Aves; order Accipitriformes; family Accipitridae; genus Haliaeetus; species Haliaeetus albicilla. The sequence continues at coordinate 6,273,716 of NC_091515.1, forward strand.
AAAGTGTAAGCAGTGCTGGGAGATGAACAATGGGATTTAAAGGCCAGCACTGATAAATAATTGAGCTAGTCAGCAGAAAACAGTGTTCAAGGGGACCAAATGAGGTCCTGCTTATTTCATGATTTAGTGGCCTGCTTAAAACTCTGACTTAAACACCTGTCTTAGGCTGGTGTCTTCTTCTGTATTTAAGCACCTGAACATGTTTATTCTTTCTTGAAATGTACGGAGAAAAGCAGACTAGGCTGGTAAGTGAAGATCACTCTGAATTCAGGAGTCAGGGCCTGTGAGGCAAGAGAGTTCATCCATCCATAGGCCCAAATTTACAGATCTGAGATGGCTCCAGATGTTCGTTATCTTACAAGTCTGGGCATACGCTGCATTAAGACAACTATGAAAGTTATTAAACCGTAGCACGTGACCAAGGAGTTGGGCAGGGATTTTGGTGCATGAATTTAGATTTCTAAATTTCATGTCAGAAGTGGAATATTGTTACCCTCCATCTCACATGTCTTGATTTGGCGCATGTTATTTCTATTGCACAGTTTCTGTCAAACTTTCAAAACGCATTATCTGGATAAGCATCCTCCTGAAGAGAACACCATAAAAAATTAGATCTGCAGATGAAGATTAGGAGTTCTTTGTAAGGATGCTGTTACCTGCTATAAAAACGTGCTTCATTTTTATCAGGTCTCTGCTGCAATTAAGGGACTGACCAGTACTAGCAATTACATAAAACCATTATCTCACTGGAGCAGTAGAAATAATGTTACCAAGGTGATTCTGTTTTTTGTGATATTCTAAACATATGGCGAGACTAGAACACTATAATACAAAGGCTTAAATCTTGCTGGGCACAAAGGCTGCACTTCAGCTCTCAACTGAGAAACTGGGATTTTCATTACTATGATAATTTCAGTTAAAGGGCCAAAAATGGTTGCTTTTTCTACAGACTTTAAAATGAAAATTCTTGCACAGCCTGGAATATCTTAGCACAGCAGCAGGTTTTTATGAAGATAGTGTTAGTTAACATATTTGCATTACTGTATGTTTCAGTTTAAAAAAAAAAAACATATTCCAAGTTATGTTGGATTCAGATCAAATCATCCAGGCAGGCTTCCAGAGAGTGGGCTGTTTCCCAAATGACAATAATTTCATTAGTATACTTCCTGCAGCTCAGCCAACATGCTAAACCAAGCACTTGGTAGTAGATGATGTTGGCTAAATATTTTGTGCTCCTATAATAAGGGTTTAAGAAGTGGTTTAACTCTGTTTTCTCTAAACTAAATAGGTGATTTACTTTTGACATCAGCATGAAAGGAATCAAGGCAAGTGCTTTACGCACCTGCACTTTATAAAGCGCTGCTTTGACTGGGTGTATTTTGAGGTTATTGCCTATTTATCACCTGCCTTTGAAGTGGCAGAGATTGGCCACAAGTGGACACTGGAGAGGGGTGACACTGCTTTAAAGGAATAAAAAAATTGTTTATAAGAATCACTGGTTTTAATTTCTGGGGCACAGGAAGTAGGGAATATGTTAAGGAAATTAGGCACAGAAAATATATTAAGTGAGGAAGATTCACCGGGATCTTGGCATGTTTTCGCATCCTGGTGCAATGTGGGGCAGCGCCGTATGGGTGTATCTCATCTGAGCTTTGTGCCGGTAAAGGTCAGGAAGCTGTGCAGTCTCCTGCATAGAAAATCCATCAATTTCTTCTTTATTTCAGCCTAAAACCTTTATAGCAAGTTCACTCTTTCTTTTTAAATTTACCAGTTCTGTCCTCAAGTTTTTCTTGTTGTTTTCCCTCTTCTGAATAAAACATGAGTGAATCCTGAGCAAGAGCCTCAGGACTTCACTGTTACCAATGACACTGTTATTATTATTTCCTTAACTTCTTCATGTGGTTGTAATTATTTCTTTATCTGTCTTTTCTGGGGGTTGGTAGTGATAATAAAACATACAAGTCCTGACTCCAGCCCCATCAGATGGCTAAGGAACTGTTTCAGTGTGGGGTTTTGCATGTTGGGGTTCAGTTCCGTACCCTTATGGGTCTGTCTGTCTGTCTGTGCACCTCTGTTATGGTAAGTCCTTAAATGTGAGAATATGCAAGAGAGTTTAGGGAGGAAAAGAGATGGCTTTCAGCATTGGTTTTTTTCATGGAAAACAGCCTTTCACAAATGATATATGTGGTTTATAATCCTTAGTTGTTAAATATCCACTGCTAAATCTGCCCTCACGTGTTGTCAGATCTGGGAGCAGGAAGGCAAAATACTAATGATCTTAAGTCATAGATGCTACACCACGAGCAGTGCAATAAATCTTTTCTAAATAGTTTTATCATTTTGCTCCATGCAGCAGTTCTGCACATTTTCTGATAAATTATTACAGAAAATTGGTATCCATTTGAAAATTCTGAGTGTGAATACAATTTATTAGAGCAAAACATCATAGTAATTAACAATAAATTGAAAAATGCAGAGAAAATTCAGCTTTCTCATCATCTTATCCAAGCAGACTATGATGTTATAATCAAAAACACCCTAATACGTATTTTATTTTCTTCAGTGCTGATATAAATAATTATATGGAATCAGCTCTCTTAGGACTTCCAAATTTCAGCTTCATTCTGTTGGGTCAAAGATGTTCAATAACCTTGATTAAATGCCAGCAAGAGATTTCAGTCTGAGACATCACATAATAAAGCTGAGTCAAATATTAGTTCTGCACAATCCTGGCTCACTTTACACTACCTTTGGGAATGCTTTAAACTATTACTACCCAGTGATTTCAACAGCATTGCTAAGACCACTCTGCTAGCATATTCCCAACGCTGGATTGCTAGGATTGTGGCGAATGTGCAAAAAGTTCCTGATTTACATTTTATTTTCAGGAGGACAGTCCAGCTCCGTTCACACAGAGTTGATATTCTGAGTGTGTCTGGTCATAATCCATGACAGTTATTTTTTTCCCATCGGCAAACCAAGGCTTCAAGGGAGGAGAAGGAAATGCAATCACACTTCCCATGAAGGATTGTCACGGTGGCGGCAGGAATGACAAAATCTTTCTTGATTTCCTAAGACCTGGGTTTTTTTACTTTCCACCCTCCTATTTTTCTCTTTTTCACTAAAGTTAACAAAAACAGTCAAAAGCAAGCAAATTGCCATCAAGATAAGTAAACGTTAGATTAAGTTTAAAAGATTTTATATTTATATGTATTAAAATACTCATCTCTGTCTGTAACAGAAATTGAGATGAGCTGGGAAATATTCATAGGCGCTGGAATATGACCTTTTATGCTGCTAATCTGACAGAACATTCACCAGCTTGTTCCAACCAGCACTTTCCCTAAATAATTCTTGGACATCATTTGGTAATTAGAGTAGTTGAAGGACCTTTCCCTGTGAAGAATTAACATGCAGCCTCCCTGTTTTTAAAGTTTGACCCATTTCCTGGCATAGGCATCAGGTATTCGGTACCTGTTGACCTCCACATCATAAAACATTCCCATGTACACTCAATTTAGTGGTATTGAATTCACCTCAAATTCTTTTATTCTGGATCCTTGACTTCAGTTCTTCACATCAATTTACAAAGCAAAACAAAACAACTACCTGTGAGGAGGGATCAGAACTAAGGAGTCTTGCTGCCTTGTAGTTTTACTTTCTGGCATTGTTTGATGTTGGCAATGAATTTCTTATTTTTTTCCATTCCAAAAATGAATGCATAAATTAAAAATTTTCTCTTCATACAGATACTTTTTTAGGGTTCTTCCCTGTGTGCATTTTTCAGTGTCGATGAAAAGCAAAGCTCACATTGTAGCCTGAACCTCAGCTGGAATACTGGCAGGTTTTCTCTCTTCTCCCTGCCCACCCATTCTGATGAACCTTGTTAAAAGTTTGTGTATCTAACGTGCCCACTCTTTTGTCAAATGTGGTTAAGATTTGTCAAATTGATTTATAAGTTATTAGAGCAGCAGGTAAACCAACAAACATATAGGCTCATGTGCAGTCATGCAGAGCTGTACCACACAAGCCTTGTTTTTCTTAGAAAATCCAGCCAATGACAACTCTTCTTACTATTTTTATTACCTGGCATATTTAAAGTCTTTTATTCCAAGATGATAGCACTAAGAATTTCATTAAATATTTAAAAAAAAATTGTCATTTTACTGGTGAATTATGAGCTCCTTTTTTAACCTATGGTACATAAAGCAAAAATTAAAAAAAAAAAAAAAAAGAAAAAGAAAAAGAAAAGAATCAATGAAAATACCTCACCCTGTCATTTCCTTTGGAGATCCACAACTAAAGCTCACAAACATCTCTGACTTCTGGTCCTGGATAGCATCAGTTATGAAGTTTAATGATGTAGAATATAGTGTAGTGAACAAATAACTTCATTATACTCTATATAGAGATTTGTCATGCTTTGGGACTGCAGTGTTAACATAAGTCATTTCAGCTTTTTGGAATTAAATCCGTTTTTCTGGTGCCCTCCTAATTGTGATGAAATCATCTGTAAAGATGTTAGTTTGGGACTAAAATTTCGGAAGTTTCTTGAGAACATGCACAAAGAGCAGTAGCAGTAAATTAATGAGAGTAATCATCTCCATCATTGCTTGGATTTATATTTGGTATAGCTCCGGAAACCCAAGGATTGTAAAGTATTTTATAAACATTAATTAATCACATCTCACTGCAACAACTCTGTGGAGCAAGTATGAATTATTAACTTTAGGTTTACACATGGGTGAACAGGCACTTTACTTTAACTTCTCCCCTCCATAGCAATACATACTTGTGTTCCAGTATATTCTGAATTACCAGAAAGGCTTCAAACTATTACATGTGTGTTCTCTCTTTTGTTTGTTTGTTTGGTTTTTTTTTTTACAGTAAGAAACCTCCCCAGTGGTTCTTTATGTAAGGAAGGAATACCCACATTTGCAACAAGATGTCTGTGTTGATTATTCCTGAAGAGCTGCTGCTCCACGAGAGAGAAAATCCCTTTCCATCATTTTTGCAGTTTAGTAATTGCTTTACTGTATCTTGCAGTTGTACATACAAGTCCTAATTCTTCAGCCATTCACAGTTATGTATCTCTGAGTATAACTGCGGCGGTGTTTGTCTATCTCTGTCTGCGAGCTAATCATGTAAGACAGAAATTGGTCTGGGAAATAATTGTAATAGCCATTTTTTTTTCAAGGTAGGGAGGAAATAAAACTATATAGAGGAAAAATGAAAGCAAATAATAAAATTACAAAACAAAGGTTAACACAGCTCTTATTCAGCTGCAAATAGAAAAGAAAATTTGGCATGTTACTGGGATGGTTAGTGGGCTTTTTAATTTTGGGGGGAGCTAGAAGGCTCTTAGCTTTAAAAGGCTGAGAGACACTGCTCAAGACACTGTGATTCTAGCTTCTGACCTACTTCTGTCTAGGTGAGTAACCTAGAAAAAGTAAATTTATTTCTTATTACTTCCATTTTCCTATCATTTTTAAGGGGAAAGTTAGTTATTTTCTTCATTTTAAAAAATTAAATCTATCCACTGAAAGGAATCTACTTTTTGTTAATTGGTTTGCTGCTCAATACTAATAGTAACTTCTCCAATTTCAGTCCCATGCCTATTGTAGTATCACTGTCAGAGGGAAGATGAGCAAATCCTTCAAGGTTACTTTGCTACAGTAATAGATAAATGGTGTTCAAAATAACAACTTTTTGGAGACTCTGAATGCCGATGCAAATTTTAAGTTTATGTTTCTGACGTCACACAAGAAGGAATAGGCGGAATGAGAGGGAAAGCCAGGAAGCCTGGATGAAGTTGCATTTCTGCTGAGTCAGGATCTTGGTCAGGTATGTCCCGTCTGGGGACTGCGCATGGTGTCTCCAAATATCTTGACTCAAAAATGTCATTTTTAGTCCCAGAAAGAAACGTGTGCTCATTCATGGGATGCTCAGTGAGTCCAGTGGTTCGCAGCTGTGGGACACTTACTACCTACATCTTCTCTTTGTGTTCAGTCAACCCAAGACATCCGTGATGCACAGATCGTTTGTTCTGCAAGTCTGACATTTCCCAGATGTGTCAGTCTAACTGTGAATGTGCAGAGCTGTTTTTCACACATGCTGTGCATATGTCCCAGATTCCTGCATAACTGGCAGCCTTATCAAAGAAATTTTTCCTCCCAGGGAAAAATCTAGCCAAATAGCAGAATCTCCATTTACGTCCAGTCAGGATTTTCAGGTAGAGAGAAAAATAAACCAGGCATAAGGTTGTGCAGCCCAAAAATTCCCATCCCGGCTCTCTACCTGCTCATCCTCTTCCAGGGATCCTAAAATCTTCTGGAGCCCATTGGTCAACACTGCTGTTTAGAAAAGTATGCTCCTTTCTCCTCTGTCTTAGATTTTGCACAGACTGGATAAACAAATGCTTCCTTTTTCAATTTTTACTTCAATATGTTACAAAAAGGATGGTCTTAGAAAGAAGAGGAGTGTAATGAATGTCACTCTGTCCTTCATCCCAGATGCGGATGAGCTGAGATGGTCTGGGACTAATCATTAATATGTCCTGGACAAATGAACCAGAGATGCCAAACTTCGTGCAAAACCCAAGTAGATCTGCTCATATCATCCAGTAATACCAGCTGCCAGTGGGCGTTAATCTTCAAAATGGTCCACAAAATCCTCACCGAGGCACCTCAGGGGACTTGCGACAATAATTGATATTTTTGACTGACCACCATCTGTTCTTTTAAACTTGAAATTTGAAAGACTTTCCTTCAGCCTTGCTTACTTGAAGTTGATGTCATCGACATACAATCGACATACATCGACATCTGTACCGATGGATCAAAACCGGTCTGCTTATTTGCTTTCTGCTAGGTAGCTTCTATTCAAAGTCCTAATGTGTCTCCACTTTGTCATTTTCAGCTACTGGGTCAAATCTGAGCAATTTTCAAACCCCGATGGGATGGCCACAATGAAGAGTGCTGCCTGTTTGATTACGCGTTCTTTGGCACACACACTGTGCCAGCATTAAACAATTTAGAAAATATGCACTATAGACTTGACATTTATTGTATCTCAGCATGCGGCTGTCTGTGGTTTTGATGGTTTTCAAACAATGGGTATGTGAGCCAGATTGCATGAATAGCCTTGTGTTGTTGAACAGCAGTAATGAGGATGTCAGTTGAGAGTTTTAAATGAGCTTTCCTTAGTCATTTAAAGGATTTACGTATGTATCTGGTCGTTTGTCAACTTCATATTACATGAGAAGAGTGACCCATATTTTTGTATCAGCGCGATTTACTTGCATGGTCAAACAGGAGTGGAAGGGGAAAGTAGCACAGAGTCCCAGCTATGCTCTCCTTAAAGTTAGTGTTGCAAACAAAATAAGAAAATAACATAGATTCACTTATAGATAAGGGAAAAGCTGTAACTAAAATTACTTGTTTCCTATCCACAATTACCCAAATTTCATGTACTCTGTGCTCCACTGCTGCTGCTGCAGTAACTATAAAACAATAAAACTCCCCATGTACCATCTAATCATATATACCACAAGCCACGCTGATGCATATTTACAAGTGCTGAGTCCAAAATACAAGTAACACTTTGCCTTTGGAAAGGATGTTTGCTTAGAGGTTTTTATTTATTCAGCCAAATGAGATGTTGCTGAGTGCAAAATACTCCATACAGTCACAAGCCAAAGATATGTTCGTTTAAAGGTTTCACACCGTCTCACACCTGCAGCTGGTAAAACTCAGCCAGAGCCCAGCGACCAGATAAATCCGGGATCACAAAGGGGGGAAAGAGCGATAAGGAGAGGGATAGAGGAAATTCATTTCTTGTCTTGAACCACTTGATTCTCTGAACTGTAACTATATAACACTAAACAAGTATCAGTCAACCACTTTTTGGTTAGCCACAGGGGAAGAAAAAAATGCCCTAATGTATTATTTACTTTTTCGCTTGTAAAGGTAGTTTTAAAGCAGGTTATTTGTTTATCCTCTATAGAGTTTCCACAGTCAGGTATCATGTCTTTCTCTCACAGAGACCAGAAAAGATGTGAGGAAATGGTCTATATTCCCCATTAGGAGAGTTTGTGAGGCTCAGATTGCAGGATGCCGTTGGAGCGTTTGCATACTCCAGAGGGAACGAGCTCTGCTCCATGAGTTTAGACCCTCTTGGATGGATGGTGACACATCTCTGAAACTTTTATTCCTTACTCTAATACCTGGGATTTCACTATGAGCAGGTGAAAGGTATGTGGGGAGAGTTATGGTACAAACCCATGAGAGAAAGAAAAGTAAGAGAGCACCAAAAAGCACCACTGGCACATAAAATATTCTCTTTATTTTCTTTTCTCTCTCTTCAGGGGAAGAAGCAGGGAAGGGAGGTTTTCTGATAAAGAAAAGCTGTATTTCAAAATTTCTTTGAAGATCATCCTTAACAGGTAATCTGTAAAAAAGTTTATTATTTTCTCCTCGTTCTAAGAAAAATAAATAAATCCGCATTTCCCAACATGATTTAGCTATTATCACCAACTTCTGATGCAAAACCGAAGCACAGAGACATTATATTTCTAGCCCAATGTCACGGCGAGGATTTCTTTCTTAGCAGATGCTCTCTCACAAAAAGATTGTAAAGACCTTGCTGTGGCCAGGAGAATACATCAGACAACCTTCTGATGGCTTTGTCCTTGTTTGTCTCTCTTTCTTGATATAAAAAATGGGGTCGGTCTGGCATGCGGATCTTTAAAATGCCTCCAGTATATTTCCCCACCTGCAGGTATTATGGGGTCAGGAGACTGAGGTTATATTTATCACTATTTCTGGAAACTTGCATTATTCACTTTAAATATTTTAGGAATGGTCTCACTGGAATCTGAATATCATAGTGAAGTGAGTTTCTCCTTAAATATTAATGAAAAAGAAAGCTGTAAGAAACAATGCAGCATAAAAATCATAAGCTATGTAAAAGAGACTCCTTATTAATATGCACGTGTGCTCCTGTGGCTGGTATAGACATAATCCCATGTTTAGAAAACATTAAAATAGCACCCACAGAAGCAATCTCTCCAGCAAGCAGCCTGGTTACAAAAAGACTGATTCTGTAGCCACATCACAAACTTGCTTGGCTTTGATCTTGCTTAAAACAAGGATTTTGTTTCATTTTTTATAGCTAACGTTGCATTTATTATAGTGAATTTTTTTTGGTTTTGTTTTCTTCCTCCACTCTGTAAATCAAGTTAGAATCAGTCCCTGTAAGTAAAGTTTTCTGTTGTCTTCTGAGTTCAGTATGTGGAAATTAATGAGTTGGATATAAATAAAGCAAGTATTAAAAATATATTTGAGAAAAATGTGTTAATTGACTTGAAAAGCTTTCTGTTCTGTGATAGGAAGTACGGAACACCATTTGGAAGAGTTGTGTGGAAACATATTTCCCATCCAATGATTCCCCCCCCCACTCCAGTCTGTCTCAGGACTGTTTCAAGAGCTGTCAAATTTGCTATGAAAAATGAGGGTGAGACCTGAGTCTACCCATAACAGCTAATAGCCCAACCATCACCTGCCATGTCAGAGAGCTATTTTACATTTCTTTTCTGCCTTTTACAGATCAAAGCCTTGAACCTTCTGATGTGCAGTATCAACTCCTAAATACACGCTGCAGAAGAAAGAGGTTACTAACTCCCCCAGCTGAAACGTTCCCAGTTTGTACAAACAGTTAAATACTAATTAGAGATGGAAATTAAACGCAGATCTCCATGTGAGATAAGGTTTGAAAATTATTCCAAAGCAATCTTTGTCAATTTTTAGCTCAATTCTGTTCTGGACCCCAGATTTCAAACTGGAAAATATATTCCCTAAAGGTGCCTGGTGGTTTGCAGCCTGTAGTTCTGACCTTTTTATGTGTGTGTATGAGTAAACCTCCCCAACATTTGTCCTCATGACTCAGATATGCATTTTTTGCCCATTTTGACTCAGTTAAAATTACCCTTGTTCTGTTGATTGAAACGCCCCAAGGTGAAACCCTCCTGGAGATTTGGCTTCAGGGATGTTCAGCCAAAGAGAACCATCCGTCTTAATTCTCTGAGGCTCAGCCCAAAAAGGAAAACATAACATAGAGTGTCAGGAGGCAGGAGTTGGGAGGATAGCCCTTTACGAATCTGTAGTTTCACTAGCAAACTGAGTCATTTCTACATGATTATTTAATTTTTGCATGAGCCTTTTCATAGGCAGAAGTTAGAGAAGATATTGTGTACGCAGAGGTTTTTACGAGGTCAAATATCTACCTGCAGCCATAAAAACACACTCTGAACCTAATACAGGGGCTACGACATGGAACAACCGGTGCTTCAGTGCATTTTTTCATTGGGAATCAACCTGGCCCTTTTATTCTGTTTTTGTTTTCCTAGCCCTAAAAACACCAGTAGTGGAAAAGGCAGCCTCTCCCAGCACACAGGGGCTGCTAATCTTAACCTCCTTCTGTGCAAAAAATGGCTTAAATTGACTTAATTATTTAATACCCCCTCGCCGACACAGGCTAGTAAAAAGATCAGCACGTTAATGCTCCTTTCTAGCACTTTCTTTCCAAAAGCCTTTAAGAAACTCATGAATATTTAATGCCCCTCAGTCAGTGCTGAGGAGATGGTACCATTAAGGGTGAAACCAAATGCCAGTAGTTGTGTGTGCATCCCAGGGCTGCCCGAAATCTTGCAGTGAAACCTTCTTGAATGGCTCTACCCTCGCAGCTCAGCCTTTACGACCAAGCACTAAAGGATGGCATTTTTCTTGCCTTCTCTTTTCCTCTTTTTCCCCCTTTTTTTTTCCCCATCGGAGAAAGAAATGGATCACTCGATGAAAGAATCAACCCATGGCCGTGCATGCTATTTTTAAGTCTGACATCTGTTCAAAACTCTGTAAATGGGCCCATCTTAATGCATAAGAAGTATAAAAAGTATTCAGACTTAAACACAGGGAAATTATGTTCACTCACCAGGGAACAGCAAATCTAGCTGATTTTTTTGTCTCCTATGTGCATTAGAAAAAAGACCCATCTCTTTGCTTGGCACTCTGTATGAATTTGCTAAAGTAGGAGTGGCTGATTTTTGATATGTCTGTGGTTAATGTATGTGCTTTAATTTTTGCTTTTCTTGTCTGTCACTTAAAATGAAATAAGCAGAATAATCTACCATAACCATATGCTTAAAAGGATCAATGTTTGCTGTAACGTAGTAAGCGTTCACATTAGGTTCTGTAATAAAATGTCTATAACTATGTTTTTTTGATGGAAAATTATTGTTTTCATGAAGCTGTTTTTTCTATTGAAAATATCCATGAGGAAAAAATACCATTTTTCTAACCTAACTTGCCTTATTTCAAATAAACACCCAATAATCTGACTGAAGACTGAAGGTGGCAAATTTAATCAGATTTTGCATTTCATTCTGGAAATGGTGGGTTTGTTGGTTCCTGTCTTCCCATGTCTTCTGGGGTTACAGTCTGTGGGGAAGTACATGCTCAAGGAAACACCATGCCTAATCTACTGTTACTTTCCTCGCTTCTCTAAAAGGGTAAAATAATGAGAATTATTATTCGATAAGACAGCCTGGCCCATAAATGTGATATAAGCATAAGGAGTTCAAACTACATTAGGTTGCACAGAACACTTAAAAAAATAAGATAGCAGCATTTTCAAATATCTGACCAACTCCATTATTTGTTTAAAATTTAATCCTAAACCTATCTGAAGATGAATCAACATTATTGTGAGTTTCCTTATTTTTTCATTACAAAATTAAGGGGGTTTTAATCTGTAAATCCAGATGTTAATTAAAAAACTGTTGTCAAAATGATAGATTGTTTTTTTAATCTTTCCTTTCAATTCTAACTAATCCTCATAGAGGACAGGACCCAGGTGAGTTAAATTTTCTCAAGAAAATAGCAAAGACTGAAGTTTGCAAAAAGGCTGCTGTAAAAATGGAAAAAGACAAGCTGCCATCTAATGAGGTTCCCATGAAAACACTTTTCTGGCTCTGCTTTTGATTTTAACAGACAAATAAGAATATAATAATATATTGATAGACAACTACTATTATTCCATAGACAACTGATATTATTTGATAGACAACTAATATTATAAACAATAATCTCCAAAGTTCAGTACTTGTCAAAGATTTTCCACTAGCTTTAAGATACTGTTTGACTGTCTATGAGCTTTAAAATCTAGTTTCATTGTCTATCATCAACCCATAGGAATAGATAAGGAGGGAAGGCAATGCTGAACCTGCCCCTGTCGCCAGGCTCAGGTGCAACGTGTGCCACTTAAAATCCGATGGTGCGTTATTCCTGACCCAAGTGACTGGTTACGTGTCCTGTTTGTGTGAAACACGATTTTGCCACACACAGTGGCGTTATTTCAATTCCTCTGCCACTTCAGAATGCTGAGGCCATGCCAGTGGAGACCAGTGTTATTTGGGACAGAATGGCAGCACGGTTAGGTCCCCAAGCCATGATGCTGGAGAGTGGATCCTGCCACCATTTAGGGAACAACACGCACGTTACTTGATGTGTTCCATGACTCAGTTTTCCATCTGTGATATTCACAGTACCATCGAGTTTTGCAGTGAGAGTAAACAAATTAAAGACTGTAAGAAGTTTAGATAGAGCAGAGTATGTGAAATTAAAATGGCTCATCTACTTCCTCCCTTGTGACAAACAACAGTAAAATGTGATAAAATAGATGTGCAACAAACAAAACCAGGACACAGTACAAAAATGTCTGTTGTAGACTGAAGACCAGCTACAAAAGAATGCGATCCTGGAAGATTTTTCTTTATTTCCAACAGCTTTGTGCAGCCAACAGTGCTTTCGTAATCCATGTGAGCGGGACTACTGGTGCTGCCTCCTAGGTCCTGGGGGATGCTTTTGATCTAACAAGGCATTGCCATTATTAGAAAGGCTGTGGTGTAACTACAACATCATCGCATTCTGTCAATTTAGGTTTGCATGAACCACTTGGCTCGTGACACTCTAAATTTAATACTGTGCTACAGATAAACTAGAAACAGAATAAATATTGTAAGAACAAAGCTGTCACAGAAACACACTCTGAGTGTTTCGACCCCATTCAAAGGCCCTTCACTATAATTGTCTCTGACAGAAGGCTCCTGTACAGTAAGTACTTTAGTTGCCAATGACCTTAAACACGATTATCATTAGCCTTCTTGTAATACTGCCTCTCCCTTGAACTCAAATTACTGTGCTTCTCAGATGGTTTTGTAAAGGGCTCAGTGTTGTAGTTAGCATAATTCAAGCTGTTTTAATCAATGCTGTGTCCTTTGTAAATAAAGCTGCATTCTGAAATACGTGCTCTAATAATTACGTCCATAATTTGTTATATTTATTGAAATAATTTTGACTATAGTAATTTGAATTAGTGTTGCAAGCAAGCAGTAAGGAAATAAGCAGGTAATAATTTATGCTGATACATATATTAGCACCAAGCCTAAAGTTGGGGTTTGTTTAAGCCAAACATTTGAATAATTAAACCACGTTTCAGAGGCAATAAAACTACCTTGACTTGAAAGCAAAACTCACCTATGATCTCTAAACCTTTCTAATCTCAAAAGAAAATAAAAACACGTGCCTTTTTCTTGCCTCCACTGAAAGTACCCAGAGTTGATGGCTTGCCAAAGGCTGACCAGCACACAGGGAAAGAGCAGAGATCCCATCAGCCAGAGGATGGCTCTGAGGAAATTCGTTTCCAGCAGCGGCTGGGGCAGGTTAATTACTATGGGGAACCTCTCATGGTGTAAATCAATGAGTAAAAGTCCTCTAGAAATAAGCCTCTTTAGACACATTTTAGAATTTAGTAATTGCAAGACACAGAGGCATTAAAAATAATGAGAAGCAAGGATTGCCACAAACCCAGTTTTCCAGCAACCATCTCATATAAACCCTTTCATAATCCAGCCCCCTCTTAAATGGGATATATTTCTGTTCTTGTTATCCTAAATGGACAACTGTTTCTGAATCTCACTGGTTTTATTGCTAGAAACATTCTAATTTTCAGCTTCAACATATTTACTTATTATTATTATTTATTTTCAGCTTATCATTGTCCTTTTGCATAAATCTTTCTTATTCCTTCCTAGTATGCTGTAAGGTACATTTCTCATGACGCAGGACCCACAGGTGCTAAAGGCTACATTTAAGATCAGGAAGAATTTTATTAAATTACGTCCTTAGAGAATTAATTATTATTAATGAATTAATTAGTGATAATTGAAAAACTAGTTTTACTCTTAAAAAAAGATATAGCATCCAGAGGTTACACTTATGTGTTACTAGACAGTAATTGTACACTGTATTTACCTCTGTTTTACTAAACTTAGTCATATATTGTTAATTTGATTGATTTTATACTAAAGTAATTTATAAAAACAAAAAAAAGTAACAGCAATCCCTGTCCTGACCAGTCTTTGAGAAACATCATTAATAACTCTATACCATTCAGCTTTCAAATACTCTATGCAATTCAGCTTTCAAAAAGCTAATGGGTGCCTAGGTAGCCAGCTCCTTATCCATCATGCAATTATAATATTCTTCCCTTTCTTCTCAAATATCACTGGCATTTCCTATGCGCACCATATCAAATGTTTTACTGAAGTCCAAACAAATGAGATCTAACATATTCCCTGGAGGAAATCAATTATCTTCTCAGTGAAAGATAGATACCCAGCTAGTTCAGCATGGTTCAAATCTGATGTTAAATATTATAACAAGGCTTCTTTCTATGTCCTTATTTGTTAAATCTCTGAGGGCAAGCTACCAGGCCTATGGCCCATTCTAAAAAATGGAACTTTTTCCTTTTTCTTAGATATGGTACTGTGTATTCTGTGCAAGGCATACTATACCATGCCTATATTAGTAAGGCATTGCATTTTTCTCTCTTATTTATCATGAGGAATATATGCAAAAGATTGACCTTTCCTACTGTTAGCCTTGCTTGCAGGCTGATTTAGTTCCTCAGATCCCATCCACAATTTTAATGGAGATTAGATGTGGTTTTGTTTTGTATTCTTCCATTTTTCTCCCTAAAAATTAAATTCTAATTCACACAGAAGCCAATTCAGGGAAAGACTACAGTCCTTGTGAATACAGGGGGGTTACAACCAGATTGTTATAGATTTCTGTATCTATAACTTGTTAACCTGGCAGTTTAGTTTTTCCTGTAGCCATTAAGTTTTTGCCTGTATCAGAATGCAGGCAGGGACATCCAATGTTAAGAAATGACACCTGGTAATGACATTTCAAGCTAGACATCCAAAACCTGGCTATTCAAAGCTGGTTAGGGTTTGGGGTGTGGGGTTTTTTTGTTTCTTTGGTTGGGTTTTTGGTTTTGCTTTTGTTTTTAGGAACTTGCTGATAAACTTTGTGGTCTTTAGATATAAGATATTATGGTAACACAATTTCCAGACATTATTCTCAGTGCTACAAAAAAATCCACCAGCACAGACCCATGGTCTGTAAGCAGAATGCTCACCAAACTGTTGGATAGAGAGCAGTGCGACTTTACTTATTGTCTTCTTTTCAGCTTCACCTCCTTTTCCTCCACTTCCTAAATTTAGAAGCAAACTTGGATGAAGTATTTCCAGACAAAAACCATCCAGATATTATTTGTGGAGGACAAACTTTGGATCTCAGACCTTTGCCATCTAAGCATATGCATGAGACACTTTAATGACAAAAGTCCCCCTTCTATCATTTACCTGCACATGGGTAATGCCATGTGGCCTTCTGAAGCATTGAATTTGCATCAAGGCAGCCAAAAGCCTGAGTGATAAAATGGTTGAGCAGTAACTCTGCTTTATTAGCCAGCTGCATTCTCATCCCAGGTCTCACTGGAATGACTTAATGTCTTCTTGCCATGAAGCTGATAGGTGGTACTTATCTCCTAAAGGGAGCAGCAAGGAGAATTTGCTTATAATGAGGCTTGTGATGGAAACAAAACAACAAAAAAACCACCAATAGCTATAAAACAGCAGGCACTAAAATTTATGATGTCTGGACTTGTAATTTTGCTCACTTCCCCTCAGGGAAAGTTCCTTCCCTCCCTGCCACTTTCTCCGGGGTTCAGTCTCCTGGTTTTGCTCCCTGAAGTGACGGATGAGCCACAACTTTTCTCAGCAATGCAAGAGTCTATATCAAAGCCCTTCGTTTATGGAAAAAACCCTAAAAGCCTACCAGAGCAGGGAATGCTGCAATCTTTCATTGCATCTTCCTCAAACTGAAGAACACCACAAAGAAGCAGAGAAAGCCTCAGTTGTGTTCATTGCTTGTGATCCTCCTACTTTAATTCCATGCCTTTCCAGTAGTGATTTAAGACCACACGGCCTGGCTAAAAGCAAGGAAGAAAATATAATTTTTAAAAACAGGATAATATACATATCCTTTCTAACATAAGGGGGTACAAAAACTCTTCTGCCTACAGGTAGTACACAAATGCCTTGCATGAAAACAGCAGGCTCTGCCTTCCTAGCTTTGGAAACATTGGGACTTTAGTTTCTTTTACAAGACTTCCATGTTTCCTTATTCCACCTTCAGGTCATGCAGTTAGTTACAGCCTCACTGTGCCCTCATCTATATACATCAAAAGGTAAATGTTAGGGTTGTCATGCTCTCTGACTTTAATCATCAGTCTTGCTACCCTGTGGAGCAACCAGTCATCACTACCAACCTTTCCGCTGGTGTATTCCACATAGAGACCGAGACTCGGTGTCTTTTTGTAACACCAAGGCACCCTTTCCTTTCTAGCCTTTAAACGCAGAATGACACGTGGAGAGGTTTCCCAAGAATCTCTAATTAAACAAAACGGATCAGGGGAAACAGGAGTTTTTACCCTTCATGCTACAGTCCGATAACACTTTTAAACCTGAGGACATCGCTTTAACCCGACATCAGAAAAGCTTCATCAGTTGTGTCTCTGACAATTGCAGGAACCCCCAGGAGCTAACAAGGGAGAAAAAAGGGCCAGAAAGAAACCGCGTAGCAAATATGCCACTGCCCAGCATGGCAGGAAAATGAAAGAGCCTGGTAACTTTAATGTGAAAAGAAAAGTAGGTCTGGGGAAGCACAGTGGAGCACGGAGAGAATTAGAGGGGCTCATTCATACCAGTATTTGCATTTTTGACTGTAACCTTTTTGGAAGTTAATGGGAATGCCTTCAGATAGTATACTTAAAATTATACAATGCAGATTTGCAGAAAAATCTATTATTATGCTTATTATTATGATGATCATTATAATTACTCTTGCCTAAATTGTGGAAAAAGAGAGAGTAATCCTGCCCAAAAGCTTAAATGCCAGCCATTGAGCAAAAGGACAGCACTGGTAGGCCTTACTTAAGACTGTTCAAGACAGTTTCAGCAGTTGGCTCAGCATGCAGCTGTTGAAATCTTCTGTTTCCTACATCAGGGTGAGTTTTAAGATGGTTTCAAGAAGGTTAATGAAGTGTCTCAGCAAATATTCATTATGCTGAGCTTTTCCTATGTGGCAAGGCAGCATGAGAAAAAACCTAAAATTGCTTATTTAAAACATTTGAGAGCACAAATGTACCATGCTAAAAGAATGTACCAGCTAAAAAAAAAAAATAATAAAAGCTGAAATGGTTTCCTTATTGTTTTTTTCTCTAGGAGCAGACTTCTTCAGAAATACACTGGGTGTATCAGAAAAACTGTGAACATAAAGTGTATATTCTAGCTCTCTTGATCTAATCCTTTCACTTGGAAAGACCCTTATTCCCAAGGTTGCTTTTGATATTTGGAGATCTTGGGAATGAAAGTTCCTCGATATTTTCTAGTTTTCTTGGGAGCTCTATAGAGTCTACAGCAAATTTTATTTTCTTATGGTCCTAATGTTGCCCAGGAGGCTGTTGGAGATTGTTTGCTACTAAAGCACATTGATGGGTCCTGTTAAACTTGCTGCCCACCAGGACCCTCAAGTCCTTTTCTGCAGAGGAAAGTCATCCCCAGGTGTAGGACGCGGCCATTCCCTTTTTGAGCTTTGCAAGATTCCCATGGGTCCATTTCTCCAGCCTGTTGAGGCCTCTCTGAACGGAGACGCAACCATCTGGTGTATCAGCCACTCCTCCCGGTGCTGTATCAGCACTGCAACACCATGACAACATGCTTCATCTCTGGAAGAATCCTTCAGCTGCCCAGAAGAGTCAGGTCTTGGATTTCTGATGTGACAGTTTTTTAGCCTGGTTTCCTAAAGTGAAATTGTTCCTGCAGTCATGGTCTCATTCTGCCTGTCCAGCTGTCAGTAAATTTAACTTCCTCTAATAACCTTTAATCTTCTTGTCAGATTCAATGGAATTTAAGAGAAAAGCTGAATTCTGAAAGATATCAAGTTCCTATGCATCTAGGTGAAGGAAACAAAATATTGAATGCTACCACTGAAGTAAAGGTAGAAAAAACTCAGGTTTTATCCATTTAAATTTAGATACTATTAGAAAATGGCAAATCAACAGATACATATTTGCAGGTTGCCTGCAGTAAATTCCAACTCTTCCCCAGGTGTAAGCCAACAAAATATAGACAGAGGAGAGGGAAAGAGCTTAGCATTGTAAAGAGAAATTAGAATTATACACAAAGAGTGTTACACAGAGTCAAAGGTGTTACACAAAGTCAAAAAGGGGGCTAGTGGGGAGATGTGCATAATAGACTAGAAGATATTGGGAACATGAGAGGAACGTGATGATACTTAAGAAGTTTAGGAGTACTGCAGGAAATGGGAAATTGAGAATCACAACAGTGGAACGACTCAGGTTTATTGCCAGAAAAGTGGCAAAGGAGACAAAGGACATAAACCCAATAACTTCATTAAGTCCATTACTCACAGATCAACTTCTGCCTATTGTGGTACTTGTTTGATAACAAGCGTTTCTGCCTCTTCCCAAGTTCATTCTTTCCTGCACATCAGACAAATTATGGCATAAGTATGTAATTTAATTTGATGGCAGAGGAAGGGAAGGGATAGTAGAGTAGTAGAAGGAAAAGCAGAGATATTGAAAACAAAAGAAAAATTAACAAGTGGAAAGTATGTGAGGAATTGTTAACACTCACTGTAGATGTAAACAAGTGGTAAAACGAGAGTATGCTAAAGAATAATGATTTTGTTTTAGTGGGAAAAGGCCACTGAACAAGAGAGTTTACCACTGTACCTTTGACTTCGATCCATCTGCTTTATTTCACGAGTCAAGAATTTGTCCCTGTGCTAAGTATAACCATTAAGCTGAAGCATTTTATTTGCAAATACGTATTTTGTATTGTATTTTTACTGTTATAATTGCAAATAAGACAATTAAATGTGATGACTTTTTAGTAGGGAGGCTGTGTTAGTGCAATATTAAATGCAGAGGATAGTTTTATCAAGATGGCCATGAAACTATATATAATAGATGGGGAAAAATACTACTACTACCTACCAAGATGTATCATTTGCTTCCACACTTAAAGGGAGACGCTATCAGAAGCAGATTAATGCTGCTGGGTCCTCCACTAGAGTCCAGATCAAAATGGTATATATCAGCTGGAGAGAGCTGAGGAGCATTTGTGTATGGTAACTTCTTTTATGTATCTTTTTTTATTATTATTCCAAAGCACTTCTTTCACCTGTTGGGAGGCAGCGTAGAAACCAGTCACACCAGTGTTTTGCTTGTTAGGATCCCCCATGCGAGAGATAGTGACTGTCATAAAAAGACCATTTTCCTCTCCCTTTCTTGCTGGCTCTGGATCATTATGGAAGTGCAGTTCTATACGGACATGTTTTTTTGCAAGGATGTGATCAACACCATTGTCATGTTCCAGTATCCTGTACTCGGTTGTTCCTGCCGTTTATTCTATCACATCCCTCCCAGCGACTCTACAATGTGCATTACTCACCTTTTCTACTATTCAGTGTTTTTCTCCTGCTAGGAAATGAGATGGTTTCTATCAGTGTCCAGTCTGAAATGTCTCCCTTGGGCCTTGAACCAGTCTTTGTTGACTAGCAAAATGCAGCAGCTGATTTTCTCTTTAAACATCCTCCTTTTTACAGCTCAGACATCTCCTCTCTCCATTTACCGTCACCTCAAATGCAGTAACCTTTATATAGCTCTTGCTGATTGAACATCTATCATTTTTTTTCTTACTTCTTTTACCCATTATACAAGTAGTGGTGTGGGCTGCATCAAAGTGAACTCGTTTCCTGAGAGCTGATCAAACTCCTAATGACACACAGAACACAATGCTTTCCTAACGTGTCTTTCCTATACACCTACATTTTTTATTCCTTTCAATCCTCTGATGCCCTTCTCTTGTCTCTTTCTGCCCAGTTCCCTGTTTACAACATCTGCAGCATCTTTTATCTCTTTGCCACCTCTTTTTCAGCTTCTCTCTTCCTGTAGAAATCTCACTGGCATGGCTTCTTTGTCTTTTTGAGGAACAGATATGTTTTGTGGTTTTTTTAAAGTCAGCTGCATATCCATTTTTTAACACATTTTTCTTGACAATTTACAGCATCTCTTCCTCTGGGCTGTGTGTGGTGCCAGTACAACTGAACTATCTTCTCTGATATGCTCCTTTTTTTTTTAATATTTATATAATTTGTGTTTTCATATCACCATTTCTCACTTGTCTTTATTCCACTGACAATTTCACTTAATAAATCAAACAATGTGTGGACAAATCAGCCATATATTTCCACCCTGACATAAGTCTGGATTGCCAACCATCTGGCTTAGCTTATAGGGAAAGAATTTTTTTCTATTTTTTAATTCAGCTTGTATGCCTGACGGAGCCAGCTGCTGGTCCAATCCAATTTCATCTCGATTGCAAAACCTTGTTTTGCAAAAGATGAAAAACATATCCTGTAAATCTTCAGTAACTGCGTAGCAGGTTTGAAGGATTTGAAGGATCTTTCTTATCTTTTGGAAGCGTTCAGCAGCCGGCAGTTCTTGCGGGCCACTACATTGCAACAAACGCTCTTCTGTGCTCAATATCAGCCATTAATTTCTTGCATGTGAGCTAAACAGCAAGCCGTTGACTTCAATGTACAAAAAGTTTTCCATATCTTATATATATCTTTGTCTAAGTTTGAGTAGCTGGAGTACTAAATCTATACAAAATTGTGGGACACAGTTTCAATCAATAATCACACAGTGGAAAATCAAGCTCATTAATCATGTCACAAAATCACAGACAATCAGCACTTTGTAATTAGTGCTGTTCTGTATTGGTGGGTCAGTGCATTCAGTAAGGAGTTCCTGGCACTGCGCGTTGAGTAAATTGTGCATATTTATTTATACAGCATATACCTGTATATGCTAATATTCAGCTTTGTTTTAGATCTCTCTCTGTGGCCAGGGTCAAAGTCAGGTTAATCTGTAGCAAATGAGCCTCCAACATCAGGCTGCTTTTAGGTCTGCATCCTCAATCTTTTGCTCCTTTTCAACACTAATGGTTATCAACCACTGGTTTCTGTTTACCAAATCCAAAGGAATTTAGCTGGTTTGTACCTCTGGTTAAGAAAGAGTTTCAGCAAGGAAAAATGAAATTTTCTGTTTGTATATTCTGTTTCACTCCCTTCTATGAAATCAAAGTTGAGGGAAGAATAACCTCTCTCTAACCTTAGCCATAGTCTAAGACGAGATATACAAGTTGTGATGACCTGCAGAAATACAAGTTGTGGCTGCCTCTGTGCTTTCATTTAGGACCTTTAAATTATTATGGCTGATTCTGCTGTTTTAAAAGAGGCTAGGAAGATTTTCATCCACTTACAATTTTAACCATTAAATCCTGACTGGGGATATACATATTTGAAATTATTTCTTGGTTTAAAAGATACTGTAAAAGTTTCATTCTATAGTTTCTGTAGACTCTTATTGGCTTTATTTTTTATAAAAACTATTTGGACAGTTGACACTTTTCAGAATAGTTTGCACTTAGCTGTCACAATCTCTTTTAAAAGAAAAAAAAAAAGAAAGAAAATGCTTCTCTGTGAAATTCCCATTTGCCGTGTGCTCTACTCTGTGTAAGCCAAGATGACTCTATCAGTCTCCTCTCTTCCTGCAAGGCCAGCAAGGATCTCTGTCTCCTGCTGACTTAAGTACAATAAAAAAGTTTTTATACAGTTTTACATAGTCTGCTCGGCAATCACGCAGTTACTCTATTGCCTTCCACTACATGAGAATATGTTGGTTTTGATAAGCTCTTGGTGCCTGCTGCCAAACCGAATGCAGCGTGCTTTATTATCAATTCCAACCAAGTACACATTTCATCTTTCCAGTTCACTCACCAGCACCTTTTCTTTCAGTTTTGGTTCAGCAGCACCGCAGTTCCCCAGTCTGCCTTGCCACTTTGCATTCAGTTGTGTTTTCTGGCTAATAACTGTCACACCACATCCCAAAGCCTGCCATGAGAAATCAGCCTCCTCCTCCCCTCGCCCCCACCCCAGTCCTCCACATCTCAGGTCACTGATTTCTTATCGAAAAGGAAACCTCTCTGCAAAGGCTCCGGGTTTGGTCTGCTGTCTGTCTGAATGTTATTTTCATTCGCTTGCTGTGTTCTACTGGGGATGAGGAATGATTCCTACTTTCCATACCCAAAGATGACTTGTCTGAGGAAAACAAACAGGAGCAGTAATAAATACAGCAGAGTAGTCGAGTCTTTATTCAAATGTAGACTCAGATTTCCCGGGAAGTCTTTGCTAGCACAATAAAAGGACAGGCCCCTTTTCTTACAATTTACCTTCTAAACCCAGCACAGGAGACACAGAGAGGGAAAAAAAGAGACAGTGTAGACCATGAGAAAACAATAAATAATGAAAATATCTGTATTGGTATCCCTACATCACAAAAGCTATCATAGGTTGGTGGGTCACTTTGTGATGAGCTGCATAACCATAGAATTTGGGGCAGGGAAGGGGAGGAGACGGAGTTGCCAGAAAGATAAGAAGACTTTGTACCTCTCTTTGGGTGAGGTTCAAGTCTGCTAAACATAAACATCTTAAACTGATCTAAGTTCTTTAGGTGAGCGTCTCTTTACAGCTAATATACTCAGTGGGTGCATCTGCCTAATTATTAAGTTTTTAGTTTATAACAGGTGCTTTGGTTCTCTCTGTAGTCAGCCACACTGTCAACTTCCTCAATTTTTAGAGGGCTAAAGTGAAGTGAGGAAATCTTACCTGTTTTACAGAATCAGCCTGGCAAATTCTTCTGGAACCCTCAGTGAGAGAATCAGCCTGGCAAATTCTTCTGGAACCCTCAGTGAGAGAGCTGGAGTAATGCTTTCTGAGTAGTACAGCATGCTGGCATTAATTTTGACTTTTTTTTTTTTACTTTTTCCCTGTCTGTTTTTGAAAGTCCTAAGGAACGAAGAAATGCTTAGAACTAAGACTAAAAGTTGCTCCCTGACTCCTGAAATGTAACCAAGAACAACTGCTTCCCACCTCCTTCCCCAGGTGGCACAGGAGGACTATCTAGAGTTTTCATGATCTAATCTGAAACCAACAGAAACCAGCTTGTCACTGCTAAAGCTAATGGAAATGCTGCTTTGCAGCTATATATAAAGATCTGGGCCTCCAGTCATGAGCATTTGTAGTAGGTTTATTGGCCAGTAAAGGGAGCCTGAGGTTTTGTTCCTTCCTGCATCCATAAGCCCTTTGCATTTTTCAAAGTTATTGGGGCATTAGGTTTAATTGAACGTGCAACTTAATTACTGGGAGCCTCTCAGCCCAGAACACGTGCTGTGTGCTCGCAGTTTGATGCATTTGCAACCGTACAAGTTTGCAGGGATGCTACTTATCAGGGATGAGTGCTCCTCGCTGCTGAGAGAGGCAATTTTCACACCTCCTTCCATCCTCGTCCCAGTAAATCTGCTCTTAGGACCTCTGAGTGATGACTCTCTGGGTGGGATGCTCTTATTTTTCTACTGATACTCACATTTCTCATGCGGAACATATATCCAATGTATACCGGGTCACCTCAGCCAAGTTATTTACCAAATAGGACATAAGAGTACTTGCAGCTGAGCTTGGTTTTGGCACAGACAAAACAAAGTCCCTTTGAAAAATCTTTTGTCATATCATGAGGATACTTGCCTATGGAAGAGAAAAGTGCTATTGAACCTAAAAAGCCCTTCCTGGACTTGCTGAATTGGAGCTGTGCAGGGATAATTCTTTACCCCAAAAATCTTATGAGAAAAGTGTCCATATTATTATTCTCTTCTTCAAGAACAGAGGAAAAATGTGGAAAAAGCAAGGGAATATATGATTTGACACGCATAAAATACACTCGTAGCTTGCACAGTTATGCAGAGCATTCATGAAGTCATATGATACAATTGCAAATGCATTTCTTAAGGCATGTTTCCTACTGTGTCTTCAAACCATATTCTGTTCTTTCACTAGGATGACACACATCAGTGGAGCAGTGGAGGCTCAGCACTAATGCAGGGAACCACAGCTCTCTAACAAATGCAGAAGACATTTAACAGATACTGCTAGAGCCGAGTTTAACATTTTCAAATATATTTTTCCTCTCGCATTTTCTGCTTCCCCCTCTCTCTTCCACTCATTCTGCACTGCCATTCTTCTTTCCAATCACGAGAAAATATGAGATCCGAGCCAGGAAAACACAGTGTCTGCATTAATTTATTCTCCTCTCTACATGGGAATTAAGCCAAACTGAAGGATTTCCAAAAGCCTCTCTCCCTCCCTTTCTTTTTTTTTTTTCCTTGTTTCTTCCAGACAGTGAGTTTACAGAAACAGCTCAAAAAGCAATGGCTGAAAGGTTCCTGGAGCTGAACCTATTACTGCCAACTGATCGTATTCACCTGAACAGAAGCTATAACACTGATATATGGTGTCAGCAATAAATATGTTAAGAACAAAAAAGTGTTGAAGAAAAAGGTTGAACACGGCTTGAAAATTTTTTGCCATCTGTCCACTGTGATAAGGTCATGTCCCTTAGAGCCGGCTGGCTCCACGTTACAATGGCTGTGATTAACATTAAATGAACAATTGGAGACTGCAGTTGCTGCATACTTGTGATTGTGGGGATTTAAAACTGTTCAAGCAAATCCTATGTTCAACTGAAATATATTTACATTATGGGTCAGTGCAGTTAAAAATATGCCTAAACTTCATCCTAATTAGACAATTAATTTTCAAGTCCTAAATATTGCAACAGACATGCAATTAAAAAAATAGTCTCCTCAGAATTGCATTTTTTAATTCCATCATTTCTGAAAACATTCCTGCCATGGTGGATATTTTACCAAGCTTTTCCTTATCACAATCATCAAGAAACATTCAAATACCATCCTTTGGAATTAAAATAACGAAAACATTTTTGAACCTTCAAGAAGTCCTGACTTGAATTTGAAGCAAATGAAAGAACCACTTCTACAGTCATTTCAGTGTGATTTTCCATTCAAATTTTTTAAAAAAAGAAATTTCTAAACTCCTTGGCAGGGGTTAAATATTTATTCATTAGAGAAGTCTAAGCTGAAATCTCTAAGTCACCAGAAGAACAGCAGATGCATGCACTTATCTTTTCAAGAAGGCAATATTCAGCAACACTAAGCATCTGGCCTTTTATTTTCCAACTCTTGTACGTACATTTATTCAGCTGTATGAGGATTGTGTGTGGGATTTGGTGCTCATGCTTGCACCTGGAATTTGCCCTCTACAGGTCTCTGTATGTTATATATGTATTTTAAAGCCAACGGCATGCAGGCTTTCATCTTGTTTGTCAAGCTAGGTCCATTCTTAAGAAATTCTTTTCTTGCGGGCAATTACTGGCTTGTCCAATAAAGACTAAAATTACAAAAGTTTGTGCCCTTGCCCATGATCATAATAGAAATAATCTGGGGAGCTTTAGGAAAACACAACTTTATCCTTCTCCACAACCAAATGTACCATAAAGGGAGATTTATCTGGATGCTAATGATGTCTATTATGTGCTTTAGGAAAGGGACCAGAGAAAGCAAGCTGCTCATTCAGTGAGACATTATCACTACTGGCACTCTGACACCTTCGATAAAAACAGCAGCAGCATCACTATAAAATCTTTAAAATCGCCAAGTTTATATCAGCAGTTAGCAGGAGAAAGCCGTGGACATTCATCTTGCAAGACCTTGCTGGCACTTCTGATTTCCTCTGAAAGGTTTTAATTGAGGTCATCAGGTGCCATGAAATTTAGCATAAATACAGTTTAGGAGTATTCAGCTCTGTTTAAGAATTACACAGTTAGCAGAATTGACTGGGGCCCTTTTGACCCTGCCAGACCTTTGGTTCATTCAGGGGCTTAGCAAAGTTAGACACAATAACGTCGCTCTGTAATTGATGGCAAACTCTGCTTCATCCTAAATCAGCTCATCAATTAAATGTGACTCCTACAATCTTGAGGAAGGACTGCCTGGTATGTAAGACTTGGGTTTGGGAGTCTGACAATTCTCTCTTCTCTGCCACTACCTCTGCAGCTTTGGATAAACTGCCGAACCTCTTACTGTCCCAATTTCCTCAGGTGTTAAACAGGAATAACCACGCTTCACTTGTCCATTTACCTCATACATTGTTTTTGAGTGAATATCACTTACTGCATTCATTTTCAGTATTTAGAGCAGGTGGGTAGTGATGGCACGTAGGAGACATGGTGGGGACGGGACAGGGACAAGCACTGTTCCTAAGGACTATGACTCCTGGGCTGTGAAAAATAGAGCAATGTTCGTTGCTTGAGGGACTTCCAAGTGAATAAAGCACTCAAGAGTACAGCCTTGGATGATTTTTGTTCCTAGGTGTTAGGTGAAGTGTTAGGTCTCTGACCACGACTGTTGGAGCAACACACTTGAACATCCGGATCTTCAGCAGTGAACTCTCATTTCAGCAGAGCTCAAAACCTCTTGTAACTTCTATGTGTTTCAAGTCAATTTTTGGAGCCTGAAACCTGGTTGACTTGTGACTTTGATGTAGACGACAGCATAGGATAAAAAGCCAATTCTTAGAGGGAGTTTTGTTTCTTTATCCTAAAATTGAGGTCATCTTCACTGATGTGAAAATGTTAATAAAGTATTCCCAAAATCATAAACTCCTCCAAAACATCTTGGTAAACTGTATTATTCTAGCAGTCTAGCAGCAAATCCTTGATATACTGAGTCATAAAATCCATTATCCCTGTGTATTGGGTTTGTGTGGCAAGTTTTTCATAGTGGGGGGCCTACAGGGGTAGCTTCTGTGAGAAGCTGCTAGAAGCTTCCCTTATGTCCAACAAAGCCAATGCCAGCCGGCTCCAAGTTAGACCCATGGCTGGCCAAGGTCGAGCCCATCAGCGACGGAGGTAGTGCCTCTGGGAGAACAGAGTTAAGAAGGGAAAAATGTTGCTGGGGCACAGAAATGGCAGCTGGAGAGAGGAGTGAGAATATGAGAAAGCAACAACCCTGGAGACCCCCAGGTCAGTGCAGAAGGAGGGGAGGAGGTGCTCCAGGCGCCGGAGCAGAGATTCCCCTGCAGCCCGTGATGAAGACCATGGTGAGGCAGGCTGTCCCCCTGCAGCCCAGGGAGGTCCACAGGGGAGCAGATCTCCACCTGCAGCTTGGGGAGGACCCCACGCCGGAGCAGGGGGATGCCCGAAGGAAGCTGGGACCCTGTGGAAGCCCACGCTGGAGCAGGCTCCTGGCAGGACCTGCGGCTCCGGGGAGAGAGGAGCCCATGCTGGAGCAGGGGGATGGATGCCCCCCAAGATGGCCGCCGCTCCCTGGGAGAGCCCGCGCTGGAGCAGGCCGTGACTGGAGGCCTGCGGCCTGCGGGAAGGCCCCACGCCAGGGAAGCTCATGGAGGACTGTCTCCCGCGGGAGGGACCCCCCCGGTGGAGCAGGGGCCGAGTGAGGAGTCCTCCCCCTGAGGAGGAAGGAGCGGCAGAGACAAGGGGGGAGGAACCCACCCCAACCCCCATTCCCCGTCCCCCTGCGCCGCCGGGGGGAGGAGGGAGAGAGAACCGGGAGTGGGGCTGAGCCGGGAAGGAGGGAGGGGTGGGGGGAACATGCTTTAAGATTTAGTTTTATTTCTCATTACTCTACTCTGGGTTGATTGGCAATAAATTAAGTTAATTTTCCTTCAGTCGAGTCTGTTTTGCCCATGACAGTAATTGGTTGAGTGATCTCTCCCTGTTCTTATCTCGCCCCAGAAGCCCTTTGTTATATCTTCATTCCCCTGTCCAGTTGAAGAGGGCAGTGATAGAGCAGCTTGGTGGTCAACCCACCACAGCCTGCAAATGATTTTGGGAGGGATTCCTGTAATTCCCTGGGCTGGGAAGGGAAGAGGAGGAGTTGTCTCTGCAGCTAAGAAATTCTCAATTACAATAAAATATCTTATGGATCAAAAAAATCCAGCCTTTATTCCTATATCGGACATTGCTAAGGACTAATCTATAACCAGGACTTTGGAGCATGAATTGAGAAACAAGTGTTTCAACTCTGTTTTTAATATAATATTTGGGCATCTCCCTGACTTTCCAAAATGACTATCTATGGGGGGAAACTGAAAAATGTAACCCAGCCTTGCGAATTTTGAAAGTGTGGTGATTCAGCTCAGTTCATAACAATTACAGCAGATCATTAACTTCTCTAAACCTGGGGTCTGAAAACAGCAAAGTATGAAGCTGCATTTTCTGCATCACAGCTAAGTACAAACATCACAGAAATCATCATGGTTTTCACACCATGCTGGCAATTTCAGAAGTCACTGAATGGAGAGGGGTGTTGACGTATTACAGCCATGTGGTTTATTTTATTTAAAAAATAGAATTTTCTTAGAAATTCATTCCAGGTTAGTATCAAGTTGTATATATTTTGCTACTTCTCCTCTCTCTCACTGTAAACAAAATCCCAAATCATGTGTTCAACACATTGCAGAGCTGCTGCTTTACTGAGCAAAGACAGTCCATTCACAGCAGACACTGATAGTATATGATACATACGTATCCCTAGATTCTAACCTACAACTAAGACTATCCACTGGTTTTTCACTTCTGAGCCCAACTCTTTTGCATAAAAAGGAGACTCGTTTAATCCATGAGAAATAATTTCGGCAAAAATTAGGAAGATCTGGGGGAATTTGTTGCTTGTTATGCAAAAATATCCAGGGTCAGATGGTTTTTCCTTGGCCCTCCTTGGCCCATCAGTAACCCTGCATGACGGTCTGGAAATCAGGAGCTACCCAGCAAGGTACGCAGGGCTCCGAAGCTTGCAGCTCTCCAGAAAGCGTAATTCTTCATTAGTCCTGTAATTAGTCCAGCCTCAGACAGTTTTTAACGTCTTGACAGGGATTATTACCACAATTTTCATTTTCTAAACAGAGTTGTGGAATTTCATGAGGAATCCATCACCTGTTGTGCTCCAATAAGCCTATTGTAAGGAAATGTAATTTAACTTTTTGCATGCTTTCTAAATTTCCAAAGAACAAGGGTTCAGAGTATCTGACTTTATTTTATGATTTTATTTTATGAAGACTCATAGTCCAATCTCTCAAACCCACCATGCAACAGAATAAAAAAGTCTTCCAAAAGATGAAAACCAGTGTGAATTCCAGATAAAAGATTTCTGGCCAGCCAGCACGGAAACCTCTCAGTTCAGCAAGAAGCAAAGGAGCTGTTAAACTGTGTGACCGTACAGATCAAGCTTTGGAAAGTTGCAGAGTTTTGAATGCTCCCACTTAACCAAGCCAAAACGGTGGCTGTCACGCTGTCTGCTCCCTAGCACGGTAATGGCTTGACCTGAGGAGCTCTGGATGTGATAATAGTGAGAAACCCTGAGGGGGACCTGTTGGCAGCATTAGGTGCAGTCTTAAAAGAAGGTGCAAATACAAACCTCTGCTTTGGAGTTCCCTCTCTAAGGCATCGGTCTTTCTTTTTTCTCTGGGGTTTAGTGATTTACGGAGAGCCTGGTCAGCACCCTGCGTGATGCAGCAAGGAGGGGAGACGGAGCCAAGACCTTGCCTTTCTTCTTCATACCCTTTAGAGGAGTATGAGAAAGCTATGACATGTCTTCTCCTTCTTTCATGGGCAGATAATCAGTCTTTAGAGAATGATTCACCCAGGTGGATACCATCGCACACACAGGGCGGTTACAGAAATTCGCTCTCTTGTCATTATGTTTTTCTGAGGATACTGCCCTGACACAGTTCTCATTCACATGCAGACCACCCCGAGTGCAGAGGTATTATTTTTTCAATTTTAAATCTACTTTGTATTTTAGCTTTCCCCTATTGAACTTCTTTGGGCCATTGTAATAGATATTTTGAGAATGGCTTTATTTCCAGCTGTATGTATATAGTTTTCATTTGAGAACAAAAAAAGAGTTTTGTTCAAAATCTGGCTCTTAATTTTTTTCACACTGAAGTTTTGAAAAATTTTCTTTGCCTTTTCTGTCTCCTTCCTGTGAAAGAAGTGAAAATATTCTTTATCCTGCAAAAAGACATGCAGAAAAGACCTGACTTCTACCAGTAGCTTAGGAGGACATCTGAAACAAGATTCTTGTGAGTTAACAGCTTGATTTTAAAGGTCCAGTCTCAAATTAATAATTAGAAAATGACAAACTTCTTTCATTACATTTTTTTAAATTTAAAAATAACTTTTGAAAAAAAAGTATAATTTATCTCACAATAGTTCATCTTTTAATATTTCCAAGTTGATTTACCCATCCTGCCTCCTTATTGACAAAGAAGAATTTACTCCCAGAAAATGGGGCTGAAAACATCTTCAAAATCTGCTTCTATCCACAAAATTATCAAAGCTTTGGTAAAAGAAGAATAAAAATACACATGCACTCACCAACATCACTGAAAACGTATGTATGTATGTATGTAAGTATGCATGTATATCCTAGATGGCTTTAAAAAAGGAGATCTCTGGCAGGGTTTGGCTCACCTTCTTTCCAGTGCTGTCAGATATACTGAACTAATTTAAACCTGTCTTCCATGCAGCCCTAAACAAAGCTTTTTCAGCTTATAGAAAATACCCTCCCTGAAATCAGTAGACTTTGAATTTGGGGCCTTGAAATATGCAGCAGTAGGCATGGCACTGGTGTGGGTACTTCTGCTGTATGCCAGGTCTGAAAGGAGGAAAAAGTCCATCACTACAAGAGCTGTAAATGAAGTTTACTTTGCAAGGTCCAAACACTCAGAGACGACTGCAGCATTCCTCTGGAACAAATAACAAATTTATATAAAATTGCCATCTATCTGCAAGATGCCAATAAATGGAACAGGAACATACCATTGCACTTCGCAGTAAAAATAAATACAATTCAATATGCAATATATCAGAAGAGATAATTACACATACCCCCAAGGCAAGCAGAATTTTGCAAAAAGACTATTTGACACTATTCATAGCATTGCACGGTGGGCTCTGTGAAATAACCATAAATCCTCTGTTTTCCTGGCAGATGGAAATAAAGCCAAAGTGATGCATCTGTTAGCCTCAAAATACGTCCACTGATATTCAGCAAAAATGTGAGATAACGACCCCAAATTCTATATTCACCAGGGAAAGTCAGCACGCTCTGTGCTTAGTTTTCAATGCTTAGTTATGTAGGCTTCCTTGTGCTATCTGCAGCCATTGTTAGTCTGACATGATGAATTGCCTCCTCAGGTCTCAGCAAGGATAATTATTCTCTGAGCAACTCACACAACCACCCTCATCGCACACACAGAGAATGCAAAAGTCAGGAGAGCTTGGCAAAAAAAAAAAAAAGAAAAAAAAAGAGAGAGTGAAAGGAAAAAAAAAGAAAAGAAAAAAACCCCAAGAACTTCAGACTGTTTAGGCTCAACAGGTGACCGAAGTCAAACCGAGCAGATAAACGCCTCCGCAGAGCGTGCAAAGCCCCAGATGTAGGTGTTGGATGGTCGTCCTCTTCCCAAGGAGGTGAGGACACATCCCCCCTGGTAGGACACATATAGATTTCCCATCCGCCAAACCCGCCCCATGCGCGGGGAAATCAGACTTTTGCATCTCGGCAGGGTGCACGGTGGTTGCGATAAAAAGGATAAATCGCACTTGCTGGGCCTCTTGATTTCAAGTGAAATGGCTTCCCTTCCTCAGCCGTGCCGGCTAACGGGCAGCGCTGGTGTTCACAGCGTGGAGGTGACAAGCTCAGAGACAGCCTAAGAGAAGGAGCGAAAAGGAGAAAAGCCAGCACGGGCAGGGAGAGATAACACCACTGTTACTGATTTTTTTGTGTGAAAACTGTTCAGATACTGTGATAGAATGGTAATGTAAAACCTACACACAGATAGACAGGCAGATATGTTAGAGCAGATTGAATTTTCACTTTTATTTTCCTTAAATGTATCAGTGGGCTTTAAGGGCTCAAAAATACCTAAAAACTCTCCAGTTAAGCAGCTTCTGGATTTCTGAGGCCTGGTATGTGCCAAATATCCCTGTTCACCTCACTCCCTCCTTAATACCTGTCCAACAGTTCACCAAGGACCTCTGACAGTGGAATTGGCCCCATTTACAAAATACCATTTTATCACTGATAAGAACCTCAGCCTAAGAACGTATATAAACATGATATGGGCAAGAAAAAGTGTAGAAGTAATGATAGATTTTATCTCCATCATCGGGCCAAAGATACATAGAAAGGCTAAGTGATTTTCTCAGCCTGTAGAAGAGTTGAGACCCAAACACATCAACATCTTCCCTCTGAACCACCGGGGCTCATGCCACGCGTTAACTGAAAGGGATGAGGATATGCACTGAGATGGATGGACACGCTAGAGATCTGGAAGGCACAGGGCTTGGCTTGTGAAAGGATTAAGTTGATTACTTTTGTTACTTTGCCATAACTGAGGGAGGGTTGGTTCTACGGAGCCTTTGAGAGTTTGCAGCCAAGAAGGTTATAAACCTGCTCCTTCCTGGAGGGTAAGTGGAAAAATGGGATTCAGTCAATAAGAAGTTATCAGCTGAAATTTTGCTTGGCAGACTAAATGATCTGCAGATGTATTTCTTTAGAAACCTACATGAATCTCTGATTTTCAAAATGTTTTAAGCAAAAAGAAAACAAACACCCTAAGCCTGTCCCTTCTCACACCTCCACTCACCACCTCCTCACAGTCATTTTTGTAGGGGCCCTTTGTATTTTCCTTCGTTTGCTTCAATTTTTGATGAGACTGTGTTCTCAGTGCTCATATAGCAGTGCATCATAATTGCTTGGAATAAATATAATGCAAACTGCTGCTGTGCTTTTTTTCTGCATGCAATATGAAACGGAAACATATGCAACACGTCTAAAATGGCTAATTCTTTGTAAGGAGCTGCAAAAGATAATGACGCAAAAGAAATAGTGGGTCATTGCTCCAGCCTACACATTTATGCTACCAAAAAATTCATAGCAACAATTTTAGCAGAAACAGGTCTCCAATAACTGTCTTTTAAAGTGCATAAGTATGCCAGGATTAAATACTTATACTTTACGGACACAGGTAGGTTATAAAGTACATAGAGCAGAGTAAGCACCATAGAAGATTCACAAAATATTCAAGGAGATATTAGTACTTTACATACTTATGTTCTTCAGACCTTTTTTTTTTTGCCACTGAAACATATTCTCTGTTTTCTTTCAGTTCTCAGAGACTTCCAGTCTTTGTGTTGTCTACAGGAGATCTGGTTATTCAGAAGTCTATTTGTCTAACACTTGATTTGATCTGCTCTCCTTATTTTACTCCCATCACCTCTCTCGCTCTCCTTTTGCATCCACTACAGAAAATATTTTTGTCATAGGCCACAAGGAAAATGTGATGATAAGCATTCGATTACTGACATCTCTCTAGCAATAATGCATTTAGCGTGAAGTATTTATTACAAGGAAATGAAAGATCCAGCCTTTTTGAGGAACGGTAGCCAGCTTTCAAGATTAACTGACAAGAAAATATATTGTACACTACTAATGGGAGATGTGTCCCATACTGCTGCTATTGAAGCTGCCACGCAAAATAATGAAATATTCTACAAAACATGTCTACAAGGTAATTTATACAGAACCAACACTTGTCATACTGTTGGTAGTGAGTGACCTATGCTGTTTGGTTGTGCTCCACAGCCTCATTAGTTATAGTGGTTATGGGGAGCTCTATGGACGGGTGTCCTGGGACTCTGTGATGGAGAGGAAAAGGATCATAAAGCCAGACCCGTGCTGACTGCTGTCTAAGGCTATTACAGGGCACATTTTTAAAGTTCCAGTAAAAGTTCCTATAGAGAATTGCCATAGTTAACACACAAGCCTGCTTTCAAACACTGCCCCCAGCCAGGACGCGAAGGGAAACGACCCGTGTCTCATCTCAGAAGCCCATCAGCTGCCTGCCTGCCGCATTAGGGAAGGACAAAACCAGAGCTACACACGCTCGTGGGATTTGATAATTTGATGCCGTATCGCTCCCCTTCCCCCTCCAGCTGGGAACTGAATGGGTACAGCCATGTCCCTCTTTAAATTATATCCTTATTTCAATGTAAACACTAGCCTAAAAAAGGCTCGCTCCAGCAGCGTATCTGAGATAAAGGACCCTGCCCCTTCTGCATAAGTATTTTCCCACTCTTTTCTTTTCCCTCTCTCTTACATTAAATAGTAAAGGGAGGAGGATAAGATAAGCTGAAGGTGGTGATGGGGACCCTATCTGTATGACAGGCACTACGTCACTTCACAAGGGACAATGTATAGCACCAGCTACTACCAACAAGAAAGAGCTGGGGAAGTTTTTCCCCTCTTTGGAAGGTCAACATCTGAGCACTAAAAAGGAGATTTCTAAACCTAATTCTAATTTTTCAAGCTCCTGCCATTTATTTATCTCTCCAGACCTTGTGCTCATCATCTGAAAAAACATGCTAGTTACATACCTGCGTACAGTGGCTTGAGATAGAGGACATGGAAATACAGAAATTCTAGCTTTGATGATGTTGAAATAAAATCAATTCCAAATCACCTTTGAGTTATCATTAGAGAAGCACAGGATTAAATTTAGAGATTATGGAAGCATCCCCGAGAATGTGCTTGACTGAACAATTGCCATGAATGAAACCCTCCCTTTCGTCTCTTTGCACTTTGGCAAACAACTTGAAAAAGAAAAATGCAATACTGATCAAAGTACATGTGTAACTAATTACCTGATTTTCCATCCTTCCTCCCCTCTGTGCAGGCATTAATGATGAACATGAAATACAGGAGTGAGAGAAGATCAAAAGAACATTACCTGAACGTGCACGAATCTTTTATAGCCCCCCTTTCCTCCCAAGACTCACTTCTCTTCTCTTTTCTGCTTTTAGATGCTGTTTCACATCTGTTATTCTTTTTTGTCTGCTTTTGGTTTGACAGGACTGCATTGCACATACTGGGGACGTGACCAATGATTATTTCAGTGTGTCACATTCACTTGATTTTAACTATCCAAGCTTGCAAAATTTGACCACTGAGTCTAAATTTGATTCAAAATGAGGACTAAGTTTTCTATTAGATTGCAAATCAAGACTTATATCTCAGCTTGAATCTGGCAGCCTAGTGAGCTTAGGAGATATTGGAATGACTTTCTGATCCTGTGTGGGTTTTTCGCTTCCCTTCATGCAAGCAGAAGAACTCTCATGAGAATATCCATCTTTATGACAACGCCTCTATCTTTTCCTGGAACGCTATGAAAGAATGGCTTTTCTTGTGGGATTTCAGCTGCTGTCAAACTGTAATCAACGACAATCCACTTCCCCACCAAAACCCAACATAAAACATACAATAGGAAAAAGAATTTAGTACACATTCCTTAACTTCATGATGGAAATCACGTAAAAGCTAGCATGCTGACCAACATAAGAATGTGCTCACTGAGTTTGGGGATTTTTTTGTTGGTATTTTTCCTCCCTCTGTGCCCTCCAGACAGATCAGACTGCCTTTCAGGCAGTATATTATACGCAGGTCACAAGCTAAGGACCATTCACCTAAGCATTTAAAACACTCGGTCAATCTCCAAGAGCCTGGAAGTCCTCTCTTCTATGCCTTCTGAACCCAAGTTACCTACCCATTTTTTCAGGCCACATAGCATCTTCTCCACAATCTTCCTAATGCTGTTACTGTTTTGTGGATTTACCTTTTCCAAACACAAATTTGTGCTTTGGTGTTTCTGCACAGTCCCTCTTTGTTTCTGTTAATCTTAGCACTATTGCTCTAATACCACTGAGCTTCCTTGTAACAGAAGACCCTGGTTGAGTTGCCTCTGTTAAGTAAGAATAACTGTCAATGAAATTACATCCTAAAGGCCTCTTTCATTAGTTTCTTTTGAACTTCTGAATGCTTTCCCAGGGATTTGATTGCTTTTAGACTGGCACTTCCTAACAAGGCTTTTGATATAAACTTTCATGCCACTGTTACTATGACAATAGTGTAATGCTGCAGCAGCATTAATTGGAATTTTGATTATTTCTTTGGCTCAGAAGACTCTATGTTTTAATAAGTGGTTCAACTCTGCTTCAGATCAATGCTGCAAGGCAAAGCTGAAATCTTTATTTCCAGTAAATTTTGAATTAACAGAGCTGCTGAAGAGGAAGAAATGGAAGATGGAAGTGCCATCATAACATCAACACATCCAGTATTCCTCACTATTGTTTATATGATTCATGACAATTAGTCCTTGTATAGAAAAGATGCACATTTTCTTCTGTGCTAGGAAATTCTTACATAGCTTTCCATATTCTTCTACCTAAATTAACTTTGGTTCAGATGGTAAAAATGGTGAAAAAGCATAAATGTAAATTCCTTATAAGTTCATGTTCAATCCGGAGTGGACTGGAGGAATTTGCAAAGGCACCAGTTACCATCTCTGCCAGCTATTAACATTCTCATTCCTCAGAATTTGAAGGTACAGCATACAACAGGGCAAGTCATAAAAGTTTGATGAGAAATATTTAACTTTTCCCATTCTAGCTTTGTATCAAATCCCCAATTAGATATTGCCAAGAGACAGAAATGAACAGTATCACAAAATTAATTAATCTCATTCAATGTTTTTTTCACCAAAATTAATCTCCAGTGCTAGTTCTCAATAATTCTTCATATGACTTTATCTCTGTGTGTGTATATCTGTCTATCTATCTCTCTATATATCTATCTACTGAAACCAGCCTGGACATCTTTTAAGCCAAATTCAATATCTTTTTAGGTCGTTGCATAGCACTTTTCAATTCCTTCTATTTTTTTTTATTTATATTTCCAGATTCCAGCCAATATCTTATTAGAAAGTTCAGTCTAATTCCTGGAGATGGAATGCAGCAGGACCAGAAAGAAGTGATTTCCCCTCAAAGGTTTCCAGCTAAATTGTGCAGGCTCAATTTTTTTTTTTCTTTTTTTTTTAGGTAACAGTTAGAGAATCTCCCAGCAAAATTCTTAAAATTTGGAGATTTTTCTTCCCTGATGAAGATAACATGTTGTCAGGAGAAAACCACACGTATTTGTGTCATGGTCTAGCCATATAATGTACAAATCTTCATAGACATAGAAGTTGATGTGTTATATAGCCTGTTTATCCAAATCATTGAATCAATGTATTTGCACCATTCCAATAAAATGGTGGTCTTTGGAAGCTTCTTTTCAGAGACATAAAACAATCATCTAAATTCTTCACCTACAAAAGCTATAGTCACTCTTCTGTTCAGTCTTTTTTTACCCACAATTAAAAAGCTCTTAGCAGTCTAGTCCCCAGAACTTACTGGTATCAATGTAACCGATAAACCAAACCACAATAGACAGATATAATGTTATAAAATCTTCTACCTTCTAAGCACAATCCAAACAAATGGGATTTTTTTTTCTTTTTGTATTGCAAAACCCTTTCCCATATTATTGCAGACATGTAGGATGCATATCTTCAAGAAATCGATGGGAACTGTCTTGAGCAGTTTGATCAATGACTACCCCCACCCATTTCAGCCTGGACATTCGTCTCCTGTTGTTCTGCAGACAGTTTACAGATTAATAATGAAGCATAAAACCAAGTTAGTGGTAACATATGAGCAGGGGAGATGCAAAGCTGAACATCTCACATTAAGGGCACTCTACACCAGCAATCCATCAGACTGCTTTACACTGCAACATTTGTATAGTTTCTTGTGCCTCCCCACAAACGCCCTCAAATAAAGAAATACAGCTGCTTCTTAGGAATCCCTTTATTTTACTTATGAAAATGGAACCACTGGCCTTTTAAAGTGCAAGTGCAATTGGCTTGATTCTCCCATCAGTCATGCAAAGTAAATCAGAAGTCACGATATTGAATCAAGAATCTGTGATGATTTACATAGGTGATTAAAAGCAATTATTCTGTGTCAAATCCAAGAGAATTTTTATTTCTTTTTTAATTTTGAGGCTTTTTCCAAGATACAGGAACAACAATACTGCTGGGAAGAAAGTAGATTATTCAGGATGGTGAGGTAAATAGTCTGCTGGGGTCACCTGTATCAGTTACATGAGTTTGATATGACCTCAGCTGGAACAATACATTTAAAATTTATCCTGTGAAGGCTCAGGCCATTTTAGCTAGATGGACACCTATTTCACTTTAGTCACTGATTGTGAATAATTTCAATGTCCTTTCTTCCTCAGTCCCATCCTTAAATAAATGTCTCGAAACTATAAGAGTAGACCTATTTTTCTTCTGCTTAAAGACAGAGAGAAGCTATCAATCTGTGACTCCTTAACTCCGATGTTATTTCTTGTGTTCACACATCAGCTGTTCATTTTGGCTATCAACTTTACAAGTTTTTCAAGCAAGGCCACGTGCGTCAAGCCTTTCTCTAAGGCAGCTGACACACTATCACTGCACAGCAGATGCTAATGAAGACAAGAATAAAACATTAAAAAATTCAACATTTCACCTCCAATATCAAAATTAGAAATAGGAAACCAGAGAAGGTCACTAACAACAACAATTTATTTTAAAAAGTTTTTCAGAAGAGCTACTCAAGCAATTTTATTCTTTTTTTATGTACATGATTTATATGAAAAATCATGCTTGAAGTCTTTGGCAAAAAAGAGAAAATCAGTCTAGTGGCACATTAAAATAAAATACTTAGATGTGGCCACTGTCTGCATATTCCATCATCTGCTAAGACTGCATTTTTGCTGAATATGAAATGGTTGTCACAGTAAGAGTATTCCAGGTTATAGGGTAAAAATAGCAGGGATACCTTTCCAGTTATCTCCAAATCAACCAATTATTCTAACTCAGTTATAAATATTTTACTCTAATTTCCCTGGGGTTCCCTAAAGAGTTCCTGGAAACCTATGGGTTTGGAACAGTAAGGGGGGCAAAAAAAGAAGACTGACATTTTTAAAAAACATTCACATCTGCTCGAATGAATTTGCCTCGCATTTTCATCTTCCTGGCAAAGCTAATAAACTGCAGTCAGAAATCATAAGTGAATCAGACTCTATTAAACATATGCAAAAAGCCAAGAAAAGCAGGCATCAAGAATCCCTGTGACATTTCGCTTGCGCGATGCTGTGGAAGTAACCAGAAAGAGCAGACTACAGCAGCCCACACGGTACAACTCAACAAAGACTTAATCCACTCAAACCAGTGAATTGATACCTCTTAAAAAGACTGAAATGCAAATTGTGATTATTTAGGGGATTACATACGGATTTGGGTTTAGTGTTTATGTTGGCCTCCCTATTTTGGTAATGCAGGGTGAATGTCATTAGCGAAATTAGCAGTCAGATACAGAGATCATCTTAATAACTGCAAAGAAGCTTTTTGACAAGATTAGTTGCCTTGCATGACCTGTGTGGGAGATTCACCATCCCATCTGCTCACTGTATTCATGATCTTTTGGGGTTTTGGCCCACCACTGCAACCCCACCGCATTCAATAACTGCTGGCCACCTCAATGTCTCGGCTTGCCTGCTGGATGAAATGCTGGTAAACTACGTGATTACTTCCTATATAAACCAATTTTTCTCTACAGGTTTAGTAACCAGTGCCAAACGTAAATCAAAATGAACTGAGGTGGACTTCAGAAAATGTAAGAAAGGAAAAATAAGTGGAAAGATGGTGAAGGCTTTCATTTCTACATTACCCTTGCAGCTTCTGCTGATGGGACAAATTCAGTGATGGGTTTGGTACCATGGGTATGAGCAGTTTGACCATTTCCTCTCCTTTTTTTTTTTGACTTTGAACCAGAAAGACAGGAAATAGGCAAATGCTGTGTAGTCCAAGAGAGTAATATAGCCATGAAGTGTATGAGTATTTCAACTGCCTATTTAGTTCTTATAAGGCCATTTGTTAAGCATTTATAAGGGCTGGCAGAAGGATAGACAGTGTATATCATCACCTGACAATTCAGGCGTGATTTGTTTTGTATTTTACCTGTGGACATGCAAAAGTCTGTGCTATCTGTATACTGGGACTGCGTTGGAGGACTTCAAGTTTAAATACATAACAAAATAAAAAGAAAGAAAACCCCCAAATCCTCCATTCGAAAAGGGAGAGAGGAAAAATAGCCCAAGCTGAAAAGGGAAAGGAGATGTCAGGGTTTCAATTTTTTGTGAAATACATGGTCATAGAAAAATTGTATAGCAACTAATTGTCTCTCTCTTCTGTGAAGAGTAAACAATATTTTTTTGTCATTTTTGCTTAAATATCTTGAGTTTCTGGTCTTGCATCCCATAATGGATGTTTTAAATGGCTCCTGGCTAATTAGTGAAGAGTGGCTCTGCTCAGAGCTGGTTGTCTCCAGAGCATGCTGCTCAAACCATCCTTCATAGCACTTCACACAGGTTGGGGGTGCTTTTGTAGCACTAAGACATCACTTTTGTTGTTGCTTAACAACAACAAAGTTTAAACAACCATTATCAAAATCAAATGTAACTGAAAACAAACAGTTTAAACAAAAGTTTAAAACCTTTGAAACAGTGATATATAAATCACGACACCGAAAGTATTCTCTTCATTTACTGGCTCAGCTTCAGAAGAAAGTCTCGTAGATGATTCAACATAGTCACACTTGTTGAGAAGTCCTAATGCATTACTCACCAAAGCCAGTCCAGATGCGGTTTCATTAGGCTGTGCATCAAAAGAGGTGAAGGCCACTATC
Organism: Haliaeetus albicilla; assembly: GCF_947461875.1. Classification (NCBI taxonomy): domain Eukaryota; kingdom Metazoa; phylum Chordata; class Aves; order Accipitriformes; family Accipitridae; genus Haliaeetus; species Haliaeetus albicilla. The sequence goes on from NC_091515.1 coordinate 6,314,870, forward strand.
CACAAACATATATGAATGGTCAGAACCATCACTGGCCAATTAGCAAGGAAGAATCCTCCAGATGCACTCACATATCTCTGTAGCGTTGTGGATTTTCAGCTGTATTGCCTGATTTTGGGGGGATTTGGAACCTGAGTTGGAAACCTAAGTAGAAATAATGATTTTTTTTTTTCCTGTTTCCATCAGAAATTGCCTTAACTGGCATTTTCTATGGTATTTTGGCTTTTCTTGTCACAGCCACATGTCCCTACTTGAGGAAAAAGAGAGGCATAATTAAAAGGGCAATAAAAAATGATATTTTTACAATTATACAATGTGATGTGAATATGTCAAAACCTCAGCAGAATTAGCTTTCTATCTTGGGTAAAGGTAGGCTGAAAGATACTATGTCCAGAGATGTTCTGCATCCCTGAACTTTAATAATTCTGTGAAGTATCATGGAACAGAATTGTAGTGAGAATGCTGTTTTCTGCCACTTGGACTTACAGATAAAAGAAGAAAATTCATCTGCTTGCAATTTTATCCTCTCTTTTCACTGACTTCAATCCCAATGAAGCCCTTCCTTTCTGCAGCCATGTCTGTGACCCCCCCAAATAAGTCCCATCATACTTTATTATATTAACCTCTTGCTATTTTGCTCATAGGTATCCTCAGTAACGTTACATTGAGCACTTATGAGGCATGCTTCAAAGAGAATAATGGAGTATGCAGGAAATAGCTAGCTTGTGAGCCTAACTTCAGCTATATAAAAGATACAAGAATTAGCAGTAAGAGAAGAGAGTACAAAACATCTAGAAATATATTAAAGACAACCAAAGTGGACTCATAAAAAAGGGATCACAGCTGAGAAATGTACTAGAACTGCTCAACATGTTCATTTTCAAATCGTTACAAGTGAGAAACCACTGATGAAAATTGCCTAAACTTCAGGAAAGCACATACTACAGGACTTACACATTGAAGAACTGAAATATGAATACAGAAATTCACTGAATGGACTGGTGAAGACATAAGGAATCAAGGTGGGGAAAAAGAAGCATAATTAAAATAATGTATAAATAAAATGTACAAGAAATCTTTGAGTTTGGTCCTATGCAATTTGTTCTTGAAGACTTTTTTGATCAGAGGTTCCTAAACTTTTTAGTATTACTAGGCTGTCTCTGATACAACCAGACATACCATTAGGGTTTAAGACTTGTTTTACATATCCGGTACAGTTGTGGGTTTTTTACAAAGCAGTATCTGTTATAAATGCTTAGAAAACTGGATCTCCATCTATCAATAAATAGAAACAGTTCAGTTTACAGACAGTGGAAAGCTTTGGCTGTAAAAATCAGAGTTGGCTAGAGTTTCCTGCATTAGCAGCTTTACTCTTCTGTCAGGTGAATCATTGTTAGTGCTTTGCTTACTTGTCAGTATACTGGATATGTAGGATAAATACCTGGGATGCCAATACAACCTCAGGATAAGCTTCCACAAGGCTACTGAATCATAAAGTCCTGATTCCAATATTTGACAGCTGTTGGTATTGGTCTCTGTTGTTAACTGGTTTAGAAATGGAGTCTAAACGTGTCGTTCCTCTTTCCTCAAATTTAATGGGTGGAAAAGAAAACAAACTTTGACATTCCCTTCCCCCTTATTTTTGGTTTATTAGTATCATAAAGGATGAGTTATTAGGGAAACAGTTCTGAGAGACTCTGACTTCTCCAAACTGTTACTTCTCTATCTGTTTTTAACTAGTTATTTATTTTGCTTAATTTGCACAGGTTGAAATGTAAATCACTCCTTGGGTTGTGATGGGGTAGGAAAATCTTTCCATGTTGCTCCCTGAAAACTCAAATAAACAGTAGAGGCTATTTGTAAGAGGTATTCCTGGCTTTCTTCTTATCTATTACCATGGTTTACAGTATATTAAGCTATAGATTATTGCAACTATTTACTAAGGCAGATAACACCTTTGACTCTAATAGCACCTGACTTACAGTACATCACATGAATTGGTTTCTATTATCTGATGCTTTATATTTATGGAGGAGGTAAAGGAGAAGAGAAGTCTAACTCCACGGTTTTTCTGTGTATGTTGTACTACATCCATTTTTTCTCTCATGGTTTCTCGATGGCAAAAACAAATGCCTTCATAAAAATATAAACAAAGTTTTCAACACTGAAAAAGAGCTACATTGTTCAAAGTGTGTTTGGAACATCTTACCGGTGTCTAGTTTGACACTATTTCTGGGCTTATTTTTAACAAGAATAGAGCTGACTTTGGTTAACAGAGTTCCTCAATTCACCATAATTTATTAAAAGGCCCAATAAACTTGGTTCTGTTCTTGATTATCTGTCTGAAAATGCTAGCTTAAATTTAGCCTTGTTTAAATAACACTAAATCAATGGAAGATCAATGTTGAATATAACACTGCCTCTTGGAGAGACTTTGATCAATGGAGAATTTGGTGGGTTTTATCTGATTAAGACTTGGGCAGAGACCAGACAATTACATGAATATAACTACTAGAAAGTTAATATATTTTCCTTTTCCTTTACTTTGTGCTCCGAGTACAATACAAGGGACCTGTGACAAATAGTGTATGGCATATGTTTTAAAATACGCAAGAAACATATGGTCATTGATTGTTTCCATAGGCTGCAACATATTCCTTTTCCTGGTCCCACACAAATATACCACTGTGTCTGTGAGGATGGGAGAAGCTGGGAATGTTAATGCTACCCCTGTCACTAATTTTTGCCATATCTTTTGATTAGGGGATCTCTGTCAGCTATTAAATTATCCTGTGGGCCCCCTGTATCAGCATATGAAAAACCCAATTTGTAGTTGAAAAAAAAATATATTCAGAGATAACTCAGTATGCCCTTATAAGCTACATTTTCAGCAAAATCAGTTCTGTCCGTGGATATTTACAGACATCTAGATCTCTCTCTCTAAGCTCATGTGTCTACAGAACCACTTTAGGGGTGTTCAGGCGAAGGAAGAGAAGTGCTGTGAGAGACCAAGGCTTCGTACTGCCAGAAAGCTTCTTCCTCCCGGGACATTCTCCCTCCCATGGCTCATGGAAAGATGAGCATCCAGTCTACAATCACTGCTGGAAACAGTACAAGGAGCTGTCACTTGGTAAATATAAAGAGGTTTTTTTTTAAACCACAGCTTTTTTGATTTTTTTACACACTGTATCCCCTGTCCTCCTAATCCTTTGTGTAGCTGTGTTTAAGAAACAGCTATTTACAACTTATGGCGTAAAGTTTAGCAATACTTCTTCAGGCCAGTCTGTAGTTACCCAAACTGCAAATTGGCCAGGATACAGAATGAGTTCCTTATTGGACCGCAGAGCAGTAAATCCTGCTTATCCCACTTTTGTACCACACTAGTGATAACGTTGCTCAACAGAAGCGATTGCTCTTCTGCACATCACACAGAGAATCATCTACTAACCAGATTTTCATACTGCAGCTTTGCAGGTTTCTACACTTTGCAACAGGTACAGTGCCATTGTGGCGAGCTCTTCAGCTTACTGCCAGTAGAAATCTCAGAGCTCCTGTAACACCCTTGGAAATAGCCCATATTGTTACTTATCTGTGAACTAACTCCTACACTTCTAGTATTGCCTTGTAATTTCAGGCTCTCTTTGCACATTCAATGATCATTGTATCCCGTCTGAAATGATAAAGTCTGCATTATCCATTTAACTTCTTGAGAATTAACTTTGGAAGTAAGTAGCCCTTATATCTGCATCTGCATTTTTGCAACTATAGTATTAGGTCATTATGATCTAAACATTTATCTTAATTTCCATGTGCCCACTTTTAGACACTTTAAGGAGGCTACCTACATTCTCCACAGAAATAAAGCATCCTCCAATTCTCTCTGGTGTTTCTTTTCACCCCAGACTTGATGCTGAAAGACTATTCAGTACAGGTTAAAAAAAGAATTTAGGTTTTGTGTTAAACTACTCAATTCCTTTTCTTTATTTTTTGTTCTTTTCATTTGTTCAGACAAAAGCTGGGGACATTTGATGTGTATTATTTATTCAGCCTTTATCCAGAAAAGTAATCTGGGTATCCTTTATTGTATTAAAAAAATAGAAATATTGTAAAAAGTCACAGAAAAGTCCCAAAAGCAGAAGTCTGGAAGTTGATCTTCTGAGAGTAGACTTCCTGGTTTAATTGACAGCAGAAGAATTTGAGGTTCTTTAATAGGCTTCATCCTTCAAGTCTTGCTCAGCCCAAAAGTCAACACAGACTTCTTTGCTTACAAACATCAATACAGGGTGTGCAGTTAATCCTTGGAGTCTGCAATGTATTGCGCTGTCCTAAACTGCTCCATTTTCCTGTATGACAATCTGTTATATCCCAGTGCAATTGCCAGCTGGCAGGTAATTTTCCTGCAGAAGACTCTTCGTCCCAGTAAGCGCTGTCATGGTAATATTCAACCACAGCAACGTAGTTAAAGGAAATTGAAAGGAATAGACACTTCCCGAGGGTGACTCAACCCACCCGGAGACAGGCATGCAAGGTGGGATAAATCGTTTTTGGAGGTACTTCCATCTCTTTGCCAATTAGAAATTAGGCTACACACCAGTCTTTTATGTGCATAAAGCTTGTTGGGATAAATCTCACTCTAAACGTTTGACTTTTGTGACAGGCAATTCTAGTAACAATAACTATCAGGTTGTCTGAGATAGAGATACATTGGAAACCAGATATCATTGCTCACAGTATTATGTGGAAAGGAAGAGAGAAACATGGTCAGATTTAACTCTACATGTGATAAACTTATAGAAGGAAAGACGGGGGATTCAAACTCACATAGGCAAGATTAAGGAACAAAGACACAGCTTGAATCTCCAGGATGTATCCAAAGTGTAGCACTACCGATCAAACAAGTCATGTAGCTGGCCATGGGTATTTAGAGTAAATCCCCAAATGCCAGTATCCCACCTTTTAGAAAAGCCTAGCTGGGATCCAGTGGAGGACATTATCTGTAGGTGTAATTTTACTGATGCATCAGGAGCTTTTGAAAATTCTGCTTTTAATATCCCTCCACATCATTGTAGATCATGCAAAAAAAAAAGGAGAAGTTTCAACCAAAAAATCAGCCTGTAAGAAAAAATAGCAATGAATCCTTCTCCACACAAAGAAAAAAAAAAGAATGAATACTGCATGAATTGCTTTGTGGTAAAATACCTGACATTACGGATAGTGTGTAAATGCTAACCTAGTTTTACCCATAGAATCTTTGTATGTCAATCCATATGTGTAGGAACAGTAGCAGACAGCATTTCATTTCCTGTAACTATTTTCAGGTACAGTGTGTTCCATTTTCAATATTGTTAGAAATTTCCAAAACTACCTACTTGATAGTAAACATGAAAAAAAATATCTCATCCTCCAACTCTCTGGCATTTCTCTTCACCCCAGACTTGATGCTGAAAGACTACTCAGTACAGGTTTAAAAAGGAATTTAGTTTTCATGTTAAACCACCCAATTCCTTCTGCTTTATTTTTTGTTCTTGGCATTTTTTCAGCAAAAGCTGGGGATGTTTGATGTGTATTATTTATTCAGCCTTTATGAATGAAACAGGGAAATAAAATAAACTGCAATAGTATTTCTTGGTGTACACTCTCCCACTTAAATAATGTTCAAATTTTGTCTTAAGCTCCTATCTGTTTTGCAATGCAATTAATGTGTTTTTCTCCCTAGGTTTCATACCTGCTGTCTTTAAACCTGCTGTCACTTAGTCATTAGTTATCCCCCTTCTCTATTAGGCTTCTGATTCCAGGCCTTTTGCCAATCTTTTGGGTTTTTTTGCATCCTTCTGTGTAATTCATTGTTTCAGATCAGTGAATTGTTTGTTGCCTGCTACCCAAATAACAACATTTCAAAAAGACACTTCCCTAAACCGACTTAGGCCAACACCAGAAGCAACAGTTGTGATTCAGTGGTCCTGACACCCATGTCCAAAATGAGATGTCTACTTTTCAGGCAGCCTCAGCTCCTTCTACGGTTGAGGAGAGAAAGAGGCACCTCCAGGGAGTGATTTCTCTTTCCTAATCCTTGTGGTAAAAGGAACCAAACACAATGAGCACAATTTAAACAATCCCAAAGGTAAATGAAAAAGTTAACTGAAGTGAGAGCCACCGGACTAGATTATGGGGTTGATCATGCCATGTCAAAAGTGGAACTGGACACAAATTCTTGAGGAAAAAGTGAAAGAAGTTTCTCTGCCTCATCTGTTGGAGTAATGGAGCATGGATACTGAGATACAGAATCTACTTTTTGTTTATTGGTTAGAAAAATACTTACCTGAGCCTCAGTTTAAGCAATTAGGCATGCCAGGTGCATTTCTCAAATACTTAAAACTGGCCTGATTGCAAAGAGATGGAGTAAGTGACTCCTTTTAACCTTTTTGATAGACCTACCATTAATTTTCTATGAGGAAATAGACACAGAGGCTGGCAGAGACATGAAACAAAACAGAGTCAAACAGCAACATCACCATGCTAACGAAATTCCTTACTTGAAGTTAAAATGCTTATGTATATATTTATATACTTACAGGTATTGATATACATATAGTATAGATACAACACAGGTGGCTACATATAATTCTGCTTCAGTTTGAAATTCAGGTTCTGTGATTAATTTCTCATGTTACTTGGCTTTGGTAATCTATTTTAGTAGCAATTTAACTAAGATGGCAATCATATATTTAAGGAGTCTTGAAATCTGTTGTAGGTCCTCATTAGGTTTTGTACTTTCTTTGACTTTGGTTTTCTCCACAGATGATATTGCTTATTGACCAGCTGGAATATTGCTGCCAAAAGCTGGATTCCTTAAGAGAGATCTTTCCCCCAAACCTGAGTGCTTACCTAGTTGCTAGTCATCTTTGAAGCTGATTATAACTTCGTGTGATGGGTTGACCCTGGCTGGACGCCAGGTGCCCACCAAAGCCTTCTATCACTCCCTCATCCTCAGCTGGACAGGGGAGAGAAAAATATAACAAAAAGCTTGCGGGTCGAGATAAGGACAGGAGAGATCATTCACTAATTACCATCACGGGCAAAACAGACTCAGCTTAGGGAAAATTAGCTCACTTTTTATTACAAATCAGCCAGAGTAAGGTAAATGAGAAATAAAACGAAATCTCAGAACACCTTCCCTCCACCCCTCCCTTCTTCCCGGGCACAACTTCACTCCCGGATTTCTCCACCAAGCCCCCCCAGCGGCACAAGGGGGACAGGGATGGGGTTTACGGTCATCACATGTTATTTTCTGCCGCTTCACCTCCTCGGGGCGAGGGCTCATCAGACTCTTCCCCTGCTCCAACGTGGGGTCCCACCCACGGGAGACAGTCCTCCACGAACTTTCTCCAACGTGGGCCATTCCCACGGGCTGCAGTTCTTCACGAACTGCTCCAGCATGGGTCCTTTCCACGGTGTGCAGTCCTTCAGGCACAGACTGCTCCAGCGTGGGTCCCCCACGGGGTCACAAGTCCTGCCAGAAAACCTGCTCCGTGGGCTCCTCTCTCCACAGATCCGCAGGTCCTGCCAGGAACCTGCTCCAGCGCAGGGTTCCCACGGGGTAACAGCCTCCTTCAGGAACCCACCTGCTCCGGCGTGGGGACCTCCACGGGCTGCAGGTGGAGATCTGCCCCACCATGGACCTCCCTGGACTGCAGGGGGACAGCCTGCCTCACCAGGGTCTTCACCACGGGCTGCAGGGGAATCTTCGCTCCGGCGCCTGGAGCATCTCCTCCCCCTCCTTCTGCACTGACCTTGGTGTCCGCAGGCTTGTTTCTCTTACATGTTCTCACTCCTCTCTCCGGTGGCTGTTTTCCGCGTCCCAACTTTTTTTTTCCTTCTTAAGAATGTTATCACAGAGGCATTACCACTATCACTGATTGGCTCGGCCTTGGCCGGCGGCGGGTCCATCTTAGAGCCAGCTGGTATGGGCTCGCTCTCTCTCGAACACAGGGGAAGCTTCCAGCAGCTTCTTACAGGAGTCACCCCTGTAGCCCCCCCCGCTACCAAAACCTTGCCACATAAAACCAATACACTTTGACACCTTGAATCAAGGTCAGAGCACAAGGCCTAGTTCCAGCTTAAGAGCAAATGATGAATATGTCTGAGGAAAATAAGGATTAGTCTCAAAGTACTATTGCATACAATGAACTCTGCTTCCAGACAACATCATTAGTTCACATGAAGAGTGGAAGGGATGCATCTGACAAACAAACACATTTATCTGCCTTGGTTATAAGAATGCCTTTCCTTTTTTTTTAATTAGTATAAGACCTTCACTTTTGCAGATCATCAAGGTGCACTGTGGTAACAGTAGGTAGATTCATGCTTTTTGTCCTTTCCCACAATGATTACAATTCATAATGACTTTGCATTTGATTTACAAGGACCATACAAGTCTGACAGGGTATTGACTGTGTCATGGTAGTGATGCTGCCAAGATGTTTACATTTGCTCAGATGCCAACATTTTCATTGGCAATATTATTTATGGATTAAACTTTTTCCAGTTTTCACTATTCTAGTCCTTCTCATCTCTCCTCCAAGCAAATGGAAAAGTTAGTTAATACTTCTGGTGAATAATTACAAAGTTTGGAAAATTTACACCATTAATATTGTTGGAACTGCCTTATGCTACCAGAAGAATTTATCTCAAGATACTAAAGGATATGTTACACTATATACACTATGATATTCACTTAATGTCACAGGTTTTGCTTCAGAAGTCCGTGCATTAAAATGCATTGTTTTAGATACTGGATTTAATAGACTTTCTCCATAAACTACAGCTTCTTCATCTTTTCCATACTAGTGTCTGTTGTTCTTCACTGTCAGTTAGAAGAAGGTAAATATATAAATGATGATGTGACCGGTTCAGGATAATACATCGAGTTCATTATCACAGTTTTGAGGAAGTCTACTTTGAGGGTAGGACAAAGCAGCCACTTTTGTTTCATCTGAAGCAGTGAAAATGCAAAATTTACAGAATATATATGTTTTAGATACTGATAAGCAACCAGACTAAGATATCAACATAAAAAGGGGGGGGGGGGAGGGGAAGGGAGGTGGGATTAATTGCATTATTCTGAAATAGGTGCAAAGCAGTCAAATCCTCTTCTCACACTTAGGGCTTGTTCTCATTAAGTTACCAGGAATTTGGCCTAAGCACTGAGAGATTTTATATTAACCACTGCCACTTCATGATATAGTCAGGTAACAAAGACAAATCACTGTCTTCCTGTCAAGTATACTGAAAAAAAAAAGGATTAAGAGCTATAGTTTAAATGATAAGATTGAAATAGTCTTGAAAATGCAAACATTTGCTGGCAGAAAGACAGATATAAAGCAAACAGTATATGATCTCAGTCTGATTTTAGAGGTTTTACAATATGCAGTGGAAGTCAAGGACTCCCTTCTTTTCTGTGTAATGTCTCAATAATTTCTGCTTTGTTTTTCATCTTAATAGATTTATTTAACACTGTATCAGTTGCTGCCCTAGCTTCAATTTCACAAAGCTTTAGGCAAACCTTTTCTTCAGCTTTGATTCACAGTTGTCTGAGTGTATTTCTCTTGGAAATATGGTTTTGAATGGCACCAAAACCCAAACAGGAGACTAAAACTCCATGTTTAATTTTCACCTTGCTTATAATTTCAGGCTTAACATTTTTTTGACTGCTATTTTGACTGCTGGGAAAAGCACAAATTGACCCAAAGCAAATGCTCATGTGCCATTGAACACACAAAAGATACAATGTATTTGATGTGAATTCACATAGAATTATGAAACTTCCATTAATTTAATAGGAAAACAATGTTTTCCTCCTGTTTCTTGTACTGTCATTGTAGAAGAGTAACTCGTTCTAGAATGCCATTAGTCAGCAAGCAGTCCTGTGTTAAAAAAAAAAAAAAAAAGAAAAGAATATTCAACAGCATCAGCCTGAAAGCAAAATAAAAGACACTGAGTCAACTTTGAAAGTCTGACTGTGTTAGCACATACCATTTTTATACTTCCCTTCAGACTGATTGTAGTATATCTCTTAGGAATATACAAAATTAGAGCCTTGTTCTAACAATATTATTTGGTCAAAATTACCTTCGAAACTGAGGAAAGAGACAGAGAATGAAGATTTACAGGGACCAGCCTTGGAAAAGGGAATTAACTGTGTAAGAACTGATTTATAGTATCCAAACTTGTATCTTGCAGTATTATCTCATCAGCAGACACCAAGAGCAGTTACAGCAGGGAAAGCATAAGAACTAAAGGGGAAGAACTGGGATAACCGATCCCGTCTGGTAGCATCCTGATCACTAGCCGTTATTAGCTTAAGGCTCCCTTGAACAAATCTAGTAGATTTTCAAAGAATGACTATTAACAACAATATGTTTAGATAGATGTGGAAATTTGGTTCCACTGGAGATACCTTATACTTCCAGCATTTTTCTAAGCCAGAACAAATGAACAAAAGATTTTAAAACTTAGCTCAGTACTTCCATGTATGACTTACTTTGCAGCCCAGAACTTCAGAGCTGCAGTCCATGAAAACACAATACTTAAGCAAAACAAATAATTCCTTTCTGATAATAGCCCAGTAAGAGTTAGACTAGGTGAATATTGAAAGCAGTTCTTAGTTTGCATGAAGAGGCTGTATCAGTTTACCAAATAATCTCTGTGCATGTGCTTGTTTGGGTTTTTTTTAGCAGGAAATTTAAGAAGAGCTGAAGGCATGCTAGTGCATACAAATCTGCAAAACAGTTTAAAGGGTAAAGTGCTTAAAGAGATAAGGCCATGAACTGAAGCAAAACAAAGGTCAGCCTCCAAGAGAGTTTATGCATAGAGAGTAACTGATGTCTTAAATGGGACTTTGACAAAGACATTACCGAAACCCGCATGACAACATCCCCACGCTCTTTTGAACAGGGGATTAAACAAGTCCTTTGGGAAAGGCAAGTGAAGATTAAGGTCCAGAGGGATGCTCAGATCCTACAGTGAAAGGTACTTTATAGGCAGATTCAGGGAAAAGAGAAGTCTAAGTTTTATTGGCATCAGTACCGTTCCTGTGCTTCAGTTAGCAAAGCTATTTTCTAGCAAAGACAACATCACCTGAAAGTCCAAACTCCACTTTACCTGCAGGACTAAATTCTCTTGAAGCCAAACAATACTTTACCCTTTTATATGTCTTTGTGTATTCATAAGTGAAGTCATACATGTTAAATAATCAGTTTGCCCATTAGAAAAATGGAACTACCGATCATCAGAATTTTTCCTGGCTGGAGTGCCTCCGCAGCTCCGTGAAGCTGAGGACACGAGTGTTATGTGTGCTCCCTGGGGACATAAGGAGCATCATGTTCACATCATGAAAGCAAAATGCACTCTTGCTCATTAGATGACCTATCTGGCACAACACACTGGTCAATCTTTCAGTGTGACAATTCCAGTCTGCCGGAACAAAGAATACAAATGCCATCAAAACACACCACAGAGCAGCAAAAACTTTGTTTGGGGAAAAAAACCCACAAAGCAACAACAAAAAAAACCCTCCCAGCAATGGAACAGAGATCCCATCAGTGCCATCGCCTCCTCCATCCCCATGTCCTCTGCTTCGGATGTTCACACACGCAAAGATGGCCACAAACAGTTGGCGCAGTGTTTGCCATAAAAAATTGGCACTGGCATTCACCGTATTTTTGGAAATGTAGTCAGAGCGCTCAATTTAAATTTTAACCTACAGTAAAATAGACCGGCTTGCAGGTCTCAGCTGGCCATACTTGCTCTCCCCAAAATTCCCAATCCTAAATGAGTATACTTGGAAATAATTTTCCACGGTGTCCTGGTTTTGGCTGGGATGGAGTTAATTTCCTAGTAGCTGGTACAGTATTATGTTTTGGGTTCAGTTTGAGAAGAATATTGATAACACACTGATGTTTTCAGCTGTTGCTAAATAATGTTTGGACTAAGCCAAGGATTTTTCAGCTTCTCATGCCCAGCCAGCAAGAAGGCTGGAGGGGCACAAGACGTTGGGAGGGGACACAGCCAGGGCAGCTGACCCAAACTGGTCAACAGGGGTATTCCATACCATGGGATGTCACGTCTAGTATGAGGTAAACTGGGGGATGGATCGCTGCTCGGGAACTAACTGGGCATCGATCAGCAAGTGGTGAGCAATTGCACTGTGCATCACTTGTTTTGTATATTCCAGTCCTTTTATTATTACTATTGTCATTTTATTATTATTATCATTATTACTTTCTTCTTTTCTGTTCTATTAAACTGTTCTTATCTCAACCCATGAGTTTTACTTTTTTTTCCCTGATTGTCTCCCCCATCCCACTGGATGGGGGAGGGAGTGAGTGAGCGGCTGTGTGGGGCTTAGTTGCTGGCTGGGGTTAAATCACGACACACGGCCCTGCAGAGGGGGGAGCACAAGCTTACTGCAGCTTTCCTTAGGGTATGAACATGCAGTGAAATCCTCCTACTTGATTAAAAACCGCCAAATACAGGACAGGCAGAGTCAGTGAGCCTAGTGCTGTGTTTTCTCATGCACCTCTTCAAAGTTTATGTTTCTGCTAAAATGTTGGTGATTCTTATCTTTGTTTTTTTCACTCCCTTGCTGGTCTGATGTTAAGCAGAGAGATAACAAGAACTTTAAGGCAAGAGATTGTCTTTTATGCTGAAGAACCTCATTGCTATAGAATATATAATAGGCCCTTCTAAATGTATTGATTTTGACCTATCTAACTATTGAACAAATTGCACCACTAGTATCTCTGAGCTGCGCCAAACCCCAGGACGTTCTTGCCCGGTAAGGACAGAGGCACTTTGTCCCCATCCTCACATTAGGGACCCCAGCCAAGGAGCAAGGCAGATAGTCGGAGCTGCCCACCCTGCCATCCATCCACCTTCCCGACTGCCTCGCACAAGGTGGCTCTCCACCTTTCTGGATTGTTCCCTTTGGGGCGGTTGATCCATCACCGTTCACAGCACAGGAATCCTATGGATGGGCTTTGTCTTATCTCACTTGAGATTTCTAAAAGTCAGACATCTAAACCCCAGCCAGTCACCCTAGGCTCTTTCTTTGTCAATGGAGAGAAATAGGTCAGGGGGATGAGTCTCTGGAGATGCTTATCTCATAATGGTGTGAATTGTCCTTTAAATTAAGGCTTTTCTATGATGTTAGAGATCAAGTTTATGCTGTATTGCCTTATAGCTAATCCTCATACTAAGGTACCTAATAAATTCTCAATCATGACCTGTGACCATAGTATGACTACAATTCTATGCTTTATTCAGAGTGAATCCTTGTAGTTTCTCCTGATGGGAATTTCCTGTATTTTTAACTCTAGTTTGGCTCTGAGATGGAGAAATAGTCACTATTTATATTTCAAATGGTATTTTCTAGGGCTTATCTATAGCAAAAGCCTTGTAAGCCTTTCAGAATTTGAAATTTCCACACAAAGATCACATATAAAAAATTATGAGACATTCTAGACACTGAAAATAATTAATTTTTGAAATTAAAAATATAACTGATCAATAAAATGTATCCTGTTCTGGTGTGTTTTACTTTCCTAGGCAGTGTTTCAATACAAATGTTTCCTCCATAATGTGTTGAATGGAATAAAAGAGGTTAAAAAAAACAAAGCAAAGCAAAACCTCACAGTACTAAATTCTAATGAATGCAGAGACCTTGAAAACATCAGTGGCTCTGCAAGCCAAATGCTGATCCCTTTGATAGAATATGCAGGAAAAAAAATGGTTAGCAGCTGAAATGCTGTGGCACAATAATAATTACTTTGCACCTGTAATTCTATTTCTCATTTCCCTATTTACTGTCTGATGTTTTTGTTTATCACAGAGTCATATTCCAGTCTCTTCATTTGTAGTCTGTTTCTGGAAAATAACTTATGCTGAATGCTGAAAGACACAAAAGAGCATGATGATAAATTAAACAATATTTCTCTCTATTTTTTTTTCTTAAGCAGGAAAGGTTCTAGTCCTCTCACTTTTTTTCTTTCTGCCTTTGTACTTTTTTTAAATAATTAATTTCTGTGTGGAATCTCAAGGTTTGTTCGTATCTCATTTATATAAAATCTCAACTACCTTTGGCAACTGTTAACATTATTATTTTACCATCACCATTGTTGTTAGGGCCCAAATTAAACTGTGTAAATTAATGAGCTTGTATGGAACTTATCTGAATGGAAACAAAAACATAATTGAGGTTTGGAAAATTAGTATTTCTGCTCAGGATGGCAGGAAGGGGTTTGCTCCACACAAGTCACAGAAGAGAAGATATTCCAGATGCAAAGGGAGATCTCAGCTGTATTTTAGTGAGGACTAAATTTTGACTGAACCACTAAAGTTGGAGTCATGAAAAATTAGCAGTTTTAAGAACCGAAAGAAAACTGAAGAGGAAAAGTGAAAAATTTCACTTCTCCAGAATAACTACAGATTCAGTTTTCTATGTAGAGATGAAGATCAGGCTTACATGCAGACTTCAGAGCTTTCTGTCCTGAGTGCTTATGATCTTTGCTGGCTGCTGTAGCTCACACTCAGAAATTTTGAAGACATGCTCAGGAGCTCTGCAGGGGATCCTGATCAGGACCTGGGGACATGTCTTCATCGGAGGCAAAGTTGTCACCAACAGGACAAGAAAACAGTAATGAAGGAAGTGTTGGAGCAGATGACAAAAAAAAAAAAAAAAAAAAAAGAAAGAAAAGTCAATTTGGAGGTGTTTTAGCCGGAAGGCTGACCCTACCCTTGAAGAAGAGGAAGGAGTGCATAGGGTCAGCTCAGGACGGGTGGCTACTGCCAAGCAAGGAAGCAACCTTTGAAGGTGAACCTTCTGGCAGCAGAGCAACACTGGGCTGACTTTCCATTTTCTGCATGTCACAGGCTGAGAGGAGCCCCATAATGTCAATTAGTGACCACTTAGCAATTGTTTATTATATAATGATGCTCCTATGCATTCAGCATACTCTGATGACTGCCCATGGGTAGTAGAGGGAGGAAAGCTTAAAGGGAGAAGAGATCCCCAACTACAAGACAGAAATATGAATACTTATAAGGAGACTTTGACTAACAACTATAGTGGTATCTAAACCGCTGAGCATTGCACACCGAGTTAATAGACACCTACAGAAGCAAATTATAGTCAGGACCAGTAAGGAGAGATTTAAGATGTGTCTAGAATGAAGGATGACATATGTTCCTTTCATGAAGGAGAAAGAAGAAAAAAAAAATCTCAGCCTTCTCTTCATCATACATATCTTCTCTTCCTATTATATATACTTTGTATATTAATATATATTGAAAGTTAATTTGTTGTCTCCAGATTATTGGAAAAGTTTCTATATAAATAGCACCAATTAGGCAAACTACAGGTGTACTCTTTTCGCTTTCAATATTTCAGGCAACAAAGTTTGCACTCTCTGTTTTCTATATTCTTTCCTCCATTTACCTCCATTCTTCAGGATACTTCTTCACTGTAATCTGTTTGTCATTTTTATGGCGTGCTCCCTCTTCTACCTAAATGTAATGTTGATAGATCAGCATCACCAAATCTTTTGGAGCCATCAGTGTCACTTCTGAAGTGACTGCAAGAGTTATTGCAAAGTCTTCTCCCTTGGTAACTGTTGGGCTCCCATCTAAACTATTCAGCTGACAACTGAAAGAAATTTTAGTATCTTGTGTGACTGAATTCAGTACTAAGCTGTATCACCCAGTAAGACATTATGGGCTACGCAGCAATATTCAGGAATAAATAAAGGCTTAATGGTCAGTAACATACGTACGCACTCAAGGAAGCAGGGAAAAAAAATACAGAGAAAGGACCAAAGGAAGAAAGGGACTTATGCAAAAGGGCAACCTAAGACAAGGAGAAAGAGCACATGAACTAGAAACTAAAGCAAAACAAGCCAAAAACAGGGTAAAGATTAAGACACCAGGCTTCAGAAAGAACATTTTTGAGCACTGTTGCAGCCAGCATACACACTGAGAAACAGTAAGAGCAAACTACTACAACTCCCATACTTACAAGCTGGGTAGATCAACAACCAATTATGCTCACAGGCCACCCTTAGCTGATGAACATCATAAACACTAATTAAAGGCCCTCCCTTCATGGAGACTCCCTTATAGTCTTGTAACACCTAAGCTCAACACCACTGAGTTTCTAGTTTGTTTCATCTTCAGAAAGTAATATATATCCTTTTCAGAAATATCTGAGTCTTTAGAAATTTGCTAGACTCTTCCCTCTTCTCTTGCCTCTGTACACCTGGATGTTTAAATTAATAATCGACTCAGTAATAGGCAGAGAACAAAGTCAAGTAATTTGTGGCTACCTTTTGTAAATAAGGGCAGAATTGCTATAGTAACAGTAGAAGACAGTCACTGTGACAAAAATGTGGCAACCTCATAGAAAAAGCTAATGAGGGAATTCAATTTCAGCTGAATTTCATTAAACTCAACCTCTCCCCACTACAAGGGGGGAAAAAAAGTGGCCAATTAGGTAAAGACCAAGCTAATATTACCCTAATTTAGAAGTGAAATTTGTCTGAAAGAGGTGAGAAGGGTTATACAATGGATGGACAAGGAGAAGAGCCTAGACAGAGGAAAAATGGCCTTGGTCTATGCTGTTATGTCCCTATCTGACTTCCCTGTGAAGGTAAGCTCCCTGGTTTCGCTGGATTGATATCTTTGATAAGAGTGTTATACATTTCTGTATTGTGTCTTTCTGGTTGAGTCCTATGCCTAAACTATCAATTTTCCTCAATTCCTCCTTCCCTCCTTCTTTCTGCTGGAAAGACTGGGATTTGTAGCAGAGCCTCAGCCATCAGGGACACCAGCTGTGGTCAGAAATGGGCTGGTAATTCAGGAAAAGGCCAGTAGGACCTAGTATGGAGTCTATAATTATTAACAATATTATTGCTGAGGTAAAGAGATGCAGATACACTTCAGAGAGCAAATAGTTTGATGTGCACCGTGCAGCACCTAGTAGCCAAGTTGGGTCTTGGCCACAGTGTTCATCTTGGAGACACCTTTGAAGTTGTTCCTCTGGCAATGCCTTGGAAATCCCTCTGACATTCAAGTTGATTTGCAAACAGACATGAGTACAGGCTTAGGTGTGTGAGGTCAAATATTCAAGTTTGATGCTTTGGGCTTTAGGGGAGGATTGTACGCAAATGCTTTCAGAAGTGCTCTGTTATCTCTGGCTATAAAGCACTTTGAAGAAACAAAGCGTTTCCATGAAGAATGCATTTTCTTTGACCAATGTTGAAATACAGGAGAAGAAATAAAACTCCAAATTGCAATTACTTGGGCAATGTGCTTTAAACCCCAGTCCAAGTGTGGCCTGTTCCTACAGCTGCTGAAAGTGGAAGGTTGTCACCTGGATTTATGAGCCTGCCTATTACAAAACATTTATGGGCAACTATAACTGCTGGCCCCTAAAGCAAGTAAAAACTGATATTTAGCTTAAGTACTTTGTCCCCTACTCTCTGTTGAAATGCAAGCGTTGCTTTGTAGCTCCAGGCCATGAAAGAATAGAAATACATGACGTGAAAAGTTCCTATACACTTTTTTTTTAAATCTTCTTTCTTTGTCTCTTTCTTTTTCTGTTCCCAGGAGAATTTATCTTTCAGTCATGCTCAGTGTCATTTTTCACAATTGAGTAGTTTTAGCCTAGTTATAAGAAATGCTCTTTCTGGCTATAAAAATGAATAATACTTTAGGGATTATTTTTTTCTTGGGGGGAGCAGGAATAGAATCTAACCCCCTTGCTATCACTAGAGGCAGGAGGTCAGGTGTAATTTATATATTTTAGATTTCTAACCAAATAAATGTTGCTTTTCCAAGAAGGTACCACTTCAAAATGAAAAATTAAAAGAAAACAGTTGCTGTACTGGAAGTCGGAAAGCCACAAATAATCTTGGGTGGAGGGGGGAGGAATCTTTTCCATTTAGATGGGTTTTGTTCCTATCTAGGAAACTAAAAGCCACATGATTTACTAACTGAAAAAAAAAATCAAATTCTAATTCAGACAATGAAATAACTTCATATTTTAAAATATAGGCAACCGTGCCATTAGAGGGTGAGGTAGCAGCAATACTACAGTGTTTTGCTAAAATTGGAATGAACACTTATTAATATTAACAATCTTACACGTAAGTCTTTGATTAAAAATCCTTGGAAATTTGGGGGTTTGCTGTCCAGTCATACTGCAACAGTATGTAAACTTCTCAGTTCCTGACACGCTTGTTCTTGTTTGCTGAGAAAACATTATTAATCCCATTTAATAGATGAGGCCTTTCTTGCAGTGAGGCATAAGCACTGTAAGAGATATAAATGACAAAATAATATGCAGAGTGAGGAATCAAGCTCAGGTTTTTGTAGTAGAGCTAATTGAAGACTATTTGCTTAATCATGTACTTGGTTTGGTTTACTACTACCATTTATTTAATTGTTACTACTAGCAAAAACACAAAGGCCCTTTTTTGGTGTTTTTTTTCCAAATTTAGGAAAAAATCTCCAAGTGGCTCACTTTAGCAATGAGAAAAATCTGAACTGCAGATTATCCACTTTTTATTTTTTTCTCCATTTTTGAAATAGTGCTTATTTTGAAGTGTCCTAATGTAATAAAATATTTTTGAAGAGGTGAGAGCCTGAAAATGATTTGAAATACTAACTTTTACTCAGAAGCAAAGTGGGAAAAGCACTATCAAAGCAGAGGCTTCCTTGTTCACCAATTTTTCTCCCTGGCATTTGAACTATTGTCTTTACCAGCCAGGAACAGAATAATTTTTTAAGATCATATCCTATTTTTCTGCAATTATGAAAAATCCTATTTAATTAGGGCTATGTATAATACTTCAGTTTCTTATTCCAGAGTATCTTTCCATTCACTTCAGGCTAAAAAGAAAAATAATTAATGTTTTCACAAAGGATCATTTATGGATAAGAAAACATTTGAGTTAGGTTGTTGTAACTTTGTAATACCATCAGTGACATCAGGGAAAACATGGGAGTTAAGTAAATGACAAAACTACTCACTTTGGCAATATATGAGGATCGTTGGACTTGGTCTGAAAATGATTCAGATGGCTTACGATCTGGAGGAATCCCTCTCTAGTTTCATCTGTAAAGAGTCCTTTGGGTGACTGAAGTGGGAAGATTAAAGTTAAGGAAGATCAATCAAGATTGAGCTAATATTGATTCTAAATTGGTTCCTGTTTTATCTTCTGCAAAATGGAAAGCACGGAGTGCTTGCACAGCTTTTGCTGCTTAGAGGCAGGTTTGTGGTGTTCAGATTGACACCTTGGTTGCTTTTTGTGGTTCCCCCTTATGCAGGATTTTTTTTTGTTTGTTTCATTTTAGTGAGCACAAAGGAAATTCAAGGCTCTTGATTGCTGGATACTCCCTTTACCCTTGGGAGCCCTCATTCACGTGAGGAAATTCATTATTGCTAAAAAGATTGCTGTTGTAAACGCTCAGTCACTGTAATGAGGGTTGCACAGCCTCCTCCCCAGCACTTCCTACAACAGTTTAAATAGCACTAAATATGTATTTCATGGTAGTTAATATAATGCAAGAGAGAATGCGGTGCTTCATCATCTGAAGTGAGATCAGGTGCCCCCAGTGAGCTTGGCTGAGTACCTTGGGAACTGGGACTGGCTTTTTGGGAGAGACTCAGTTAGTGCTCCGGGTTGCAGCTCAAGTGGAAAATAAAATAAAATCAGGCCCAGCCCTAAAAGCATGTGCATCCAGCTCTCCTGTGAGTCAGAACACTGGTATTTCAACAGGGCTGTACATGCTACCTCTTATTGATAAGGTATAACTTGAGGGAAAGCCCTGTGACTGCTCTTTGCGTAATTCTGGTGTGCGACAATGTCTTTGTAAAACACAACTGCCTCATTCCAAAAAGTGTATTGAGTTGTGGGCAGACTCAGACATGAGGAAGTTGCTGATCCTCTAATTCAGGTAGCAAGAATATAGATCTTATTTTTATTTTATTATTACCCTCCCCTCTTCCCCCTGCCCCATCCCCTTAGCTGAACTTGGCCAGCATGAAGCTCTCTCTGTGCTTTCAATTATTGACACAGAAAGACTATATCACATAAAGAAGCTAGCTTGCCTCTAACACACAGTTACAAAAAGATGTTACAAGGCCTGGAAAGGAAAGCTCACAGGAATAGTAGTTTCAACAGGCATGGATGACACTGTAAGCAAGAGTGACAAGATCTCTTGCTGAATAGTAACAGAAAAAGAAGATGAAGAAATATCAGGGAGTTTATAGAAATGGTGTTAAATGCAGCCACTTGGTTATACTTCCAATGGGAAAGAATTGCTCTCCTATTCTTGTTTTCAGATTTGAAGATAATGACTGTCACTTTTATGCGGTGTCTTATTTTCCTTTAATGACTGCAAAACCATAATGAGATTTATTTTACAGCATTGATAAATTCTTAAGAAAATGAAAACACAATTAACCTGAGCTGGTTAATCTCTTATATGTCTTAATTTAGTATGTTTTCCTTTCTCAGAATGAGCTTGACCCTTGCATAATAGCCAGTGATTGTAAAGCCTGTGATGAAGAGATAGACAGATCCTTTCAGAGAGAGAGAAGTGAATCCTGGAGAGCTGGAGGATTTGTAAAATCAGTTCAACACTGAACCTTTCACTTAGTTCTCAGAAAAAACCCTAACTCCTGTTAATGCAAAAATACTTTCGCACAAATAAATGAAAACACCCCCCCCCGCCCCAAAAATCCAACACACTTTTAGCTAGAAATAAACAAAGCACAGCCTGTCTTGTGTTCTCATTCACAGCTTCTTTATTCTGCCGTAATGTAAATGACAATCAGGTCCTTGGCATTTATCTTCCATCCAGCTCATGCTGTGTCTTTTTTTTTTTTTCTTTCTCCTTTTTAACCTTGTTTTTAATGGATTTTCTTTACCCTTTTATGCATTGGTGGAGATAAATCAGGAATGAATTTGGACCTGGTCTTCCTCTGTATAGATGATGATTTGTATCATGCAAACTGAGCAAAATCACTTGGAGAAATAGGAGATGCCAGTCAGGAACATAAGTAGGAATTTTCTCGAGAAGGTGACTGGACTAAGACTATAATTTTCCAAATAGTGTGCTTGTCCTGAAACAGAATAAGTATAATCAGATCATGAAACATAATAGCTTTTATAATATCTTTTTAATGGCTTTTTGTTTTTATGTTTTGAGAGATGTGCACTCCTATAAACCTCTTGGAGAAAGGAAATAATAAACGGTAGTAGAAACCTATTGCTGCAATGCTTCCTGCAAGATGTCCAGACTAATTATTTTTATAAACCAATCCAATTTAATAATACTTTAGTAATGTTAATCAAAATTAACAGAATAGCAACCTAAAAGTGTATATCCTTTTTAAAAAGTGTTTCAACTTGTGTTCATCTCTGACACAAGTACATACATGCTTTTGCAGAGTCAGGGCCAAGTACATGAGGAAAATCTGACTGTTGGGTCTCTTCTCCAGTCTGGCCCACAGCTTTCCAGTTTCCCTCTTCTGCTACATTGTGTCTGGAATTCAAATTATCTCATACCTTGAAAATATTCCATTTGATGCAGTTTAAATATCTACTGCAATGTTTGTCTAGAACAAAACATTCAAATCCTCCTGTGAAATGGAGGATTGCTTAGAGTAAAATGCACGAGGTGAGTATCTCAGGTAGACTCCCAGCCTCCTGTAGTGTGGGAGCTTCTTACCAGCTTGAACTGGGCTTTTACAGAAACTAGATCCTTGGAGAAACTGGAGTTGCAAGTGCTTAAACATATACACATGTGTCTATATATATATTTATTTCAGGTTCCAGTGGAGAAAATTGATAATTTCA
Organism: Haliaeetus albicilla; assembly: GCF_947461875.1. Taxonomy (NCBI): domain Eukaryota; kingdom Metazoa; phylum Chordata; class Aves; order Accipitriformes; family Accipitridae; genus Haliaeetus; species Haliaeetus albicilla. Next base: position 6,336,787 of record NC_091515.1, read on the forward strand.
CAGGAGCTTTCTCCTCTCTTGGGAACTCAGGTTGACTTGCAGATGTAGTGTTCTACTTCTACTGACTGTGAGCTCCAGTAAGAGGTACATCGTACAAAAAATTTGCTGCAACTCTTGGGCTTTCCAGGAACCTCTCCCTACTGCATTTCCTTATTCTCCTTTCTCTGATCTACTCTTCTTCGTCTCCATAAATCTGAGGTGCAGACATTGCCATAATCCTTGTGCCTCCCTCAGGATGGTTTGATCTTTACACCCCACCTTGCGTTGCAGTGGCCCAGACCTTGGAAACACTTGAGTTCTTACCTGAAAGCTTGATTATTTCTTTTTAAGACTTGGCTCAGACTGAGCATTGCCTTATTTGAGTCTCTTGTGATTCAAGCACTGGACTAGGAGGAGAGGGAACAAAAAACCCCAATATCTCTAAACCAAAGAAGGTTTAACCATCAATATAGCCACCATGGTGGAGAGGAGACTTTTGGTGGTTCACCTGGCCCTCCGCTGTTGACCCGTGTTTCTGTCGAAAGGATAATCCCAGCCTCTTCTGTAAAACACATTGAAATCCTGTTTTATGCTTTGGACGGACGCCGTTATTGACTCAAAGGGACGGTTCCACCTGAGTGACGGGTGGCGGTGGGGGCCCTGTGCTGGGTCCCCGAGGCTTGGGCTGCCGGTCGCTCCCCCGCGCACAATGGGCAGAGTGACAGGCTCTTAACGAGAATGGCTGTAGCGGGCGGCAGTCTAATAAAAGTAATCCTATTTACAGCCTGCCTTGAGATGTTGCTGTGAGTTGAAAAGTTCACCTCTGGCAGTTTCCTGGGCTTGTCACCTTTTCTGCCATTTCCCTTGCATATAGCTCAAAGGCGTGGGGTTTTATTAAATGGGAAATAGAAAGAATAAAGGAAAAAAATACAAACTAAAGCATGGTCTTGAATATGGCAGGAGTCCCCTCTCTGAGTTTAATGGCAGCACATTTTTGTCTCCCTGTCAGAGAGACAAAGCAGTTCTTATAAGCCTAATCTACAATATCACATATCCTTTGTATGTGGCTGATATTATTATCTCCTGTCCATGGGCGTTCAATCCTAACTTAATTAACTTGGCAAGCAGAAGTATTGTGCTGTGGCACAGTCAGTGTCTGTTACGCTCACAAACCATCCTACCCAGCTGGGTATCAAGACTCTTTAGCTGCCTACACTTACTTTTGATCTGTGTGACATACAATAAATCCAGGCAGCAACCCCATAGAGCTTGGCTCTGTATCACCACTTTGAGGAATGGACAGACTGCTTTTTTTTTTCTTTTCTATAAAATTAGAAGCTTTCTCTGCTCACCAGATGAACCCAAATGAAGCCTTATTTTTCACTATTTGATTGTACTTCTTAAACCATTGTGTAGAAGATCAGAACTTGGGGACTATGAATGCCACTAGAATGGCATATTAACATTCATACCATAGTGGATTCAGATTTCAATTATGTAGCTGTAAAAACAGAGAAGAATCTGGTCTGACATGGTTTGGCACTCTAATGTGAATGAGAGAGACATTGGGATTGATTGACTAGATTTTTAATTAAGGAAATGGGCACCCTGAACCTGACCCTTTTTTGAGGTTTGAATGATTTCCAAGAATCAGCATCTCTTCTGTTCCCTCTTCATCGATGTTTGTTCATCCTAGCCATATTCTGATCTGCCAAATTTTAAATGGGGAGAGAGAAGTGCTAAAATATGACAAAAATCTTACAGCATGTCTGGAGGACTAAACTCTCATAAAAATAACATCTTACTGTAGTCTTCTGAGCTATAATAAATGAAGAACAGAATCTTGTTAGATTATCAAAACTCTTTACTAAGTTACTTAAAATTTGTTGAAAATAAGGTAATTTTTTTGATATTTTGGAAAAAACTCTAATGGAAAAATCTTCCTGGTTAAAAAATTTGTTCTTCACAAAAGTCACTTTAGCAACCAAAATTTGACAACGTTCAGGTAATAAAGTAAACATTTTCAATTACAATCTCTGTCTCCACTTATACATGCAAATTATGGGCAAGATGAACTGCATATAAAATTTTAATATCGTTTTGGAGGAGTACAGCATTCTTGCTACAAAATCAAGAATAATAAAAAATTAACATTTTTCATTAAAAATGTATTTGTAGCTTTATATATCTCTCTCAAACTAATTGTCAACAGATGAAGTTAAATAGCAGCACTGAGAATCAATGGCATTAGGCTCTTTGTTGCATATACGTGTCCAATAATCACTCCTTAAGTCTGAAAGCTTTCTTCCAGAGAGAGAGGGAAGACTGGAGAAATTTGAAGAGCTACCATGTGGGGGAAGGGAGGAATTTATTTCAAACACTTCTGTAGGACTTTGTTATGGGACAAGTTAAAATCAGTATTTCTCATTCCTTGTGAGTAATGACAGCTGTGTGTCATAGGCTAACTAAAGTTAAAAAGCAAGTGCTGTTTTTCTGTTTAGTGATTTCTGCAGGAAAAATATGTTGCACTTTAAGTGAATGCAAATGGGTATGTTTAGACACAGAGCTGCTCTCAAATGTTCGTCTCTGCTTGGTAAATCTACATCTAAGTGTTGGAAGCAGAAGAGAAAAACCAGTCTGCCTTAGAGAGAACTCATTATAAAAAACGCTCTTTAAACTTTTGACACCACAACAGTTTTACAAGCTAATATATTTAACTGAACTTTTATGGAATCAAACTTGACTAAAGTATGATGTACATCTAACCCTATATCGAACTGATATCACTAATTCCTGCCACAAAATCATTTGATTGTTGTGCTGGTTTTGGCTGGGATAGAGTTAGTTTTCTTCATAGTAGCTAGTATGGGGCTATGTTTTGGATTTATGCTGGAAACTGTGTTGATAACACCGGGATGTTTTCGTTATTGCTGAGCAGGGCTTACCCAGAGCCAAGGGCTTTTCTGCTTCTCACCCCACCAGCGAGCAGGCTGGGGGGGCACAAGGAATTGGAGGGGACACAGCTGGGACAGCTGACCCCAACTGACCCAAGGGATATTCCAGACCGTAGGACGTCATGCTCAGCAGATAAACCTTGGGGGATGTTTGGAGTGATGGCATTTGTCTTCCCAAGTCACCATTACGTGTGATGGAGCCTTGTTTTCCTGGAGATGGCTGAACACCTGCCTGCGCATGGGAAGTGGGGAATGAATTCCTTATTTTGCTTTACTTGTGCATGAGTGGCTTTTGCTTTCCTTATTAAACTGTCCCTCAGCCCATGAGTTTTCTCACATTTACCCTTCTGATTCTCTCCCCCATCCCACGGTGTGGGGAGTGAGCGAGTGGCTGCATGGGGCTTAGTTGCCAGCTAGGGTTAAACCATGACAACTGTAAAACTTGAACTTAATTTCAAACATTGCAACACCTATCTGATGTAAGCCAGGTATTTATTAAAGATGCTTCTGGTGTCACTTTGAGCTATAAGGTCTTCTATGTATTAAAGACAAGGATGGCCTGGGGAGGGGAGCAACGTCCCATCTTTGAATGACCAAAATAGGCAATATATGTGCTAAAAGCAGAAAGAAAAGGTGATTAAAATATTAGATTCAAAATCAGGCTGTTCTAATTAGGAATGGATTTGAACCAGACTCTAGACAAAAAGCCATTCGCACATCAGTCACTTTGGAATTTATGCATTAAGAATGCAGTGGACCAAACTCTCCTAATAGTGACAAATTTATGTAAATACATACTTAGCAACTTCTCAGACACAATTATCTTTACTTTGTTACAACATCTGGCAGCTGAAAGCTAAAGATTAGGAAGTATGTTGGGAGTTCACTGGGGACTTTGCCACTCATGCATTCCACCAAAATTAGGGTGAATTGGGAATAACTGTGATTACCCAGAGGTAATAATGATGCTAAAAATGAAACAGATTAAGCTGGTCCTTTTTTCTTTAACTTTTTTTTTTCTTGCAGAAATTGATTATTTTGCAGAAACATATTAACTTAAATACTTTTTTAAAAATTGTTTGAGACCAAAACACCGAGGACAGGATCATCTTGGTTGTATCTACCTGAAGGTATCCAGCCTAAGTAGTTATTTAAGGTCCTTTCAATAGTCAGTGCTGAAAAATAAATGTTCCCAAACGCACTTTATCCCATTTTAATACAGATGTCTGAGGCCACTCATAACACCCTGAAGGTGCTGATAGCTCTCATTTGAGGATACATTGAACCTAGATGATGACCTTAGGTCAAATTTAAGGAGTGATTCACTGCATGTCTATTAATTGTGCATTCTGCTGAGTGTTCAGCTCCCTCTTCAAGTCTTTCCGTAAGACCTGTGTTATACCTGCCAGCTATGTCTCATTCGGAAGATATTTCTAATGGTACTAGATTTTTCTCTGTGAGAAAGTGAATCCTGCTCTTACAGTGGGACTCAGATGCAGGTATTTCACTGTAAACTTCTGAAAGTAGATGCTTGAACCTACAGTTGAAGCCTCCTCCTTTCTTTATACATCAGGTGAGATGACTCTTACTTAGATGCTCAAGTTAGGTGAGGAGGGCAATAAGATATAAGAGATTTCAGCTGGCATCCTTCATGTGTGCTGAATGTTTGAGGATGAGAGCATGACTATGAGGCTCCCCTGATCAGATGAATGAAGGATTTAGTTTGTTGGTTGGGTTTTTTTTTTCTCCCTTAAATCCCGCAACTAGAAGGCTGTAGAAAGTTTTCTTTTTCAGTTAACTTCTAAAGCTTTAGCTTGTAGCCTGAAGACATATGAAGACAGGTGCTGGTAGAAAACTGTTCCTTTCTATTCAGCCCAGCTGAAAAGCAATCTCACACTCATCTGCTGTACATTTCTCTATAGATCTGTCTTGTATCTGGGACATTACAGCTGTTTCAATGCACATCTGTGCAGCAGGTATAGGGACAACTAAGTTGGATTGGGTCGTGATGAACCTGAAACTAGAGGTTATTTCCAAACACAAAGGCAATTTCATCACACTTTCTGCTCTAAGTTGGCTGTATGTGAACTGCCTGGGATACAAAAATTGTACAGATGCTTCCTTCTCTTTGGTGCAGGTCGTCTTTACCTGGTCTGCCTGTGATAAACACATGCCTCAAGGGTCTTAGAAATGTTCCTCGCACCACAACTCCCTGTTCTGCACTCAGCTGAGAAAACTTAGTGAGCATTGGATTAGGGCCAAGCAGTTACCAGGAAAGCAATTTGACTGTCATTATCTCATAGCAGTGGAGATATGGTAAGGCTGACAGCTGATTTCCTACAGGATTCTGCATTTCATTTTTTCCTAGGAAGACACAAAGCCAAAAGTACTCTCTAATTCTTCCCCCACCATAAACAATAGTTATCATGGTTTTCTTTGGCTTACAGATTTACTCTTACACCCATACAAACTTTAAGAAGTTAAAAGAAGGAAATGCAACTCTGCTGCATCTAATATAGTTATGATCTAGTCCCTCCATTGCTGCACTGGAGAAAATTAGTGTCATGGTGATGAAATCCAGCTATATCACAATTTCAAGTGATGCACTAGTAGCCATGGCAACAAGGTATTCCCTTCCAGTAAATGCCTGTAATGGTGCTTTTAAGATTGTACATCAAAGCCAAAGAATAGCATTGAATCACCCCGGAGCAAGTACTGACTTCAAAGCAAAAAGGTCAGAACAATAGGTTATTCATAAACAGAGAATAATTCTTTTCCAATTTACAAGTTTTTCTTTAGGATATGCTCCGAGATAAAAGTGGGAGCAGTATAGTGGAACTTGCGCTACAGTTGTGTACTCTGAGGTTACTGTAGGACCTCCTGTACTCTCCTGGATTCCTACATGGCTTCTGCTATTCTCCATGGGCCTGGTGCTCTTTGCTGTGCCTTTGAGCTCTACTGTCAATGTGATTTAGTCTGAGAAGGGGGTTTACAGAACTTACAGGAATCGGAGGCAGGCAAATAATTTAAATCGGTGGTCTAAGTGTTCTAGGCTGGCTAGGTATTCTACTAGCCTTATTGTGAAATTTTGACACTATATTATAAAGCTAGGTGGTGAAAAAGCTGTTGAAGGGAAAAGTAGTGCTTAGAAACGGCTTCAAAATAAAAAGCAAACTAAAAGATATTCATGTCTGAGGAATACTAATGTTTTGCAAGGAATATTAAGCTTATTGCTAATTAATTCCCCAAACCCCACAAAAGTGAGATGAAGAAAAATTCCTTATTACAGAGGAATTTTTTACATCATTCATGCAGTAGTGAGGCCTACTACCTTTCTTGAAAACTGAAGTTCCATGTTTTTCCTTTGTAAAATTATTTCTGTTAAGTAATGTTGCTAGAGTTACTGTATTCTCTCTGAAATATCTTATTTTCACTCCCATACTTTTCTAGTGTAGTACCCTTTATTGTGTAGTGAGTGTAATGACCAGGTCAGAACACTGATGCTTCAGAGGATTTTAATTAACAGTAACTATGGAGAATATAATGAACTCACAACAGGTAATATTTGTCTGAATTTCTGAAATGGCTTACTAAGAGGTCAAAGGTTTTTTTGTGATGGAATTCCTTATGTGACAGATATTGCAAATACAGAGATTGTCCTTTAGCTCTGTGTGCATATTTCTGTGTATGTGTGTATATATATATGTGCGTGTGAGAGAGAAAACATGCCACAATTCAGAGTTAGGGACAGACGAGTAATTGGAGGATTTAATAATTATCATTTTAATCCCTGAAGCATGAATTTTAAGATCTCTTCCACCATTTGGAAACATTATGTCAACTCTTTAGAAACTGAATAAATTTAGAAAACCCATAAATGTTTAGTAATAGAGGCTACTAGTCTATTGGGTTACTTATGTTTCTTGTCAATTTTCTATAGGAAGCAAAGTTGAACTAGCCATGTCTTGGTAAAGACTGTTTCTCTTTTTGTCTGAATCTTATCACTGTTAAGACCAATGAAGGGATGATGGCAGTTCTGGTGGGGAAGAAGTTAAAAATCACACCCCAAAAAAGAAAGCCAGTAGCAACAATAGACCTGAACATAAATCTGAAGCTTATGTCTTTAGATGATGAAAGAATTGAAAATTATGTTAGAATGGTCTATATCTTATTGATGAATGTGAGACAGAACTTTCTACAGGTACATCTCGTACAATCTCAGAAAGTCTCCAAAGCCAATGTACTCAAAAGACATGGCACAAGAAGCCTGTAGCTCAAAACCCAATGAAGAATAAGTCCTGAGTATCAGCTACTCACTGGTCATGGCAAACAGCTGAGGTCTTTCCCTTCAGCTTTTCAGCGATGTTCCTTTCTTATTCAGCTCCATTTTTGAAACTGTTCTTGCCACAGCCCATCTACTGCATCACGTGGATGCTGAAAGCTTAGTTCAGAGTGAGGGTTGCATTCCCTGCTGACTAGTTCTATCAGGTTTCTGTGCAGTTTTTCTTGCATGTGTGTGTTTTTCTTAACTAGACAAGATGAGAAGACAATTGATTTTTCCAAAGGTTAATACTTCTCACTGCTAAGTAACCAAACCTATTTAAACAAAAATAAAAACAATGTACCATTTGAACTATTTAACCAATCTTTATCAAGATAGAAAATTATATATTGAGAATACAGACATTCAAAGCAAATCATGTGCTATTCGGTACTACTCAAAATTGTGGTCATTTTGCCCATATGAAGCTTGATAACTATAGTCCAATAAATGTACACTTATACTGCTGTTTGTCTGCTTCTCATTTGAGAAATGCAGCTTAATTAGAATTCCAAGCGTAATCCATTTGTTTCACGGAAAAAGTTGCCAAGCGCAAGATCTGACATTCAAAACAAAATCGATACTTTTGTAGAACATTTAAACATCTCAGGTAACATCACAGGACCGAAGTAATTTGCGTCATGTAGTAAAGCTCTAATTAAAGATGCGACAGGAGTAAGAATTGTATTTCTTCATTATTCAGTCTGTGCTTTACTGTTTGGTTCATACAAGGCTATTGATTAAACGTTCATGTTTATTATAGCTCCCCCCCTCAATCATGAGTGTGAGAAATGAGAGTTAGGGTAGATGAAAAATATTCATTCCTTGTCAGGTATAAGAGACACTCAAGGTCAGATGCAGATAAGGAAAGGAAAGGTTTTGTTTAGTTAGTGGTGAGCTATAGATTAATCTCTTTTTTTTCTTTTTTTTTCTCTCTCTCCAAGAAATATCCCTGAATTTCTGTCGAGGGAGTTGGGTATCAGTATAGTTCTCATCTGTTTAAAAAGTGTTAGATTTGATGAGCTCATAATATCTGAACCTAAAAGTTTCTGTAGCCTCTGAATTGGATTCTTAATGCCAAACTGTGAAAGCTCATTTAGGTGCCAAGATACCTCACTCTAAGTATAAAACTATTTATCCCAGAAGAGCAATTAATGAGTTACAATATAATTCAACATTGACTTAAAAGGGTGGCAGAGACTTACCAAAAAAGTAATCTTGTCCACCTTCCTGCCTTAACAAGGTTTTGCCAAACTTAAAGACTTCCAGTGCAGGAATCCTATTCAGTAACCTCTGTGGAGCTTCAGTGATTCATTTGTTGTTAAAAAGACTTTCCTTGTGCTTCCTCTCTGTGGATGAAACCTTATTACTCAGCTGTTCTACCTTGGATGTAGGGCACACATTGTTCTCTTTCTCACCACTGCATTTTTTTAACGTATTTGAAGCCAATTATCCTGTTCTTACCAAACACTTGCTGGAATCTGACTCTCAGTCCTGCCTTCATACCCTTTGGGAATCTAATTGAGATCTATATGCTAGAGGTCTTAGCTGCCAAGTGGAGGTGGGTAAACCCAACCACAAAAGTTTTGAATCTTAAGTGGAATGAATCAAGCTAAGCTGGATGAAGCTAGGTTTAAGTATTTTCTTTTAGAAGGCTTTAAAGACTTTCTTCCATGTGGCAATAAAATTCTGAAGAGATAGAGGTAGGAATAATAGAGAAAGTACAGTTCCATAGGTCATCTTCCGGTTGTCGGCAGCTGAAAGTCAAGAAATGAACAAGTAAGCCCTGGGGCATCTTAAATAATTTTGAAGAGGTCAGGTATCAACCTTAGAGCTAAGCCCATTTGTTTCAAAAGGAGCTGAATGGCTATTTCAGAGGGAGGAATTGAAGAGAAGGATAAATATGCTGTCAGTAATAGAAGAGAGAAAAAACCAGAGCTTCTTTCATTGGACTTTCACAGGATTTAGAGGCTAAAGTCTTACCACCCCTGGTTAACATGAAAGAATACCCAGAGAAAAAGCTGCAGTAGGATTGGTCCTCTGGCTGCTGTTTTCTAGAATACTGCCTACACCCATAACAGAAAATATAAGCCATGCCTGAAGTGTAAATAATAAAGACTTTATTCAGTAGCCCTCACCTAGATGTATTCTATGATTTGAGAAAGCCCAGGCAGTGCTACCTGGTCTCCAGCTCTTGCTCCAGACGTGCACAATCTCCCTCAGGTCCTGTGTGAGATCTGCCAGTGCCATTGGGATGTTTTGGATACCTGAGGATATCTCAGATCATCCTAAGTCCCCTAAATGCAGGCAACTGGAAGAAATCTTAAGTGGGTGGTAAAACTCTGCGTGTTTTAAGAGATGACCAAACAAGAGTCAAAAACTGTATGAAGACATTAAGGTCCATTCCCAAAAGCAGGATAGCTGCATCAGTATAACATTGCAACAAGGAGAATTAGCTTTATCTTGCAGCAAAGAAAGCCTACTTCAGATAATTGTCAGTGTTACCTCTGGGGTTTTTGCACTGGTGGTGGACACACAGCCCGTAGGGCTAACTATGTTGAGGAAGGCTTGGTAGGAATATGTAGGAACATATTTGGAATAAGAAGAACAAGAAACGTTCTGGAACACTTGTATATATGTACATCTTAATGATGGTTTAAGACATGGAATCCTGCAATGATGAATCTGTCCCAGTTCTAATATCCTAGTCATTTAAAAGTCAGAAAAAATCCTAAAAAAAAAAAAAAAAAAAAAGTGTTTTGACCTTGAAAAGCCCAATTTTCTGGAATTCCATTATGTTTCCTGATGAGTTTCAACAAACAAAGCTCATGGATATTAATGCAACTGCTGCATGCATATCTGTTATTATACAGACTCAGTGGGGAGAAATCTTGCTAAGCTGTTTCTACAGCACCTTGTACAGCAATGTTCTACTTCAACCCCATTTTTTCTAATTGGATTGCAATAAAAATGATAAATTCAAGTATTTATACAGTTTCCATGCTATCACTGATCTTGTTTTCTCTTACTTTCCTTTGAGATGTGAGGGTGATAAAGTGTACAGATGAAATTTTCTTTAACACCTTTAAAGAAAGTATCCTTAATAGCAGTGTATTTAAGGAAAGTGCAGTATTTAAGGAAGGTGTTCTATCAAAAGAGGCATCTCGGAAAAAGACAAATTTGCTTATGAGATAGCTGGGCAAATGGTGATAAAGGCTGCTTTTCTTTCAAAGGAAGTGAGGATAAAAACTGAAATAACTGAGATTTTCTTGCTAGCAGAGGTAATATTTAATAATAAAATCAGAGAATATGGAGCTTTGAGAGTTTGATTTTTAGGGTTCTTTTTGTAAAAGATGAAATTATGTAAGAACGAATATTATGGAGCAGCTTTCTGGAATATATTTGCTGATAATGGAAATAAGGCTGGCCTATTCACTGAGGTTACACACTGAACAGTTCTGCGGTGTATTAAAAATTACTGAGTCTTTCAGAAGTAAGCTAATGCACTGCATGCAGCCATTCAAGTTCTGTTAACCATTAAACTAAATAGAATACTATTTCATGCATGATTTCATTCAGTTAGATGAAGAATGCAGCAGTGGGTCTGAAGAGGTAACGGGTAAGAGTGGAAGTTCCTTTTGTTGGGAGGCATTTCCCTGTGATTTCAAATGCCTTATTAAGAGATCTTTATGGATACCCCACCAATGTGTGCCAAAAATGTTAACAGATTATTCTGTCCTCTATGTTGATAACACAGCTGTTTGTAACCCTGCTGGGAGGAAAGAAACAGATTTTAATTGGCTGTTGATGAACCTGAATTCTTTTGTACAGTAAATTCTTTGGTTCCCTGAAAACACTAGATTGGGACATCCAGTCTGGCTAGCAAACCCCCGCAACAAATAACAAACTGAAAATGTGGTTTCCCTGAAGTTAGTTGTCATCGTTCCATTTTATTGATATCTCTTTTTGGATACTGAACTATGGGATTTACTGCATGCAAATCTAAAGGGGCTGCTTCGCTACTTCAGTAAGGGGAAAATGAGTGCTGCGCTGAAGCACTGTGTAGATCTAGGTGATGCCTACTAGTTCTAGTCTGAATTACTATCTACTTTATGCTGCTCACCTGGATTATGATGTTTCTCTGTTATACAACTCTTTCTCCTAATTGCTCCCTTTTTCTTCGACTAAGCTTGCAAGCATAACTGTTTTGCTCAGTGGTTAGGGAATAATACACAACTAAACCACCATGAAGAAACTTGCTCCTAAATTTCATTTAGGTTTCTTGCTTATTTTTTCCTCCAATCAGTATTCCTTATAACTTTCCTCTGTTCTGGGAAAACAGACCTTTTGAATCACTAAGTACATATATTACTTGTGAATATTGGTTTCTGTTTGTTCATATTAGGAGTAATTCAAACATGTTTAATTTTTCCCTGGCAATCATCAACTTCCATACACGCTTAATTTCTCCTTAGTCACCATAATAATCTCCCCAGCAGTTATCTCATGAGGGGAGGGAAGTACACTTCTTAAGATGTTTTTCCATTTGGAGCTTTGCTATAGCTATTGCATCAAGAGCAGTTTGTAAAGAGAGAACATATTTAAATTTAAAATAGCTTGGGGAAATGTAACACAGGAGATAGGCTAGCACGTAACTCACCGGGTCAGCTGCCAGAAAAATCCCTGGCTGATGAATTGTGGGGTTTAGTGTCAAATGAGCTATGCTATGTCCCTTTTTCTGGTATCGATACCCAAGTTAATGGTTTATAGTAAGGTTAGATACATCCATGTGAATTGCGCAGGCAATTTCTGGAAGGTTAGGGACAGTCAACCGAGCCTGGGGATTTTAGTGGAAGTTACGCCACGGTAATTCATTCTTTAGTGTCAGGCAAGGAGGTGAGTCAAATCCACATGTAGCAATTGCTCTAAATACTTGCAGGAAATCATTCCTGCGTTGAACAGTCTGGCTGCAATTTTAAAAGCACAAATAATTTTCTGGAGTTACATTCAAATAAGGCATATTGATGTTCAGTAGCAGTAAAAAAGGCTTAGCATGAACACTTATAGAATTTTATGAGACTGACTTTGTATTACAATGCTTTTAAATCATCTCAGAAAAGGAATTTTGAAGTATACTATAAAGAATCCTTAACAAGAAAGCTTTAATGTATTATACATATGATGGTATTAGTGGTAAGCCCCAGTGTCTTTCCTTGCAAATTTAGAATATCCCAGAGAAGTCCTCAACAGACTATGCCACCTGAAAGTTTCTCAAGCTATATCAAGATTTTAAGAAACATCATAGTTAACACAAACACGACTCCCCACTGTCTGTCTCACAGACTTTTTTTAACCATTTTTACAACTGTATTCTTTATTAGAACCCTATGTATTTTGCAGCAATGAACTCTTTTTATTCATAAAGGTTCATATTAATCCCTTGTTAACCCTCTAAGGACTTTTCTAGTGATAAATTTCTGCCCAGCTAATCCTGGTACGCTTCCATAGACATTGGAACTGAAAAAACCCATAGAGAAACTTGGTGTCCAGTGCATCTCTGGCATGGTACAAGACTATATTGCTGAAATTTGTCAGCATCTTTGTCTTTAATTTGTGGATATAGTTCTATTTACAGCAGAAAGCTTTCTATTCCCCTTAAAAACGTTGGCACAGCATCACTTTATCTTTGTGTACAGTGCAGAATTCATAGCTTATTGAGATTGGTAAAGGTTTTCTGCTCTCATTTCCTTTTGTACTTGAGGTATCAACAAATCATTTAAGCAAAACTCCCACTTTACAAAGCAGTAGGACAATATAACAGAGCAATACTATTGAAGATAGCCCTACAAATTAGAAGAAAATGTGATCAGTTGGCCTTGAGAATCCATTTAAGTGAGGACAACGAGGTGGTCTTTATTTCTTTAGAGAGCCTAATCTACGAATAAATAACTGCAGAAAGAGAAACTATTCAACGTGTGGTTTCTGGGGAGTTGCTGGAATATGTATGAGCTGACAAAGTCCAGATGTTATTATAACAGAAAGGAATAATACTACAGAAAGAATCTCAGTATGAACAATCTGCCTTTTGCATCTGTTGACTTAAAAACTAAGATTGTACCATACAAACACGAAGTAAAACAAATCAGCCAGTGACCTGTTGTTAGAAAACACTGTTTCAGCTAAAGCAGCTGAGACAAAGCCCCAGGCAGGTGAACACAAATTCAGACAAAGCGAGCCTGACAAGCCTTGCTCCTGAGGCCCTGCAAACTCAGTACAAAGCCTTTCAGTAGCAATACTGTATTTACTGGGCTGCAGCACTACAAACTGATATTCTTAATAACTCCATGAACTGTTTTATTAGATCTAGCTTTCAGGAGGACAGCATCAAAAATTGCAGTCTACAGGTTTAAAATTTTTATGACTTCTGAAATGGATATGAGAAATCCTGGGAAAACCCCATCTGTCAGAAGGAAGAAAGGAAAAACTGGAGTCATGTAGTCCAATAAATCTGACCTGATCAAGGACATTACCCAGTTCTGTCCCATGGTCAATTCTTCCTGGGACAGAATATTTTCTTCTCTGGACAGCTGTGCCTTTGCATGTGATTGCCTGCAGCATTTTCCTCCAGGCTTTTGCCTAGAGGTTCCTTGTCTTGGGCAACTTTGTTCATGTAGCTGTTGCCTCAGGGATACTATGAGGATAAATTTCTTAAGAATTATAAAGCATTCAGATGATAGAATAAGAAAGGCTAGATAAAAGTCTTACCAAAAAAATGCAAGCAGCATACACCAGGGCTATGGAATCAGCTTTGTAGAATATATTTGTGAGAGGTAGAGCTTGTGTTTCACTGAATTATTCACCATTAAGAATTGCCACTTTATAATCAGTTCTGTAGACTGTCAATTGAGTAGTTAAATGCTTTGGGGAGAGTATCATAACTAATCGGCGAATCATTTATTTACAAATAGTTTTCTCCTCTTGAGCAGCTGCAATGTTGATTGATCTGAGGCTTTCCATCAGACAGTGAGATAAACCTACATTTATTAGGTGTTGCTCCAAAGCCTGTTGAAGTCAATGAATCTCTTAATTGACTTCCTTGGGCTTTGGAATAGCCTCTATGTCTGTAAACTCTAGGACCTGTCCAGAGACACTATTTCTAACTTTTTGCCTCTATTACTCATCAACGAGAAAGAGGAGAATCACTGAGAAACTTTTCATTTTCTCATTGTACACCAATGCAATGAGACATAATATTGCCTGGGGAATACTGGAGACATAGGTGGAGATGAAAACATGTACATCCTGAGGGGCAACAGAAGAACAAGTCCAGTGTGAATTATCAAGGATGAAACATCAATAACATGGTGAAGCAAAGGAACAGTGGAAAGACTGACTTTTTAGATTATTTATCTTTTTTTGATCTAATAATCACACAAAGATCCTTTCTCTCTCTGTGTCCTCTAATTTCTTTGCTTTGAGCCATATTTTATCCTCATCCTGTGAATTTATTATTTTGTTACTCCTTTTTTTTAGGCATGAAGGAATTTTTTTTCCTATTTTTCTGATTTTTTTTAGATATTTCTATTGGGGACTTTCCAGAGGAGATGACTACTTAATATTAAACAAGTTGAATAATGAAAGGTATTTACAGAATATCACAGCAAGATGAGGAAATGTTAGGTAGGAAAATAACAAAATTTGATCCTGGAATGGCTGCAGATTATAAAAAGTTATAGCACTTTGGAGATCAAGTAGATGAACTCATGCCATCATGCAGAATGAATGGATCAGGGCCATGACAGAAAATTTATTTTTTCAAAAAAGAAGGGAGTGCTGTGAGCATTGGCTTAGATGTATGGCTAATCTTTAACCTCCCAGACCTTGAAAGCACATTTTGCAACCTAATTTCCCTTCTGCTTTGTATGCATAAGATGTTTTGAGAGGTTATTCAGTGCTGGTCATTGTCTTATTCTTTGAAATGAAACCTTATGCTTTCAATATTACATGTCATTACTGGACAGGGCAGATCTTCTCAGCCCTTATATAGCTGATGGTTGAAGCCTAAAACTTTTCCAGGCATGGAAGAAATTAATCCTGTGAACTACCTTATAACATCCCAGTGATTCTGCTCATAGACCTCAATTGTTACAAATGAGAAAGAAGGATTTCTCACTTGCAGTTTGGTGGAATGATATATGTGCCTGCAGAGTTGGAAAATTGCTGGCTTGTTCTTGGGGGGCATTAATAATGAGGAAGAAGATATCTAAAACATTAGGTGTTTATTAGTCTCAGAACTGTAAGATCCAGCTATATTTACTCCTTCTGGTGACCACTACTAATTATGCTACTACCTAATTCCAGCAGCACTACTGTGACTGCTCCCATCTGATGTTTTCTGCTATGCAGCTAGGTGAACTGTTTACTTAAAAGAAGTTTATTAATCATAAGCTATTCAGAGCAGTTTCAGTTTTGCTTTTAGTTGATCATGTCTAATCCTTACTAAACTTAATAAAAGATGGACTTTGTAACAGGGTGAAAAAAAGGTTTTAAAAATTGCAACCTCAAAGAAATATCAGTACAATTAGGATAACTTCTGAATCTTCTGTGATATTTGAAGTGTTCTAAAGTTAAAAGTGCTAAAACAGTGTGACAGTATGAAGATAGATAGTGCAGGAAAGGGGCTCTGAACTTCTTTAATATATTATTAGATCTTAAGTGGGGATGACTGAGGTGGAGGCAGAAAGCTTCAACCAAAACCCTTATATTTTGAGGTTAGAGACATCAAATGAAATGAAATCCAGTGATATTTCAAATCAAGATTCTATGCGTTATGAGCTCTTGGCAAAGCATTTTTTCTTAATAACTGACTATATGGGAGGTCCTAGAGAAGTAAAAGCCCCACCCCACTTTTTTTTTAGACTAATTATTCAATCATGTAAGCTAGACACACTTTATCTTATATGAGAAATGCTCACTTTCATGTTGCACCAACTCATTTATTCATAATAATTTGTTCATATCTTAATATTCTGGAATGCATTGAGAGATGTGCAAGATCTGAAGGAACAAATTTTTTTTCCCTGGGCAGTTACACACTGAAACATGCAAGAACCTTTCTCATATTTCATCATTTTGTTGCTTATATATCCAAACATTCTTATCTTAAAGCTAGGCATAAACATAATGGAAATACTGTTGTTATGTGGATGCAAACAAAGGATTTACAAAAGTTTTGTATTTAGCATCAGTAATTATGAAATTATTGTGTATTTGGTGCTGCTATTATGTTGCTGTTGATTACTACACATTGTTATTTAAATTCAGTTAATCTTAGAAGCTATAACTTTAAAGATCCTATTAACTTTGGAGAAAAACATCTCTATTCAGCACCTGAAGGAAATTATCTCCAAAATTTAAGGTTGTCAGCTCTCATACAGATTGCTTACTACATGTATTTTTAAATAAATTCATCAAAAGGTTTGAGCAAACAATTTAATACACAATCTCCTAGTTAAGTAGGAAAAAAGGCTGACCATGAGTCCTTGATTTTGAATTCACTTTATCTGAGATGATTGTCCAGGTTTTAAATTCGTCTGATACTTAAATATACTTAACTTGATCAAAACATCTACCTGGGAAGGTAGGGTTGAGTACGCACGGTAGCTTTGTATGGTCTGAAATACCTTTTGGTCCATCTCCCTCCATTGGCTGAGAGGAAGGAAATAGTGGCAATAATCCCAGATTAAGCATTTTGATCAGATATTTTAAATTATGAGATGAATTAATGGAAAAAAAAAATTGAGAGACATGCTTGGCTACAAGGGAGAGCAATTTGTTAAGAATTCTTTCTTGTTAGGAGGCAGGAGGTTGGGAATGCTTATACACAAAGTACCAAAGCAATCTTCCTCACAAAGATCACTCTTATGATAAACGGACCTGTTACATGGATTGAAATCCAGATACCTGGTTAGCTCTAACAGGTATGAGACCTTTCGTATCAGCTGAATTAACTTCCATGTCTTTATAGAGGGTCTTTTCGGAGTCATCATTTTTATTCCAGTCAGGATTCTTTTAACCTAATTTTAGCCATATGAAGAAGGTTTAGCTAAATACCTACTCTCCCTCTACAGTTAGAGGAAAGACAGAGAGGCATTTCTAGGATACAATTCATCAAGCCTAAGATGATTTGTCCACTTGTATTACCTATCTCTAGAAAACCTATTACATGGTTTATTTACGTGACAAAGCTAGACTGATTCTCTAAGATTTATAAAGCCAAATAAATTCCCGTTACGTTAACATGACCACTTATCAAGACATGTTAAAAGTGGTATTTTTTAAAGAATGGAGATAAAACAATTGTGCTATGGAGCTACTCATTATATGAAGAAACAGAATTAAAAAGTCCATTGCGTTTTCACATAAACCCACATTGTCTCAGAACTTCTTTCTGAAAACCCATTTATCTGTCTCCTGTTATTTCCTCTTATTTGTTACACTTCAGATTCTCAAGGGCAAGATTGCCACTTGTCTTTTGTTTATAAAGTAGCTAACACAATTCACTCATGATTTAAAACTTCCCATGGTGTCATCATCAAAACAGCAATACCTCAGGAAATCATAATCTCTGAAAATTTTTCTGGTATTGGTTTCCCTTTTCTTTGTTTCTTGCAGCTAAAGCTAAATCTATGCTTTTACACATGATAATTTATTCATATCTAATGCATTTTCAGTCTGCTACATAGCCTGTACTCCTTTTTTTCTGATGAGAATGACAAAGGCTGTGAATAGAAAGTTGTAAAGGAACTAGTGTGATAGAAGGGAAACATTTCTGAAGTCTAGGTGGGGAGGAAGTATTAGTGATAAACTGCCAGTTTCACGCTTTCTCTGGCAACCTACATTACCTTTTTCCCCCTAATACTACAACGCCATTGAGTAGGTCTCTGACACAATGACTGCATTACCCACTGATGGAATAAGCAGCTATTATTGGCCCATGTTGCTGCATTTGACAAAGGGCAGCTATAATTTTACTTTGTGTGTGCATTTCACCTGCAGCCTTTCTGAAAGCACTCATCTGTATGCAGCGAGGCTGAGAGCCAGGCAAGCGCACGTTCTGCCCCCGTCCACGGCATGTCACAATGGCAGCACCTAGGAAATGCATTAATATTTATGGGAAGGGAACAAAGAAATCAAAGCATCTCTGTCTGCTGCTCTCTCGATTTATTCCACTTTTTACAAATTTAATTTTGGAACAACTTTTGGAGACATAAACCCCGCACCAGTTGCAGTGAGACGGGAACACACGTGTATGATAGTCAATTGTAATTGAGAAACTTCATGCTGATTTTTCTTCAGTGAGTTTGTGGTTCCCTCCGCCTTTTTAAAATTTAACACTTTTTAATCTCTCTTCTAATGAAAAGGCATTTAACAAGCACTTTCTCCTCATTAAGCACCTCTGTTTCTTGTTTAGGAGGTATAAGGATGCCCTCTTTCTCCTAAAGTCCAGAGATCAGCTGGACAGAACCAGAACATTGAAGTCCATATATATATATATATATATGCAGTGCCACCCTCACACATGAAACCAGGTTCACAGCAACTCACATTTCCTCTCCCCACCCCAAGAAGTACAGAACGCCCAAGAGGTTCCTGTATTTCTTAGTGCTCTGGATACTTCCTCCAACACCCTATTCACTGCTACATTCTCTGCAGGAGAGGCTGGAGGTGAAATGCCTCCTGGGGGCAGATGGAATTATACAATTCCCAGTATGGGATGTCTAAGGCATCACCTAACAACTAAACCCTGCAGTGCTGTAGCTTTTCCCATCTGAGCACTTTCAAGTACTATTTTTTTTGGTAAACTCATCTGTCACACAGTTAAGGCTTTGACCTCCTTGTGCTCTCTGGGATCTGAGTGGCTAATGAATCACAAAAACTCTTGAAGGTGGGCAAATAGTCTCCTGTAGACCATTATACTGCCATAACAGGCAAAGTGATGCTTCCTGCAAGGAATGACTTGCCCACCCTGTCAACGGATTGAGGTTTTAGAAATTGGGTTCGAGTCCTTTGCCACATCTCTGTGTCACTGAGTGCCCTTCTGCCCTGTGTCTAGTCAATGGTAAATTCTGCAAAATAGGGACTGTCTCTTGCCATGTTACAGCTGCAGTGTATGGCAGTAAAAGGCTTTCAATAAATTTGGACAATGCCCGTAACAGCATGCTTTAACTTGGTCAGCCCTGAATTGGTCAGGCAGTCGGACTAGGTGATCGTTGTAGGTCCCTTCCAACTGAAAATATTCTATTCTACTCTTACTTCCATCTTTACTTGAGTTAAAGCATTCAGTTATTCCCAAGGACTTGTAAAAGGCATAGATTTTTCTGTTTTCTGTAGGGAAAGTCTCAACCTTCAGCCCAGACACTTCCAGGTGCTCTCTTGAGCTGCAAATCTCTTCCAAGCCGAACTGCCTGTGCAGGATTTGTGTGATTCATAAATGAAGAGTTCAGTCCTTGACTGTCTGTTGTAAAGACTGCTGTGACAACAAATGGCTCAGCAACATTATGGTCCCAGGGCTGTTATCCTCGTCTCCCCTGAGCTGCTTGACTTCATCTGAGAAATTTCACTTTTAATGTGTGCATGCACATTACTCCTTCAACTTTGTTCACTAGCTTTTTGGGTTTCAGCCTGACTTCCATTTGTGCTATATAGTTTACAGTTTCAGCTGTACAGATTCTTCTTGAAAGCTTATCAGCCCAGTTACAAAATCTACTGCACTTCATCTTCATGATAAAAGAACAGAAAAAATATAAACACAATTTGCCATCCCTTGTGCATATAACACACCTGAATGATTAATAGTCCTCAGTGACGCACTGCAATTTTGTTATATTTTGTTTCTATGTTTTCTAATGGATTCTAATGCCTTGGAGAATAAAAGGAAAGGCAAACCAGCTGATCTTTTTAAGCAAAGGCCACCTTCCATGCTGGGAGATACCGGCAAGGATCATGAAGTCTTGATCTTTTCAGACACTCGCAACCAAAATACCTGGTTTACCATTTAACAGTCCTCTGACCCTAATGCCTGCCCATGTGTCCTGTTTAATGTCTTGAGCCAAATGTAAAACCTGTTGGCCAAAACCTCTGAAGGGTTGGATTTTAACTGTCCCCACAGCTCTGCTGAAAGCAGAGTAAGAGTGAGCTGACTCAGGGGCTGTTTCTGTGAAAAAACTCAAAGATTTGGAGCAAAAATCTGCATGTAGACATGTCACTAGGTGCTATCCATAGTTAAAATACATGAACCCTGCTTCTAATTTGCTGCCATCACTTGAATAAGTAACTCAATAGTGATGTTGTCAGCAACAATTTGAGCTTAAATGGGTCCTGGGATATAAACGTGGTTCATCTCTTTGGTGACGCAAGCTCAATACTCTCTAATTTTGTCATTTTTACTCCCTAAAGATCAGTCTTCCCCGAGAATAGTCCGTGTCTGTTGTTTTGAAAGGATAAGAAAATAAGAAATCAGTGCCACAGCTTCCATGATGATTTAATTATTTGTTACTTACATATCAACATAATGTTCTCTTTTTCTAAATAAAATATTACAAATACAGCAAATAGTCACTATGGCTCTACACACTTGTTTGGTAGCCCTGGGCAATAGTCATTTAACTTGTTTACCATGTGAAATTGCTTTGCTTTCTCTCCTTTTTTTTCCTGATTAAATGCAGTAAACATCCCAAAATTTAATATCGGCGCAAGCTTATTTTAATTTCCAAAGCCAGGCACTGGAAGAAAGGGCTTTAAAAAAATTAAAAGCCAGTTAATTGAATTGCTGACTTTCTTGCTGTAGCGATAAACTGTAAACCTTCATGAAAGTTACATTTACTCTAGTTATGTAGTAAAACAGCAATATCATATTTGCTGGATTAGTCACTCATTTTCTTCCATGGAGAGCAAAGTTTGAATTTAGCCTGACCAAAGTCAGCAAAATAAGAACGATTAGATAGCGATAACTAATAAAAGTATTGATAAAATAAGTTCAATGACCCCAGTTAAATGTTGAATAAGCTGGAATCCAGATCAGAAAGCCATTGCATGTTTGACACTTTTGATAGCATGTGCTCCAAAGAGAGACTTAAGATTAATTGAGCATGTAAATTGAACAAGCTTCTCAATACGCTGTCCTCTAGTTAAAGGTTGACATGCTCTGGTGAAGCCAAAGACACCATCTACCACATTGAAGTATATCTTATGCTAGGAAGAAAGTGATTCAAAATTTAGAAATATATTAATAACAATGATTATTAATAATATAATCTGGTATTAACGTCTGCTAGTTGGGGAAAAAACCTGACAGCTGTTCACCTGCAGGTGGTGATTTTATTTCTGTATGTCCTTGCTACTCCAGAGTCAATGAAGGTGCTGAGTGCCTAACTTTGGTTCCTGTAATAATGCAGTTAAGAAGATAAATCCCCTGGTATACTCTATCTCAATAAAATACCAAAGGAATAATACAAGTCTATTTTTTTTTTTTTCTTACTTTAGGATTAGGAAATCACTGTGATTATTTCAGAAAGTGATTGCCTAGTGTTCAGAAAGAATGGTCAAGTAGTTGGTGAAAAAAATTGTAGTAACAGAAAAGCATCCATTTCTTGGAAGGTCTTGAAGATCTTCACTTCTCTTGCTTTTTATACCGTTCAGGATAGAGATTCATTTGGTCCCAAACATTGTTACCTTATTTTTCTTTACTGTTGTTGCAATCAAGTGTCAGCTGATGATTTGCCTTGAGTTATTACTGGTTTTTTGCAAGTATAAGAAAAAATAATAATAATAATACTAACAGCAAGAGTAGCGGTTTGAATTTAGTTTATTCCCAGATTTTCTGTCCCAGGCTGTCAGCATGTGAATACTTTATTGACCATACAGCATTCCATTTCATGAGGGTTGTTCTGCTATTCAGAGGGACCTCAAGAGGCTGGAGAACTGGCCCCATGGGAACCTCATGAAGTTCAGCAAAGGGAAATCCTAAGAACTGCATTTGGGGAGGAATAACTGAAGGCACCAGCACAAGCTGGGGGCCAACCAGCTGGAAAGCAGCTTGGCAGAGAAGACCCTGGGGGTCCTGGTGGACAACAAGGTGACCATGAGCCAGCAACGTGCCCTCGTGGCAAAAGAAAGCAAAGAGCTTCTTGGGGCTGCGTACTGGAGAAATGGATGCATTGGACCAAGTCCAGTGAAAGGCCACAAAGAGGTTGAAGGGACTAGAGCATCTGATGTTTGAAGAGAGGCTGTGAGAGCTGGGACTGTTCGGTCTGGAGAAGAGAAAGCTCTGAGGGATCTTATCCATGTGCGTAAACATCTGGTGAGGCATGTGGGACCACTGAAGAAGATGGAGGCAGACTCTTCTCAGTGGTATTTTTTTTTATATGAGGGTGGTCAAACACTGGCACAGGTTGCCCAGGGAGGTTGTGGAGTCTCCATCCTTGAAGCTATTCAAAACCTGACCAGATGCAGCCGGGAGCAACCTGATTTAGCTGACCATGCTTGAGCAGAGGTTTGGACAAGGCAGTCTCCGGTGATCTTTCTAGCCTCAGCCTTTGTGGAATTCAGACTTACATTTCCAGATGCTCTGTCCTGTTGATTTTGCTGAAGGAAAATTGTAGGTGAAAAAACATGAACTTGAAAAGGATACGGTTAAGTAATGTTTGTCCTTGTTTCTTGTTACAGCATGGGTTTTTGAGGACACTTGGGGGAGAGCAGGTAGTCAGTGAAGAAGTCCTAGAGTCCTCACATGGACAGTCCAGCCTTGATCAGCTTCCCCTTTTTGAGTAAAAGGAGAAAAAAAAAAAAAAATCTAGGAAAACACAGATCAGCATTAGGAAAGTTCTGTGTGTGGGTGTGTTTTTGTTGGGTTTTTGTTGTTGTTGGTTTTTCTTTAAGTTTTTAAGACAAAAGAATGCAGAAAGGTAGAGTCAGGGAAAAGTACCCATAGGCCAAAAAAGGAAGGATTTAATCACCTAAGTATAGGTGTATGGTGCCATTTTAAGTGGGTGAAATATTTCACTCGTCTCTTGCTGCCACTCCAGAGCAGCGTGGGTCTCCTGTGATTCTGTGTTAAATCTATTATACCCATGCAAAAGTCATGAATGTTATCAGGCATCTCAAATGGTATAAGACATTTATTTAGGATACCTGATTGGGATTCAGTTGTCTAGCACTTGCAGCCATTTTGACTTTTGCGTAGCTATATCAGCAGTGGACAGATTTATCAGTTTTTTTTAATACAGCCACAAAAAGACATATTTTTAACCAAACTTTAGATAACTTTATCGGGCTACAGAGATCAGCTAACAGCTTGCTTTTTGCATACACGTTTTGTACACTACTTTGCATAATTTTTTCTTGAAAATTGTCTCTATAATGAAGCATTATGCCTTAAAAATTCCCAGCTCTCCTCTGTTCCTAACAATGCTGATTGCCTGTATCCGTGATAAGTGAAATAATATCAAATAGACGATCTGTGTAACAGGACATGACAGCATCCTCAAAAAAGCAGAAAGAAAAGCAAATAAAGACCAAGTGCCCTCCCACCTTTCAGACCCAATTCCCGATACTGAGTTTTAGCTTTGTTATTTCTTTTAATCTGTTTGGAGAAACCACTCCTGGGCAGGGTATCTTTATTGCAGGGATCATTAATTTGAAGAGAGGCAAACGAAAAGTAGGGAATTTGTATTTCAGTCACAAAATGGATCAAAGAAAACTTTCCTAGGGCAAGGTGCTGTTGTCAAGATTGTCCTGAAGAAAGGAAAATCATTACAGAGGATTATCTATAACAGTGGTTCTCAACCTTTCTTTCAGCTTGTGTACCCCAAGGCAGGAATACAGTGTGACTGATTATGATAACCACACACGCACACAAAGACCTACTCTTCTACAGATATATTTTTGCACGTGTTCTACAATGCCTTGTGATGTTATTCCTAAAACCAGGCCCACTGTGTACATATGCACATGCTCAGCTTAAAAATAATAATAATAATAATGAAAATGTATATTCTCTTCAATCTCCCAGGCAGTGTCACTCAACAAATATTGAAAAATGCATCCTCTGTTTGAAGAATGATATGACAGGAGATTTCTTCTGTAGCTCTTTCTCGGTTACTGCTCACTGGAGCTTCTCAAAGGTCACCATTTTAAGGTGATTTTTCTGGGGAAACATTGATCCTTTTACTTACCCCTAGATGTGGTGTGACTAATGAAAAAATATCCTTTAATTTAATTAACTTGGAGCACCCTTGAAACTGCTTGGGTGGTGGGACACTAGCTACATCTGTACTACCCAATAATAGATCCTATTCTCAAGGCTCCCCAATTTTGCAGCAGCTTGTACCTGTGCAGCTAAATCTGCTTTTCCCCCAGATCCATGTGGCCTCATACTTGCTGCCTGTTGGGAACAATGTTTTGTCATGCTACGCCTATTTCTGAATATCTAGGAGACTCGGATAAATTGTCACGGGCTAAAACCACGCAGGAAGCATGCTAGCAATTAACTACTCTAACTTAAACGCAGTTGAATACAGCACAGTATTCAGGACTCTATTGTGGTCCTGTTTAGATTTCTAGTGTAGGCATAGCTCCTGGTACACAGTAACATGTTCAGCTGATGGGCAAAATCATTTCTAGGGTCTTGCTCTTCATGGCAGGGATATTAGAGTCCTTGCAGCTGTTATTTAATACTCAGAGCAATGAAACCCTTGCCCAGAGTGGGGCTCAGAGCTTCTTCCACAACACAAATTTCAGAAAGAAGCATATTTCATAGTAGAGGATTCAGCACTTGATTTCGCAACATTTCAGTGTACCCAGTCTCAACTCAAAAGCTAAAAGTCATTGAAGGTCATGTTATGATCTTCCTGAAAACATACACTAATGTCTGTCCCAGTGGCAGGCATGAAAGAGATGAAATCACATGCAGGGCGAGAAAAAAGAAGTCTTGTTTCTTATTCTCCATCCTCTGCACCAGGTTTGGTGTGGAAGTGCAGCAAAGCATTTCTTCTTACTTATTTTTCAATTATCAGAATGGACGTAATAATACCTTCCTCACAATCATGGCATAAAGGTATTATCTATAGAGCCCTTTTAGCTCCTTGGCTAGTTGTTAGCCTATAATGAAGACTTTTTTTTTTATGACACTTTATTATGACGTTTGTTAAATGGGTCCTAGTTCACACTCCAGAAAAAAATTTCTTCCTAAAATGATCATGAAGAAGAAATGCAAAGTGAAGAACATCAACTTCCAGGCTTACTAAGACAAGAAAAAAAAAAGTTGTTCTGCAAAAAATACAAGCACCTATAAATTCATAAATTGTTTTATGATCAGAGGGCTGGAACACCTCTTCTATGAAGAAAGGCTGAGAGAGTTGTGGTTGTTCAGTCGAGAAGAGAAGGCTCCAGAAAGACTTTTATTGCAGCCTTTTAGTACTTAAAGGGGGCTTATAAGAAAAAAGGAGAGAGACTTTTTACCTAGCCCTATAGTGACAGGACTAGGGGCAATGGCTTTAAACTGCAGGAGGGTAGATTTCAGTTGTGTGTGAGGAAGAAGATGAGGGTGGTGAGACACTGGAACAGGTTGCCCAGAGAAATCAGGGATGTCTCATCCCTGGAAGTGCTCAAGGCCAGGCTGGATGGGGCTTGGAGCAACCTGGTCTGGTGGAAGGTGTCCCTGCCCATGGCAGGGGGGGTGGACAAGATGATCTTTAAAGGTTTCTTCCAACCAAAACCATTCTGTGATTCTATAAAACCCTAGCACAATGTACTGTAATAAAAAGTGTATTTTTCCAGACAAACAGATTTTTTTTGTGATGAAATATTACAACTATTAGTAGACCACAGAAACACTAAGAACTGGTTGTGCTATGCTGTGGATTAGGGAGGTCATTATTTATGACAGTGCTTAAAATACCTCTCTAGTCTTTCTGTTGTATGAATCCCCCTCGGAGTGGTGCTATCTTGGAGCTAAAAAAACGAGAATGAAATTAAGTTGCCATCACAACGTGTTTCAGAGAGAACTCAGTTCATTGGGATTACAGATACTACATGCTTCTGCATTTCCCTTGGAAGGAAGACAGCTGTGCACAGCCATAGAGGCACAACAGATGCTGAATGCTGATTGTTAAACCCTAGTGGTTACTTTAATTGCCCCTTTCCAGCAATTTGAGATGTTGCAATGGTAGGAAAGCAACAGAGGTTGCTGTCACTCAAGTTCTGTGAACCTACAGTTCTGCCTGAAAAAAAATAATAAAAAATGGACATAGTAAAAAGGAAAAGAAACTTCCCCAGGCTCATGACAAGCTTGTAAGCAAAAATGTAAAGGGAAGTGAGAAGAGGAGGGGGAAGTTTTGACTCAGTTGTAGATTCAAGGTTTTGCCTGAAAGTTTCATAAGGCAGCTGTGAGTGTTTTACGAGAGACAGGATCCTCAGCAGCAAAGTTACAGCGTGATGGACTCTGACATTTTGTAAGACCGTAAAACATGTCGGTAGCTTTAACAAGCAGGAATGCTTTGACCTCCTGAGGTTCCTGTCCAATTTAGCCATAGCAACTGTTTGATTCACACAATTAATGGTTACATTCAGTCAAGGGAGGGAGGGAAAAGGGTGACAGGAAACGTCACCTTAAAACCAAGACAGCATTTCTTTTTTTCTGCTCTAGCTCCATTATCAGAGAGCCCCCCACCCCCATTCTTCACTGTGTTAGATATTTTCATAGCTCTTATTTTCCCTTGGCATCTATATTGGCAGGCCTCTTGCTCTCTAAATGTGCATTAATGGGACAATTCCAAGTGCATCTGATCCTTTGACTAAAAAAATCATAAGATTATTCTGCAGACATTTTATTTTACATTTGCTAGCTCTTACACAGACTCCTTGTTAGCCTGGTTGGTTTGTTATTTCTTCTATTTTGAGGATAATCCCGCTGATGGGTGTAATTTAGGGGTCATGGCTTTTCTCCAGAGCAAAAAGTCACTTTGAGACCTTGCACGTCCAAAAGCAAGAGTGGGGGACTTAATCTATGCTTGGAGGATGAGTCTTGCTAACTATTAGTAGAAAGGTGCCAGTTTAAGAGAGCACTACAGAGTAGAGACGTATCCTTTCCTCACATTGCTACAAAACAGATGAGACACTCTAAACCAAAAGAATCCTCATTTCTTGTTTTCTTTTACATATAAATTTCCATGTGAGGAGAAGAGCTGAGGAAAGCACTCTCCAACAAACTTGAAGGATAGAGGTTTTGAGAAAGAGCCTGTTTGTCAAAGATCAGTGTGTGTTGCCAAGGCAGGTCCAACCTGTGAGGCAGCATGGAGCTCCATACGTGTTCAGCTACATGACAAAAAAATTCAGATCACGCTCAGGGATCAAGCACAGATTTACCAGCAAGGTCTTCTCCACTGCCACTACATGATACCATATATTTTTTCCAGGTTTGTCCCATTTACAAGAACAATTATTAGTCCTGTATTGCAGCTCCAAGGTACTCCTAGTGTATATTTCTTCCTGGGATTTTCTAGATACAAGCAGAGAAATTCAGCTGAATTGTGCTTCCCTTGGGATGTGGCAGATACTAAAAAGCTGACAAGGGATCAAGAGGAGACTGGACAAGTTTGCAAGAAGAAAATCCATCAACTCCATGTAGTAAATGCATGGAAAACACCCCTGTCTCAAAAAGGTTTTTTGTCCTCAGTTAGTAAGTGGCTGGGAGAGAGACTAGAGGTGGAATCATACATGCTTGCTCTGACATTGTACTTTTTCACTGGCATCTAGTTTTGACTGCTGTTGGAGACATTAGAAGGACCTTTTTGCCTCATTATAGCTGGTCTCACATTTTTATGTTCTTAGAGATCCTTCAATGTGCTCCTTCAAAATGTCTTTTTCCTTCCCCTAAGTATGGACTGGGGACATGTAGAGAGGGAAGATGCCCCAGAGATTGCTTCAGGTGTCGTGACAGGGAAGAAGACTTGCATGGGGAAAATTAACAACAGGAATAAGTAAGGTTAAAGATATGTGACAAGCCTGGGAAAGGTGTATAAGACTTGAGAACAGAGATGTAAATGAGGGCACATTAAACCCTGTAGCTGAGCACAAAGTCTAGCAAGGAACAGAATCAGTCAAATGTCAAATGTCAGACTTGTACTTCCAGACTTGCTTAAATTATTGTTTCCAAAAACATTCACAGATATATAGCTTTTCTCTTGAAGGGTCCTCATAACTCAGTGAGATAGATTGGAAGATCATAAATGTTTAGAGGATGGGACTGTATCTCCATATTTGTT
Source organism: Haliaeetus albicilla (assembly GCF_947461875.1). Taxonomy (NCBI): domain Eukaryota; kingdom Metazoa; phylum Chordata; class Aves; order Accipitriformes; family Accipitridae; genus Haliaeetus; species Haliaeetus albicilla. The sequence continues at coordinate 6,365,364 of NC_091515.1, forward strand.
CATACAGAAGTTAGCAATAAGGATCCATTTCTTGATGTGAACAATTCCTAGGATACACATTATTACATCCTTTTTTGACATGTTCTTTTGTCACCCTTGTGGATATTTTTCTCTCAGAAAATCTGCACATGAACACCCTGCATATCCCACACTTTAAGACAACATAGAAACAAAACCATCTTTCAATAAATGCCACTATTTCTCTTACTTGAATATGGATTCTAAAACTCTGTTCGTTGTTCATCTATGGGTCTCCATCTCTACACAGAAAATTGTCACTCTTGGGGCCAGATTACATTTCTTCAAATATACATAGGTGGTAACAAGAGGTGAGGTTGACTCCAGCATTCACTCAGTCACTGCAAGAAAACAAATTTGCTGTGCCTCAGAATAAAATGCCTTACCTGGCTGTGTTCACACCAATTCTATTCTCTCAGAATAAATATGGGAGAAAATAATTCTTTCGTTTTTCCTTCCAGCTCTTCACTGATCATGAAATCTTTCTACTGCCACAGAGTAATGTTTGTTAATTTTCTGTAATCCTGTATAAATATTATATGAATAAAACTGCAGGATGAATAAGATGCCGACAATGAAAATCCCTATATTTTGTCAATTTCTGACCAATCACAAAGGAATTTATGTCATTCTTCTCATAGCTGGTGAATTATTTTGAAAGGTAATATATAGATAATTACAATGATACCTGAAAATGGGGATTCTTTTTTTTTTTTAAATATGCTGTGCTTTTTCAGTGTATGAATTGATATTTATTCTCTACTAGTTCATGCTGTTCCATAAAAGCAAGCTCCAGAAATATGATTGCGTTAATAATTTATAATATATTTTATATTTGTAGCAGTTCCTGTACAAGGTATATAAAAAGCAAATGCTGGGAGTTAGGATATAAGCTTTTTAACACCCTTGCAAGAGAAAAGTATCACAGTGCTTATCTTACAGATGGAGAAATTAGGTCATGAAGGATACAAGAGCTGTATTCCGGGGACATAAATTGCTCTGTGTCACACACCTTCCACAAGCTCTCTGAATGAGGTATTTGAAGCTCTAAGATTTCTGTATCGACTAGCAGAAGGACTTGGTTGGAATTTAGATGGTCTGGACATATCCCAGGCCACTTTCTCAAAGTCCTGAGAGGAACGTGAGACACAGTTTGATGAGAGGTATGCTTTTAACCAATGGGAATCCCACCAAAATATTTTGCATTTAGAAATCTAAAGCAATTTCTGAATAATACAGGCATGGCATGGATTTTGTAGTGTAAGCTTTTATACTGGTCCCAGGTTTTTACTAGGTCTGTAGAAATCCCTTTTTTGACACTTCTCCCTTTCTTTTTCCTGATACCTCTTTTCCCACAGCATTCACTGTGTTGCGCCTGTCTTGTGTCCCTTTTCACAGACAGCAGAAGTACATGCAGATCCCAGGCATGGAATTTTTCCTTCCAGGTTTACAAAGGGAAAAAAAAAAAAAAAAAAAAGAAAAGATGTAATTAGCTTTGTAATGTTCTTCCTTTCATCTGGGATTCACCTCACCTAACTTTAGCCACATAAAAATTAGTCATTTAATTAAGGTAGTCACCTAAATTTCCTCTCTAATGAAAGGAGAGAACAAGGTCTCTTCAGAGAATGATTCATCACACACATTTTAAATATCTATTTTACGATGGGATGAATTCCTCTCTGGTGGTACCTTGCTCTCTCACATGACTGTGGAGACAGTTTAAATAATGGGCTATGACTAGAAACACATAGTTGTAACTGGCTAGAGTTAGACAAGATAAATGTTAGTCACATTTTTTTTAAGGATTTTTTCTTCATTATGCTAAATGCTGTATGAGCATAGAAAAATCAAGCTACCATTTAACCCTTGGTACAAGAGTACAAAGAGCACTAATTATTTGGGCAGGAAGATTGGCAATGCTGTGCACATGTATGTCATTCAGAAGTAGACCAATTTTGCATTTTGAATTTCAAAGACCCAGGCAAATGTCATAATATTGTCAACTGATGTTTAAAAGGAAGAGACTTCGTTCTTTTCTGCCTCTTCATGGACAGGAAAGGAAGTAATTGTCAGAAGGGAAAAAAAAATGCTATGAATTTTTTCTCATCTCTACTTACTTTGTTCTTTAAAATTCATCTTTCTCTCAAACTCTTAGTGACTTTCTGAAGGCCCCAAGTTTAACATGCACTACCACGAAACTGCGTAACATTATTAATAAAGTAGAAGTCTCCGTTTTGATTACCAGGAACATACAGACGTTCTGACATTTCGAGTCAGCTATTCAGGTCTGTCATTCAGGTTTATACCTATCCACAAACTGCAGCATTTCAGAAAAATAGGTGAGAGACCATGAGAACAATAGGGGGAAAAAGAGATAACACTTTCATGTGAAGCTTTAATTAATGTTAAGCCAGTGCTGGCCTGTAGGAAATGTCAAGTTCCACTGGATAAATCAGGGCTGCTTCTTGGTTTTGCAACACATCATGTTCTGTGTTCAATAAGATGCCAGGTTGCTTATTTTGCCTGTCATTTATGTGCAGTATTTTTCATGTGGTCTTAGAATAAGGTGCCAAAGTTGTCTGGTTCCCTGACTTTATTCTACGATTAATAATGCATTAGCCTAGCAAAATATTTGCTCCTGCTATTATTCTTGAGGTTATGAAATTAAATATATATAACTGAAAAATACAGTAAGTATATAGGAAATAAATCTTTCTCTGATCTTCCCTTCCCCATTTTCATTAAGGCAGCTCTTTTAGTTATAAGACCAGGTCTTGAATTTCAAAACACATATACAAAAAGACTTCATTAAACTTGCTCAAGTCTGATTTGCCTGCCTCTGTGAGCTTAAAAGCCCATCACCGCATAAACCTAAGACCTATTCACCGCCGTGATAACACACCTTTAAACCAGAACAGCTCCACTGAGTTCAACACTTACTTTGTTGCATGCATCAGAAGCTTCATATTATTTATAATATTTTTATTGTAGCTTAAATGTTTTAGGTTATAACTTGTACATAAAAGTAGATAGAGGTCCTGATTTTTTTTCAAGAGAGAGAGGCTGGGAAAAGTAACTTCGACCCTGGTTTCAGACCCAACACCCTTCCATGCCAAGCGCTGCATTGCTGGGTTTGCTCACATACTCTCCTCTCTAATGGATCTCCAGAGGCACAGAGTAACACTTGCTGTTTCTGCTCTTGGTATTCTTGTAACATCTTACAAGCCTTTTTTTTTTTTTTTCCTCATTTCTTAGTTCTGTTTTCCCCCAAATCCCATATCTTTTGGAAGTTCCCTGAGCTGATCCTCCAGTGATGGAGCAGCTCCCGAGGAGCTGGGCGGCATCGGCTGCAGGCGCTGAGCGAGAAGAGCTCAGGCAGCGCTGAAACAGGGTTTTCTATCTGATTTTTTCACCTTCATACACATCCCTATGATGTTTTACAGGACAAGCTTATTTGTCCAGTCCCCTCAAGCACTCCCACACCTGTCATCTACCAGAAGCCGATACTTATCAGTTTGGGACACTAAGGTTTTGCATGTTCCAGCTGTTTGGAAATTTGTAGGAATAAGTGGTTCTTTGATTCATCATCTAGCCACAAAATGCTAGGCTTAATAATAACAAAGAATGGTTTGCAACAGATCCCAAATGATTGTTCTTTTTTTTTTTAATTAGCAAAAAATAAAGAAAAAGTTTCAGGCCTAAGGAGAAGTTTTGTTCTGTGAAATATATGTAATTAATTTCTAATTTATTTTCTAAAAACCTTACTGTTTGGCAGTTTTCTAAGCAAGAAACTGCATTTTGAAATGAAGAAGTGAAATGCTTAAGAAAAAAAACCTGAAAATTTTACTTTTCTATTTTATTACTTTTCCAATTCAAAATATTTGAAAACTTAGACCCGTGATTTTGGCCTTCTTCAAACTGTCAGAAAAGAAGTAATAATTATTTTTAAAAGAGCTATTTCTATTATTTCCACCTGAAATCTGTTTTCTGTGATATCCAAATCCTATAGTCCTGTAAACTTGCGAATATTGTTATTTTAGATGGAATTATCTGAATTTCCTGCTCTGTTGACACCTTTCTGTGTCAGATATGTTTGCCTTGCTCACTTTCTCCGTAGACATTTATTCATGGCTAGTGCTGAAGACAGAAGTCGGAGCTAGATGACTTGCTGCTTTGGTGATGTAAGCTCATCCTCGTGTTCTGCTGTTATCTAATATTAATGAGAGTGGATGACAAGGAGGATTGGGGTTGGGCATACAGATACCTCTGTATAATGGTCGGAAGACAATCAGGGAGATAATTAGATTGTAACGGCAATACATAATTAATGCAATATAACGGGACAGATCTCAATCTGTTGCACCAGCGGTAAATCCAAAGTAACCCTATTAATGTCAGGGACAGTTGTTTGCGTATGTTGTACATTGATTTAACTGAGGTTTGATTCAGGCTCATTAAGTGACACATTTTGTACTTGTATCGTTTGTATGGGCAGACTGTGGATGATTAGCCTCAGCTTGAATGCCACTATATATTAACTGTTTTAAGACATGTGAATTAAACTCTGACCAGATGCCAGAGATCCCCTAATTAGAAGTGCAAGCCATCCCCATGCTAAATTCAAGGTTCCTTAAAGATGACAGACTCCACTGAATGTTTATCACCAGCTGTGGGCAGATTAGGATCTTAAACCAGTCCCTAATCAAAACAGAGAATAATATTTTGTGTAACTGCATGCAGGTTTTCTTATGCATTTATTTTGATTTTTGTATGAGCAGCACAGAAAGTGTAATGGAAATGGACAAAACTTTGCTCTGGAGTAATGTATTACTATTATTTATAGTAGACCAGTATCCCATAATGTATGCTGAGACAAATTGTGATGGAGAAGGGGGGGGTACCTCGCTTTAGATGAGTCACTCTCTCATGATGCCAGTCTTTCACGTGACAAACCTGGCTTAGCTTAAACAACCAGCTATTAGACATACATGTTAGGTAAGATGATTTCCAGCTGTCGGATGATATCTAAAGAGTCAATCTAGCCATGTAGAGCCAGCAGTATCCCTTTGAGAGCGGTCATTTCTTACAAGTAATTCAGACTTACGGGGTTAGATGCAGCTGTCCTGAGTTTAGTCTCTTTAGGTTGTGTCTATAAGGGTGAACTCGACAATTTGCTTGCTGGAGTAAGCAAACGGAAAGGTCAGTAATTTATCTTAAGCTTCAAAATAGGGTGACTGCATGCAAGCTACCTCTGGGGAGCACACGGGTCTTGCTGCCAAAGCATGTCTCAGCTCAAGTTTTTTGTTAAAGTACTAGTTAAGCTTTGTTATTATAGAAATAACCTGCAGTATCCCTTTAAGTATTGTACAGCATATAATGATGGAATTAGTATTCTAGTGGCCAACCCAGATGTATTCTGAGCTGATGTAAACCAAACGACAATTTCTTGATACACAGGGTGATTCAAAGCCCAATTAAGTTAACAGAGAAACTTCATTGATTTCTTTCGCTCTGAAACGGGCCCTTGAATCATGTTTCACATCAGTAACACCCAGTGGCTCATCTCAATATCAGATTTGAAGAGAATGAGAAATGCTGCCCTGCCTCACAGAGGGGTCGCAGAGGTGAATTTGTGCATGTCTGCTAGATATTTGGATACTACAGTGATGAGCATTATGGAAAAGTCCATAAAGAGTTGACAAGTTATGGAGGGTTTGGACGGTGTGAGATAAATAAGCCCCAGGCCTGCACGTTGCATGAGGGAGAATAAAATGTGATATGAAGGTATGATGTGTGTCCTACCCCACCAATGTTTAAAATGAATCAATGCTCATGGGGAAAAAATAACTCGAGACTAGAATATTAAGGGCTATCTGATAATGCAACCCCAGAAAAAGAAAAATTAGAACTGGATGGGAGGCGATTTCCCAGTGCTTATTTTTCCATTTCAAGGCACAAGTCTTGAGTTTGGAAATTTATTTTTAATTGAAAGGTGATGGTTCCTCAGGCGCTGAGATTTTGGCAGCTTTTTCCCTGTTTCAGTTTGCTGCCCCTTCTCTATTTTATCTTGAAACAGAGGAAGCTGTACTAGTGTATAGGGTTTCACTGGCTTCATGGTGTACTTCTACCCTAGACTTTTTGTGTCCTTGCGTGTGTAATTAAAATCTTTCCATACTTCCATTAGCTGTACTATTAGTGTTTTGGCAATACTGCCCTTTATGGAAGCTCTGTGGTATTTATTTGGGTCATTTGCTTGGGTCATAGAGATGATAAAATATATTTGTTCTGTCCTTCTTTCCCACTCTCTACTGCTTTCAGATTTCTTTATATTTATACTTTTTATATTTGTATTCGTCTTTTGTTGTTTTTCTTTTATGTTTTTTCCCTTTTCTCTTTTTTTCCACTCTATTCCTTTTCCCACTTTTTCTGTTTTAGATGCAAATCAAAAGTCTTTCCCTTGAATCCTTGCCTATCTCTAAAGTAAAAATTATTCATTTTTAGCAAGTAGGTGACTTCTTGTTCCTATTTTCTTAACTCACCTTCCAGATTTCTAATTGCTAGTGCTTCCAGCACCTTGACAGCTGTTTGACAACGGTGTCTACTTTTAGTCACACCTTAAGCATTATGATAAACACAGAGAAAGCTTGGTTTCTCTAGAGAAAATTCACTCTTGCATCTCATGTTAAAACTGCAGGTCGAACATGACATGCAGAAGCCAAAAATGAAGCTTTCTCATTATTATTTAAGCGTGGCAACCAACTTCACTGTTTTATCTACGAAGTCGCACACTGAGCATATTATTTTCCTTTAGAAACTTGACATCAGTTCCAACATCATAGTGTAATTTTTTTTTTTCCCTTTAAGAAATGCATATAAATTTAAATGTCTATACTAAAGTTCTGAGTTTGCTGTCAATAATGTAAAGATGAACCATTCCCTTGGCTCCAAACGCTGGCCTCTAACACCTGTGTGAGAAGCAACTTCAAGAGTAAGGTGGGCTTACTGAGATCAGATGGAGAGCTCTTTAGTTTTCATTTCTCAGCCAGAATATTTAACGGGCTAAATATTCATTGAAGACATTCTGAGGTCCTCATTTTACCCTGGCTTAGCAGTCTTGCATAAAACCTGTAAGGCATCTGTAAGATCAGGACTCCAGAAGTTTGACTCCTGAGCAGGATCATAAATAAAATAATCTTATCCTATTTCTCTTTTTCTGTGAACCTAAAATCTTGTATTTCCTTGAAGTGTAGCTTTACAAAAAAAAAAAAAAAAAAAAAAAATCACCCAGCCTGAAATAGAAGATAATGTTAATGGTGGTCCCAAACTAAAAATGAAAGACAGTAGATTTTCTGCCTTACCTTCATTAACTAGGCTGTGAGAAGATTTTGGAAAAAAAAAAAAAAAAATTTTCTCCAGTCTTTGGCACAATTTGGAGGAGTTCAGACTTCCAAGCCAAGCATTGCACCTTTGTACTGTCTCTCCCACGTTGCTTGCCTCCACATCACTGACTTGAATTGCTTCCAAATAGGCTGATAAATTTACAGCTGCTGTTACAGGTCGTGTAATATAGGTTAAACCTGTGTTTACAGCCTAATAATTTTCTTGTGTCTTTAAATGAGCTATGAAGTATTTTGTAATGCAGATTGTCTCCTTTTTTATTTGCCAGTAAAAGCAGTGAAGGGAAGCTACAAAAACTCTGCGTTTTCTGGTCACTGAGGACAGCCTTGCTGCTGTACTGCATTAAGTCTGAAGAGTCAGAACCACTATGTGGTTGCAACCTCAAAGGAATTGCAGGTGCCAGAAGTAGCAGAGGATTTGTACAGCTGGTCTAAATGGGTCAGGAAAAGGCAACTGATTTCAAGATTTAGCCAATTTGGGCATTGTCATTGCCTAAAACAGGGAAAAAGCACCTGTAAACTGTCTCTCTTCTCTTCTGATCTTGGGGATAACCAGAATTAAAGTACCATCAATACATCAGTCATGTTGCTATACTAGATGAGATGAACTGGATGATGGTTGAAATTTCGTGGTTGGTGACAGACAAAGGAGTAAATCATAGAAATCATATTTGGCCATGTTCCGTCTTTTTTTTTGTGTCACTATAAATGCAAGAGGAGGAAAGCATGACAGGATAAATTCATTAAGAAATTTTAAAGCTGAAATGCACAAACCTGAACACGGTTTGTACACATTGTAACGTGCAGAGATAGGGCAGGTAAGCTGTTTTGTCTGGATGGAGGTCATATTCAGGTTTGATTTGTTGCCTTTGATTTCTTGTGAATTTGCTCTGACATGCAAGAGATCACTTGGGATAAGGTTTTTACCGTCTTTGTGTCAATAGCACCCAGGAATCCCAGCTGTGGGCCAGGACCCCATTATGAGAACTGCTGTACAAACATAACCACAAACAGATTTATGTCATCTTATATTCAAATCAAGCAAGATAATTGATTGGTGAGTTGTAGCTGAGCCAAAAATTAGGGCTGGGGTTTACTTTTTTTTTTTTTTCAGTTCATGCTTGTAAAGTGCATGGATGGCATCAGATTTTCGACTTCAATCTAAACAAATACAAATGCTGAAGATGTGAATTCCTTTTTGTATATTTATTTCATATATTTTCCTTGTTTACAGTTTGTACAAAATCTAAACCTGGAGGAATTATAAACTGAAAGTTTATCACCATTGTTCTGTAGACCCCAGCAATGTTTATAAAAAGAGCTAATCAAATCATCATTTGCAAGTGTTTATGAGCTAGGATGTATTTTCTTTGTAAATTTTGCAACCACACTTGGTGTCATTTAGAGCTGTTACAGTTTGCAAATAATTTTTTGTTGGATTTTTTTTCTTCATTAAAGAAGCAAGCTGAAATGAAGCATTTCGTTATTACTTCAATAATGTACAATCAGCAAAACTTTCATGTATCTTGATTGTTGATAGCTACTGATGAAATAGGAAGAGACAAAGTTTGTCAGGTGGAGACCCGCACAGAGGCATGTCGCCACAGCTAAGCAGCGCGTCTATGTAAATTTAAGTTTCAGACAGAAAAGGCAGAGTGAGGAGGAGGGGAATCAACACCTATTAAAATTGGACAGGGACAGAAAGAGCGGCCTTTGCTGACTGACAGACAAGGTTATGTGGTTGAACAATAATTTGAAGGCTTGAATTATTCATGTCCAATTCAAGGTAAAAGGGTCTAACCTGGTGATATCATCTTGTTGAGGTATTTCACTAAGGCAAAATGTGTTATTCTTATCCCTGACTTTTTTATTTTACTAGCTTCATGTCTTATACACAAGAATAGAGAATGGGAAAAACTGCTAATTTTTAGAGAAAAATATATGTTTATGTATTAAGGTCCCAGAACAATTTGCCATTTAAAATGAAAAACCAAACAGCTTACAGAAAGTCTTCGATGCAGTCTGACAGCTCAATTTCAGACTTCTCTTCCTCCATACCCTACTCACCAAAGCTGTCCTTCTGCGTAACTCTTAAACCAAGAGGGTAGAAGTGGGTATACCACTGGGATTCCAGCCTTTATTTGAAAATAAAGATTTTTTAATAAGAGTTATCTTTGTTTGCTGACAAGAAATACAAACACAATACCATTATGCGTCCTACCATCTGCTACAGCTTCCTGAGTTGGCCTTCCACAGTGTTCATTGATTGTGATGAAGAGTTTATGGACTGTTCAAAATCATCACGTAGCTAATTATTATAGAAAGGATCAACAAAACAGCCTACACTTAAAGGCACATGCAGATAACAATGCAGTTTGGAGAGTATAGCCCTGGTCAAGATTCACTTTTTTTCTGTTAGCATCAGACGATTTATTGGTGAATTAATTTAGCTTGGGACAATATTAATCAATTCCTAATTCCAGTTAAACAGACCTGAAAGAAGGCATTTAATTGTAGGTGCTGGCATGGAATGGGAGTCTGAGGCAAAACCTGAAGATTTCTTACTAAATCTCCTTCCTTCCTTCTAACCTGAAGTGCATTTAAACTGCATTTTCTGCTAGAAAATCCATTACCAGTTCTATCCATCCTATAGTTCACAGTAATCTATACTATTAATGTCACAGGACGAGTTGATAACTCTGAAGCAGGAATCAACTGTAGGATGTATCAGTTTCCATATTTCAGATCCTTTATTTTGAACTTCTGGTCTCAGTGGGGCTCCAGGGGTATTTGTGGTCCCTCAAGGAACTGAGCCAAGGACACAGTTTGTGATCCTGGGACAGTGGTCATTTACAGCAGTCATCAACCCTCTTTTCCTTCCATCTATTTTATTAAGATAAATTTTTTACATGCCCACCTTCAAGATCCCATTTTAATTTAGTCATACAGGCCAGTGGCTTCCTGATTTTGCTTTCACAGGCCTGTAGTTTCCAGACTTTTAACCAGGTTACTGCTACCATCCCCACAGCTTGTTGTATTCTATCAATCAGAGGTGTTCCTCCATCTCCCTGCACGTCAGCTCTAACTAAGGTAGATCTTTTCAGTTACGGGAAGACTGCGGTTACTTTTCTTGTGTTTTACCCACTCAGTGACATCCCCTGTGGGGATTTCAGAGTAATTACCTGTAGTTATTAATCAGCATTTCTCAGTGCTTACTCTCTTCTTCCAAGTGGTAGTTACCAGCCCACCATACGACTGTGTGCAGGAGTACATAGGAGTCCTGAGCTCTGCTCTAGCTGGGGAAGAGCTACCTGTTTCTTTCCTGTCTTTCTTTGGTGCTCTTAACACAGCCACCTTCTGCTTTCAGACCCAGATCTTTAGGATACTGGGGGGAAAAAAAAAAAGTTAAAAAAAAAAAAAAAAAAGTATCAGTTTGGCCAGAAATACTGGATTTTTGGTGTGATGGGTCTAAAGTTTCTTACAGCTTTCAGACATCCAAGTGATTTGGAATAGCATATGATGGTCAGATGAACACCCGTTGAGTGTTATTTGCTGGTTTTATTTATGCAGAAAAAACATAGCTACTTTAGGGAAATAATGCCTTTTCTTACCCAAAACCTGACAGCAAAAGCAAGTAGGAAATCCAATATCAGCTTAACTTGCAAGAGCCTTCTTGGGTGTACATAGTAACTCACATGAAGTATAAATGCTCATAAGTGACTGATCTTTTTCATCAAGCAAACTGAGGAATGCATGCTTCAAACTGAGCTCAAATTAGAACACCGTGTGAGAAATCTCAGAGTCACCAACACACTCTGGACATTATCTCCCAAGAAGACAAAATCTCTTCAATATAAAAATAATATCCCTCTGGGAACACAGTATACAGGAGAAACCCAATCTGAATGCCAAATGCCAAAATACAGTAACTACTGTACACAATGGACTGCCCTAAGAAGGAACGTTTCTTTTCCAGCTTTCACTTGGGACTAAGCTTAGAAATAACTGGCCTATTTTTTGCTCTCTTCGTCCAAAGATGGTTTCACAGTTTTCACTCTTTCATCATCTCCTTGGGGCATTTTAGCTACTTCTGTGTCATGTAATCCATCACTCACTAAATAATTAATTTACTCAAGTAAGCAGGATCTCTTGGGGGTTAGGGTTTCTGAGTGAGAAGACATGACTGCTGACGTGCTATTTAAGAAGGAAACAGAGAAGAAGAAAAAAACAACAAGCTATGTTATTTGGTTATTTTTTTGTTTGTTTTTAATTGTTACTCACTTTACAGTCATCAAAATTCTTTCTTGGTTAACTTTTTCCATTACGCAGATTTGATTTCATTCCTGTGGTATTATTTTAATAAGTAGGCTGGGAAATTGGTCTATTCTGCATTAATCAATGTGTATGTAAGGCCAGGAGGGGATTGAGAACCAAGTCCAACTCCCTTTATAATCAATCGCAGCACCATGGGAGCAGGAACAGGTCGTTACTAAGGAGACATTTCTTTCTCATTGTACTGGCAGCCCTAAGCTGTCATTTTTCTCACCAGGCTTGCAGAGAACAACCAGCATTTGATCAAGTCTGGGCATGGATGAACGACATGTGGCTGAAAGCATGGAGAAGGCTGCACCAATGCTGGTGAATCTGTAGAGACACAGAGATGCTTTGATGGACCCCCCTCATAAGATTGTTTGTATAAACACATACAAACACATATATATATATATGTATATGTGTAAACACATATACATAAACCCCCAATTATGTTACTGCTGTTGTTTATAGCTTAGAGGAATGGTTTGGATTTTTTTCTGCCTTTAAATGATAAATCAGCAATTACAACTAAGCAGGATACACACACACACACACATATACATAATATGTATTTATACATACTTCTGTATACATATGCATGTATATATGTATATACATACATACAGGCATGTATGTATGTATATGTGTTTTTAAATTGCATGGGCACAGTGTTTTCCTCTCCAACCATAAAACTTATTGGTGGGATTAGTCTTTAGTATCTATAGAAAGGACCATATCATCTACCTCGTAATTCATTTGTGAATGACAAGGCCACCTCAGAGCTTTTTCCCAGAAACATATGTCACCACCATTCCATGTGTGGTCTACTCACATGTTCTGTGTTTTTCTTTTTCCTTCTGTTCAGTCTTAATTTAGACCTAATGATTATCTAATAATTAATGCCTCGTATCTGTTTCCTCTTAATAAAAAAAGAGCTAATTTACAGTTAAGTATCCTCCACATGAAACTTCAAGATTCATTTGCCTTCATTGTTTGAAATAGCTCAGATTAAGCGGGACATTTCCAAATTTTCTCCAAAATTATCTCAATTCATATGAGTTTTGATAGATTGCATGTGCAAATTTTCCAGAGGAAATGAGGGAACTAAGGAATATTGCTTTTCATTATGTTTCCTGTGGAATAGCTGCTTTATGTGAAGACTTGCAGATGTGTGATTTATAGGTAAGTACTGAGAGCTTTGGTTTAGCTTATAATGTCTTGACTTCTACAAGCAAGGCACATACATACAATTTCTGACATTTAACCTGCAACAGAATAAATACGGTTGGATTTTTAAAAGCAATTCTAAGAGAGTTCAGTTCCCACTGGAAATTTCCTCAGCCCTTTTGAAAACTGTACTGTAATTGCAAAACAGACTTTAAGTTTAGGGTGAAGCACTGCCTCTATAGGTTACATTTCTGCAGTTTGAGGCAGAGGACTCTGGGGGCAACGATCAAGTGTTTGGGAGTCCGCGTGGTTTTCTCCTTGATTCTGTTGGTGAGGGGGAAGAACTTGAGGAGGAGCAGATGGATCCTGAGTGTCAACAACTGTTTGTGCAGCTGGTGTTGGCAACAGGGATTGGGTTTTGTGACCGTGGGACTTACTTTGAGGATTGAGGACCATTATGAAGAGACAAATATGTGGGGCAAAACCATCTTTGTCAACAGGCTGGCTGTGCTCGTAAGGAGAACTTTAAACTAGACACAACAGAGGAGTGAGATGACGACTCACAGTCAAATGAGGAAGCGGTGGACCAGCTTGGAAAGCAAATGGTGCAGGGTGATGTGGACAAGTGATGTCTAAAGGAACAAAACAGGGCTGAAAGGGATCCACCTCAAGCATATGCACAGAAGGAAGTGCCTGCAGGATAACATTATGAGGAAAGGTACTCGTACATTTTCTGGGAAACCAGCATGGCTGGATGTGTCTCTGCAGGACCCATACACTATTGCATGCTGCTTCGGGAGCGAGCAGGAGAAAACTAAGAGATTCCTGTGCTGATACAGGACTATGATCTGATCAGGATTACAGAAGCATGGTTGGATAGGTCATGTGTCTGGAGTGCTGCCGTGAATGGATACAGACCCTCTAGGAAGGACAGGTGAGGACAGCGAGGAGAGGGAGTTACCCTTGATGGGAGAGAGCAGTGGGAATGCAGGGACCACTACCTGGGAGCAGATGATGATCCAGTTGAAAGTTTATGGGTCAGGATTAGAGGACAGTCCAACATAGGTTACGTTGTGGGTGTCTGCTACAGGCTGCCTGATCAAGGTTCCTTGTGAGGCCACTCTGAATTATCTTTGAAAGGTTGTGGTGATCAGAGAGGTTCCTGATGACTAGAAGAAAGGAAATGTCACTTCAGTTGTCAAGAAGGACAATCCAGGGAACTAGAGGCAGGTCAGCCTCACCTTGGCCCTTGGGAAGGTGATGGAGCTAATAAGCCTGGAAACCATTTCCAGGCATATGAAGGACAAGGTGATTGGGAGTAGTCAGTGTGGATTCACGAAATGGAAATCATGCCTGACCGGCCTGATAGCCTTCTATGGTAAAATGGCTAGCTCAGTGATCTGGGTGAGGGCCATAGACATTCTCTATCTTGACTTTCGCAAGCCTTTGACACTGTCTTCCATAGTATCCTCATAAACAAACTGGTGCAATATGGACTAGAGAAATGGATATTGATGTAGATGGGGAACTGGCTGGTGTGCTGGGGTTAGAAGGTTGTGATCAGCGGCACAAACTCCATCTGGAGGCCAGTCACTCCAAGGGTTGATACTGAGGTCAAACTGTTTAACATCTTCATTAAGGACCTGGGTGATGGGACAAACTAGCAAGTTTGCAGACAATGCAGATGTGGGAGGAGCAGCTGATACACCAGAAGCATGTGCTGACATTCAGAGGGAGCTTGAAAAGGTGGAGAACCAGGTCCACAGGAATCTCCTCAAGTTCAACTAAAGAAAGTACCAAGCCCTGCATCTGGGGAGGAATCTTCTCCCAAGCACTGGTGGTTTTGTGGAAAGCTTAGAGCAGCACAAAAGTGATATAAATGTTTTCAATTTTGCTGTCTCTCCGCTAAGGGCCAGGTGCATTTTAGGGCAGAAATTCAACTTCTGGTGAAATATAGAGCAGGAAAATTCTGCAGAACTTAATAAGGGGTAATAACAAAAGGAGTCATGGCTGGGAGAAAGGAGGATGGTGACATAGTTTTGCTTATTCCTAAAGTATATTGGATTATGTTTTCCAGGCCTGTGAATAGCTCAGCTGTAAGAGAAACATTTCTTAGGAAGAGGCTATGAGAGTGTTAATCCAGTGATTTGATGCAAATGGATACAAAGCCATCTTTACCTCATTATTGAGCTGAATTGTCTGGAAAAGTCATTTAACTAATTTAGGAGGAAGTTAATAAGTTTGTTTGTTTTTTTTTTTTTAAACGTCTTAAAATACTGTAATTTTTAGAATCTGAATTTAAAAGCATGTTAATCCAGCATTATAGTTTGTAATATTCAGCTGTGACTGTCCTGTTGTTAAATTTGGTGTGTGATTAGAAAACCATAATAAACATATTTAAAAGGAGATGAAGTTATTTTCTTTGTTTTGCACAATGATTGAATGTATTTAATTTTAGGAAAAGTTTTTCAGCTGGTATAAACTGGCTAAGTTCTGTTGATACCTGTGGAGCTATGCCAGCTTACACTAATTGATGAGCTGGCCATTATATTTTTATCAGAGAATTTCAGCTTGCTTGAAAGGAAACATTTTTGGCTATGTCATAAAAATAGTGTCCCTCATAAAAAGTAATTAAAATACAGGAGCATTTGCATTCTGAGGCTACATGTTTTCAGCCCCATCCTTACACGTCATTATTTCTTACAATGTCAGTTTATGAACATTAGAACTGTGACTTGGGAATACAAAGTGTCCCAAGTTTTGAGAACAAATCTAGACACTCTTTTTCATCTGTATGCTAACTACGACTTGCAACATTTTATTTTATAAAAAAGAAAATGTCTGCTTAAAGGCAGATTCAGGGATAGCATGACAATGAAACTTCTGATATAGGCTCACATGAGGATAAAAGTTGTCTAACTTAAGCCATCAGAATTCTTGCTAGAGTAGCTATATTTACCAGAACCAATTCTAATTATCATGTATTTTGCTTAGAAGGTGGAAATATTCACTCCGAAGACAAGTATTCCCATTTGATATTATTCAGAGTAATAGCTACTCACATGAATAATGATTTCAGGTTTAGGTAGTTCTGAATTTCAAGATCCTCAGGGGCCCAGTGCCATTAAATATGATATATCTTTGGTGTTCTTTGCAGATAATCCCATTCAATATTATAGATCCCAAGAAAATCCCATGTCTAAACTGAAACCCAGTGCTCAGCCAAACTGTGCGTACACTTCTGTTGCTTGCTAACTGAAGTGTTTGTAGATGTGGTTCATGGTCTTGCTGATGTCAGCAGAGTAAATGTGAGTCTTCCCTGAACTCGAACCTCCATTTTCAATTCGGCTCCCATGCCTGTCAATCTTTAAGAAACAGACACTGAAATATTTTATTGACGTAATTTTGGGTTTTAATGTTTTAAGTTCTTGCGTTGATCCAAGTTTAAAGTCCATAAGAAATAATACTTGCTTCACTTATGTGTTCAAACAAGAAATAAACATATTCAGGGCTTTTACAAAGTCTCTAATATGCAACATGGACGTCAAGAGTGAGTGTTCTGACAAGCACTGAGTATAGCCATGATAAGGAGTCTCCTCACAGCTTCAACGCTGTGTTTCAGATGTGGCAAGGCCTCCTACGTGTGAGGGCTGGGGACCATGACCCAGGATCCTCCAGTTCTATAGCTGAACTAAACCCCTGTTCTGCAACAACCTCACCTGCACTGAAAACCCACATCTGCAGTCATATATTACATGTCATTAGTTCTCATCTATGCAGCAGGCTAACAAGGAGAGGCAGGCATTGATCCACTTATCTCTGAACTGAGGGAGTATTATTACTGTTGGGAGAAACCAGTAAGAAGACACTAATGAAGCCAGAACTTATTATACTATCTCAATTTTTTCTTCCATCTCTCAGAGTTTGAACTTGCTATTTTTCCTGTATGGGAGAGCACTGGCATGTTCTCTCTCATCTGGTCATTTCTTCTCTTGAAACACATACAAATGTACCTACTTAATGTACCTACAAATGTACCTACTTCATCCTCATCTGTGCCCCTCTTCCTACTTTGGGTTATTTTGTCGTAATTAGGCAGCACATTAAAAATCTCCTACCTGAAGGAAGGATAGACAACCAGAAATGTATTGTGATTGCATAAACCACTGTTCCTCAGAAGCTAGACAAAAAAAAAAAAAGTAAAATAAAAATAAAAACATGGGGAATGTGGACAGAAGGAAGACGTAGGGGGATTAAAAGGCCGTGGAAGCAGTTGCAGCTTCTTGCACCACTTGCTCATGGCAGATGGAAGCTATAAACAAGGAGAGCTGTTGACAGTGAAATAGAGTTATTGTTTGGGTTGCTTTCATGCTCAAGATTATTACTATTATTATTTTTGTCCTTTCCATGTTCTTTTAATATATGGCCATTAACTAAAGTAGCAAAGGGGGAAGAAGATATTGCTTGTTTCACAATTACATTGGAATGTTGCTTTGATAATTAGTTTGCAGAAGCTGTCATGCTGGTCGATACTCTCTTCTCTGCTGAAGACAGCATTATTGTCTGATTTATGTTTTGACTCATCCCCTTGTCCCCTTACGTTAATCGTCTGCTCTTGATAGCCATTTAACTAAATGTGTCTGGGGAAATAGGGTGAATAACAGTAATGTGGAAGACAAGGATTAGAACCATTACCCATAAAGCAAAGAAAGATTTTACGCATTCAAAAAAAGATGAGCCAACTATTCTCTACAAAAAAAAACTTCTGACCTCTGGAACACCTCTAGTTTCTCACAGTAGATCACACAAAACTTTATATATACATATATAAATATATATACACACACACGTGAAATTATATATATAATTTATATAAATAAATCCATATGTATGTACATGTGCAATTATATGCACTTTCACAATTGCTAAATTATCATTGGTGTGTTATTTAAGGACTGGCAAGAAACCATACAAAACATAAAACTAGAGCTGAAGCAATTTGCAAGACTCTCTCTCAGAAAGGCTGATCATGAATTCTCCAGCACTGGACTTAGGGCATCAGAAGATTGCTATCTGATCTTTTTGCTGCCATCTGCTAGATTTTTCTTTCCTCTTTGAGTTTGCTTTGTATTATCAGGTCTATAGGTTCCACTAAGGTCTTCTGGCATTGGGACTGGGATTAGTCCTAGACAAATGATTTCATTTTTTAATGAAAAAAATTCGCTGTGGAAAATAACGTTTTGTGGGTTTGTTTTTTGTTTGGGTTTGTTTTTTTTTTTTTTAGTATAAAATGCCTAGTCCTCCCTTTTTTCCCCTTTTTTTCCAAAAAGTGTAGGAGTATTTTTTTAAGGTTAATATGTTTGGGTTTTGCTGAAAAACTTCAGAGAAATAAAATCATAGAAATGTAGACCTGGAAAAGATGTGGAGATATTCAGACCAATTTACACTATGGCAAGATGGAGTATACTTTGCCACCCCTGAGAAATATTTGATTCAGAAATGATATTCTATGGCTAAAGGCAGTTAAAGTTCAGCAGCTTCATGATCCCAGTATACTGCATTTGGTATGTCCATCAGCCAAATGATATAGTACTCTGAAGAAGCCTATCAAATGCAATATATTCCTTACTTCGAGGAGAGAAAGACTTCGTGTCAAATCTTAGTGGTGGAAGACAAGAAAAGCATGAGATACCCAAACACCCATGGCACCATGGCCTTATTATAAAAGCAAAATGTTTTCTTTTATTGGTGAATATATTTGTTTCCTTTCTCTAATGAAAATCAATATTTTCCATAAGAGGAAGTGAATGTTCTGACTACTTTTTATCACAGTGCAATAAATTCTAGAAAGATTTGCATGTAATTTAATACCTGTAAAGAAGATACAGACTTGGAAAAAAAAGCCTGGTTTTCTTGTGAATTCACTTCCTTCCTTTTCCTTACAGGAATGGTGGATTCTGAAAAGCTGTTTAAGGCAACAGAAATTACGGAGGCTTTTTAGTCTCTCTACATTAATTATAATTTTAAAGCAGATTGTTTATGGTTTTTAATCTCGCCTTCTGTTCTATATACCAGTTTGAAATCTGCTTTCAGGGCAACTTTAGCTTATAATGGGTAAACACTCAACATGTTTAGCATCTTGACCTCATTGGATATTGGGCCAAAAATATGCACGGCCCTTTGGAAGTCATCTGCAAACACGAAGATCTGCAAAGTCAGCTGGACACCTGCAGAAAAGTTCCTGGAAAATCCTCAGTAAGGACATAAATAGCACAGAGCAGACCTCTCTTATCAGCATTTCTTTCCTGTTTCAGTAACAGCAAAGCCAACAAATGCAAAGATTGAAATTAATTTAGTCAGCTGTTGCTCTTATTTAAGCTAAATCAATATTCAAATTTGTGTATCTGGGTTTGAAAGCACCTGCCCTTTGACTTCGGAGCAGAAATTTATTCAAAGTCATGCAGTTTTTTTGGTAACCCCATCTTTTCTTCTTGGTGCTTTTCAGTTCCACTAGAAGAGGTTTACCTTTACCTATGACCTTGTCTATCCTCTTCTGCTATGGGTTGTGATGGAGATGGGTGGATATCTGTGGGCCTTGCATTTCGTAGAGCTTGTGCTCACTAAAATTGTCCTGGTCAAAGCCTGTGACATTTAAGAATCCTCTGTGGTATTTCTGCCCCTTTGTCAGTGTGCAGGGAAGGTATAGAGAACTTAACGCATCTAAATTAATTGATGTTTTAGCCTGGGAGATAACAGGAAGAACTGAAGAGGAAAAGAAATTTCACCAGTGAAATGAATATTTTAATGAGAAAAGTTCATTACAGAGTAAACAACATGTTCAGTTCAAATTTTAAACACATCTTTCAAAGCCATGCTCCAGTTTGAAACACTGTCGGGGATGAAGAGCCTAAATGCTTCTTCAGTCACAGAGTATTTGCCTTTCTCCCCGCTAATAACTGATACTAGGCTTCAAACGCCAAACTAGAGCTGCATTTTTCTCACCACAATTCCCCCCCAAAATTTTGAGGGTTTTTGCATATAGCTAACTATTCACCACCATACAGGTGTGCAAAGCACCAGCCCTTTCCACAGACTAATACACACATTAGTTACCATAAACAGTATTCACCATTAATGTGCACAAATACACACACACATTCACATGTATACATGGAAAAAAAGCAAAGTTACATTCCATACCAAGGTAGGAACTTTGCTTTTCATCAGGTGTGGAAATGGATGTATGCCCTAGAATTTACTCTAAAAGTCTATAGACCAACATAGGGCCATGGTGTCCAAAATTTTTTAATCATAGACTCCATCAGTAAAAAATTTCTGAGCACACAGCCCCAGTGGATATATGCTTATTTATTTATAAATTATGACCATGTACTGCTGAAGTTCTAAAATTCTCTCCCTGTACCCCAATGGTTTGCGTTGCGCACCACCTGGGCTGCAAGCCAGAGAGCTGGTTTCTTTCCTATAAATTTTCTGAAACAGGGAAAAGGATCAGACGGATGTTAAGAATTAACACATTCAGGGAAGTTTTGTTTAATTTCTAAAACCAGCTTTACTGCAGCAAGTGAAAGCTGGGCTCCCTTCTCTATGCCAGCATACTAGAGGGATACTTAACTGGTAAAACTGGTCTTTTTATTCAAATAACTGGTTCTGGATAAGTAGAAGTGAAGCCAATTTCATGCAGGCTTTTTGAGTCAAACCTATTATCTGGTGAAATGGTATAGAAAATCATTGGTTTTGCTCTAAGCTTTTGAAGTGCAACAGCGTCTGTTTATTGTGACAGTCTTATTTCAAACTTATTCTAAGTAGCCCATGGAGGCCTTGCAATTCTGCTCTCCGTG
Organism: Haliaeetus albicilla; assembly: GCF_947461875.1. NCBI lineage: Eukaryota > Metazoa > Chordata > Aves > Accipitriformes > Accipitridae > Haliaeetus > Haliaeetus albicilla. The sequence continues at coordinate 6,386,119 of NC_091515.1, forward strand.
TTGCACATGGCAACAGTCTGGTAATTAGAGGTGAATTAAGCACAAGAAAAAAGCCCCCCAAATAATATTTTTTAATGAAAAATTCTGAAGCTTTTTCATTTCAATTTACTTCACTTGGCTCAAAATGTAAATATCCAAGTACTTGAGAGACTTTCAACTATCTTATAAATGAAAAGCAATATCACAATCTTTTTTAAAAAATATAATTCAGTGGAAATGTAATAAAATGCAGTTCTTGTAGAAGAGACATTTAGATTAAACATTTCCAGAAATAGCTGCAATTTTTTTTTTTGTTTTGCTTTTTTGAGAAAAGTGAGGTAGGCCAGTCATCTTTTTTATTAAAGATGAAAAGACTCGGGGCTTAACTGAAATACATGTTCATTAAAAAAAAAAAAAAAAAAAAACCAGACAAAAAAAATCCCAACAAAAACCCACAAAAACCCAACTCAGTCATCTTCAGGGTTAAGTACATTGTGGTGCCAGATTTGGCAGCTGAGTGGCAAAAGTAGAGCCTACCTATGCTAGGAAAAGCACAGAACACATTAAAATTTATTGAAAATCCTCTTTGTGGCTTCATTAATCATAGTTCAGATACCTGGCGTGGCCTAGAAGTGGATCATAAAGTTCCCCACAGACCAAAAGTGAATAAAGGATAAAAAGCCTGTGTCCAGCCTGTGTTGACCTGGAGCTACTTGTATTCTGCCACTGATCTCCATCTGGTCATGTGCAACAGTGATCCAATGTCATAGCTTTGCCCAAACAGCCTCAGAATACAGGGGTCATCCTGGCATTCCAGGGGAAAAAAAAAAAAAAAAGAAAAAGAAAAAAAAGCATGTTATTTTGTCCTAGGTGTCTGTTGGGCACATCCCCTACTGGCATCTTTTTCTCCAGGAATCCTTTGTTGTTTCATAACATTGTAAGAGCAAAGCCTGGGTGCTGCTTTTGGGACATTAATGACTTCTGTTACTGTGCTGGACATAGGGTTCAAGATTTGAGATGTTAGCCATTATCAAATAATTTCAAAAGGTTAATTTACTTTCATTTATATATATAATTTGCTTTAGTTTGCTGACAGGTTGCTGTGCTGGTTTTGGCTGGCGTAGAGTTAATTTTCTTCATAGTAGCTGGTATGGGGCTATGGTTTGGATTTGTGCTGGAAACAGTGTTGATAACACCAGGATGTTTTCGTTATTGCTGAGCAGGGCTTACCCAGAGCCAAGGGCTTTTCTGCTTCTCACCCCACCAGCGAGCAGGCTGGGGGGGCACAAGGAGTTGGAGGGGACACAGCTGGGACAGCTGACCCCAACTGACCCAAGGGATGTTCCAGACCGTAGGACGTCATGCTCAGCAGATAAACCTTGGGGGACGTTCGGAGTGATGGCATTTGTCTTCCCAAGTCACCATTACACGTGCTGGAGCCCTGCTGTCCTGGAGATGGCTGAACACCTGCCTGCCCATGGGAATTAGCGCAGGAATTCCTTTTTTTGCTTTGCTTGTGCGCACAGCTTCTGCTTTACCTATTAAACTGTCTTTATCTCAACCCATGAGTTTTCTCACTTTTACTCATTCTGATTCTCTTCCCCATCCCACTGTGAGGGGATTGAGCGAGTGGCTGTGTGGGGCTTAGTTGCCGTCTGGGGTTAAAGCACGACAGATATATAGATACATATATAACCTGTGAGAAAACTAAAGTAGTATTTGGTTGTGGGTTTTTTTTGTAGAAAAAACATTTTCTTTCAATACTTGTGGACCTGGCCAGTAAATACTAACCTAGGAAATGATAATCCGTTTGTGTTTGCTACATGTATTATGGATCCTCTTGAATTGGAAGAAAAGTTCAGAAGTTTTTTTTTTTTTTTCTCTTCTATATGGAGGATTTGTTGTGAATAAGAATGAATCTCTGCTTTGCTGCTAAATACAAAAGCATGACCTATAAGAATTTTTATCTCTCTCCTTTCATTTTATTGACAAACTTTGGGGCATGCATCCCGTCTGCTGTGCGACAGGAATTTGCATAAGTCAGAGGGCACAGAATAATGTTTTCCTTTTTACTATTCCTACAAACTAAATGTCTGCAAATAAGCTCCCAACCCCTGCTAAGATCCAGAGAGGTGATCAAAGAGCGGAAAGATAAATGGCTCAAAAATAAGGCCTCCTTGGCCTTATATATTCTTGGGGGGTAGTAGTATTACTTCTGTTCATTTCTTCCTTTATTTTTGTCGGAAGGAATATACAGCTGGATTTTATTTGCTGGATTTGAAATAAGAACTTAATTTCAAACTACAAAATTATTGAATTGAGGAATATAGCATTCGTCCCAATTATACCTTATTTTTCTCTTATATAAGCCTTTATATATTTGAACATAATCTACAAACCATTCCTGAAAATTGCCACATAATTTAGTGGGGAAAAAACTAATAGGTTTCTGTAGAAATATAACAGAATTTCCTAATAAAAACTAACAAAAGCCAGCCCATTTATAATCTATAGAATTTACTAGCAAATTAAACCTTTCTGTATTTAATAGATCATTTTATCCATTTTAGAACATTCTTCACATACACTTACAAAATTAATATCATTCTTCTTTACTTTATTAAAACTTTATTTTTATTATTAATAAAATATACCTTAAACTATACATTAAACTGTCTGAGAGAATGTTTCTGCTTACAGTAAACAGCTAGCCAATGTGAAAAGTATTATAGACATATAGTGAATGACAACATTTTTAAATTAAGAAAAAAAAAATTTACAATGGGAGTTTAATACTTTTATTACACTCTGTGGTTTCATAATTCTATATGTGATTCAAGGACCATATTCTCATTCACATTAAAGGTCTTTTGCAGGCATCTCAGAGTGATATATTACAGATTTTCGGTTTACCACAAAAGATATAAAGTGTGCTTAATGCAAATGAAAATCAGATTATAAACATTTCAAGATGTCTTTCAACAGCATCCTGCAGATTTCACACACTTGTAAAAATCCTACAAGATTTTTCTGTGAAGGAAAGGAAGCAGTCTATCTACTACTAACATCTCACAAAACAGAGATGACTGTGGTGCTACTACAGACAGTACATTAAAGAATTTGTCAGGATCTTGTGGTTAACCACCCAAAAATAAGGTGTGAGAATAATCTCCAGAGTTCAAACACCTAAATTCAGATGCCCGTGTGGGAGCTAGATGCTTAATTTCCCATTATAGTCCGTGGAATGATTAAACTGCCTAAACATAGGCAGCCAGAGCCATTCAAGATGGTCTAGAAGAGTGGTCTCTATCATTGTTTGATTGTGTACCTCTATCGCTAAAAACGTTTGAGCACACATTGCCTATATATATATATATATTTATTTATAAATCATATGCATGTACTACTTACATATTATGTACATTACAAAAAGTACAAAAAAACCCGAAACAAGGATGAGATAAAGATGAAATAACCGTTACTTTTAAAATATTTATTTTCATTTACTTATTACCAGTACAAAAAATATTTTCTTCACACATCCCAGTGAATTGTCTTGCGCACCTCCTGGGGTGCATGCACCCCACTTTGGAGACCATTGGTCTGAAGAAGCATGGCTGGCCTCCAGCTGCTGATTTACAAGTGCAAGTCACCCATAGTGTCTGCCAACTTCAGGTACGTCTCTTGGATATTTAAATATATGTATTACAAAACATGGCCAAAAAAATGAGCAAAATTGACATTACTGAGGAAAAAAATCCTATTTTCATCCTTTTTGACAAAGGAATGTATTGCTTTATTTTTCTGGGTATTTAAAGCATTGGTTTTAAATGTTTAAAGTTTTTTTCCTTCCCAACAAAAAAAAAAAAAAAAGACAAACAGAGAGGAAGGAAAGACGAGCTGAGGGATCACTGCATGTGGTCAGCAAAACGGAATGTGCTTCTGCTTTCCATTATAAGAGGTCCCTACGTGTTACCGCACTACGCGGAGATCAGCAAAGAGCCCAGCAGTCAGGCAGTGCCTACACCAATGTAAATCCACACGTCCTCTGACAGTCAGTCCTATACACCTGTATATTGGTCAGGAAGATAATTCAGCTTTCTATAAAGAGATGGGACATGAGTTTTAACAATGTTAACAAGGATAAAGGGTTGCACTGCTGTTTTCTTCAAGGTCAGATCATGGGAGTTGTATCTTCAATCTACCGGTGTAGATTTTTCGCTTCGCAGGAAAACCCAGAATGAAGGAATCAACAAGAAAAAATGGAGATAGAAACCCTGCTTGAAAAAAATACGCCCCCAAATAAAAAAAAAAAAAAGAAAGAAAAAATATCCCCAAACAAACAACAAAAAAATCCAAGCCCCATCTTAAAAATAGAGCAAATCCCAGAAAGCAGTTATATCTGGACTACCCCAACTGCTGAAGGAGAAGGAAGGAATAACACCTATCTGCCTATCTGTGGCCATTCAGACTATGGGATAGTGAGACTTGCTTCTGCCTGTTAGGGATTTCCAACCCTTTGTGCAGTTGTTTGTCCTGGAAACGGGCTTTAGCCACATGGAACGAGAACTGAATTTCCTCCCTTGTCTCAGCTTAAGACCTGCAGTTTTGTAAGGCAGCTGAATCCCTAACAAAACCCAAGGAATGTTGCAGTCTTTTCCAACACTTAATTTTTCTCTCTGCTACAGTGCTGATCAGCTGAAAAAGCAATGATAGGGCACTTTGTCTAAAAGTGCCTATTTACTCTCAGTAATTAACCCCTAATTCAGTGGCTGGACAGATAAAGATAATCAAAGTATAAAACACCTGGTGTAATTGGAGCTTAAAAATGTCTTCTACCATCTGTATGTTTTGCAGTATATGCATTTTCTTTCATCTCTATGCCACAAATCCTTGCTCAAAGGAGTCATTTGTCTGCATGAAAAGCTGTGGTTAAATCCCTCTTTCCCCCCCTCCCCATCTTACAGCTTTTATTTATACATAGGTTCTTCATGGAACAACCGTTTATACTTTTCTGATAGAGATATAACTTATATTATAATTTCAGACCTTGATTTTCTCCTAGGATCCTCTTAGGATTTTCTCCTATAATTGTATTTAATACCTTTCCATGAAAAGAAAGTTTAGGTAAAAAAAAACCACCTAAAGTTTTTGGGTGATTTGAAAAAAGAAAAAGTCCCATCCCAAATCAGCGGGAGACAGGGAATGATGCAAGCCAAATTTTGAAAAGCTTCCTATTCAGGGGAATTAATCCATTGTTTTTATCAAGAAAAATGCTCAGCTCAACCTGCAGAGCAATAATGCTAATTTTTGCATCAGCTTCCCCCATTCTAATCCACTGTTGCCTGTCAAGCACCTTATGCTGACAACTGTGGGACAAGCGTAGCTGGCAAGAAACGCGTTGTTTCCATTAGCGTACAACACCAGCTTCACTCAGACATGAAGAGTTTCTTTCATCCAGGGGCTGGACACAGTCAGAGGGTGTTGTGCTATTGGCACATAGTAAACGAAAATCAGATTGACAGCTGTGAGATGTGAGGAGCAAAGAGGGGAGTCTGAACAAACAGTTAGGTGTAAAATAGTTTAGATGCCATGTTCTCTAGGAAGTGAAATAGGAGTTAAAAGTGTGAATATTTTTGGAGGTCCATGTCCAACCTGCCAATCCAAGTTATCTGTCAGTGGACTAATGGCTCATGTCTTTGTCCCTGGCCTCTTTGTAGAACAAAACAGAAGACCTTAAGTCTTTCATAATTTCTTTGGGGGAGGAATTCGTAACACAGGACTGGAAGAGAATTCCTGGATCACAGCTCACAGGAAACTTGGCCAATTGTGTTTATTCCAGAAGAGACAACTGAATAGCAATGCTTCCTCCTCCACCATGAAACTAAAAGTCACAAAATAATCTCCATCATCCAAATTAAGGATAAAATCATTATTATTTTCCACTAATTGATTTAATGTTGGGAGTAATTTGGCTTCTTAAATATCCCATTTCACAATATACAGAAGAGAGGCTCTTTGGAAAACTTGGCAGTGGTCTGCATCTCCTTACTAGTACTTCTGGCTGATTTATCAGTTCAAAAATGTGTTGTAATCTGCATAAAAATGGAGTCTGCAAACTGATTTGGATTAATCAGGTCTGACTGTAATTCCTTTTGGTATCCTCATTTGAACAGCACATCAATCACGATGACCTCTTTTGATAATAATGTTACCGTAATATCTAATTTCATATTAATTCCATTGTAATTTAGTGGGCATTCACTCTAACAGTAATTCCTATGGAATTACATCTGACATCCCCATGAATACCAAAATAACTCAACGTGATAAATGTTATTACATCGAATACCAAAGGAGGCAATAATGATTTGCCATTTATAATAAAATGTTGCTTGCAAACCATTAGTGGACATTACTGCCTAGTGTTAAGCGTGTTCCTGTGTAAATCTGTTCACATCCAACTACATCCTGAATGTCTCCCCTGTGTGCCAACATGAGCGTGAAAAGAGTTGCTCAGACACCCATTTTCCGGACTCAAGATACATATGATTTATCATCAGCCGGTGAACCCATTCAATCAGTGATGTCATGTTGAATCTCACAAGCCAAACCTCAGCAGCCTGTCAATGAGAAAAGCTTGAAAGAGCACACAGAGATGGTTTCCAGAAGTGGTTGTGCCAAGAAGCTTCCTGATATCCTCGTCTTTCATTAGCGTTCAATTAGTCCCTCCATGCAATAGTAAGAGGCACTCAGCTCTTTGAGGGCTCTGCCTGTCAGATGAGGCACAGATATGAGCTCTTGTTCTTGCTCTGTATGTATACATATTTTTATATATATATAAATATATACCTTTACTCAGTGCCTGTGTATCTCAGTTGACATATATATAGCTTGCAGAGGCAGAGGGGCTGTGAAAGGTGGTTGCCAGCATGATCTTGCAGAACAAATGAGACATAATTTGTTTGCAGCTTTTAGACACACCATCATTCTTGAGGAAATAAGGCTGGCCAAACCAGAATACAGGTATCCCTCACTTGTCTGGATGACAGCCCCAGGCCATTGGGGGTCACTTCCAGGGTTCACGACCACATCGTAAGAATGGGATTAAAGAGAAACTGGTGCCTCAGGCTTTGCATAGCTTCATGCCTGCTATTTCGGCAATGGTTTCTTGTGAGACTCACTGCTACCTCACAAAGTGGCAGTTTGCAGACTTCAATATGAGAAAACCAGCAGAAATCTCTGGTATTTTTAGTTGGCAGCATTTATGCACATAATAATTAGAATATGTACATTTTGGGAGGTGAATGAAGAACACAACATTGTTGTGCATTTCTGTTGAACCGGTAGAAATTAAGCCTGGGGTTCAGATGAAATTTGTTTGCCATTTTTTACAGTGCCCCCCGTTAAGAGTCCTGTAGCAAGCCTCGAGCACTTGGGACATGTTTCCCCAATCTAGCTACTCCAGCAGCAGCAGGATTTACAAGCCTAAATCTCTTCAAGCTCCTACAATCAGCAGCGTGTGGGCTCAGCATGACCATCAAGTCAGCAATGACTAAAGGTGTGGAAAGCAGGAAACATTATATTTTATTTCTTCCAACAATCAGTGATCAGACTACTTCAAGATATTCTGGAAATTTAGTTTACTGACTGAGAGGCTCGTATTTGTGCAGCTCCACCTGAACTCCAACTTGATCTTTCCTTTTGCTGCAGTTTTTCTGGAAGCTGAAAATAAGTGGGGATAAACTCAACAAGAGACAGCGTCCCATTTCATGCCTGCACAAGTCCATTCTTGTGCACATTCTGTGTGTATTGATTACTTTCATTGAAAGTGAACATGCCAGGAAAATAGAAAAAAAACCCAAACCCCAAAACAGAAAAAAACCTGCCAGAGCCACAGCTTACCAAGCCTATAAAGTCCATCAGCAGATATAAATAAGGGCAGCGTGTACAAACTTGTGCTAGGCTTGTGTTTCATGCTGATACAGCATACAGTCTTCATCTGAGATCACTAAAGTGTCAGGGTTTTTTTTCAAAAGCAAAGGGGCCAGATTCTTCCATGCATGTCAGCCCTTCTTTCAGTCTCAGTGACATAAAATAGGCCATTAAAAGAAGAAGATCTCAGGTGCTGGTGAATAATTGTTGTAATGGAACATAATATTCCACTGCCAAGCAAGTACCAGCACCAAGCACAGACAGAATGGAATATCCTTAAGTTTGTTTCATAATACTCTATTATCTAATGACATAGCCCTAAATGACACTCTGAAGCTCCTTATCAGATGATTCAGCACAATCCTGAGTGCTTTTTAGAGTCAATGGGAAAGTCTTCGAACAAGTGAATATAGCTTACAATTTTCTTTTCTAAGCCTGTAGCTACATATTTCATCTCATTAACACAATTTTTTTCCTGGATTATCTGTAGGAATGCTGTGTCCTTTCTGTTTTCTGCTATTCATCCACTTCTTTTCCTTTTTGTCAGCTGCAAACTCAATCAGTAATTTTAAATATGTATAGATTTTTATTATTAAAGATAGTAAATAGCACAGAGCAAATGATCGGTCCCAGAGGAACTCTTTATGATTTTGGTCAATGTAAAGCAGCAACCAATTTGTGTTCAGTGAGAAACTGTGGCACATAAAAACAACAATGTCAATCAGTTTCCAAAAAAATGGCTGAAAAAGCCAGAGAAGGCCTGCAAGTTGATTGCAAAGTCCAATCTGCAAGCACACTTTGGCACTGAATTGGCATCTCTTTTCATTCTGTATAGCCAACGGTTGGGTTTTGTGCTTGTGTGTATCATTTGACTTGCATATGAACCTAAGAAGTAAATGTGAACTGTTAACGATGCTTACATTCTCTTCAAGATATCTTTAGCTCTTTCTCACAGTGGTGGTCTACGCTTCTTGCATGGGATTAAGCACTGTTAGCTGTAAATTAGCAAGGTAGCATAAAATTCAGCTGTAAAGCATGCAGTTGAATGAATATAGGTCAGTCAGCTATTTACAGGGGGTTTGCCATTGAGGTATGTTCTGCTGTCTGTGCTGTTGTGGCTACCCAGTACTAATGGTTTTTATTCTTGACAGTTTAAAACTATAGTAGACTGCAATTACAGCAAGTTTTCGGAAAAGACCAAACCCTGCTCTCTTTCATGCACACATGCACTGACATGTACCAAATTAAACCTTTTCTAACTCACTGAAATTCTTCCTTTTTTTCTGGGTATAAAGTAAAAGTGAATGCCCTCTTGATAAAACCTGGCAAGCGTAATTAATAAATGAGTACGGGAAGTTACTAACACAAGTGCAGCAATGGGAACTGAGTCATAGTTTCCACTGATGACCACATCATTTTTTATTTTTTTTTTTTAATTAAGGCAGTAGCTGCCCAACAGGTTTTTACCTTTCCTGCCAGTTATAGACACAAACTGGGAAAAAAAATAATAGACTGAACATTAGCAGTCAAGATATAGGTATCTCTCAAAGTCAAAGGTGTCTTATAATATCTAATGCAGGACATCATGATGCTGTCCCTATGTGTGTCCATTAAAGATCCTGGGAAATGTCCTATGATAATGTAACAGGTAATGGACTGATAAGAACGCTATGTTTTGCAGCTATCTTATTTGAAAATCAAAGAAACACATGTAAACAATGGCTTTGAGTATTATTGTTATTTAAAAGTCTGACTATTCTGTTCAACGGCTACCACACATCAGGTGTAAAGATGCAGAAAAAGTAACTATAGAAGGAGCTATCTATACCACAGTATAAGTATTACATTCTTTTTAAATTTGCCCTTGCAACTGAAAGCTTGGGGTGAGATTTTGGCCTGATACACTCCTGTAAATTCATAGTAGTCCCATATGTTTACTCCGTGTGTCTACATCCAAACAGAATTTCATCTAAATACTTTATAAGGTAGGTAGATAGTTATAAAATTTATTCTGAAATGACTGTTAGATTGTAGGGTTTTTTTCACTTTCTTGTTTGGGGCTTTGATGTTTTCACTGTAAATACTGGAATGGTGTTCTCCACAGCATGAGTATTTCTCTGATTTTAAAGAAGCCTTTGGCTAGATAGCAGCTATCAAGATTCATGGAAAACAGAAAACAGACAGCCAAGAGATGGTGACAAATAAGTAATATGAAAAACAAGTGATGTAAAGCTAGATAGCTCCTTCACTCATTTTAGGTGAATCATTCATTTTAGGTGGTTTTGCTCTCTGTATTTTGGATTTTTGTTTGTTTGTTTGTTTGCTTTTATCCAATGCTTGTTAAATTCTGAATCTTTTGCATAAATGTGGCAGCAGCACAGGCTGTACCATCCAGCTGAGATGAATGTGGTATGAGTTGCTTCCCATAAATTAGGCTCTCTTGCTTAGTTAATCTGCTATAACAGGCTCGGGATGAAGAAAAAGAATTCTGCCTGAAACGTCCCTATTTCACAGCCAAGTGACACACCTCTCGCCCACCCCTAGAAAGTCCCATGCACAAGGAAATTGTAAACAGCCACTGCAGTGACCAAGGAGAGCCAGAAAGCAAGCTGACAGCAATGAATATTCTCATGAATCAAAGTGCCCAGCTTAATTCATAATGGTTCGGTGGTGCTATGGTATCAGTTGTCCTCAAATATTTGAACAATCTGCTGGTATTTATAAAGATGCGTGCAAATTCCCCAAATGTCCGGAAATATAACATGACAGATTATCCCCCTGAAAGCTCATACTGGAAATGAGATATTAGTATGTATTTCTCTTTTCACATGGGCATTCTACTACTGCAAATTCTTCATAGCTGTGTCTGTCCCTTACAATGTGTTCATACAGCGTGGAGCACAGTGGGACCTTGATCTTTGCTAGGACATCTTAGCATGAAAACAACGGGAATAATTAATGCAGAACCATTTCATTATCCTCTGTTTATAATGTGTCAGTCTTTCAGACTGAGAGCAGGGGGGGAAAAAAAAAAAAAGATGACAAATTTATCTTGTTAGTCTCCCCTGAGTCAATAGCAAAAGTATCATTAGCAGCCTCCATATTCACATGAATTAGTCATGCCATTCTGGTAATAATGTCTCACATTTCTTTAATGTGTTCAATCGATGGATGAAAAGACAGGGCTGTTCTTGCTCATGTTGAATTTTTACCCTCTCTAAGAATATACTGCACTCGAGCCACCAAGATTTCACCTGAAGCAGAAGACAACACCAAAAGGGTGAATGTAGCAGATTTCTGTTCATCTTCATGGGAACTTCATGGGATAAGAATGAAAGCCTACCTTTTCCTTCCTTCTCCATCATCCTGGAGGAAGATCAAACATAGGCTGTTTCTTTTCCTGTTTCTGTAAACTTTAGCTGCAAACTCTTCATTACAGGTGAGCAAGCTGAAGAAAGATGGATGGTCCATACGCCACTTTCTGTGTCTGTACTAGCCAAGTTAAACAAGCCCAAAACTGTTTTCTTGCTGAGACCAGCTGGAATAGGACAGTCCAATTCCATCCTGTAACATCCCTTACTCTCCAAACAAGTCTAAAATTCTTGTTGTGAATGGTAACTGGGTTGTCCTAAGTTGCAAATTGTATCCACAAATTGTTAAGGGAAGTGTGGGTTACACCAAGGGCTCTTCCAACCAAGTAACAACAGAGATGATTATGTTCTGGTCCCAGACACTTCCACATCCCAATTCAATTTACTAGTGTAAGTGTCACCACTGAGGGCAAAAGGAGACTTTTCATTCAAATATTCATTCAAAATTCGTTGGTGAATTTTGGAATATTAGATAAGCAACCTGCCTCCAGATGAAAAGCCTGAAGCCTTAAACCATCATCCTGAGAGCAGCAGAATAACCTTCCATTTTCTTTCACTCCCTCTCCTCCACACATTGAGAAGCATATATTAGCATAAACAAGAGAAATCAGATCTTTCTTTTAAAGCTACCTGTTCTACCTGTGAACGGTGCCCTTCTTACCACACCACCAATTGCACCTTGGCAGAGAGATCTGCTCTACGTGGAGGTGGTCACGGTATGTCCTTAAAATATTCATTAGCCCAGTAGATAAATTCTGCTGGTGTCTGCTGCATTTCTACCACCACAGCCACAAGCTCTTTTGCAAACCAAACATGCTTGCTGCCATTCCTTCACATCTGTAACATTTAACTTTAATGCCTCTGCCCCTGAGGAGCTGCAGAGTAGCATTTCAATTCGCCATCCACGGATTTGTCCTGAAGAATTAGAGACATGTCAGCTTATCAGTCTGTGACCTTTTCTATTAACATTGTCTTCAGGTTGACTTGGCAGCACACAAGGAAAATAAATCTTGTTACCCGAAGCTGGTCTGCCTTGCCAGGATAGTGCAGCTGTGGCTCAAATCTGTTAGATTTTTAAATTGCAAACATTGCTATGACTACATAAAATTTATTAGGTAGAACAATCTCTGGGAAGGGGTGGGGAGGAAAGCAACGGAATACAAACCATTAAAATAGATACGAAGGAGGGGGTTTTTGCAAAGCCCAGAAAGTTGCATTGTTTAGCTTATTTACAGCCTGGCCTGACCCCCTAGAGATAATGCAGACCAAGTCACCATGTAAATTATATGACCTTTTCATGTTCCAATCTTTGGAAGATCTATGCAGACACACTTCCAAGCAAGCTGCATGGGCCTTCTTTATCACCTGCTCCCAGACTTTTTCAACCCCTTTTTCTGTTGTGTTGTTTTAATGATAAAGGGATGGGGGAAGTATGGTGGCCTCAGAAAGTGATACCATAGATAAGTCTTCTAACATAAACCTGTTCCGGCACTATAGCCCCTGCATTTCCCACTGCTTCGATATTCTGTGACCCCCTATCATGGATCAATGTATAAATTGCCTTCTCCAGGATGCTCTCCACTATGATATAAGGACATTTAGGGCTCAGAAGAGCTGGTTAATCATCTAGTGGTTTCTGAGATATGCAAGGGTGTTTGAGATACCCTCAACAGACTTGCAGATTTGATAGAGGACCTGTGTCTCTCTGGCTCTTCAGCTGGTCAGGAGGCAAAGGTGAGCTGAGCTATCTCAAAGGACTTGATATTTAGATGACTTGAGCCCCAACAGTGGAATTTAGCTGCAGATTAAGACATCTTAATTAGTGCCTGGATTCAGTTAGGTTCTAAACTCCCATTGGAGTTAATGGAAACCAAGTTAATGCATGCAGTAGAACCTGGGGGGGGAGATGCAACCCACCTTAAAGTAGGGACCTGTTTTTGGCCATAGGTCTTGTGGCAGCAGGAATTATACTGTACAGGTCCCCTCTGACTGTGATGGTAGCTTAGACACCCAACGTACATTTAGACAGCTACATGAGGACACCTAGATGCTTTTCTTAAACTTGATCAAACTCTCACAGTTAAAAATTCCAGGAAATCACAACAAAAAAAAAAAAGAGTAGGAAAAGCTGTTTCCTATGTACCTTAGCTTAGTGGAGACAATATGATTCCATTTTTTTCTCCTACTTTCTAGTTGTAATATTGGCCAGGTTTTCTGCCTCTAAGTAATACTTTTTTCTCATTTGGGCTCTCCCAGTATGCTTGTATTAGCGAAGGATCTCATCTGTTTTACTTAGACCCTATTATAACTGTAAAATATCATAATTAATGCATTAGGCAGATACTGAATTTAAAAAATTTAAAATTTAAATTACACTAAAGCAGGAATAACAGAGCAGTTGATCCATGCTGGTAACTATTTCAGAGCAAGCCTGTTCTGAGGTCATAAAATAAGGCAGCTGAATTCCAGAATAAGTATCTTCACAAAAACATTTGTACTGTGATAAGTAAACCAGTCTGAAAATATTTGCTTCTTATATATTTTCAAACTCAGGAAATTTTCAAACTTATGATGCTAGAGCCTATGCAAGAAAAGGGGGAGACAACACACCTGACAGCAGCACATCATCTGCATCTTTAGCAGTTCCTGAAAGCATTTTCCTCCAAAATATGTCTCCCTTGTTGCAGTTGTTTTGCAATTATTTGTGATTATAACATTTTTTAATTTGGAGCTATTGTTTAGCATGTTAAGATAAGTTGAAAACTTCATTTTTATTCTGCTCATTTGGGAAACAGAATAGCTTCTACTGCATTTAGGCAAATTAATAGAGAAAAGTTCTATTAAACAAAAGATCAACAAGTAAAAACCCAGGGTCAGGAACTCCCTGCAAAGCAGATTTCTGGAAACTGCCAGGGTACACAGGTTGCCTTGTTCTTACCATTTTTTCCTAAATGTCTGTTCTTAGATACTGTCAAACCCAGGATTTTAGGCTAGATTTTTAAGGTAGGCATTACTGGTCTGATTTTAAATGCCTGTTACAAGATAATGAACTGAGTAAGATTTCACAGTGTATCAGTAATCCCCTTTTCCTAGAGGCATTTGGAGCTTTCCTTGAAGGAGTCTTAGACAAGTACTGAGCAGCACTGGCCAAATGATCTCTTGTGATAGGAAAAATTCCTAAGTTACAATAGAATATAAACCTGTCTTCAGAAAAGTCATTTGGTCCCAGGCATTCCCATGCATTTAGCTGCCTCATATTGGTCTCAAAACAAATCATTTGCATCATTAATCCTAAGGATATAGGTCTTAGGACCTTTGTTTTGTAAGCCTCAAAGTCAAGTCATAGTGAATTACAGTAACATTTAATACCTTCTGTCAAACTGCAGCTGATGAAATTCAGATCTCTTAATAGTGCTCTTGATACCATGAAATTCCTGAAAGCAAATGCTGAGTAAAACATCTCAGCTTCAGGCTGAATTTTTTCAACCTTGTACAGAGAAAAGCCTGGACCTGTGCCAGACCACCACCTAAATAACGCAAGGAAAAAGAGCCTTTTATGTTAAAAAGCTGATTTGTAAGTCAAAATCACAGCTACTGAGTGCTTGGCTCATAATTTTGCAATGGTACTAGCTGGTAATAGTCTCCCTAGAAAATTAGATAACCTAGATCAGGATATTCCCTCTTCCTCTTCATGCAGGTACATGTCAGAGTGTCCTAAGCACTTTTGTAAGCGTTGACAATATTTAATTGGAAGATCAAAAATTGAAGTAGCATGCCAAATTGCTGATTAACTGGCTGACTGTCCATTCAGTTTTCACTAAAGAATTTGCTGATTTATGACCTGGTTGACAAGAAAAGTTCCTCTCTGCAGCACGAGGGCACCTGGATTTCTCAATGAGTTTGACAAAAAGCATCACTTTCAGTATTTTACGTAAGGTAAACTAATGTTGAGGTTGGTGCTTCAGGTTTATCTTCTCAGCTCCTCACCTTCTTGTGCATTGTGCAGAATATGGGCAGACATCAAAGCAGAGAGAAAAGGATGGCATAAGAGGTCAGGATTTGTATTACGTCTCGTAATCCTTCTCTCCTCTCAGTATGTTCAATATGTTTAGTCTCTTTTCCTGCTGTCAGAATATCTGTAAATGGATAGTGAGACATCTTACATGTATTATAATTACATATATGATTTAATTAACACTCAGTACATCTAATATACATTTAAAGATATATTAATATGCATTATATTATTGATTATAGCTAATATGCTATTCAGCACAACATACTGACATATAACATCCAATATCTCCAGTGAGAACCAGAGTCTTTGGCTAACCATGGATTCAGAGGTTTCTTTTTATTATCTGTTTGCATTTTCTACAAATAATTTGCACAGCACTTTGAAGCCATGCTTCGGTTATCAGTGATTATTTCCATAATGTGTAATGTCTAAGATATGAGAGGTTATTTAGTTTAGTCATATAATGCAGGGAGAAGGGTTTATTTGTTGGGTAAAACGTTTGACCACTTTTATGCAGACCCACCTGCTTAACTTCAAGTACCTACATAGTAAACTTCCAGCCTCCCTATATATTAAAAGATTTTTTTTATCAACTTTAAGGGATATTTAGCCTGATTAAGACCTTAATCAATCTCCAGATTTACCTTTACTGTTCTAGTGTATGAAATGTAGGATGAATAGAGACTCAGCTTATAATATTCTGGTATGCTAAGTTTAAGTGGGGTGAATATGTGTCTTTGAAGACAGATCTTTAACATTTGATGTCACTGAAAACATTTTTCAATAATGTTTCTAAACAAATACATGTGGAGGGCATTAATACTTAAGGAAAATTCATACTGAAGGAGACAGATGTAACCAAAGGAATTGTTTGGGAATTAGAACAAATATTTACAGAAATTTCATGCACAGTTTCCTAAGTTTGGGCTCTAATAGTAATAAGTAAAAAATTATTTTCATAAGCTCCTTTTTCTCCAGTCTTTGTCATGTGAAAATATTCTTCACATATTTCTTTCCACATCAGCTTGCTCATCTATTTTTAAAACCTCATTTCAGTATGTCTTTTCATCATTACTTAAACCTATTAATTTCTCTTTTCCTCTGGGATATATAGATATATTTTAACTCTGTAAACTATTTTGGGAGAGGCTTTGCATGAAATACCATAGAGAAGAACTAACATTGTTACCATTAGGCAGCCACTTCCTAGGCTGAACTTCTAATTAAGTTATTCTTGGTTCCTGCAGGGGAATACTAACCATATGTTTCTAGGGATACCAGGGTTAATTGTCTGCTTAGACTATAGGGACTGCATTTCTTTAAGTAGCACAGGCTGTTGAAAGAGAATAAGAGAAGCTCTCTGGAACAGAATTACAAATTTACAAATAAGAGCTGCATTCAAAGTATCTTCTTGGAGGTTCACAGGTAGGGGGAAGAAGATTTGGGCAGCAGAAGTAATGAGGTCCACAGCAGAACAGTTAACATGAGGTCAATATTGAAAGAAAAAGGACAGATGGAGCAAAGGATAGTTCATCTTGACGAAGGAATGAAGTCACTGCATTTTGTTTGGATGTTTGAGTCTCGGTGTCTTTGGATAGTTGTTCATACACAAGTTAGCATGGTGCAACAGTTACTAAATGAAATGGGAGACTGGGGAGACAATACCAGATTTGGGTGTTGGTTCACAATCATCCTAACTGGAATGAACAGCCCTATACAGTCTTTTCATGATGCATAATTGGTCAAAGTGTACTTAGACAAGCCATTTCTAAGTCAGCAGCAGAAACTGTTTCTGCAAATGCAGGAATGGCCACATAGGGCAGTGTTTTGGACATGGCTAAGGCAGGAGACATTTTATATGTAGCATAAGATTATATATAGTGATGGATCATGCATGTGCTGGAGTAGTCACACAGGACCACAGACCAGCTGGGTGTAAGAACTGAGAAAATCAGTGGATTGAGGAGTGTCACCGCATCCAGCTGAAGTTATCATTGCAAGGACCCTTGCAATGGAAACTCACTTCATCAACCAGGGAGTGGCTGAACAGCCTGAGGGATTTGTTTCCCCGTATGAGCAAAGATCCTAATAAATTATTACTTTTTTTTTTTTTTCTTTGTTTAACAGCTCCTCTGCCTGTGAATGCCTGTGCAACACGGACATCAAAGCAGACAAATGCTTACCGCAGCACTGCACCCTGCCGAAGCACAGCCCAAGGTGCTAGATGGTAAAAAGGTGACCCAAATTTAAACCAAGGTTTCCTTCCTTCCTGTAACCCTTTAGCAAGCTGTCAGCACACATTGCTGGAGGTAGTGTGCTACCACCGCTACTGTGATTACATTGTGCTAATTGGCTTCAAGCAGTTTATATGAATCAGTTCAAACCACAGCTTCAAGTAAACTCCCAGCTCCTAGGGAGCTGGTGAGGTGTACAGCGAAAGCATTACTGAGCTGGCTTCAGCTTTTCCCTAAACATTACAGAGCAACCATCCAAAATTTAGCTTAGTGTCTATGGTCTCATCTTTTGGACTTGCCCAGCGAATGAGATTGTGTCCGATGGCAATCACAGAGCACGCCTTGACATGCGAATGGGATAGTTGCTGTTACATCAGCCTAAGAATAACCCACCTTACATCTCCTTCTGGACCAGCCGTGTTCCAGCTGTGAAAAATGGGTGGCAAGCTGGGCTGGGTCTCAGACACTATTAAAACTGAAGTGCTGTTGCTGTGTTTGCTTCATGCCCTGCGGGACTTTACCTCACTTATTTAAAAAATAAAACTGAATACATTAAATGATTTAGCAGCATGGTGGCCAGCTCAGTAACCCGACAGAGTATTTTCCTCCACATGTTTCTGACCATTTAAAGCATAATGCAGAGAATAAGCCATTTTATAATAATAAAATTCAATAACTGGTCCGTGTGACTTTTTCTATTAGCTACTGGATAAAGCCTTTGGCACAGCACTTGTTTGTGTATCCTTTTTGATTTTTTTACACATCTACTGATGAGTCTAGTGTAGGTTTATAAAATTGTCACCTGCTGCTCTGCTCATGGGTTTTGGGGTTGAACTACATCTCAGTCATTGAATGGTGCTACAGATTTTCAAGGGATGTACTTGTAGAGGAGGGAAAAAGTCTACAGAAGGTGACGTAAACATTTAGGGTCTAGTCATTATGTGCTACTTTTGGTTAGCCTATAGAGATATCCCTTTACATTTTCTTTGGATGATTTGTATATTGCATCAAAGAACGAGGTTCGTAAGGCTGACTGTGGGTTACTTAGGTTCTCATTGTATTCTAAAAGTTCTTTGCTTAATGCTGCAAAGTTTAGGGACCAGATTTTTAAGTTCTTTAAGATATTCTGTGGCACACCCAGTAAAGCACTTCAACAAAAACCCCTAAAATATTTTCAGAAGCAGATGCCTCAGCTAATATGTTCAGAAATCTAGGCACCAGAGCAAAAATTCTATTGACTTTCAAACCAATTTATGTTCCTAATTGGTAAAAATTCAGATCAGAGTATTACTGGAGATAGAGTCATGATGGCATATGATATTAGATTCTGTCCAGCTGTAACTTAGAGGTGTTGTTACAGCTCAGGTGGAGGTTACCATTCGCACACCACATTGGTAGGATGGGGGTGTAAGAACTCCTCATGTGTTCCAGTACAAAGTCAGCCAGTTCAGCCTTAGTATCAGTATTAAAAAGCTTTTGGCACCTTACTTATTTCAGGCATGAGAAGAGAGAAGACAAATCAGTATGAGTTATGTAGAGCAGAAACAAAGCTGTGATTTAATTAATGCACATTTCAGTCTGTGAAGTGCCGTTTTATTTAAAAACATGTTTTGAATATATACTGAGATCTTAAAGCTGCTGAGAAGATCTGAAACCGTTGTTATCCAGAAATGAATGGGTTTGTTGCATCTGCATCTTTAAGGTGGCTTTGAAATCCTTAAATATACTTTACAGAATCTTTCAAACTGTTTGAAAATTTCTCAGTGACTCAAACACAGTTCAGTTTATTATCTTGAGACCTACAGTGAGCAAGTAGCATAAGAAGTATGCTCATCTACTGATAATTTCACTTATAACTGAAATGCAGCTATCTCTTCAGAATATAGAAACACAGAAAAAAAACCACAAAACCCACCAGCATTCTGGCTAAATTTCAGTAATCCAAATTTGCTCATTTCCTGTACAGGTGATACTGCATTTACTTATATATTTCTATACACCAAGTGCTTGTCTTTGCTTACTTTTTATTCATTATTACAGAAGGGATTTGAAACTACACAACATCTTAGAAGAAGGAGTAAAAGAAAAGTCAAAACTAATTGATAAGTATGTTAACATTTTCACTAAGCAAAATGTAACCATCTAAAATGGAAAGCTAACAGGTCACTCAGGCTAATAGTCCCTAGCATCTCACATGAATAACTAATCATTGTCTTCCAATTCACCAGCTATGCTCTTTTCCTTACCCTCTTGCTTCTCATCTGAATATATTTTTCTTAATATTTATTTAAATCTATCCCCGATACAATATAATACAGCACTTTCTGATATTCCCTAACCAATTAAGCGTAATGATTGAATCCCTCTGCTGCCCTCCTTATGTTGCTAATATAAATTCATAATTATCTGACTCCCATCCCATTTAGCGAGCTTTGGATCAGACCATATGTGGTCTTTTCTGTTCTGCAACAGATCATTATTTTTTAATAGTTGAATGGCTTTTTCTGTTTCAAAGTTCTTCTCTGGATATGACCTTTAGGGATTTCACAGACTTTTGTAGCTGTTGTGTGAGACTCCTTATCCTTTTAAAATCCATAATAAATGCCTGTCAGATATTGTTGCAACAAGATAACATATTACCTCTACATTGGGATCAATCAAATCCCAGGCCCTGAGATTCAATATGTCTTGTCTAAAAGATGTGAAATTTGCTGAATAAATTAAGGGGGAAGTCTAAAGGCCTTGAGGACATAAATTAGGAAATCTAGTTGATACACATGGAGGATGCAAATTCCTCATGTGTGTATAGCTAATGAGCTATATGGTTGCTTAAAAACATGTATAGTTCCAGAAACAGAGGCAGACCTGTGAAGGCCACACATAATTTTGCTAATTATAATGTATTCCTTCCCATAGCTGTAATTATGACTTCACCAGCATTTCCATCTATCAATGTAGCAATCTCATGTGAATTCATGCTGCTTCAAGGCACTATTACTTGGTGCTACATAGTTATTTGTACCAGTGCATATTTTGCACAAAATGCAGCTAAATCAGATCTGTTTTGATTTTGTACTGGAATAAATGGCTTCTCCAGGCAAGAGAGAATTCCTCTATGGCTCTTCTTGGTTTTGCTCTTGGATTATCATGACTTTTTTAAACACTCTTCAGGTCAGTTTCTCTACTGTAAAATGGAAATAGATGACACCTAAAGCGTATGTACCTCGAGTGACTTACTTGCCATAGGATTGGATTTAGACATTTTTCCCTTATCTTGAACTTTCTTTCCTCTTTCTCTCTCTCTCTCCTGTATTTGATCTCATCTTCTTTTAAAGACAGGAAAAAAGACTTATCAGCAATTTACTGTGGAGAAAGGAATCAGAGAAGTGGAAGGTTAGCTAGAAAGAATCAGTTTGTTCTGCATAATGGTATGTATAGTTTGGATGCAAATTGTTTGGCACTTGAAGTGAATCACTGAAATGTGTATCTAAGCAGATATAACCCCTGCTTTTAACCCCGACCCAGCGGTGCTTTTTCATATCAACACTGACAGAATGATCATGGCTTGAATTACCCTGCCCAAAGTAAGGCAACGTAAGCTCTGAGAGCCTAAAATCCCAATTACCCTTTCAGTGGGCAATGTCAAACTCTTCTCAGAAAAATCTCAGCTCAGCTGGGACCACATGGTACTGCTGCAAGGACAGAAGGACTACACCGTGATGACTGGACATAGCAAGGTTAAACCATCTGCACCCTACACAGGTATGCACATGAACCCACATGAAAAGGTGAGAGTGGTGTTTTCCCCATGCAGTGAGCTGCACACATAGTAAAGATAGCCTGTAAATTCAGATTCAAGCATAGACATGCATTAGGAAGTATTAACAAACTAAACTATTACTCAGTGTGACTAAGGGCAGCAGCATATGGACCCTTTCATTTTGCTTTTTGTAGGAGTCATTTTGGGGTTGTTTGAGTTTGGGGTTTGTTTTTTTTTTCATTTCTTAGAATGGCAAATTTGACTTTAAAACCTGGCAGCAAAAATTCACTTCTGATATTCTTAGACAACATTAGCTATAGAGGATAAACTTTGGACAAATCTGTCACTCTAATTTGTAAGGCTAATGTTCTATTTTTTAAAAGTCCGTGGAATAACTTCATAGTTTGCTGTCATGGGAGAAAACTTCATTACTGGATATGAATCTATTACATTAGATCACCAGAGCATGACATGGTGGGAGGAGGGGCCTTTATCTAACATTTGCAATTAAACTTTCTATTCTGAGCTGCTGCTGACCTCCACTGTTGAAGAATATTCATGGATTAATAGATTACAAAACCAGAAGGGGCTGTTTCAGTAATCTACTTCAAATGGTTAGGTAACATGGGGCTGGGAGCATCAGCTGGTAAATGGTGCATCATGACCACAGCTTTTGCAAGAATTACAGAATCTCTTTCTGAAAATATCTAGAAGTTCTTATATCAAGGTTTAAAGTTGTGAATTCATGTTTTTCCAAATGAATTATTCTATTACTTCATTATCATATTTAAAATATGCGCCTCTGCAGTTTATTGGTTGTTCTGAACCTCAATGCCACAGCGATTGTCAAAAATTTCCCACATCAATAATTAACACATTTCTCTCTGTGAACCTTTCATATTAAACTATACATTCATTTAGAGGGATATAACAGAAAGATTTACTTAATGATGATCTCTGCAGAACACACTGTATTTCTTACTCTGCACACAGAACAACTACATGACTTAGCTAAGCTGACTAATCTGGCTAGTGAATCATTAAAGGTAAGGGCTAAGATACTTTTATTAATTTTCCATAACTTTTTTTTTTAGTTTCTAAGAGTCTGTTTCACTTCTTGGTCTTATACTAAAAACCCTGTGTTTGTGTGTGTGCGCATGAGGAACAGAGAGGAAGGTTTTATGTATGTGTGGATAGATAGATACATTATGCAAAACATGCATAATTCTTTTGAGCAGGGGGTAAGACCAGATGACACCCAGTGTTCTCTTTCACCCTAAATCATTCTGTTGTCCTTTGATTCAATCCATTGATCATTAACAGAATATCTGAGTGCTTCACATACAACCACAAATAGACATTCACTACAGCTCTATTAGATATTTTAGTATCCCTTCCTTCCTTCTTTCCTTCCTTCTTTCCTTCCTTCCTTCCCTCCTTCCTTCCTTCCTTCTTTCCAACATATAGATACATCATTCAACACTTGAAGACAGTGAAAAGCAAAAGTGAACTAGGTTCTCCCACGCATATTGACTCCCTTTCTCAAAGCCTTCTTGACAACAGTCACATCTTTCCACTTCGGATACTTCTGTGGAGTTCACAACATAAAAATGAGATCAAGATTTACTGCTTAGTGTTAGGGCATGATATTGCCAGTTGACTTAGACAATGACTTATAGAAAGGAGAGTGGTTTCTTTAATTTTTTTTTTTGTTTGTTTGTTTTATGGGTGAACCTTTATCTTTCACAGAAAAAATCTAAATTAATTTGCTATAGCCATACATGTTTTCTTTCCAAATACTATTGCCAGAAGCAGAAGAAAATAAATATTTCATATGCATCAGCTAGTCCTAAACTAACTTAATAGGAATGGTTTGCTCAGGTTCTAAGTGTTTGAAGGGATATGGCATCATACATTACCAGTACCACCACAGCTACTGTGATGCTGCACGATTTTTTCCCCAGTACAGAAACTGATATTGATTGCTCTTGGCTCAGAAAAAAGCTGATCCTTAGAAGGTAGAAAAGCTGTTGTGTCCTGCTTTTAAACGATTGGGATGTTGACATGTCAGAAATTGCTTCATAAGAGTGTCTTCCTTATAAGATTAATGACAAACCTTAAAAACATTACATTACATAGGGAAAACGTATCTTTCTACTAAAAGTAAATATAGGTATTTGAGTGAAAAGATAAGGGAATTGCTAAGAAGATTCTGTGCAAAGAGGCTCACTGGAAAGATATTCTACTTAGTGCGCATGTATGCGCATTTTTTCTTTTACTGCTTGTCCATAGTTTGTTCATCAGCCTGTATAGTTCGACACTATTGTTCTGGTTTAGATTAGCTGGAATACATGCAAAATACAATTACAATATTAAAGTAAATAAAACTTCAGATTCTTCATTTCAGATACCTTTTTAAAAAATAATATGAATAATTAAATTAAATGAACAGAAAAAAAATTTAAAACCATTCACAGACCATTTATTTTAGGAAATCGTTGGATGAAATAGATTTTAAATAAGGACTGTGAGATTTACCCTCGTATAATAGCATGAAATTAAAACATAGTTTTACCTGTGTTGTTACTAATAGACAATATATTAAATTACATACCAAATCTGATTTACTTCTTGTCTATGCAATTAAAATGCAAATGTTCAGGTCATAATATTAGAAGCCTCCAATTTTGATTGTAGCATTATACAATATTGTTGCTGCTGTTGTTAACAATATTTCATATGGAAAGGTACCATAGCTTTAGCTGCCAACATGTGCCATCCAGAAGCAGGGCTTTAGGTGTCCTACATACAATTTTAAACTGCTGTAATTAAGCTCTAACACAAAACATCTTGGTGAACGTCTTTAGGTGTTCCACGGCCCTCCATTTAACCTATGCCAATGCCCTCTTTAGCCAGCCTTGTGGAGAAATGATTCCAAGTAATATGTTATCTTGGATCTCTTTTTAGCTTTATTCACTTTGGTGACTTGTGAATTTGATTTCCAAGATGTTCTTTGCTTAACAAAGTGTGAACATTAAACACGAAGTGGGATTGTATCCATGCTGACAGGCCCAGACAAACTGGGCACAAAACAAAGGTAAAATAATTTTTCAGAAAGAAAAATAAAATACTCTGTCTATGATTCTGAAAGCATTTAGGATCTACAGTAGTCAAAGAACATTTGATTACTGATTAGAACATACCACTGTTTAGCATCATACGAGCAATGTCAGGAAACCCAGAGATCTGGCCAGTGTTCACGACTACTGTCCATCCGTGCTGGTACCAGTCTCCAGGTCAGATGGATTTCGTGCAGCAAACAGTGAACGTCATCTGCATAAAAGGCAACCTGGCCTATATGTCCTCTGTTGTCACAAAGAGTATTGATAAAGGTGTATTTTATCACTTCAGAGTTGTTACAGGAAGAAAAATCTCTTTTATGCTGGCCTGTCTGGAGAGCTTAGGAATTCCCAGTGTCAGCCTTATGGGAGGCTAGAGGAATGTTTTATTGTTACTAAAGAACATACAGAAGACTCGAAACTGCCACTTTATTATGGCCCAAGAACTCTAAAATTGCTAAATAAAGAAAGCCTGTTTTTTTGTAGCTGCCAACTTTGAGTTTATTGCCCTCCAAAAGTGAGGAATTAAGTGTATATCAGTTTGTCTCCTGCCCTTGAAGAAAAAGAATGACTATTTTTGTGTGGGTTTTTTTTTTTTTTATCTAGAACTACTTATGGGCTATCATGCCTGCTACCTACAACATCCTCTTGGGAGAGATAATAAAAGAATGCAGTTATGTTTTATTACTGATGTGTGATATAGGAGACATCTTGGCTTCACCCAAGTACTTGGGGTTTTCAGATTTTAGAAATGAAGCTATCCTTTGTCACTCCACTGCTTTAGACAGAAGCAGTGTGATAAGTGCAGACAACCGAGTCGAAGACTGGATGATCACTAGACTGCAGAAACTAAATTGAAAGGATCTATTGGCTCATGTCACCGCTGAGCTGCAGGTCAAGTTTAAAAAAGGAAAGAGGATGGGGCAGGTGGGCATGGACAACAGGTTTGTTCTGACCATGTCTAAGTTCAAGGTATCCATTACACATTTGTTCAGCAGCAGGCAGTCTTGCTGAAGTTGAACTGATAGTGTTTCAGCAAACAGTGTCTCTCCAGAAACCTCACCATTCTCTCAAGTCCAGTTTCTCTAACTGCTGGTCAAATGTTACTGGACATTTCTTGCTGTCAGCCACCCAACACACCAGCATTTGTTAACCAGCGTTTAGAAGCAATGCTCACATTTGGAGAAGCCTTCTCCTTTTGGAGTCTGACCCATTTGCCACCCTGAATATTTAGACCCTCTTGAAATACTGATACTGCATCTGGTGCAACCTTCCCTAACCACATTGGCACATCAGCCTATACTGGTTAAAGATAACATCCCAATTCTTTATAAAGGGAAGTTCCAAATCAGACAGTGAAACTGTATCTATGTTAAAAATTGCACGTACCCCAGACCGCTCCCTGGTTTTGTGGCTTATTGATATGGGAGGACCCGAAGCTACATTACTGAGCTCTCCCAGTGTCAGACAGGTGGTGGCATTCAGACTGCCTCTTGGAAGTGGCTCTCATCTTCTGCAGGTGCTGTGCTATGCCCAGAAATAGTCTGGGAGAGTACCTGTTGGCATAGGTCAAACATATGTTAGGGACTGTCTGAAAAATTTAGTGTACAGACAAGTGAATTGCCTGGAAACATTCTTTGACATGTTCAATTTATTACTCTAGACAACAGTCAGGGTAGCAAAAGTCCAGGGCATGTCAAGGCACGCTCCCTCACATAACAAAGCTGCACTCGTGTTCATGAAGCTGCAGATCTCCTTGATGCCTCCATTATGCCAAGGACTTGCCATCCTCCACACAAAAGGCTTATTTGACAACTGATTTTTTTTTTTTTTTTTTAATGCAGCTAAATATCACTCTTAAAAGATACCAACCTCTCTTCTGTAGATGTTCCAATCCACCCCACAGCCCAACAATTTCTTCCTACCAGGGTAAGGGAAGTCAGCTCTATATTTGACTCAACAGGATTATTAGTAAGGAAGGGTTAACCAACCCTGGAATCACATCAAGATTTGGGCTTTTTGGGAGGAAACCCTGAAGTATTCTAAACTGTTTGCCCTGTAGATAATCAAGTAGCCAAGAAAGCAGAACTTTTTTACCCTGTAAACCTATCCATTTTGTAGGTTATCTTTCTCCGTGTTTGCTTTCGGTTGTCTCTGGTTCTAGATCCCTGCTGATGATGAAAGGCAAACTTGCTTTTTCCACAACACATTAAGATAATTACAGTTAACTTAGTGCCAAACTCATCATTTACCCACTATAAGCTACTTGGTCTCTAAGTCCTAAAATAGGAACTCCGTATTTTCTTGCCACCCTGTAGGTCCCTCGGTGAGACAGATAGGAGGACCTGTCTGAGATAGGTGGACTCAAAACGGGACCTCTCTCCAAGTTTTTTTTTTACTTGATATGTGGATTTATTTCCTAAGACCATGCATTTGCATAACTATACGTGTGTGGGAGAGGCAGGGAGGAAGAGACAGGGAGAGAGGGAGTGAAAGAGAGAGAATATATGTAAAAGCAAATCTCTTTTTGAGGGACAAAAGAAGATGTGAAATGTCTTGCTATCATAGAAAGACTGGGCCTTGAGGCAGAGTGTGGCTTTTATCTTTGATGAAGAAAGACAAGATTTTTTTTCTCAAACAGCATGAGTTACAGTTTCTTTGTAAATGTCACCGAAGAAGAATGTCTCTAGTCTGTCTTTCATTTATAATGCCATTATTAGGAGATTATTCAACATTCTGAAAACCAAACAAGCTGAACAGCCATAAGAAAATAATAACCCTTAATAAGCAGCAGGATAGGAGAGAGTGCATTTTCAGTTTATGTTCATAAATGTCTCAAAGCTCTTAACAAATATCTAGTAATTAAGCTTCAGAACAGACCTGGAAAATAGTTAAGTATTTTTATCTACATGCACATCACAGGCAGTTGCAAGAACAGAGAAGCTAAATCAGAAACGGAATCTGTAGCTGAGCCAGGAATATAACCTATGAAGTCATCTTTACTCTTCTTTGAGAGGGTAATACTGGAATTGACACTAAACTGAGTAACTTTTGCCCCTGAGAACTGAGAGAGAAAACTCTGTCTGCTTAATTTAGATGCCACATCAGCAGCTCTGTGAGTTTCTGGCCTTAAGAGGACTATCTAGTCCACCTAACGCAACTACCACAGCTCCATACATAAATTCAACTGAGCAAAGCATTAACCTCTGAAGACTTGTCCGGCTTATCTGCCTCCCTCTTTCTATCAAATTGCTTAGGGCAGACACGCTTCATCTAAGTATAAAAGTAATGCTTCAAAGTCTGGCCTTAACTTCCTTCCATCTTGCAAGCTTGGAAATTCACATGTGCTAAAAACAGCTGCAAAAACTTGCCATTTTGTCTGGCAGCAAACTACATTGCTTGGTGTTGGAAAACATGGTGACCATAATGCAAAAACTGTCAAATATAGTGACAAGGAAGCTCAATTCAGTTGCCACACAAGAATGCTAGTGCCATTTGGGATGATGACTGTCATCCTGCCTGGCCTCTAGCTGATGCTCCAGTGGACAGCAAGTTTTCTGCAGATCCTGTGTCATGTTTGCTAGCTCTCTGCAGCAGATATTCACATATGAAAAAAAAAAAAAGTGAGCAGACGCCTAAATATGACCAATTGAAGTGACCTGTTAGGGTGAAATTAATCTTACCCAGCTAAACTAAATCTTCAAGTTAGAAATCAGACTCTAGCCTGGTCACCCTAGGCTCAGTTAACCGGTATAGGCACAGCCAGATAATGATTTATCTAAACCAGAAAGATAGGTGAGAATGATCACCCTCTGGAGGTATCCATATTGCAATCTTATCCCTTATAACGGGATTTTGAGGTAACAGCTAAATTTTAGATGTCTGTCCTTTAGTTGTCTAAAGTGAGGTGAGAACCTAAATTGCATTGCACAGAGCTTTGAGATTTTCAAGATGTTATAACTGGTATAGATCTTTCCTTATCCATCTATTTCTTCACAATTTTGCTTTAGCATGATCACATTGGCAGAATATTTTATTTCTTTGAATGTTGCTTTTAACTTTTTTACCAGAGCAATGCTGGTAACACCGTACCCCATATATTTCCTGCAGCTTTGTTCATGTAGCATTGCTGGTCTCCCATCTTCTGACACTATTTTTTTCCACGGTGATGCTAGCATATTTTGTTACAAAACTATTGTAAGTCACCAAGAGCTGGTATGTTTGTCCCAGGAGTGTGTTGAACTAGATCATGATTCCCAAACCATATGGACACTTACAGTGGAAGACTAGTTAGTTGTCTTTACCTCAGAGAAAATGTATAGTAAAAGGAAAGAGAGCGACAGAGTAGGAATCTTGAAAAGCCTAAATTACTACCCCAGCCCCAGCAATGCTTCTCATCAAATGTCATGAAGGACATAACATGGTAGATGCCACAAAAGCAGCCAGTTTAGGTGGGAATGGAGGAAAAGAGCTTGCTGAATTTAGAACCGGCACTGACATTACAGGGCTAGGAACCTGGAAGTCATTTTCGGCTGCCTTTGGCAAAGTGCCTTTGCTGGGCTGCTGCCAAGGGCACTGCCACTGACCTGGGAATAATCAGTGCTCTTTGGCCACGTGTGAAAGAGGAGAGAGCAAACAGCACAGCAGATCCTTCTATAAACCCAGCTGGGAAAAAGGGTAGGTCTTTGTGTGTCTTTTTTTTTCTCATCGTCGCACCCAGGTCTGGACATTTTATCTCATCTTGAGAGATGGGATCACCTTTCAAGGGCACAGTTTTGCAATTTGTTTTCCATTCAAAAAAATGTTCTGTTCTTCAGGTCATGGCAAATACTTGGGTGGGAGCTCAGGAGAGGGAGCAGAGCTGTTCATGGAGTGTGGCAGTCCTCACTCCTAACTCTGGATCGACAGAAATACTACAAAGGCTTCATAGGACACATTCTATTACATTCCGAACATTTAGTCTTATGTTATAATGAGGAAAATTGAGGAAATACAAAAGACTTATGCAAGTCACTTGGGGAGTCAGTTTTGAAAGCAAAAGAAAACCTACATTTCCTAAAAATCAAGAAAATTTTCTCAGAGGAGATTGAAGCATCTATTGAATTTCCTTCATTTCACAATTTTTAAAGGTCTTCAGGAAAAGGATATTTAAAAAAAAAAGTCTGTATCTTGATGATTTATATCCCACACTTAGCTGTCTCCAGCAGGGGAAAAAGATGACAGAATTCTTCTGTGTTAGAAGCAGGAGGTGACAAGAGGCTGATTCCTTTACAGTGCAGAAGTAGGCAGGATGATTTTGGGGAACTTTCCTTAATTTCAACAGATTCTGTAGTTGCTTCAAGTGCTGGCAGGGAATTTGGCCCCTCCACTTACTCAGCAAGGTGCTGCTCCTATCAAACTCTCCCTGTCATCATTCAAGTGCAACTAAGCATTTCTGACCTTTTAAAAAAAGACTTGGCTTTTTAAGGATCTTAAAATATGCTGTAGGTATCGGTTTGACTTTATATAACTTTACAGTTTTAGTTAATATTATCTATATCCTTCTCACACTCCTCCCCTAGGACAGAGGATGAACTGACAAGGACCCGACTCTTAGTTCTGGGAAAGGAGGTGGGGAAGGGAAGTCTTTTTTTTTCCAGCACATGCACAAAGATGAAACTGGGATATAGATCAATTTTATTGGCTAAGGACACATAATAAACAAACAAAAAAACCCAAACCACCCACCCTCCAAAAATAATGTCAGAAGAGTCAGAAAAGGCAGGGAGCTTTATTCTGATGTCTGCAGTGGTTTCCATAGGAGGAAAAACCCTTGAGAGGAGAATCTTCCCTTCCCATTGTATCCCAATTGATTTTTTCATGGCTAATTAGAAGGGTTTGCATTAAATACTACGTATTGATTTCTTCAGCATCTTATTTCTGTTTTGGATCTCAGAACATTTGTACCAACCTTCCTCCTACAAGGGGTATTTGTGTTAATAAGTCTTGGCTACCTTGTCATGTAGCCAAATAAAAATAAAAAAAAAAAAAAAAGAAAAAAATATTCTTCCTGGAAAACTTACCTATTGATTGGCAATTGTGTGGAACATGTGAAAGACTGTACTTCTCTTTGGGAAGTAAATAGAAAAAAGTAACAACCAGGCAATTTCATGTTAGTTCTCTAGCGCACAAATGTAATATAAAAGGATTCTGGAGCGCTATGTATGTTTTTAAAATGTAGGCACCCTTCAATATCAAGGCTTTCAGACTGGTTTCTAACATTGTTCTTACCCCAAATGGATGAAGCCTCCTCCTTCCCCTTCCCCTTTCACACTTAAATCAGACTGTGAGCTGGACCTCAAAGAAACAGGTCTGTCCACATCCTGGTAAGAACTTAGTCAAGGAAAACTGCCATACCAGTGAGTTAGTGAAAGCTGTAGCTCCATTACAGACATAGCCCCAGTGATTTATTAGATGCAACCTTTGTTTATTGTCTTGTTAATTAATTCACCACTCATTTAGGGTAAAAATTGGATCCCATCAGCCAAGTACACTGTACATGAATTGTTTTGGTATTGGTAAGTTGTATACATTATCAGCAAACAGGTAACACTGTCTGCCATATCTATATCTTCAAAGCTGTGTGTTAGCATGTGTAAGTGTCTACATAGATACAGAATACATACATAGATATAGAAATATCAAGAATGTAAAAATATTAAGATAAACTCACTAAGGAGGAATGTTTAGTCATGTAGTCAGCCCTTGTGAAATCAAATTGCATGGTCCCCAGTTAGAAAATATAAGAAGATATTAAATATAAAACTATGTATTTTCCTGCTGGAAGAAGATACTTATGCAAATATCTACTGTAAGCATTTAGGACTTTTTTTTTTATTCTCAATCATGTTAGCATCTGTCACTCCAGGGCAAAAACTAGATTAGTGTCCAAACAGTAGATCTTGAGACCTGGTGCTGTAACTTTGCTTCAAAGTGGCTGTATTTTATCACTTTGAACATGTCTAAATTACAGAATTATGAATATGAATTATCATTGAGCTTAAGTGGCTTCCAGCTCAGACTGGGTTGCTTCTGAATATACACGGCAGCATGCATTTTAGTGCTGGGGGAAATCTGCAGTCCAACAAGGGGATGCCAACCAATTTCAGGTGCCTCCAGGATAAGACATGGTTTGAATTATTACTCTTTTGGGCTCAATACTGTCTGTACCACTTAGGAGCTGAAGTGTTGCAATATACAATTTCAATGCAATCTTGCAATGAGCAGCTTACTGTGGGACTGTATTTTCACACAAGACCCTGAGTTTGGGATTACTTTAGAGTTGTAGATCACATATTTTTTTACCCAGGCAGTTGTATCATTTCCCCATATAGACTTAAAATTTGATCCAGGAACCAGAATTTTACAACACAGGTTAAAAAAACTCAACAGCGTAATTCATCATGTTTGGGTGCTCAGAGTTGCATACTCAAGTCAAAACCACTTTATTTTTCCTTAGTGATTCTCCTTCCTATTCAACCTCAAGTTTTATGATAGCTAATTTTTGTTGTTTCAGCTCTTGCTCCAAGGGACACGTAGTGAACAACATAGCTTCCAAGTTGGTGAAGAAAAGTTTGGGACAAAAAAAAAAAAAAAAAAAAAAAAAAAAAAAGGCACATATATCCTGAGAGGAACAAAGCAGGGGTGGTAGCCAGAGGGAGCGTCAGGAATATTCAGTGAATAGGTTGTTCAGTGTCTCAGGTCATGAGAGCTCTAAATGCTGAGTGAGATAATCAGGTACTGCTATAATAGCAGCATCCCTCCCAGAAGTGATGCGAATCACTGCCATTATTTTGTAAGATACTTAGATCATATGATGGAAAGCCCTGCAGGAAGGCAAGACACTATTTCTTATTGCCATTGCCTTCTCTCTCTAAGCTATTCAATGCGCTCAGTTAATGACTACACTAGTCATTATCTTCCCTATATTTCACGATTATACTATATTACACCAGTCACAGTCTTTCCCCTATTTCACTATTAAATGAGACTTACTTTTCATTCAAATATTATTGAAGAAGTTAGTGCATCTAATTGAAGGTTTCTGACTCATTTATGGTGGTTTTAAAAGCTTAATCATCAATTTTGAGGGCCTGGATGATGCTGATTACATGAACCGTGAGCTACAGTATGAATTTCTATATTTTCTGTGTCATTAAATGCTCTGATTCATTTGATGGCAGTATGACATATATCTTTGCACCTCTGTGTATATTATGTGTATATTCAGCAACATCAACAAAATGAATGTTGAAGCAAAGTGTTCAAATATATTTATCCTGTACTGCTGCTATATCAGTCCTACTGTTAAAACTGTACTGTAGAAGCCCTTCTAATACAGATAGGTGAGGTTAAAATTCAGTTCTTTAAAAATTCATGTGTGTTTTGGGTTTGTGTGGTGGGGTTTTGATAGCGAGGAGGGGGCCGCAGGGCCGGCTCCTGTGAGAAGCTGCTAGAAGCTTCCCCGGCTCCAAGTCGGACCCGCCGCTGGCCAAAGCCGAGCCCATCAGTGATGGTGGTCGTGCCTCTGGGAGAACAGATTTAAGAGGGGAACCTGCGGTGAGTAGGGGATTGGGATGTGAGAGGAACCCCTCTGCGGACCCCGAGGTCAGTGAGGAAGGAGGGGAGGAGGAGCAGGGGAGCAGGGGGATGGATGCCCCCCAAGATGGCCGCCGATCCCTGGGAGAGCCCGCGCTGGAGCAGGCCGTGACTGGAGGCCTGCGGCCTGCGGGAAGGCCCCACGCCAGGGAAGCTCATGGAGGACTGTCTCCCGCGGGAGGGACCCCCCGGTGGAGCAGGGGCCGAGTGAGGAGTCCTCCCCCTGAGGAGGAAGGAGCGGCAGAGACAAGGGGGGAGGAACCCACCCCAACCCCCATTCCCCGTCCCCCTGCGCCGCCGGGGGGAGGAGGGAGAGGGAACCGGGAGTGGGGCTGAGCAGGGAAGGAGGGAGGGGTGGGGGGAAAGTGTTCTAAGATTTGGGTTTACTCCCCATTATCCTTGTTTTCATTTGATTGGTAGTAAATTAAATTGATTTTGTTTCTTCCCCAAGTTGAGCCTGTCTTTTGCCCGTGACCGTAACTGATGAGTGATCCCTCCCTGTCCTTGTCTTGACCCATGAGCTTTTCTTTATATTTTCTCCTCCTCACCCCACCGGAGGGGGACGAATGAGAGAGTGCCTTCATGGTGCTTTGTTGCTGGCTGGGCTTAAACCATGACAATGTAGGAGATTTTGAATGTGGCTTCCTTGTAGAAGTCATATGAAGTCATCAAACAGCAAAAGCAAGAGGACGGTAACAGGCTGTATGTAAAGAATAAGATAATGTTTAGGGTCATTTAAAATTCAGGAAAAATATACAGCATTTTAGACCTTTGAGGGATTGATCCTGAAGACTATCTAAAATATAGAAGTCCTATTCATCCAAGTAATCCAATGGGACAAAGATAAGGCCTCCTTAGATGACAAAGCCCAGTTATTTCCAAGTTGTCGTGGTTTAACCCCACCCAGCAACTAAGCACCATGCAGCTGCTCACTCACTTCCCCCCCCCTCCCCCCAGTGGGATGGGAGAGAAAATTGGGAAAAGAAGTAAAACTCATGAGTTGAGATAAGAACGGTTTAACAGAACAGAAAATAAACTAATAATGATAATGATAACACTAATAGAATGACAATAGTAATAATAAAAGGATTGGAATATACAAGTGATGCACAATGCAATTGCTCACCACCCTCCAATTGAGACCCAGTTAGTCCCTGAGCATCAATCCCCCTGCCCCTACTCCCCCCAGTTTATATACTAGATGTGACGTCACATGGTATGGAATACCCCTGTTGGCCAGTTTGGGTCAGCTGCCCTGGCTGTGTCCCCTCCCAACTTCTTGTGCCCCTCCAGCCTTCTTGCTGGCTGGGCATGAGAAGCTGAAAAATCCTTGACTTTAGACTAAACATTACTTAGCAACAACTGAAAACATCAGTGTGTTATCAACATTCTTCTCATACCAAACTCAAAAACACAGCACTGTACCAGCTACTAGGAAGACAATTAACTCTATCCCAGCTGAAACCAGGACACAAATGTATGGCAAGAGTTGGATCAAGGAAATCTTTCTTTTGCAGAGAAGATAAGATTCAGAAGTGTCCTCACCTGTGTGAGTGTAGTTAATATGAATTAAGAGAGAAGCCCTTAGAGTCATATTAAATAATGTCATACTACATTGGACATATTTTTAGATATTTCTCTATCAGTATATATTGTTAAGAGGGGCCAATGATCTTACTGTGAGAAATTTTCTCCAATCGCTTTTAACTTCTGCTATTTAGAGTATATTTACATATGTAAATCATGACTCACAACAATGGAAGCTTTATAAAGATGGCAAGAAAATAGGTTGGTTTGGGGGCACACCAAAGAGCATGGACAGAGTCCTAAAGGAAGTAGTTCTTCACAGCTGGAGCTGTTTGAAGAAACTTTAAATGAGCACCAATTCTTGATCTTCTGGGCAATCAGTAGTGTGTGATCAACCAAAGACTGTGTCCAAATAGCTATACAGGAACAGGTTGTAAGGGAACAACACAGACACTCCTTTCTAGTATGTCCTACTTTTAGAGAATGTATCTTTCTAACCTTAGTAAAGTTATTTTAATGGCACTTCTTATTTGAGACTACTAAGTAAAATTCAGTCAGTCAGTACCTGAGACTACAACCATATTAATAAATTTGGTGTGCCTACAACCATTGCCAGGCATGGAAGCCATTTGACACAGAAATATTAATATCCATAATACTAAATTTTCTTACTCTCTGAAAGAGAGTGACTGCATTCAGATTTCCTATTGTGCATGGTCCCTTGCATGTGCTAACTCCTGCACTGTGCCCTGAAATAATTTGGGAATATGTTAGCTGTACCAGGCAAAAAACGTGCCAGGGACTGTCCCAGCAATTCAAAGTGGGCCATTGAGTTTCAGAGCAGCAGCATTTCCTGGTACTGTTAAACTGAAAGATAACAATGCGGCCTCTGTACCTACGAGTTGCCTCATGTGGATCAATTAGCTTACAGAAAGTAGATTTTCTGGGAGATATTCAGGTGATAAAACCAGAATTCTGTTAAATGGTTAAATAAACTTTGCAATATCCTTGCCTTCTCAGCTCAAACCATGCTATAATTCTTTGGAGAGGACTAGCAGCTTTACCAGGTAATGATACAGAGTTTGTGCCAAAGGAAGCTACTAGAGGATAGGAGAGCACAGGTCTATTTCTGTACAAACCCATTTTTCTTTGGTTTAGGTCACTGATGAAGAGGAGGATTCCACCTCCATATTTCCCCTTTGAATGCCTACAGTCATCTTCTATCCATCATGACACATTTCAAGGGAGATGCTAGAAATCTCTCGGCATTCAAGGACTGACTGACAGGGTAGTGAATAAAAACACCTCAAGTTTTAGCAGGCCAAAAGCAATGCCCGCCGAACTGCAGAAGCTGCAATATTTTTTTTTTCACATTTTATTGACTGTCACGTCAGACAGGGAAACGATCTAAAACTTAGTATAACACTTGCTAAGCTATCTTGAGACTCAATCTCTTTTCTTGATAGAGAGATAATATGGGGGGTTTATTTCTTTATTTGTTTGCATGGCATTGATCATTTGATGGGGTCCTTGCAAACAGGAACAGAGACAGGATCCTTGCTCCAGACAGCAGCATACCAAATCAAGGTGTGAAAGGGTGGCATGCTTCAAGATCCTGTGGGAATGGGTCAAGGCTAATGTTTATCAAAACCATTAGTGATTTTGGAATAACGTCTTAATTCAGTTCTTCTAGCTTTGCAACACTTTCGATGGGATTTGTTTTGATATTACTGAATACTCTCTTTTCAAAAGTCAGATCCCTCTAATACATCTGAGCTCTGATGCTTAAAATTCCTAGCAATTTTTGAAAAGAGCAGCCTATATTAATATATTATTTAGTACAATCGGCTGTGGTTCTTGAATAGTTCTAACACCATGCAAATGGAAAGAAATCATGATAGAACTCAGGTTAGCATTTGTTTGCATGGCATTGACCATTTGATGGGGTCCTTGCAAACAGGAAAATACATGAATTTTTTCTCCTTGTTAAAACTTGGAGAGGTTTTGAGCAATGGATTGTTTAAAACTGCTTTCTCAGGGAGATGATTAAAATCTTTTTTGAAGAAAGGGGCCTTAACATTTCAGAGAAAGTGTTATAGACCAGATGCCTTTTGTTTTATCAAGGGTAGTTTGTGTTCAATCATCATCATGGGTTGTCTGTAAAGCAAAACAGATCAATGCTCTACTACCATCATTCTCTCCATATTGTCTCTATGACATTCATTTTGTTGAATGCTGACACAGGAGGAAAGAAGGGATTGAGATCAACTTCTTTAACCTACACAGATAACAGGTGAAGAAGCTTAGGGAGATTAAATGAACTAAAGTAAAATGATCTTATATGCATATATATATATACATATATATAAAAATACAATAAACATTTACAACAATACTTGTTATTTTCCTAGCAAAACATCACTCCATTTCAATAGTGGCTCTTAGACATGCAAGTCCTTCAAAGGCCAGTTGCTCACCCCCTTCCCATCAGTGAAAGATTTCTCAGTTCACTCAATGAATAGGGTTACCTGGTGCAGCCTTTCAAGAGTGCTTTGCAACACCCCAATTTCCCTCCTCATGCAGAAAGAGGAGATCAACACCTATCTTAACAGTACAGTTTCTGGCTTTGCAACTGGCATTTAATTTTCAAGCCTTCCTAACCTTTGTGCTGACTCTTAAGAAGCTTGGATAATTTTGAGAGCGTAATGAGGCCATAATATCATAATTGAGACTATAAACTCATAATTTTGAGGCCATAATTGTTATCTAGTTTGACCTGAAGCATTAAACTGGCTAAAGAATTTCATGAAGTGGCTCCTGAATCAAATTCATCATTTCTACTATAGAAACAGAGCCCAGGGTGATGGTTTGTGCTGCATAAAAACATACAGAACATGCTAATGTGGGAAATACCTAGAACATCTCTTTTCTTCACAGTCCTGTCCTTTGCAAATCCTGTACTACATGGTTTGCTGTTCCCATGGGTAGAGTCCAAAGGAACAGCCATTTTATTTGCAAATTTTCTTTAATTTCTCTTTGTCAGGAACATACCTTTGAGACTTCATCATAAAAGGGTCAAGAACTGGAAAGTATGGATAATCTACCCTGCTCCTAGTTCAAAAGTGCTTGTCCACAATTGCCCTCATTGTTCAAAAGATGTGACACATTTCAATTTGAGTTTGTTTAACGTGTTTCCACCTATTGAACTGTCATGACATTACTAGCTATGCCAAAGAAATTTTTACCACAAATTTTCTTCCTGCATTTTTCCCCCATGAATCCTAACTATGCAATTTGTTCCACCACTTGGGGCAAGGAGAGCCCAAGGGACCTCACCAAACTCCAGTTGTGTCCACCATGCAGGGCATGTGTGGCATTCCCCACAGCCCTGACCCCCATCAGTCCTGCTGGAAGGACTCGTGGCACCCTGATTTAGTTTTCTTCCAGGCTGCATACCCAAATTTTCCTTCCACAGAGATGAGGATTAGGATGTGTCCAGGGTAGGCACTTGGATGGATGTACTTGGTAATGCCTCTGTGTTCTACTGATAGATTTACCTGGTAGTTTAATTGCCTCATTATAGATACTCAAGGCTGGAAAAAGCTGATGCTACATTTTCACTTTTTTCATAATAAATACTACCCACCTAATTTTTTTAATTTTTTCCTCGCAAACAGCTTTCCTACTTGCAGGTTTTTGGCCTTGGGAAACAATAATAAAAAAAGTTGTTGTTTCTCATATTCTCTTTCTTTTCATTTGAGTGGGGGAAGGAAGTAAGAGCTGCAGCTGGTTCACTATTTCTTGCTTTATTCACCTCTTTTTAACAATGTTATTTTCTCTTTTAAACTGCTTAGTACAGGACAACAATGTTACTGAAATAAAATAATTCTTTCATCCTCCTCTACACAAAACTTACAGCTACACGGAAAGGAATCCAGGTAGATATCTACCCTAAAAAAGGATTGAACTAGACAAAAACCCCACACTATTTCTCCGAGGGCTACTCTTAGCTTAGAATTTGAGAATTTCTATAGGAAAAAAGACTAACAGTATAGAAGAGGGGTTTTTTTATATATTATTTAATGATGTCTTCCAGTGTCATAATTTGAAACACATTCCTTGCCTTAAGCATAAGATGTTCACTGAAAAGTTACTCAGAAGATTTTTCTTTTTCCTTCCAAAATGTAGAGGAGAATCAAAACTATTGATGAAGTTTAAAACTTATAAAAGGCAATATAGTGATTACTGTGCTGCCTTTTTTCTTCCCATCAGCACTTGGTAAACACTCTAGCTTTGGGAAGAAAATACTTTGACATGATCAATATCCTAATACATTTCCTGCTTTATGAAAGCTGGCAAAAGACCTTGTCTAATTTGACCCATTACAACTGAATGCTTCTCCCTTGACACCCATCCTCAGCTCTCCTTCTTAATTCAGTTCTTTTCCTGCCAGTGCAGTTTGGATTGGATCATTTGGTGACTAGTGACTTCAGTGGAGCTTTACCCCCTTTTTTTACCACCTGGAAAATTGGCCATTTGTATAACACAAGTAATAAAGAAACCATATTATAGTCAAATGTGACAAATACCATCAACTGAAATTTAAACCTACAGTTTGCAACATTTAGTGTTGAAAATAATGATTTTTATTCCTCATCATTAATTTTCATTTATATCTGAACAACACTTAGGATGATAGGAACAGTGAACAGTCTGATGCTGTTTCTGTCAGAAGATGAGAAATACAGAAAATTCCCCAAGAAATAAATCTTCTTTGAATAACTGAGATGGAATTTTTAATGTCATCTAAGATGGATTCCTGAATCTTGACTGAAATAGTGCAGAGTGTAAACTGTAAGGAGTTTTCCAGCACTTATAACCTCTTCAGAGGAAAAAACGCCCCTATATTCATCTGAATAAACTATACAACAATCTGAACAAACTATATTCATCTGAAAAGTGATGAGTGGTGAGTGCTTGAACAACTAGCTTAGGTAGTTATGTCACTTCTGGTGCCCATGTTTTCATACATAGTGTCAGTCCAAGAATATCTACAGAGGGCAGACACAATCAGTGTGGTAGACCTCCCAAAGAGATCTTTAACTGTTTGTTTCTACCCAACTATTCAACTTCCATATGACTTACCCAGCCGAAATTTTTAAAGTTTGTTTTCCAATCCATGAGTTGATTGCCTTAAGCTAAAAATAAATAGTACGAGACTGAGATTCTGCCGAGATGCATTTCAGATTCAGGAGCTTTAGACAGACCTTCTGTAAAAATGGTATATGACGGCATGATGGAAAGCCAGTCTAAATACAAATTCTCTTTCCCCACACATTGTTCAGCTAATACCAGCAACATAATTATATCATTGACTACTGATACAGCAGTTTATAGAGGGATTGGGAAAATTAACAATTGAACCAATTTCAGAGGGAAATGATGATAAATCAGAGTGCCTATGTATGGGCAGAGTGAGAGGATGTTTATGTGGGAGTAGCAGCAGGAAAGCAAATGCACATCTGGAAGCTGTGACCTATGGTCCCTTTGTGCTTGACTCTAAATTCTACCAAAATCTGGGATCAGTCAGAGGATCCTTTTAGAAAGAAACTAACAAGAAATATCAAACATCATACTATATATGATATAAATGATACAATATGGACAGAATGTTTTACATGAGAATGATACATGAGCTTTCCTCTCAATTTATAAGCTCTTTTTTGAAACTTGGATGTGAATTTCTTCCTTACGGATGCTAATGCTCATCTTGCTGCTCATTCAGGAATGCAAAGTATTCCCCAGTACTAGTCTCTGTAAAATATTGGTCTTCTTGTTTCATGGGGCTTGATTATCTATTTAAAAATCTCAAAATTAGGGAAAAAAATGTAATGGATTACAGGGATGAAGAGCTAAAAATCAGAAAGTGATACAGCTACAGTTTCTATTGATTCCCTTGTAACACATTCTCTCAAAAAGAGGTGATACTGTGATATGAATAAGCATAGCCATTTCATGATTATGAGGACAGAAGCTTCTAGCAAAAGGAGATGAAATAGATAAGAACTCCTGCTATCTGCAAAGTTAATGA
This sequence comes from Haliaeetus albicilla, assembly GCF_947461875.1. Taxonomy (NCBI): domain Eukaryota; kingdom Metazoa; phylum Chordata; class Aves; order Accipitriformes; family Accipitridae; genus Haliaeetus; species Haliaeetus albicilla. Next base: position 6,426,790 of record NC_091515.1, read on the forward strand.
GAACACTGGAGTACTTTGAAAGTCTCTTCTTGCAAAACGACTGATAAAAAGAAGTGTGGTCTTTTATTCCCAGCAGCAATGATCTTGTCAGGAATATCAACTACCGCATCCCAGTGGAGGATTTACATTCCTGAAAGAAGCTGTGACCTGGAAAAGGGAGGTTTGGAGCCATAAGTTGGCCCTTCGGCTTTCACAGAGAAGTCAGAGCCTGTCACTGACTCAACAGCAGCAGCTGGCAAAGCTGGGGCATCGGGGACCTGGGAGAGGGCCACATCACTGGGGAGGTTTCTGTCAGCTTGGCAGATTTGGAAAAGCAAAATGATGGAGGCTGCCAAAGAAACTCATTAAAATATGGCCTAATCTTTCTCTTTTTTTTTTTTTTTTGCTTTGGTAGTGGGTTCCCTCCCCCACCTCTAGTAAATACAGGAAATTTGCATTTGCTGCTGATGGATTATTGAGTTTCACATCCTGTTCAGCATCTTTATAAACTGCAAACAAGACATAATGGCCAACCAGCAATGCCTCATATGATGACACGGTCAATAATGCTAAACTGCAGCTGAATAACCTCTCTGCATTAATCTTAAAATAATTCACCAGAGATGAACATCATTATTATCCAAAAAAAAAAGAAAAAAACCCAACAACTTGAAACTCATCCCAGGACCAAGAAAGATTTCTCTTTTATTCAAGTCTTACTGATAAAGCTTTTTAAATGTTCCCCTTGTGATTTAGGAAACCTGCCAGCTAGATTTTACTCTGAGGTCTATCCAGGTCTATCCAAACAAGGGCTCCTATAGATCATGAGCCCTTAAACATGTAGTGAGACCTTTGGGTATGCCTGGTCTACTCAGTGAGCAAACATTAGTCAGTGTGGTATGCTGTCCTGAAGATAAGAACTTGTTCTATATACAAACTCAACTGGTACAGGCATAGAATAAAATAACAATATGCTCAGATTTTCACAGTAAGAGAAAAAACTACCTATGAAATACACAAAATCCAGTGTCTGTGCTTTATTTTAAACCCATGACACATCCAGGCACACGTGTATTTTCCTAAACTACATAAATATGGCTTTATGGACTTGCACGACATTTTCAGAAATTGGCTTTTGCTTTGATTTTCACTGAAATGTGACAAACTTTGTTCGTTATGCAGTTTTGCTTCCTATTGCGAATAATTGTCACTTTGCTAACTCTAGCGAGTGATTAAGGCTGAGAGTCTGCGCTCAGTTCTCCCTATTTTGCTCAAATTCTCCAGTACGACTGCCTCATTTTAGCACAAAAATGTTTCTGTTTTGCTTTGTTATCCAAACTGACTCTATGACAGTTTTGATGCACTTGTTTTACCCATTCCAGCTGGAATTCTGGAAACAGCCAATGCATTACCAAATAACTAAAACCTGCAATTTTCTGCCTCATGACAGAATCACAAATGATAAGAAGCTACTATTTACTGTGCATGCCATCAGAGCTCTGCAGTCACACAGAAGCTGGTAGACCCTATTTAGCCTTTGCATTAAAAAGCACAATTTCTCATAAAATCAGGCTCTGAGCTGAATGTTATCCATCAGCAAACAGTTGGAAAGCAAACAAGCAAAACAGAAAAAACACAAAGTTGTTTCCATTATAAAGACTTACAAGGTTTGCTTAGCTGTGGAAGAGAATACAATCAATTAATTCCTTTAGGTTAAACAATAACAGCATATAAAGCACAGTATCTTGACCACAGGATATTGTGATTCTGTACAGAGAAAATCTCTGGAAATTATTTTCTGTTCCATACTGGGGAACTGAGGCAAGAAGAAGAAGAAGCATAAATGGCCATAAAAGGCTACTCTCAAGGACAGAGGGAGAATTCTTTGAAAACTGAAACACAACTATTCCACCCTATTTTTCTTGGAGTAAAGGAAGCACTTTTTTTTCTCTTGTTAAACTCAGTGGGAGAGATCTCAGGAGTGACAAGTGCCTGATATATTCTAGACATGCGAGACCATCCAAGATGTCCTCACGAGGCCAACAGACATGACACGGGACCTGCTGGTCTTCTGGCTTTTGAAGCAGCAGCTGAAGGCTGGGCAGGGTACTCTATAAATGGTACCTGAAAAGGCAGTGGACATCGATGTCTGGGCACCTGAATTGCTCCCTTGTCTTCAAAGAGACATGGACTGGTTGTTTTTTAGGGGAGGGATCCAGGACTGGATCCAATGCCAACAGGAATGTGTAGGAAAAGAAAGTAAATGAAACTATGAAGCCTTTTTATTCCTTCCCCAATGTTAAGGGCAGTAGGTTTCTTATTCAAATGAATGGTGTGTACAACTCTAAATACGATCCTGGGAGAGACCTGTGCAACCCTTTGCACCTGTATTCACAAGTATTTTAAATAGAAGGGACACAATTTCCTGCTGGGATTAAGTTTTTGACCTTTCGTCTTTTTTTTTTTGTGTGTGTGTGTCTTTTTTTGTTTTGTTTTGTTTTGTTTTGTTTTGTTTTTTTTCTGTTACTCACTTAGTTTCTTAGAAAGTGTTTGCTGCTTTCTTCTAAAACAGAGTAAAGCAGAGCTGGACTCAGTTCATGAAAGTCCTACTCTGTATTTTACTATATGGGGTTTACTCTCCTTCCCTTTTCCCTGAGTCTGGCAGTGGAAAGTAAGAGTGCACCTTACATACCTATAATACCTGCTTTCACCCCAGGTACTTCTACCAGAGAAGATATCACCAACAAAAGTCTGTCCTTAACAGCGGTGGGCATAAAAGCCACAGAGGCAACAATAGAATCCATGGCAGATTTGCATCACGTGTCAGACTGTGCAGTGCACCAGAAAATATAACACATTAATTAATTTACTTTACATCACTTTAACTTTGCAGTAGGCTTTAATGATCAATGTTAACAATTTTATGAGTCTGAATTTGGTTCCTGCTCATATAGGAATAACCAGATGTTCTAGAAAAAACACATATAAATAAGCTGAGAGGTCAACCTGGACTTTTATTAGTGGACAGAAACCCAGACCATACTTTTTCTGAATGATAAAAGATTACTGGTTCCCACAGGGAATCTTTTATAGTGTCGTAAATCCTCCATCTGGCATTTCATTCACTTCATTGTTCAAATATTTGCTATGTGCTGATGTATTGAATTTTCTTTGCTTTTTTAATATCTATTCATTTGTGAACTTATTTTCTAGATACCCAAGTGGAAGGAGGTCCCTGGTGGCATAGTGCTCAACCACCTCAAGTCTGAGAAAAACAAACACACATATTCCCTTTTTTTCTCCTTTAGAAATTCTATCACTTGCACACTGAGAATTTTCTGACTAAACCTGTTTTTGCAACACTGGATTTTGGGAATGAAACATGACTTCCACAGATTCATCTAGAAATAGGAAGATAATGCTGAGCACAAGCCCTAGTTTTTATAATGCTGACACGTTATTTCTTCTTTCTTACTCTAGAGGTGGAAGATCAGGTTCAAACAGAGAATGTATTCCCACATTTAGAAAAAAAGATTTGTCTAGAGAAAAATGGTGTTTTAAACATTTGGACAATGCATTTAAGCTTCAGAGCTGTGGTTCAAATTCTGCTGCAGTTTTCCTGCCTAATCTTTATCAGGTCATTAAGGTTACGTATTCCAAACAGTTTTTCAGTGCCTATTAGGGTGAGATTTCTCTCATGCTTCACTAAATTAAACCGTGTTGGTTTAGGTTAACCTAAGCTGCCATGATAGCTCAGAGAAGGCATGGGCAATACCCAAGAGTCTTTCCTCCAGTGGGTCTCATCTCTTAGGACTCTTTGCAGCTTCATTAGCCCTAAACTGTCAGAAGTACCACACAAGTGCCATGAACACTGAACCTGGGAGGGGAAGGAGCAAGGATGTCGGACATCTAACTTCTTTTTTCCATGTTCAGAAACTATGCTCCAAGTGGTCCAAATTTATAGGTGGTAGGAATGTGTCTACGTAATAAAGCAGTTATTCTAAAATAAGTACCTAAGATATCTATCTAAATATGTGTGTTAATGCCTCCAGAGAAAGATTCTATCTATCTGAATTAAAGCTCTGGAGACCTTGACTTTCCTCCTTTCACCTGGTGGAAAAGGTAAGCTCTCAGACTGCTTTATCCGAGAGGTTAAATGTAAGTGCGATAATACTAATTTTCTCAGACTGGAGAAATCACAACTGCAGTTTCACTGTTCTGAGACATCAGGATCAGACCAGATCCAAGAAGAGCCAGTGGCACTGCCAGCACTACCTACTTTGGCTAATTTATCTTCAGGAGAAAGGAAGTCCTGTTGTCACCCTCACTATTCTGTTACCTTCTCTTCCCTGATTTACCCTCTCTTTTCTTTCTTTTGCCATCAAAACTGCATCCAGGTGTGCATTTCTGCCATAATTCTATGAGCCCCAACACAAACGTAGCTGAAACCATGACCTATAAATCCTACATTGATACAGATGTGCCAGGTCTTTGTGCCTTTGGGAAACCCTGTGTGGGGGGCACATATTTCTTGAGCTGAGGTCTTGAGAACTTGTATGCTTGCGGTCACCCTTCAGGTTACCTCAAAGCTCATAACCAGCCAGACCGAACACGTAAAACCTCAGTCATCCAGTCCAACGCGAGAAACTCTATGGAGCGTCTGGGCAGCCCGGACTCAAAACACTCTCTCAGCGAGACCCAAATGCTCGTGCTTCAGGACTCGTGTTTAGAAGTCCATGAGCAGCAAAGACAGAATTTAGAGAGATGGCAGGTTGGCTCTGGCTGGCTGAGGGTAAAGCCATGAATCTATGTATTAGTGTCCACATACCCGAAAGTGTCAGTGTCAAAGCCGTATTTACATTTCTTTTTGTTATTCCTTTTATTTCATCCTTAATGTTTTCTTTAGTTCTTTTAATTATCTTTAAGGAAACATGATCTAACAATAATATCAGGTGAAAGAAAATTTTAGCCCATCTCAATCAGCTATCCTCTCTTTTCCTCTAAAATGGCTTTCATTACTTTTTTTTCTGCTGTCTAAAAGTCTGTTAAATGACAGAAGTACTTTTTTAAAGGTTTTGACATTTCAAAAGGGAACAGAGATATTGTTAAATAAAAGACTTTTTTAATGCTTTACTTTTTAAGTTTTTAAGCTGTTCTTTTTTTATTTCCTTCTTTATCTTTAACAGGAAGTCCAAAGGATTTTATTACTGGTTTTTGCAATGGGAATAAACTAGAAGTAACAGCAAGCTAGGAATACCCTGGAGTGGATTTCAGGAAGTCATTCAGTCCCAGCTGTCTTGAATCTGTCTTACTCTATTGACCATGACTTTTTGTCCCATCCCTGCTTAGTTGGCAGAGGCTTTTTACAAATATATAGTCCTTTGTTATCTCAAAACCTTAGAGTACGCTTCACCGTCACATGGTATAACAACAAAGAAATTTTTTATTAACATTTTAACCTCACTGAAATCTGAATTCTCTTTGCCAGCCTAAGAAAATGGTGCTTAATATCAAATTTAAACCTTTCTATTTCGTTCACCATCGTGAAACAAAACAGTTTGCTTCAGTAATGCTGGAAAAATCATTTCAATTGAAAATGTAACACCAAAAAGCTTCAGCATTACCATGTCAAGTCTCTTCATAATTTTTCTTTCCACAATGAGCATTAATATTATAGCCTTCATCCTGGCTTCTGGGACTTTCCATAGCATGGAAATTCAGTTTTGTGACCAGGATAATAATAATTTCTCCCTGCATTTATTTTTTCTGCCTTCTCTGTTTTGATTGTGTTCTCTTTGGGGCAGAGGCTATCTCTTATCAGATGAATTAATTGCAAATAATAAAATAACTTCACATGAACTTGTTCCATTGGTGCTTACCTTTTATACACTATCTACCTGTAAAATAAAAGTAGCTTTAAAAATGTGAATGTCTAAATATTTTGTCACATATGAAGGAATTATAGAAAAGCTTGTAAATTATATGAAGAATGAATTTGGGGGAAATTTTCCATTCAGTGATTTATAAATCTACAGTTTCTACATCGTTTGTGGAAACTTCTTGTAAATGGCTATATAACTAGGGGCTAAAAGTGATTCCTAACTTATTCCCACATTAGCTGGGGAATATTAATACACATATATTGCAAAATGGTTCCAAAGCAGTAAAGAAAGAAAAACAAAACTCTTCCAGATCAGATTTTTGGACAAGCTTCTGATAAGCACTTGAACGTTTGGACATCCACCTGAAGCAAACCTTTTTGGATGTTTGTGCCTCATTAATCACAATCCAGAAATTGAAGCAATTTGTGTTATCTGCAGAAAATATTTCCATTCCTTTTATATGGTTTTCCCTGACAATTCTGCAACACTATAAACTCTGAAGGAGGTGAAACAGGAGAAATAGATATGAATTACATTGAAATTTTGCCCCTAGTTAATCTCTGAAGTGTATGTTGTGTAAGCATACATATAGCTGGCTGCTTATATATACATACATACATTCTTTTATATGTATGTACAGATACATACATGTATATAAATGTATGCTTACATATACTCTTTTATACTTGCAAAGAAAGTGATTTCTTTGCAAACATAGATTTCTTCCCTGCCATAGGTTGTGGTCCCCACCTTAATCAGCACCTGAATCTGAATGAAAGATTCCCTCCTAGCAGTTTCTATATAGCATTTTTGAACCCAACCAGCATCCAGATCTAAAGTAGGATGGACAGCAGCCATGTCTGCCATCTGGCAGCCACTCTGTGGGCTATGTGTAACAAGCCGGTGGTGCCAGACCTCTTTCTTGCAGACAGATGCGCACCTTCCACTGACATTCATGGCTGGCATCAGTCGCCAGCCACAACAGACAGGTTAATCACTGAACTGGCATGAAGAGTGAGATATTCTCCAAGCCATACAGGCATGCCCTCATGATTTGCCGCACTAAGGGAGAGAATAAGGGAGGGTGGGATGTCTTGTGGACACAGGAACATAGGGCATATCACTACAGAGTCAACGGGAGGTTTCCCCTTGGCTTCAGGACTAGGTTTCCACCCACAGTCGTTTATGTGACAAAGAGTTGTCAAATACTGCAAACTCTAGACTATTCATCTAGCTGATGGATTAAGTTTATCCCACTTCTCTCATTCCCTTTTTAGTTTTCAGATCATCACATCTCTGCCTAAGTGATAACCATCAGCAGATGGATGGAGGGTGCAGCAGGGCTTTGCAATAGTGTGCATTTGCTTTCTGACTTCCCAGTGCAAGTTTTCATGATCTAACTTCCTGATGGCAGGATTTTGCTTCCAAAACCTGATTTCCAGACTGTGTAGGTTTTTCAAGAACTAAACTCTTTTTTTTTCTATCTCTTTTTTTTTTTTTTTTTTCCCTTCCCCCCCCCCCCCCTTACCCAAGCTTGTCCTACATGTCTAGGAAGGATCAGGGTAAGGGACAGAAATGAGCATGTAATTGCCACCCACTGTCAACAGGGTTTTAAAATTATTACTATAAACTTGTGGTTCTTCAGCACAAGCTGCCGTCGTACAGCTTTCAGCTTTAGTTCAGCCAAGAGTCTGCCTATCACAGGGGCACGTACAGCACTCTGCAAGATTGATCGATATCCTGGACCAAGTCCATGCTGCACAGTGGAAGATGATGCAGAGATATCTAAGCAAACCGTAAATCCTTATACACTGGAGAATAAAACACCTCACCTGAGATTACATATTGTAATTGTGTAAAGTGTTATGTACTTTGAGAGATGAGGGATGACTAGTTCAGGCACAGCACCGGACTGACAGATCTGTAGTGGTTTGGAGACACAATGGTGTTGTAAGCTATATGTAAAGATGATAGGTGGACTCAAAGATCTCAAAGCTCTTGCTCCTTTAATCTAGGAGTAAAAAAAAGGAGCCCGTGAATTTAATCCAACTCAGGAAAACCCTGAAAAAGCTGAGCATGCCACTGCACACACTTTTTCCTCAGGGGACACAGTAGGAATGCACAACCATGGTATGTTACACCTGTGAATAAACTCCTAGAAAGCTCTACAATGCAAAGCAAAGCCGAGATATCAGTCCATATGGAATAAAAAAATAAATAAATAAGAGGACACTATGGAAACTGAGAAGGAATTTTCTAACTGCTGACTAGCACAATCAGATAAGAAGGTTGTTGCACTAAGTGATAAGTGAGATGGATACATACATAAGGTAGCTATCAGCTGTCTTTCAGATTAAACAAAAAATGAGAAGAAGAATGCATTTTACTTTCAGATAGAAAATGCTAACGGTGTTAACTTATTGGGGAACCCAGAGCAGAGCTGCACTATGATAGATTGAAGCTAACAGAGACAGAATTGAGAGAAGCCTGAACATAAACACATAAATCAGGGATTACATCAAGCGGAGATCATGATAAATATGTTCTGAACATTTCTACTGGGCAAAGTTAAGTTTGAGATTTAGGGAGCATGTAATAGGCCAGAATTAAAAGACAGCAGTATTGAAAACTGACTGTATCCTGAGGGCATGGAAGAAGTGTTTGGTTTTTTTTTCTTACTACTGCTGAAGCACCGTCACCACACAGAGCGCACAAAGGAGCGCTTGCCCTCAGTGCGGGCTCGTACAGGAGTGTTTTATCAGAGGACAGCTGTGCTGTATGAAAGTCAAAATGAAGCAGAGAGCAGAGTGTCTTTTCCAGTACAGCTAAACCTTAGCAGTGGTTGCACAGAGAGTTTGGATGGGAGGCTGCTGCTCAGCTGTGTGATCACTTCTTTCTTCGTGCTGAGAAATTAAAATGACAAGCTCAATACAAGTGATAGCCAGAAATATCTTCCTCCTGTGGAAGCCAATGTGATATAAAGATATCTAATGTTAATTTGATAACTGGCTCATAACCTCCTCTGTCTCTGTTCAAAGCAGCTTCCCAGGCAGTAATTATTTGGTAATGGGGGGCAGAGGGGTGGGAGGAAAATACAGGGAAAAAAAATTCCCAAAGTCCCTTCAGCAGCTGCCTTTCTTGGTTAAGGGAGAATTGCAGAGTGTGAAGAATGCTACAGACATGCATACACAGAGGTAACATTTCCCACCTATAAGGCTTTAGAGGTCTGCAGGAATCTTTAACATCTTTTCTTTTGCTGTATCTTCACCTAGTAATAAGCTTAAGTTTTTCAAAAGCAATGAAAATTTAGATAGACAAACCATTTTTCTAATTTTAACAGTACTGTACACTAAATCCTCAGGAATTTGAGGCTTCAACAGAGAGCAGTTTGGAGCTCTTCCAACACAGAGGGCTTTAAATTAGCCCTGTGATAACAGGGGTCTAGGGATCACAGTACTCTGGGGTATTTCACTGAAGCAAAGTCTTATTAGTTTAACTATTTTTGAGTGGATTAATGGCAGTGTGAAGGGGATACTCCCAACACTACCTCTGGCTGCAAGGAAAAGGTGGTGAAGCCACCGTGCTGGTTCAGTGCTAGCAGGAGAAAGAGACTTCTTCACAACTTGTACCTTCATGGTGATGGGTGCAAGCTTTGCTTCAGCTCTGATGTGGTGTAAAAGGCCCTGGCAATGTACCCCAGATGCCACCTTTTCTTTCTCATTGCTATTTCTAGATTGGAATGGCTTCCATTAACATAGCCTTTCATCACAGAATGAAATAGAAAAAGAGCACTGGAGAAGACAAATGGTCTATGACGAAGCACAGGAACATTTTTACAAATACACCCACCTCCATGCCACTTCTTTAGTTTATATTGACGGTCAATGAAACCAGTGAGTGAGAAGTACATTACAAGGGACAGAACAGATGGAGAACACTAGATAGCTCATCTGGCGCAATTCCTGGTGTGGGATTGCTCCCTTAGGTTCATTTGTTAACATTTTGTCCAGTCTTGTATAAGTCAATGAGAAAACAGAACAAAAACCCAAACCAAACAAAAAAAAAAAAAAAAAAGAGAAAAAAAAAGAAGAAGAAAAAAAGAAAAAAGATAAGGCTAGAAAAAATAAGAACAGAACAGTAACAACAAAAGCAAATTTTTGGGGAAAGATTCAAAAACATCAATGATTTTATAGTAAACAGGAAAGTTTCAACATTTTCTTCTGTCATTTCAGCCAAAACATGTCTTTTAATGAATACTGATTCCATTTTAAATGTTGTATTCAGAATTTGATATTTATTTAATGAAGATAGATCTAGTCAGAGTGGAAAAATAAGTATTTTCCATCATGACTAATTTCCCAAATTTGCCTCTGTCCAAAATATCAGGACAAAATTGAAGTTTGAAATTCTAAAAATATTGACATCCCACCCTGAAAAAAAAAAATCTTTGTAATGTCAATGGACATGACAATGCAATTCATTTGAATACATGGGTCTTCTTTAGAAAGTGATGAATGTACTCTACTCTATTGACGGGAGTGGAAACCTTCATGTTCAGTGAAGTTGACTGAAGTTAGGAAAGGCAAGTTCCAGCCTTTGTTCCAGTTCAGTTTAAGCTGTGTAATGGACTGAACTAATGAGGAACAGTGTTGGAACAGGATCTCCAGGACCTTGAATGTGAGTGTGCACTTTCACTGCCTTTAAGGATTTCAGGAATACATAACCAATAAGGAATAACTGTTTTGGACTCCTTCTATGCATACAAGTCCTAAACTACCTTGTAAAGTTGGACTAATTAGCTGCTGCCATAAGTTATGAGAGGTCATTCTGGACTTCATAAAGTATCAGTACATTTAAAAACCATGATTCTTTTTTTTAATTATTCATTCATGATCTTTTCTATGTTTTACTCATAACATTATTAACAGGGTAAAATGTGTCAAATGTGTCAGTAGGGCATGGGAGTAGATAAACTTCTCAAGCATGTTGTAAGCTCTTTGAGGACAAGAAAATCTTTTCTGTTTTTCAAGCTCCATTCCATTCATCCACTTTTGGGGAAAGATTGGGAACAATTTTAGGTACAGAAGCAGATGTCATCTGCTAAGTGTCAGGCCAGCGGTAGGTGAAGGCTGCAGAGAACATAGTACTCTGCTTCTGCCCAGACACCAGCATGTCCTTAAACAACCCATTCATGTAATTTTGCGGTTTCCAAAGCCCAGAGACCCATTTCTGGGACGGACTTGACATTGGCAACTCCAAACCAGGACATTCAGCAAACCCCAGGCTCAGTAACAAGTCAGGGATGTGCAAAGCTGCTGCCTGCACAACAGGCATAGATCCTCTACACAATTTAATTTTAAACCTTTGATTGTACTTTTACTTCTTTAAGGCAAGGATGTGTGCAATCATCATCACATGGCATGAATATTAAGGTCAGATGCAATCTCCTGCTGTTCGAGTAGGAGTTCACTTACTCACAGCTCACCTACTTTTCCAGATCTGATTACAGCAATTACTAGAAAAACCAAAGCTCTCTTACAGCCAGGTTCCTTCATTAGCTTCTTAAGAAAGCAGGCTGCTAAGGTGCTCCACCCCATCAATTATAATTAGCCATCTCTTTTCTTCCAGTGGTTTATACAAACTGGAATTTGTTAGAGTGCTGCTTCATAATGCTAATTGCAAAGTTAATTTTACTTGGGCAGACTTCTAAGCCAGTGGCATTAAATGAGAATTATTATTATTTTTTCACCCCTGTAACTGAAATCAAGTGTTTTGTGAAGTTCTGCTCTACCACGCATTACATTCTCTTGGCAACAATGAAATCTATTTGGGAGTTTGTGCTGTGAGTTGCTTTACTTTCCCACAGATCTGTATCTGTTTATGTCAGACTGAAAGTCCTCAAAGGCAGGGATCTTGGTTAGGATTATCTAGCAAAAACTTCAATTTATATTGATTCATATCAGTTCAGTACAGACTCTCTAGGGTTTTGGGATTTATTTTTCCTAAGCTAAATTTATATTTTTCCACCATGGAATTTATAATCCTCAGCAAGGCACTGGCTGAATTATTCTTATTTAACAGACTAGTGCAGTGTATCCCTCACAGAGGGTAGGTAATATTGTATCGCTCTGATCTCTGTCATAACTGGATTTTAGAGTACTCTAGTAAATTAAAGGAAGTTAAAAGAAGGTAATTCACATTAATGAAATGACTTTGGGCTTTCCTAAATGATTGGGCTTTGGGATACTTGAAGGGAGTCATGTCATCACTGAAATTTAGGTCATGATTTTAATATGAAGCAGTCACTGGACTGATCTAGGATCACTGCTGCTTGGACTCCCTGTTCCTCAACAGAGAATTTTAAAAACGCAAGCACAAAGCACAAAAGAAAAAGAAAAGAAACCCAAAATATCCTTAGGTTTATAATAGAGGAGGATTTTTTGTGTGCTTTTTGGAATGCTGTAGTTTGACTGTTGTATTTATTGCATCTCTTGCACGACCTACTGCCCCAGCCACAGTCTTTTCTTTTCCAACCATGTTTTTTTCTTTTCCAAACCTCCATTTTTCTTCATGGAACACTCCCCCATCCAAAAAAAAAAAAGAAAAGAAAACAAAAAAAACAGATTTTCTATTTGTTCTTTCTCCAGATGTAAATGTTAAATTTTCATGAGACACAAACATTAAGATGACTGGTTGGATAACCAATTTTCTGTCAAATTTTATATCAAAAGACTTGTTACAGAAGACTTTTGACAAAACTAGCCTGTTGCTAACTGTGCAGTAATTAGACTTACAGGGGTTTGAAATCTTAGTCCAGTTTATTGTCATTAGTTATCTCAACAAGTATATCAATAGGTAGATCAATAGGTAGATCAACACAGACAGCCCTAACTGTAACCGATTATTTTATTTAGTCTCTGAACCATTCAAATATGAACAAGCCCTAGTCTAAAAGCTGTGTGCACAGCCATTTAAGAGACAACATATTTTAGCCCAAGCTCACGACTGGCTTCTGTACTACAAAAGTCTGAGAGATGCCCACTTTGGTGCATCTGTGGAGAAGACAGGCAGCTGCCTGGATTCAGTGGTAAAGACAAGCTCTGTGTCAGTAAGGTGCCAGGACCAGCCCTCCTGGCTCACCGCCTGGGAGGATTGCTCCTTCAAGGAACCTGCAGCCACATTTTGCCACTGAGATGATCATCTGCAGTCACTAGAAAGCTTTCTGTGTGGACAAAGTCCCATCTCTTCTCTGAAAGGAACAGATTTTTATCTTCTCATTCACCATACCTAATTATTTTTACATATTCACATATGTGTATATATATATATTTATCAGTGGATTTAATTAATTTAATTTAGGCACCTAAGCTGTGCTTATTTGGGGGGCACTTAGTGAAATAATCTCTAAAAGCTGGTGTTGAATTTCCCTGATCAGTGAATGGGAAGAGGAAGTTGTCTACTGGAGACCTCCAGTTGGAGATCTCTCTACCAAAGGCTGAGCATTTGATTTAGAAAGATAGATAGCATTTTATTCAGGTGTCCATAAAGTGGGGGTAAAAATGTGTCCCACTTCCTATGGGTGCACACTGTAGGCTCTGAACCTGCAATGAGTCTTCCAGCCTTGTTGGTGGGCTCCATTGGGCTTTTAGAAAGTCCTTACCAACGTACTTGTTTTGCCCTCCCTTCAGCCCTCTTTATGTTTAAGATATGAATGCTGGGAAGTTCTACCAGTCCCTCTACAAAGTACCCCTTAAACTGGCTTTTCTTTCAGAAGCCAGAGAGTTCCTAGTTAAACAAAAGACTTGAGCAGCTAATAGCTTCAACTGCCACCATTTTATAAAATGGAATACCATTTTTTTATAAAATGATTTGTGGTTATTCAGTGGTAAACAGTATTGATTTCCCTCTGTGTCCCTTGCTTGCTCAATTGCTCCCATAATAACAAATGCATAATGTATGTTAAACAGACTTGGCTGATCTTGAAATTTTATTTTTTCATACTTACTGATACAGTGCTTACAGTTTGTCTCTGGCAATCAATTAAAACTCCATATGTCCAACTTGTTAATTTTTGCTGTAGTGTCTTTGAAGCAATTTCATGTTTATTTACAGATGAGAGATCAAGATGACAAAAAAACCCCACAAAACCAACAAACAAAAACCCTGTGAGAGGAAGGTAAGAGAAGCCTTTCCTGAGAGATTTCTGACTAGTTGGAGAAGAGGTTTGGGTTGAATCGACTTTTTATTATATTTTGGTTCTTTTCTTTTGTATTGCCTAGGTAAAATGTCCAAGGTTGCAAATCAAACCAAACTAAACTACAAACTTATTGTACAACTGTATTTTGAGTAGGGAGAAAAGAAATAAGTAAGCCTTTCTTTTTCTTTTCAGAACATCATATTGACTGAAAGGAATGCTCACATATGCACTATTTCCTTTGTAGGTGTCGTGATTTAACCCCAGCCAGCAACTAAGCACCACGCAGCCGCTCACTCACTCCCCCCACCCCGCCAGTGGGCTGAGGGGACAATAAAAAAAAAAAAAAAGTAAAACTCGTGGGCTGAGATAAGAACAGTTTAATAGAACAGAAAGGAAGAAACTAATAATGATAATAATAATAAAATGACAATGATAATAATAAAGGAATTGGAATATACAAAACAAGTGATGCACAATGCAATTGCTCACCACTCGCTGACCGATGCCCAGTCAGTTCCTGAGCAGTGATCTGCCTTAACACAGCCCCACTCCCCCCAGTTTACTTCATACTGGGCATAATGTCACATGGTATGGAATATTCCTTTGGCCACTTTGGGTCAACTGCCCTGGCTGTGTCCCCTCCCAACTTCTGCCCCTCCAGCCTTCTTGCTGGCTGGACAGGAGAAGCCGAAAAATCCTTGACTTAGTATAAACATTACTTCACAACAACTGAAAACATCAGTGTTATCAACATTCTTCTCATGCTGAACTCAAAACATAGCACTGTACCAGCTACTAGGAAGAAAATTAACTCTATCCCAGCCAAAACCAGGACTGTAAGTAATTATATTTCAGTAAAGGAGAGATGTATCAACACATTCCCAAACAGTTAAAAATTCTCTGTAAAAGTGATTTGTAACTGGAATTCAGGTTGGATGGAGGGAAAAAACAGAGCTACTAGCTCTGCTTAGCTTTGAAAAATTTACTTAGATATATTTGTTTGGAGGCTGGTCTTCATAGCCTTTATACATATTCAATAAAGAGAAAGAATCCACAGTACAACTCAGAGACCTTAAATTAGACTTTTGCTACCCATCATATATCTGTGAAGCCTATGGTTCCTAGACACCTAACACAAACACATAAATTAGGCGCCTAGAATTAAATGCTGTAAATTTTCATCACACTTTCTTAAATGTGATTATAATTTCCAAAGTATCAATTGATTTTCATATGATTTTAAAGGTTGTATGATGGCCTAAGATACACTAGGTATTGTACAAAAAGATGCCCCTCATGAAGATTTATAAGGCCAAAGGCTAAATGTAAGTGACTTCAGCCACTGGAAAATATGAGAATTGCTTTGATTTGCAAGCTTCGTAAATGGACAAAGCCAGAGAGAATGTAATTTATACTTAAGTGATGGATCAAAAGGGTGCTGTGAACATGGCTTTAATAGCTAATGATGATAAAGAATTCAGGGAAATGTTCACATCATCAGAAGGATTTAATAGATTTCACCCAGCCCTCTTTCTCATCTCCTGTAAAACTCATTTACTAAAGGCTTTAAGTGTGAAATTGCTTGTTTTCTAAATAATAGGTATACAAGATCGAACTATCCCATACAGTGTAGTATTGAAGCAAGAAATAATGTACCTCAAAATGGAAAACAACAGTAAAAATAATTAATTACCATTTTTCAATTTTCACAGAAAACCTTTAAATAAAGGATTAATTCAACCTTTGTATATGAGAAAAATATATCTAGATAACAAAAATAAGGTCAGGCTTCAATGTTTTTACAAACATAATGCAAAGGCTTTCTGAGATTTGGTACACAATAGCTCACAGTTCTGAGTTTTGCTCTGAATTGCAGACTCCTGTGGTCTCAAACTTTCAAAGCAGGGAAAAACAAGTATGACGTGACTGCAAACTGAAACTGTGTGGAAAAAAAAACAAACAAAAAACCCCAGAATTTTGAGTATTTATGGCTTTGATTTATTGGAGCAGCTACACTGGCACTACTGCATCCATTTTCCTAAGTCAGTACTGAATCCCTGACGTATGTGGTCCCATGCTACTTACTATGTTCTCCGTTCCTCCATTTTCTTTCTACTAATCCTTTAAATTAGAACAGGACCCACCCTGTAGCTGAAAACCAGAAGCACATAGCAGCTGACATGACCATAAAAGGTGTATGAATATTAGGAAAACCTGCAGTGAACGTGGAGATCTTGCTAACCTGCTATTATTTAGCCAAAGGTACAATGCTTTACATTCAATGCTATACATATACACACACATAAGGCTTTATTTTGTTGGTTGTAGAATTCTTCCCACTGTCACAACAGGCACAGAAATGAGTTTGGGGTTCAGCTGCTCTACCATGAAGGGTTTTCTGTAGATGTTCAGCTGTTTTCAGTTCAAGCTTCCATGGATTGGGGACTCAAAGCATTTACCAAAACAGAGGTTCCTACTATAATTTTTGGTGTATTATTGCTGCCCTCCTGAAAAGGTATCACTTCTGTAGGGCTATTTGCCTTAAGTGGACATGCTAAGGCTTCTCAAGTTGCATTGCATGTCCAAGTTAAAGCCACTTAAACAAGTCCTAGGTCTCTTTGGTGATTAATGCAGCCTGGAAACCAAGCACACATGAAGAACACTGAATACAGTTGTCTTAATCTGGAACTGTTTTCCATCTCCAGTTTCCACATAACAGCACATTCTCCCATTTGTTTCTGTCCTATATGCTAGTCTACACTGAGAAGGTCATCAAATGTTCTCCAAGCCTTTGAAAACCTGCCCCACACTAAGTAGTTTTAATGTCTACAGTATTACTGTATTGGTAACTCATCTGCTGGTTACTTTGGGGATAGCAGGTACTTAGGAGAATCAATAAAAGAATAAGCAGAGACTCATCCTTCCAGCAGTTTCCTGAGCTGCCATCTGTTTATATACTTCTGTTGACCTACCTGTCTCCAGTGAATTTGTTTGGGTTTTTTGCAACGCATTCAGGGAGAGACCTTTCCTATTGACTCCTGTTGGGTTTCATACCAGGGACAATTGTCTACTCACTGCCCTCTGATGGTCTCAGGGAGTGAGGGGTTCTGGGTGCTCCCTTTTCACTGGCAAAATTACAGGGCTCCTTCCCCTGAAAATGCTTCCCTGATCCTCACAAGACCTTTGATTAGCCTTTAATGAGACAACCTAACATACACAACCTGGGACAGCCTGATACCCAACAGTCACCTCTACCCAGAGAACATTTGTGATTACAACAGTATGATCACCTTATAGACATTTAATAGCTTAATAAGATTTTCAATGATTATCTTTCATAACGAGAAATCCTGCTAGGCAAAGAGGTGCTCTACACAGCTCTGCAGGTTCCTTGTGGAAAAAGTGCTGCTATCAAATACAGGATTTACCATTCTGCGTTGCCCTCCCGCACCTAGTCTTACCCCACGCTCCAGATGTTTTAGCCCTCTGCACTGGACGTGGTGTCAGAGCTACAATGAGATCCACTGTCAGCTCCTTCCCTGCACTTCTTCATTCTGGGACAGTGTGGGAATGAAAATGCAAACTGGTAGGGGAAGCAAAGCTGGAGGAGTTTGTCTGTATGTTTCAGAGTGGCTTTTAGCTCCTACATAACTTCAATTTTGTTGTGACACTCTAAATGAGCAGTCCTGGGGACAGAGACCCTCGACGTGAACCCTTGCTGCTGCAGAACAAACCAAACTAATTTGTTACCAATTTCTAGTAAAAAAGGTCCAATCTACTCTGTTTGCAAGCACACACAACATGAACAGAGGAAGTGTATCCTTTACCAGCAGCTTATTAGCTCCCAAAAGACCATTTCCATCAGCAAAAGCAAGGCCATTTGCTAGAAACCTATTTAATTCTCACTGCTGAATCTGATGTGTGTTTAGATATGATAAAGGTTTACTAATAACAAAAAAGTGGTCACTAGGTATATGACCCTTAGATACTAGGGGGTCAGATTACTTTCATGCCAGTATAAGCTGGCAGAGAAGTGAGACCCTCCTAGCAAAGCCATTAACCGGTCTTGATGCTGATAATAATGTTTAGCCTAATTTGACTTGGCCTGAAAATAAACTGCTCATTTAATGATGAAAGATGCTCCATCTGGGATAATATCGCAGTAGTCGGTTGTTGTTCCTTAAACTGCAGTGTTAAAAGTAGGACTTTTAACTTGTAAATTGTTATTTCCTTCCTAATTTAGAACTGTCTTCCTCTTCCCGAACTTCACAGTGCACAGCAGGATCTAGGACATGCTTTAAAATAAAAGTAAAATAAGAAACAAACAATCCCAGACATGGCTGCGACTGTATACTAGGATTTAAAAAAATATCAGCTCTAGACTTTCCAAACTGATATAATCATAAACCAACAAAAAATAACAATGTACCAGAGAGCCTATTGCAGTGGTAACATCTGTCTTAATTATGTAAATGCAAGTCTATTGTCAAGCATCAAGTTCTCTTTAATAAAATCTCAGAGCTAGCCAATTTGTATCACTTAAACAGTTGCATTTCACATATAAAACTGCATTAAAAGTATACATCCTTTATGTACTAGAGAGTTATGCTAGCGTTTCCTGTTATGGAACATGGTGAGAAGCACAAGGATTCCCCGGGGAATTTTGACAAACTGTTTCATAATGGTAGAAGTTAGGGCATTGGGCTACTGATACTACTTCACATTACATTTCCAATGGGAAGAGTTATTTTAGCTGAGGTGAGCGTGTTAGACTAAGCCGTCAGCAGTCTGTGTGTGGTACCTACGGTTTTGTGTAAAGTTAGATTAAGAAACTCTCCTGATTCAATAAATTCTTGGACTACCTTATGACTTTCAGGAAAATATTGTGCTCTCACACAGCTTCTGATCTCCTACCCTCTCAACATGCAGCTTTGGCTGTTAGTGCCTATGGAATCAGAAACGCACCCACAAAAATCAGTGGTTGCAGTGTGGAGGGTGGGCTCCTCCTGTAGACATATTCCCACAGTAAATTGAGTACACTAGCATTTGCATTCTGTGTTTGGACAGTTAGATTGTTATCTCCTAAAAATTAGCTTTTCACCATAGATTTTGTGCTGTCCCCATGAGTCACAGCACAGCGTCCTGACTGAAGGGCGAAGACAGCAGAATTGGCTTGAGCTACCTCCAGCGCCGCTGCTGCCCCATGGCTGGTCTGGGATTTTGTAACATACGGGACAGTAACGCTGCACCACGTGTCACCGTCTGAATCAGCTGCGTCAGCTTATGCTGAACCACTTGACATATTTATGAAATCCAGTGAGGTACTCAGTGTTTATAGTTCCGATCCTGACGTTTCAGGTTAAAACTGTAGTTGGGCGGTTATGACCTTCTGACAGGGTAAACGTCTCTGAAGTACTGCACTGGTTCCCCCACGCTGCTTCTGGAACTGCTGCTGGCATCTGTGCCATCACCTGCTGAGTGGTGTGACACAAACTGATGAGCTGAGGTCAGACATAGGCTCCAGGCTAAAACCTAAAGTTGTGTTTTCTCCTCTTCTTTACTTCAGCCATGAATATTTTCCTAAATTAACCAACTGATTTTTAGTTGTAAACCCTGTTAATGGATCTGTTACATCTCCCCGTGGGTTGTTCTGTGGTTGCTGAGCCACTTTTCAAGCACGAATGGCACAGCAACCTGAAGGCTACAGTATGCTTTAGGGCATGACTACGACTACGCTCTCTCCTTGAACCATGTTTTTCTGGTTGCTACACCACTGGTTGCCACACTCCTTCATTTTTTTGTTATTCTTACAACTCCCTTTTGCAAAATTAGGGCTCTGGTTACAAACACTCCTTCTCTGCTTTTTACAGCTTCTATGTACCTTAAAACCTGGGCAGTTTCTTTGCTTGGTTTTAACTTTTCACCCTTCTCTTTTGTAATATATATCTTTCATTTAGGAAAATAGACCTACTAGACTGGATTGCGTTATTCTCCTCTGATGTAATGAGGATTAGATGTGAGGAGAAGAACTCCAGCAACCCCCTTCACATCAGGGGAACCTAAGGACCTGCAGGTCTCTTACGGAGCATTTTTGGCACCATCTTACTTCAGGACTGATTCCTGGAGATGTATCACTTCTCCTATTGAAATTCAGGCTGTACCAATAGTGTGAGCTCCTAGAGTACATCCTTGGAAGCATCCTGGTCACCCATATACCTTAAGCTTCTCTCTTGAATTATATTCCCATCCTTGTTCCTGGTCTCTCTCTACTCAGCCCACCTCAAAAAGTCTCCATTACTCCTACTCTGTTTCTCAGCCTATCCCCCTTTAAGGTATTTCATCATTTAAATTACCTAAGAAGCCAAGCAAAATTGTTTACCATGAAAAGAAAATGACAGAAAGACAACACTCACTCTGTTGTCTCTATTTTCCCTTCTTTCTGTTCAGGCTTTCTGCTAATGAGTAAAACTGTTGGGTTTGTATTTTTGTGAAAAGACAATTTGTGGCTCCTTTTTTCCTGTAGTGCCTGACCACGTTTGTCATAGTCAAGAATCCACTACAATTAGACATGACTGTCAGGGAAAAATCAAGTGAATTATAGTTTGACTTAGGTTAAGGTTAGACCTCTAAGTTGGCAAAGAGATAAGTCCTGAGTAAACTAGACAGCTGTGCACAAGATGGTCAACTGAAGTGCCTAGGGACCTTCAAAAAATCCTTATAACTCCTAGAGTTAACCTTTACTAGGTAGGAGAAGCACACAGAAAACTGTGAGGGGTAGAAGAGGAGTAGGAAAGGTGAATCATGGAGCAAGACTAGACTGCTTAACCCACATCCTCAGATAACATAGAGGAATTGAGTCTGTGCTGATTAACGTAGGTTACACCTCAGAAGTGAAAAGCAGATGCAGTTCCTCTTGAATGAAGAAATAGAATCAGGACCTAAACAAAGGAAAAAATAAAAATAATCAGATTTTGCTTTCAGGCCCAGTTTATGAACAGAAAGTCTGGGAACACAGTACCTGGGACATGAAACAAGAAGAGAGGCACAAAAAGACTTTGGCTTTCTGTCAGCAATTTTTTTTTCGCTGGAGACAATGTGAAAGCAAATATGTTAAGGAACTGATAGATCTTTAGAGCTCAGATGCTTGGGTCAAAGCATTTTAGATGAATTTAATGAATAATAATTCAACAACATGAGGTATTTAAATATGAACAGACTGATTCAAGGAACGTCAGGAAGAGAGACTAACAAATAGTGCACTTGGTGCTGAGTTGTGAATACAGCCACATAAGTGAATAAGAAAGGGTGAGATGTTATTGATCAGCTAGTCCTTCCTGGAACATCTGCAGATCACTCACCTATAGAGAGATTAATTCTTCAAATACATGCATCTAAAAGAAGTAGACACCTATCTACAAAGAGTTATCTGCATATGAGTATCAAAATTGCCATTATCATCAATGGAGATCAAGTCAATGTATGCAGTTAAATACAGACAGCTACTCAGCTGGTCAAATTTAGGTGTCTACTTTGATTTTCTGCCCAGAATGCAATATTTACCCATACTTTTCTGATAATGCACGCTCTGATTAAGGATTTCTTAAGAGAAAAGGCACCCATCTTGGTTCAAAACTAAAAATGAGTTAGCTAGCTGGTTGGGTGAGCTAATTGAGCTAATTATCCTCACTGTTATCCCCATAAAAGAAAAGTTCACTGCAACTACCAGCAAAAGAGTCAAGTCACCTCCATCCCTGAGGTCAGATGGTTTGGCACCAAAAGCAGTAGGTTCAATGCTCCCTGGCAAACTGCAAGAGGAGTTACTTGTGATAGGAAATGGGACAAAAATGAAAGGAGTTTGGGACTTGACCCATTTAAAATGTTAACCGCAAATTTACAGATTCTGTGTTAGACCTTCATTCACTTCCCATCTTTTGGGTTTTGTTTTTTTTTTTTTCTCAACGTGCTAGAATGCATCACTGGTGTCTTCTTCAGCCAGCATCTGACAGCAAACCACTTACTCTAACAGTTATTTTAGGAAAATATTTAAATCTTTCCCCCTGTAACAGGAGGAAATTAGTGCTTTCACCACAAAATTTCTAATAGTGAGAATTTTAACACAGCCTCACAGCAGTACTCCAGATTTTTTCTTTAGAGGAAACAAAATACAAAATAAAATATAGCTGTTATAAACTGTTAATTATGGTTTATAATAGTAATAATCCCAGAGAATTTGATCATTACTGTAGTTAATGATCAGTTTGTTAGGGTTTAACTGCCTTTAGTTCCATCTAGGGATACCCAATTAGCAAGCCAGTCGTTAAATACTAGTAATGACTAATTATTTGAGGATTAAAAGCTTAAATATAAATAAAAGAGAGATTGAGACTCTTAAAATTAATGTGTTAATGTATCCCTTCCTCAGCATGAGTTACAGACTACATTCTGTCCTTATGACTAGCATACTTTCTATAGGGGATTCATTTCCCTCTAAATGAGTTTCTTTTTTTATATTCTCTCCAGATGTTTCATTCACATACATATTGGCCATTGTTTCAAAAGCCCAAATCTTTCCATTTAATAGAGTGCTTTCAATAGTGTTAAAATTGTTAAGTTCTTTTCAGTGTTCAGCATGCTTTTTGGGGGGCTCTAAAGCCTTCTTTGATTTCCTTTGGTTTCATATTCCTGGCCATATCAAGCCAAATTGCCTTCAATTAGCATGAGTAATGTTATTTGCTATGTAAGATATCAAATGTACTTACACAACAGAATCAAGATGACCAGATCTGTCCAGGGAAAGCCGATAAAAGATTACTATAGCAGGGATCAGCTTGAGCCTTTTCGTTAGTACAGAACCAGGTGTTTCGTATATGGTAAGAAAACGACAATGGTAGAAAAGACAAAAGCAGAATAGGCACGGTTTGTCGTGATAGAGAAAACCTGGATGCACAGATATAGTGCAGTGAGGATAAATATCCACAAATATATGGGTTTATTCAGGGCATCAAATGTAGCTGCAGAGCGCCAACAGAGTGTCTGCAGGCCACTGAAGACTTGCAGATAGAGGTTAAATGTAATTTAAGTAGGGCAAAGTATGTACGCTAGTTTCCACATCAGTTTACTTTTAACTTGTGTCTATTTATCCAAACCTATCTGCTTTACAAATGAAGTGCAAATAAACTACATGATGTTTTCACAAGGGACCCCTCAGCCAAAGCAAAAGCAAAGTTAAATTTGACAAACCAGGAAATGGCAGCATTTGTTCTCAATCTAACTACAAAAGATAACAGTAAACTACATAACCCAGTTATTTAAACATGATGGCTGAATAATCCCAAGAGTACTTCATACTTCAGGAATGGTTACAAGTGCCAAGACGCTGCAGGGAGACAGCTTACATTTCAAGGGAAAACTACTTTTGTACAATTTTTCCTCCTTTCCCTGAATTATTCTGAAGTATTTCAGTGGAAGTCTCTCGGGAATAGTTTGTGCCAAACAATAAAGTTTCTCCTCACCCTCTTTTTGATATGATATTTGTTTAATAAACCCAGGACATTCTCTGTTTATGGAAACTATAATTGCTCTCTTGAAGTCAGTGGATCCATGACTCCTTAATCTAGTCGTTAACCTAAGCCCTGTGAGCAACGCTATTGAAGAGACACACCATTTTTTTCATGTTTCTGTTCTTAGGACCTTTCATAGCAGATGTATAATTCACCATGTTTAATGATATAGATGAATTAAAACCAACACCTATTCTATCTTTACGAATCTTGAATTAATGTTTCGAGCAGAAGGTCATTTTTCGGTTGGTCACTTAGAAGACACACACACTCACACACACACGAGTTTGAGCTCTTTCAGAGAGACTCTCGTTGTTAAACCTCGCTGATTAGGTTTCACATGAAAAAATGTAGACACACAGCTCGGATGAACTACACTGCAGAAATACCCATTTTTTTCTATATTGTCGGAAGGGAATAATGCAAACGTACCCATCTCCGTGGTAAAGCCTTTATTTCCAGAATAAATTCTACTGCTGAGACTTGATGAAAAAAATTTATTTTCTTTCTGTAAAATATAAGTTTTACTGGCTAAAAGTTACTTCTGACATGTTATTGGTGAAATGGGAAAGAAGGCACAAATACCAAACAAAAGCTATCTTTTTCTTTTGGCCCTGAATTATAGTATTTTGTTCCATGTTGGCTTACAAAAGCTCCAGACTTTTTCAGGCATTGAAAAAGTGTCAGAAAGAGGCTTTAGTGGAATGACTCCATGTTTACATCGCAATCAGCTGGTAGGTACAACCAGCATGTGTGATGGTGACACTCGGTGAAAAATGACAGTCACAAAATCACGCTTGCCTCCGCTGAGTCTGCTGACTCTCATATGTGCAAAACTTTAATTTTTCAACATTTACAGTTATAATTGTAGTGAGTGTGAATGTTTGTATTTAAAACAACCTTAAAGAGAAGAGATTGCCAGTGTGTGGTCCTCCCATCTCCTGCCTGAATGGCACTTGTTGGGGGCTCAGAAAAGAAAAAGAGCTCCTTTCCTACACTAATGGTGAATTCGTAGCTGCATAACTTTCAATTCATCAAGGCTCAAAATGGAGCTTTCTTCTGATTGTGGTAAAGACTTCTATGTTTCTAATGGAGTATACAGCATTTGTTTCTTTCTGAGAGTTGTGCGGTATCACAGCAATTCAGCACCATTAGCATTCACTGCTACGGGGAAGAGAGAACTCTTCTACGTTCATTGATCTCTGTCTGATACGCTTAATGAAAAAATACATCGAATATGATAACACTGCCTTAAGGAACAGAGGTAATTATTCAACTTCTGTGTATTGAGAATAACTTGCTTCCTTTTTCGGTGTGCATCAGAAAAATAGAAAAAGAGCATGCTAAAAGCACACTTATTCTTACTTTTTTTTTTCCTCCCCTTCCCCCCACTTCAAATAAAAACCTCTTAACCTCATTCTTCTGGTATTCTGTGACCAGGCCTTATACGACTGTGATTTATGAAACAAGGGATATGTGAGCAGTAACTAATTGGTGAAACACTCTGGGCTGCTATGGCTGCTCCGCACACAGAATGAGGTTGGGGTGCTGGCCATCATGCTAAAAGGAAGCAGCAGGCTTTAACCCTTCTCTCTCCACACACACAGTTTCCACCATGCTTCTTCGAGAAGCTAATACTTCTCCATGCAAGGGTTTTTTGTATTCCCTGAGTGTCCAAAATACTCTTAACACACTGGCTTTCACGCACAAGCCTCAAATGACTTTTTACGATGGGGAAATGTCTTTGTCAGCATTATGGGTGGTAACACTGCTGCGGATGGGAAAAGCAAGTTGCCCAGGATCACACAAAGGTGAGTTGCTAGAACAGTAATAAAAGCTAGGTTTCTCCTGATCTTCCCATGAAATGGTTTTGTCTCCATTCTCTGGTTATATGGTAAGCTTTGGATTTTGATAAATCACATGTTAATAGAGCCACAAGAACAGATAAACAACACAGTTGAAAAGTGAATCAGGGAAGCTAGTTATCAGATCTTTCTATAAAAGATCAGGAAAGACCTTCTACCAAGGTCCCTCTTTATTTCTGAGTTCATGTAGTGCTGAGCTGAGATTTGCTTTACAAGGCTGAAACCTCCTTACTAAGAGATCATCTTTAGCAACAACTTCAGAGCAGGTTCCTTTCTCTGCATGTAAGCTTGGGAACTTGGTTTTATTAATAGTTTTGCAGAAAGTGAGACTGATGTGGGTTGAGCAGTGAGGAAGTCACAGGGAGGGAGGTATTTGCTTTAGAATGGGCAGCTACAGACATGGCCTGAACCAATATCTTGCTTATTTTTAGTCAAGTGTACTTTACTACCCAGAATACAAATAATATAGATTAATAGATAAGTATATCTGATAAATAGCCCTGTCTGTCTATCCTTAGAAATGTATTCTTGTATTCAGTACTTATATTCAATTATAAATAGGCGGATTGAGCAAAGCTTCAGACTAACTTTGCCTACCTAGTGTAAGGGCCACCAGCTTGTCTCATGCATAATGGACTAAAATGGTGACCTAGGACTGTTTCATCAGTCTAAAGAGCCATAATCTTCCTAGGCTGAGAATGATACTATCGCACTTCATCTCTGGAAGAGCGCAGAGCAGAAACATGCATTTGCTAGTGGGGTGCATAATCACCTGGATATCCAGTAGAGAAAAACTGGAGCACTAAAATGACACAGGTCACCAAACAGTCAGAAGTCCATAAGCCTTGCTGCTAACATGTACGAGGATGCTAAATGGAAAAGGAAGTACGTCATGAGATGAGAAAGAAATGGGAAGGAGAGAGACAGAAGGTAAGGATAAAAAAACAGCTGAACAATGAAAAAAGAGTTCATTCAGAGGGAGAAAAAGAGAAACAGACAAGTCATTGTACTTCAGGAGAGAAAACAGGAACATAAGAAAGAAGCCCTGAAGTTTCAGATTCATTCTGATAAAAAAACTTCCTTATGTGGGTGCAATCTGAGCCTCTCTTCTTTAGCAGTCTCAATCTAAAGTGTAAATCAGACCGCTCATGGACAGATGTCCGTGTCTTCAGACCGGTGCAGACACAGACGGAAGAGCTGCCAGATCCGAGAGCACCAATTTTACACGTGGCAACTCCTCCTCCAGAAGGAGACCCTCTTTGAAAATTTGGCCTGCCACGACAGAGGGAAAAAAGAGACCCAAAGAGATTTAGGGATATTACTGAGAAATTAACCCCCACTCCTGTTGAGCAGACACAAAAAGCCATACCATAGTCCCCGCACATGCTTGTCCTAGACCCCGAGCAGGATTGGTTTGGGGAATCTGAGTGATTGTACCAGGATCAGGTTGTTTTCACTCAAACCCCTGCATGATTTGCGATGTCACCACGCACTTGGAAAGCTCCGTACCAAAGGCCACGCATCAAACTTAGCCATTCACCCTGACAACAAATAGGAGCAGCGGTACTCTTGGAAGATGTGATAAATATTTTTTAGTGTCCCATTACTGCATAGCCATCTGCTATTTATTGCAATTGTGCAGATCATAATACATTTATCTGATATTTATATAGATGCTGCTTTTTCTTCCATAAGAGGCATATTGGAACTTAACATGGCATTAGCTTAATGTTCCATTAAAACAGAGTACTGGTAAGTGTATGCATATGTATATACGTATATCTAAATTATTATTTTCCTACCCCTATTCAGACAGTGCTGGGAAGCTATATAGATACTGAACTTCTACTAGGCAATATTTTCAATACTGAATGGAAATAACTTGTTTGTGCGAAGCCACCAATTTCACTAATTACAGCCACACCTACTGTAAGAGGTAATCACTAATTGGGTACAGCAGGAAACAAAGGGACAAAGGGGTTATTGTCTGTTCTGTTCTTACTAGTATTATTAACTCATTCCCTTCCTTTGAAAAAAAAGGCTTTAATCTTATTATGGCTCAGTTTCCCCAACTGTGAAATTATACCAGGCAGAAACTGTGAGGCTGTATGTATTATCATAGAATCATTTAGATTGGAAAAGACCTTTAAGATCATCAAGTCCAACTGTCAGAATAAAAGATTCCTATAAGATCCCAGTGAGATGATTATCAACAGAGATACAAGACAGAATTCCCACAAAATCGCCTTCACTTTCTGTGAGGCATTTAAACCAGCCAGGATTGGAAAAGAGTGGAGAAGCTGGCCTGTTTTAACCCTAATAAACTTTTTAAATCCTAATAATGTTACACAAAACCGTGGATCAAGTAAACTAAACTGACGGACTAGGAACAGTGTGTCAGGTGCCCAGAAGATGAAAACCTCTCCATAACTCTGCTGAAGTTATTGAAAGGACCTTGATTGATGTGTCGTAACGTGCAGGCCACACACGTTGGCACTTGGCAGTCTGAGTATTTCAGGTTCCCCAGGGAAGGTGCAAATATTGCTCTATTAGCAATAACACGCTCCGTAGCTCAGACTGCCGAGAGATTATACGAGTGAACCGCACAACACATCAGGACACCAGGCAGGTTGCGCTGAACGAGTGCTTTAGAGTGTCATGTGCCCTTAGCAGTAAACGCGCTAATGTCAAACTAACCTTGAAAATATGTGTGTTTAAACATGTTAACCAGAGCAAGACCTGTAGAAATGCCACAAAATATCAAAGGAGGATGAGACTCTATAAATGCAGCCTGAGAGTTTCTTTCTTTATGCAAACAGGCTTTTTTTTTTCCGCCACCCTCAAGGTCTTCCACTGAGCCAAGGAGCTGGTGGTTCATTGCATTGATTTCCCACTCACTGAGAGACATCGCCAGTTTAACTTTTCCCATTCACCCCAGGGCTGCCTTGTTTATTGAGTTAAAAAATGCATAAAACTAGGATAATACATCCATGAATCAGTCTCATAAAGGTAGCTCAATGCAGGACAAGGCTAACGCTGGGGGTGGTGATGTTCCACAGCACTGTAGACAGTTGGTATTCTTTCTCTAAAACCCCTTTTTCTGTTGTTTCCTCTGTCGTTCATCAACACCGAATGAGCAACCTTGGTGATCTAAGGCTAATCCCTCCCTTTTTGTGGGGCCGAAACAGCCTTGATGGCTTTGAAGCCGATCAAAATCCTGCAATGTAGCAGTGCCAAGGCAACGTGGGGATCCCGCGTGGATCTCAGGTAGGTTGTTGGTTTGGAGCTTCAGGCTCCACGTGGGAATGGAGATGAAACCTCCTCTCCATGCACAAATCATTGCTCCAGACCAAGGGTGCTCTTTCCTACGGTGTGCTGTGCCGGTGAGCTGCAGCTCCAAACAACTCTGAAAATGCAAATCTCATTATATGATGGCAGGGCTTGTTTCACCTAGAGACACACTGCAAGGGTGCTTTTTTAAAGCCCATTTAGCAAGATGATGAATTTCTTTGTGTACACGGTAATGTAAAAAAAAAATAACTTTAAAGCACGTTACATGGTTTCTAAGCGAAAAATAGTCTATTTGCATTCTCATTTCCCTGTGCCGCATCTCAAAGTAAATACAAGCTTTATATATAGAAAGTAAGTTGATGATTAACCTGGAGAGTAATTACTACTAAAATGGTGATATCTCCAGGTAAGATAAGATCAGATCTCCATGGTGCTAAGCTGTGTGGCATGTGAGGGACCGCCTCTCCTTTGAGCAGATGAACCAGAGCAACTTTTCCCAAGGGTAAATCAGAAAATGAACAGTATGAAATCACACACCAGGCCAGCGGCAGTGCTAGGGCTACAGCTTCTCTCATAAAGACACCCGAGGCTCTCAGAGGGTAAAACTGAGGTCTCTCATCCTCAAACCAGACAGAAATACAAGGAATGTTCCAGTTTTGACAGGGGGGAAAACTCCTGATACATGTGGCAGAAGAAACTTTTTGTGCTGGACTGGAGAAAGCAGAGAGCGGGTAGGAAGGCAGATTCAAGTGGGGGAAAAAAACCCAACAAAACCCAACACAAAAGTAAAGGTAGCTTTCTCAAGATTAACCTTTAACATCACCAGACCCAAAGGCAGTTTGGGGGGGGTGTTAGAGAAATCCTCCTATCACCATTATTTCAAAGAAGGGAATAACCCCATTTTCGGGCATTCTTGCTTTTCATTTCCACCCCTGCCGATTCCTGCATTTTTCAGCTCGGGGAAGGGGGTGGGTGGAGAGGGTGAGGAAAGACTAATAATAAAAAAATCTGTGCTTTGGGAGCAGTTTCAGCCCGGAGAGAGAAGGCGGCTGATAAAGCAGGGCTGCCGTTCGCCCGTCTTGGGCTACTTCGCAGTGCCACCTACTGGCCTAGCGCTCGCCCGAGTGGAAATTTCCAAGCTGATATGGTTGCTGCCAGACAAATTGCAGCTGCTCTGCTAATTTGGCTTCCCAAAGTACCTTATGGCAGGCCGCTGGGCTAGTGGGAGGGCTGGCTATTGCCCCAAGTTACTCCTCGCCTCTCCGGCATGGTGCATCCTGCTGGGACAGGCGATTCCCACTCGTACTCTTATTGACGGGCATTGAGGTGATCTCTCTGTTTTGATTGCCAAATACCCCATTTTTCTGATGTTTCCTGCAGCTTCCCTTAGATGCGAGGCTCCCACTTCTTTTCTGGTTGTAGAAAGGCCTTTTTAGCAAATGGAAAGTCAAATTTTATGCATATACTGTAAGAAGCAACCTTCAATGTGACTTTTTCTTCCCATTATCCCCTCCACAGGAACTCTGTTGCCCCCAGGGCACAGCAAGGATGCTTGGATCAGAATTAAGGGTCTGAAAAAGCAGCTTTAAAGACAGCATTTTGTCAAATCTTTTTAAAGATTTGATACATATATCAAGTTTGTTTCTAAAGTTAAAAAAAAAAAAACTCCTTCCCCACTCACCTATACTGAGGATGCAGCAGAGAGGTACTTAAGCTAGCCTCAAACAAGTAAAACCAGACACTGCGAGCATTATACCTGAATTAGCAGCTCAGCCCTGCACTATTTTTGCTAAGAAGGACCACACTAGCTCAGACTTGTTGCTCCAGGTAGGAAGAGCTATCCGTCAGAATTAGTGCCGAGGGCTCTACAGAAAACTGCATTGTTCAGTGTAAGAAGAGATTATTGATCATGAACAAGTGTTTTATCCACATACTATTAACAGCAGCAGCTCTTGAAACAAAATCCACTCCTCTTCCCACATCTTTTCTCTGACTGATTGCTTGATGGAGGATTCATGGATCTGGCCAGGGAGGTCTTCTCAGAAGAAAGGTGAGTGAAGATGAGGGCAGGAAGGGTGGCCAGGATGCTAACAGAGAAGGCATTAGGGTTATTGTCCTGTGTAAACCAGGAAAGATACAATAAGGGAGAAGAGTGAAATTAATAAAAAAACACTTGCAAAGAGAAAAGCCCTTGATTTTGCCATGGGAAGTGGAAAGCTGGCTCAAGCAAAGTCTTTGTCAAAACTGCTTCTGTACAATTTGCACACCAAGGCTGTGATTTCAGCCCCTGTGGGAAAACTGTAGGCCATAAGAAATGTGCAGGGATCTCAGCAGGGTTTCTCCCCTCCTCACTCTGTGCTATAATATCAGCATGATCTCTATACTTTTCAGGAATAAATTACAGGTATTTCTAGCCAGCAAAATAAATTTAGTTTTCCTAGCTGCTTTCTTATCATGAGGTCTTTATCTTTGAAGGGGGTAGGAAAGAAGGAGTAATTTCAGCAGTACTTAGTGCACTGTTCACAATTATTTCACTGTTAGCTACGTGCCCACTGTTCCTTCGCTATATTGTCTCGTCTTCAGCGGCAAAACCTTTAGAGCAAGGAATTAGGTGGTAATAAGGACTGATTCCTGGTTTTAGCATTTTATTTTCCAGAGTTTAAAGAGCTATGCATAATTATCCTTGTTTTCCAGTGCCACAGTCATGATTCAGGACTGAGCACTTGAGTCACTTAGCTGGATCCCACATCACGTCCCTCATGGCTTTCATCTCCTTCCCTGCCAGTGAGTGTCCCAGCCAATGTCTTGCTCTGGGATCTCCTGCACTGGCTGTGGTACCAGGCTTTGTGGAGACTTGACACACAGAAATGCACCTCTTTTCTCCAAGTCTAGCCTAGCACCAAAAGCTTCTGCAGTCAGGGCTGGACATATCCTTCCCACACAGACCAGACTTGACTTTGTCATGGCATTGTGGACTGACATAGAATCATAGAATCATAGAATCATTTAGGTTGGAAAAGACCTTCAAGATCATCGAGTCCAACCATTAACCATGCCCACTAAACCATGTTCCTGACATGTTTTGGAAGAGGAGAAGTCTTCAAAATACGAGACTTATCACAGGCAGCATAAGAGCTCCCTATTTAGAAGGGGGATTCCATGCATGATGCTCGTTTCCATTAATTTACAGCATGGATATAGCCTCACAGTTCTGCAGGTAGAAAAGCAGCAGATCGCTCCTGTTGTTGGAAGGCACTGGCCAAGAGAACCGCATCCCCATCTCAGGCTGGACCCAGGTGGATGAGGCTCACACCGTACACAACGCCAGTGAGTTTTCAAGAGCTGCCGGGGGGTTAAGTAATCCCTGGTGTCTGGTTGCTGAGTCAAGGAAACTTCATGCTAGGCTAGCTGAGATAATGTGACTATCAGGATCTCTCCCTCGCTCATCAAACCTCTGCCTCATCCCCCACCACCCTGCTCTGCTTGCTGACTCCTAAACTGTGCCCACGAGGCACTGAAGCTGATTAATCTTGGGTATCCACTAGAACTGCTGATTTGCTTGCTTTCTCATTTCAGAGGTTTCTGGCTAGGGTTTTGTTGTGGTTTAGTCGCCATAATACCTACAGAAAGACTTCAAACAGCCAGAATGCTTTATTAACAGGTACAAGGAATTTTTGGTGTCAGACAGTATTAAAGATCTTGATTAGCTCTAGGATAAAGTCATAGCTGATAGAAAAGAGGAAGCTTTGCTAAGGAGACGCAGGAATTATCACTTTCCTCATAGCACCCTACCTGCCTAGTTGGTACCCCCTTAATCCTTTGGATGCGAGTTATTATTCTTCATTCTCTCACCACAGGAATCCCTTGCACTTTTTTTTCTAACGGAGAATGAGGTCACCTTGAATCACGCTGGGTCTCACCAGAAGATAGTGAGATCCACTCTCAGAGTGACAGAGGAACTGGGCTTATCTCTTTCCCTTTAGTGATTCCCATGAGATGTGCTGCAGAGCAGCTTCTGTTGTAAAACCACACAAATACCACATTTGCAGGCTAAAGAATGAGTTTCCGCAGCACAGAAGGAACAGACACTTTGTGCAGTGAAGAAGAATACGTTTTCAGATAATAACGCAAAGAGCCAGGCATAAATTTTTTTTAAAAGATCAGATTCCTATTTCAGCTACTGAGGAGATTTAATCATCACTGTAAGATGAATACTTCATTAGTATTTATTATTAAAGTGATTTCTAGCATCAGTCAGGATTTCAAGTTGGTTTTAACCCTTTGCATTTCCTGTAAAATACATATATAGGCATATGAACAGACACACATACGCAATCTAAGGCAAGAACACTAGACTGAGAACAGAGATACCAGTATTTTGAAGCTGTTCAATTCACCAAAATTTACCTTACAATTTATTAGAAGAACAGATGTATTTTTCTGGCTCCAAAATCTTAACGCTGACAAATGAGGAATCTCCCCCTGCCTAGTTAATTAGTAAGGCATAGATTTTTAAATGTCTCTGACATTTGAAGCCAAAATTGTGAATTTTAACTCAGAGGACTGGCAGTTATCCAGAAAGTAGTATAAATAGTATCTCCTACACTGTAACACCATCCTTCTACCACAGATATGGATTGCACTTCTGACCAACAGCTTCAAAAGTTAGAAGTGTTTAACACGGCTCCTATGTTTCAGTGCGCGTTCAGCCTTTATGGAAATTTAACTACTAGATTTGTTTTCTTTAGACTACCTCCTCTCATGCGTTTACTATTAAAATTAAAATTGAATTTTTTTCTTAATCATCTTTTTTAATCAGCTGAAGCACTGCTAAGATATTTCTCTAGTTCCCGTCTCTACAGGCTAAATGCATTATTATGGAAGAGGTATTACTACCACAGAGGGAACTCCTTTCTCTGCTTCTCGAGACTGCAAACTTCATGCCCACCAAAACATGCTGGCCAGTGATTCCTGACGAGCAAATGGCTCCGATGAAGAAGAATAAAAGACCTCCTCTGCCACAGCTTTTTGGCTTTTTCTTCCTTCTACAGCACTTTTTGTAAACCCATGCAGAGAGCCCTTTGGTGTACACAAGGTTTTTACCACCATAAATACTCACATCACAGTAGGATCCTTGATCTGAAATGCAAAGTACAAAGCCTGGAATGATTTACCACTTCCATTAATATCAATATTAAAATGCTCCTTACCCAAAAGGCATGAAGAAAAGATGCTCTCAGATGATCTTTGGACAGAAGCAGCCTCAATATTGACTGGTGGATGAAGCTCTGATGTGGGTGTTTGCTGAACACGGAGAAACAGCTCTTAATGGTTTGCCATACAGCTCGGTCTGTAAAAGAAAAAAAAGAAAATCAAAACCCACAACAAATTATTTGTGAGAAGACTGCCAAAGGGACCTCTAGCAGACACTTATCAGGTGAATGTGCGATTCCTGCAGATCACTATTGCTTTTCCCTTTGTTCTCGTTCAGCTCTTCTGAAAAATGGGAGATTTTGCTTTAATAAGACTTTTCTTTTTTTTGGGGGGGGGGGGGGGGAGGTAAAGAAACAAGTAGAGAGGAGGCCAACATACTGTAGAAACTCATGGCTGTTATAAAAATATCACAGGACTTTCAACATCCATCCATACAACAGAAACTACTGGCTTGTAATTCATAAAATCGGGTGAAAGATACCCACCCTTCCCAGTAATTACATGAAATTCAGTTATCTCCTTCAAACACCAGATCACTAGTACTGCAGCTGTAAACTCTGCTTCGAAGGGATATATGTTTCAGCCCAGTGTGAAGACCAAAAAGAAGGAGGAGGATGACACTTAGAGGACTTTGGCCAGCCAATGGACTTGGTAGCCCCACGTTCCCTACTACGACTGCAGCCCTACAATAACACAAACCCACTTAAGTCCATCTGAGGCTGTGCTGGCTATTTATTCCAGCCCTCACATATGCTCAGCTGTTGCATAATTATAGGCCAATGTCTCCGAGCTGTGCGTGCTGTAAAATTCACAAGCGGATAGTTTTGCGAATATATGGCTGACTGTTTGGAACAGAATAATTTACTCGGTTTCTGTCAATGGGGTTTACAGTCAGAGTATTCCTCTGTCACAGCTTACTGGGAGCATTCAGGAATTTTCTTGCGCCCTTGCTAATAGTAAACAGGTGGATGCTATCATTTCACATTTCTTTTTTTTTTCTGGTGGGGCAAAATGTTCTGCATAACAAGCTCACATAAAATTTAAAATGCACAGGATAGAACTATAAGTTAACTTTATCGTCTGGATTTAGTGTTAGCCCTTTGCACCGAACGCCATTTGCATACATCAGAGATTCCTGGACTGTATGTGTCCAGGTCACTTATTCATTATTATAATTTATTTCTAGCACAGCAATACCTAGAGGCCCCAGGGAAAGGCAGTTACACATACATGCATATAATGAAAAGACAGTTCTCGCCCTGAAGAGCTCAGCACAGAGCTACCTACCTGGTACAACAGCACCCCATGCAGAGATGCCGAGGTTGTCTCTAAATGAGATGATACATTTATGTAGTGGAGTATAATGCCATGCAGAGATACTCTCTGTCCTGGAAGCAGTGTAGTTACATCACTACAGACCTATATCTGGGCTAAATTTGTAGTAAATAATGTATAAACTGACAACTACAATGCTTCCAGGTTTAGTTCGCTCTGAAACTGCATTTTACTGTGCACACCTATTCCTTAAATTTGCTGCCTGAACAGAATAGGAAAAATAACAGCTAAAGGTTTAAAATTGTCAGGCTCAGGAGAGAAGTCAGGGGAGAAGTACTATTTTTTCCACTGTGGGTTTAGCTGTCAAAGTAGGCTAATATTCCTTGAGAACAGTTTAAATGAACCTGTATTCACTGGAGAAAAAAACAAACAAACAAAAACCCCCAAAACCCCCCACCAAACCAAACCCAATTTATTTTGATTAGTAAATATGTATATATTTTTAAATTCTCATACCTACCTGCTTATAGAGGTAGTCCTGGCTGGAATGAATTACTCAGAGCAGTAATGAGCTTCTTATAATGACAAATAAAAATGAATTAAGACTAGATTTTTTTTTTTTTCTTTTCTAATAAAGAAGTATTTTAGTACAAGCAGGAATTAGTGCAAGGAAATCCCATGGTCTGTGCTACACAGGCAGTCAGATTACATTAACACAGTGGTCCCTTCTGACTCAACAGTCCATTAACTTAAGTATGAAGTTAGAGGAGAAGGGGGGATAAAACTTGGCTGTGGAAGTAATTGATTTTTTCAGGTCAGAAATGAAATCAAATCGGAACAGCAAACATCACTTAGGATCAGCATTTTTATTTATTTATTTATAATGTTCAGCAAATTGAAACAATTTAGTTTGGGCTGAGTATTTACATCAACCTGAGATAATCTGATTAAATTCCTTTCAGAATACATTTCATAAAAGCACACGTGGAATTCATAAAACCTAAGGGGAGATGTGAAGGGTGTCCTGGGAAAGGGGTAGTTTACAGGGTTTCTAGTCCCTTTGAGGAAATTTCTATGGGCTTGATCCTCTGATCTATACATGTCCATATGGATTACTTTTTATTTTCCACAGATATATAAAAATAAAAGCATAACACTTTGTTTCATGCTTCCCAGGACATTTAAGTGTTAGATTTGGGAAGGCAAGCTCAAAGAACATCATCATCGTTGTTACAAGATTGACTTTATACTATTAATTACAATATGGAGCAGCTAAACAAAAATCAGAATAGGAAATATTTTAATTATGCATAAAACATTATGGGAATTTTCATACTGTGACATTTTGCTCTATTTTGGAATGAGAAAAAAAATTCAGATCTCTGAATTTCTTTGAGATACTGAGATTCTGAGCTACGAGTATTAGTTATGTCTATGTTTTATCTAGGTACTCAATCTGACAGTTCTATGGTATCTCTCTCCTTTGGGGCTTTTAGAGTAACTGTCATTTTCAAGGGGTCCGAATCTTTTCCCATCCTCAGAATTCAGCCTATTTCCCCAAATACCAGGTGTATTTGAAATGAAGATGCCATACTAAAAATAATTAAATAAATGAGGAAGAATTAAATACAAAGAGCAGGTTGGGATCTTCCTTTTCCCTGTGGCTAATTTTTTCCCCACAGGTCATAAAAGCTGCTGGAGCAATTATCATCCTGTTAAATTCTGGAAGAGCACTTTTAAATAATTTAAAAAGTGGTCTGTTTTTTAACATAATTACTATCATTATATTTTTGACATGGGAGTGAACGAAGAGATAAGTACCTTCTAAGTCAATAAATATCTTGGCCTGAAGCCCTGGAACTTTATTTATCTGCGAAGTGTTTATCTTACTGAATCCTCCCTAGAAAAACAAAATAATTATTGCTTAATAATAGTAGTTGTGAGTTTTCTCTTTCAGTTACGAAGTGGGATACTTAAAGTTTTTTTCCAGTGTTAGAGAAACATCTCTTGAATCTGGTTGGAAATGAAGGAGCATGAAGTGAAACACGGGACATAAACCCACAGGTCCCTT
Organism: Haliaeetus albicilla; assembly: GCF_947461875.1. NCBI lineage: Eukaryota > Metazoa > Chordata > Aves > Accipitriformes > Accipitridae > Haliaeetus > Haliaeetus albicilla. Next base: position 6,464,124 of record NC_091515.1, read on the forward strand.
TTTTTTTTTTTTTTTCCCTATTGCCCACAACACAAGTAGCCACACAAGAGTTAGGGTCCCTCTCTGTGAACCTTGCAGGAATTGCTCCATTGCTGTATAGTCAATCAAGCCCCTGGGGAAGGAAAGATCCCATTTACTAATAAGATTTCAAGGGTCACCAAGGGAAGACTTTTCATTATAATGGTCTTGTTTTCTAAGGAATGGTAAAAGACTTTCCAAGGTGAAGTACTGAGAGATGTAATCTCTTTCTAATCTCTAAGAGCTGCCTTTTTCTGTTACTAATATTGCTTCCCTACCATAGGCTACAACTCTGGAAAATATGTAACACATGTCTAACATTAGGCACATTTTCAAATCCCATTGATTTCCATGACATTCGAGCATGTGTTTGAAGTAAAATTATAGTTCCTTCTCCCCCTTGGGAAAAGACATTATCCCTGATTTAAAGAACATCATGCCTACATATCGGTAAATAATTTATTTTAAGTTCAAGACCCACAAAAAGGTATAGTAAATAATCATCTCATTCCCTGTGCATCTTTCAAATCTTCATTTTCAGGGCTGTTGCTATTAACAGCTACTAATCATGGATTCATAGAATAATTAAGGTCAGAAGGGACCTCTGGATATTATCTAATCTAGCCTGATGCTAAATGCAGGCTTAATTGAATCAGGTTGCACAGGGCCTTGTCCAGTTGAGTTCTGAGTATCTCCGAGGATGGAGGTTCTATTATTACTTTTATTTTTGCAGTGGTTGTTACTATTAAAATTATATATTGCAAAAAATGGAGCAAAAGTTGAGATTCTACAAACTCCCAGTTCTGTCATCAGTGCTTCTATGTGAACTTTTAATCCATCTTTAAGTGGGATACTCTCCCCAAAGATGCAGTGAAAATTCGTTATTTAAGTCAATACAAGCATTGTGTCAAAACCAGCGTTGTGTCACCTGGAATTCCTCAGAGGATGCCAGCTCTAACCTAATTGTGTTTACATGTCTTTGCCCTCCCTGCTCTCTTCCAGGTAACTGGGAGTTCATAATATACTCAAACTCATGGCAAACCTCCCCACTACAAGGGACAGAGGTGAGGTGGGCGATGCTTGTATGGGGGGAAGAAAAAGGAGGCTGCAAGGGATCTTAGGAAGAGTATAAATGAGGGGAGGGAACCCATGCAAATGCTTTCCTGGAATGGCAAGGCACTAAAACCAAAACACAGCTGATCGCCATACTGACTGATGGGAGTTGTGAGCTGGTGGTGGACAGGAGCCCAGGGAAATAAAACCCTAGAAATTAGGGGTACCAGTGGTCGGAACCCCTGGGGAAAGCAGCTCCTAAATGAAAGCCGAAGAATATGGGGGAGAAGATGGCTTAGGAATAGAGTTTGGAGCAAAGGAGTGAGAGGACAAGACCTGTAAAATCTCTAAGGATTATTATAGACACTATTAAATTGGAAGTGCCGTTTTTCCCCCTCTTAAATAAGCCATGTGAGAAGGGGAATCATAGTGAACTAAAAATCACCCATTGATCCAGAAGCTACATCATCAAGCAGGGTTTTCATGCTCTCCTGGGTCTATCACAGAAACCACCCACTATTTCCATTTCCTTAACTCCTACTGCTATAGCGTTTTATAATCCCATTGTATTGTTCTGCTTTTCTCTCTTCCTTTTGCTCTGTAAAAATCAGACAGGGGATCTATTTACAGAACTTTTTGTTCCTAAACTAGCACAGGCTGTAAATTATTCCTGAGCATCTGCTATCAGATTCTGATGGATGTCCTTAGCAGTTTGATACAATCTCTGTGAAGTCAAAATTGAATATGCTTTCTCACCCTGTTCTGGTCCAGCACTAGCACCAATCTCCTCCCTTACATCTTCATCTCCTTTCAGATGTTTTTCCCCTCAATGATGCCCAAATCTACCCAGATCCCTTTCTTTTTTTTTTCTTTTTTCCTTTTTTCTCCTCCCCCAGCCCCCCGCAATTCCAAACCCAATATTTCCACACTCCAGTTCTCAAACCACATTCTCTTCCAGAAGACTTCTTACCTATCTGCCAGCCATCCTAAAGCAAGGTCTTGGATACTCACTCCTCATAACAACTAGTTTCTTTGCATACATGTTGGACCAGTTAGACTAAAAGAACAGAAGAAATTCATTAGCAGTTACAACTCTAGATTTGGATCTGAATGCCTGAATTCAGCAAAATCCATGAGATGCAGGGAAGGTACCTTGTGCAACAATGGCAACACTGACAAGGGGTCTTCTTGCTTCAATAATTGAACTCTAATGTGAAAAAAGAAGCAGAAAAAGCTAATTACATCCCTGCTGTAACTCCAGTTTGCAATTATAGCTATATGCACAACACTTAACAAGCACACAGTAAAAGGCAGGGCTACTTCTTCCTCCCACAATATATGCACTGACGTTCAAAGTCCAGAGTGCTTGCACCAAGGCAGACCGGCTTTGTGTCTTGTGGCCTGACTGCAGCATGTTCCTTACAAGTTGGCTCTTCACTGGATTTATACGGGAAGTTATTGTGCAGTGTTGTTAGCTTTGCTTAAGACTGGCTTTATGCATTCCTCATTTCAGATTTGCATTTCTGCTTCTTCTGTGATGTCCATAGGTACAAAGGGCCACCTTGATATCAGAGTGCTAAGTGGTGTGTCAAATACTCACCACTTGAGCTCCTAACAACATAATACATTCTCCAGAGGTCATATGGCTTCTGAAGTTTCACTTTATATTTTGTGAAAACTGAGAAGTAAAACCACCACTTATATGTCACATGGATGTTACTAGTGTCACTTTGAAGGACATTTCAGAATAATGTCTTTCTTCCTAAAATTCAATGTTTTCTTATATTAGGATGTAGTATCTTCATTTTTGCAATCTTAGATACTACGGCTCTGCATATGCTGGTAAACTAAACAGAAAGAGTAACACTAAGTATATACTAGCAAATTCAGCTCTGCACTAGAAGTCAACCATCCCTTTTGTTAAAACTGTTGGAATCATCCTGGGCATGGTTTTGGTCACTGCCATTTAGGGCTCTCCTAAACAGCCCTTGAAGAATTAGTAATAGGCATACATTCTTTCTTGGAGAATTGGGGAGTCCAATAGCATGGATGCAAGCCATTCCACACCAGCAGATCTGAGTGCAAAAGAACAGTCCCTAAGTCACATTTAAATCATTTGAATAAAGCCACTGATATTAAACAATATGTTCCTCCAATATTTTAAGGAATTCACAAAATACGAGTTCCACGTGGGACTGTAATATGTCTTGTTCCCCAGATCTGTGGATGAAGAACACCTTCACTTCCAACATCTGCTTTCTGTACTTGTGTTTTCTTGTTGTCCCACATGACTTAGGAATTATTTCATACTTTATTCCATGCTGGCAGATTAAAAGATTTAGTACAAATCTAATAAAAAGTTAGTAGTATAACCATTCTGCTCGTCAACCTCTTCAAACAATACCATATATAATCCAATCCATACTTGTTTATCCTGCTTAGCAGAAGACATTTGCAAAATGCAGATGTACAGTCTTGCAAACTATGGGATGAGGCAATCGTGACGTATCTATCCCTTCAGAAGCAAGAAAACTCTGTTGGAGTCAATATCTTTTGGCAGGTGGTATAGAGAAAAGGAGAATGAAAGGAAGGAAGATTTGAGAGAAAGATTAAGCTATAATCACTGCAAAAGTTTCTATAATAGAAAATCCAGCCACTGCTTTGCATGGTTCTATTCTATCTGAGTTGTTCAGGTTGGCATTAAACAATATAAGATTAAGCACTTGTCAGGTGAACTAATGAGTTTTGGATTGATTTCTGTCTTCTGCAATGCTACTAGCATTTTTGACAGGTATGATTTATAGGGCATTCTTTGGGCCTGTTCATGAGAAGAGCTGTTTATTTTGGTTGATGGACAGGGTTTCTAATGTTCCCAGTGGAGTGTGCAGATGGCAGGAAGGACAGTAATCTTTGAGACCATCTCTCAATGTCTAGGGTATGTCTCTTATAAATTTGTAATCAAGATCTCAAGAAACTAATGTGGGCAGGCTGCCTCTGAAATTGTTTTTGTGACCTTTGGCCAAGGTAATGCCCCCTGAAAAATGTACGTCTGGTACTTTTGCTGTTTAGTAAATGGAGCTTGTATAGGCAATCAAGAAACTATACTTTCCTTTTTAACTGATGTGACATATATACACAGACACAGAGTTTTACACATTTACAATTCTATTCCCTCTGGCTTAGAAGACTTTTTTTGTACATTTTATGTCTGTGGATATTTAGTGCACTAGTAGACTACAAAAAAAGCAGCCAGGCAGTCTGTGTTGGAAACCTAATGGAATCTCTAAGGCGTGAAGATAACAAATCTAAGCAGCTGCACCACTGAATAATTTTTATTCTCATCTGCTGTTCTTTCCATTGTTTGATTTTATTTTTTTTTCCTATTTGTCTTGCTTATAATTAGACTGTACAGTCTTGGAAAGATAGGAATGTAGGCCCAGTCTAAGCTGATATAGTTGCATTGACTGAAAAACTGCACCAATAGAGAGAGAACATGGGCCTTTCTTTTATCATTTTCTTGTATCTAAAATCTAAATAATAAATTTTTAAAGAGGGTGTAAAATACATTGAATAACACTCATGTGAGTATTTCCTGAACGCTTGAGAGAAAAGGACTGATTGTGGCGTGAATTTAAACATCTAAGATGGACTACTTTCACAGCTGTCAGATGGTAAATAACGGTAACACCATGCTAAGATGATTCCATGGTTCGACTCTAATTCTAGTCCTGCACAGCTCAGCTATCAAACATTTGGCTTCCTAGCGCTAGGAACCTAATAGGAGGTTTGATTCCCAGAGAATTTAAACTGCTGTCATATTTAACCTTAGGCTTACAAGTTTGAAGCCTTTGACCTATTCTATTATTCAGATCCTTTTGGTCTTTTCAGTCCTACTACTAAATCCAATGACGGGGCTCTTTTCCTCTCCCTCCCCCCTTTTCTCAAGTGTCTGTATCTCTTAAAACAAAACCTACATTTTCAAGAAGGCCACTCTGTCTCCATACCATTCCGCATGTAGGATGATGATTGTCCCTCCAGAACAACTACAAACATTGAATCCAGGTTGAACATAAGCAGAGGTATAATGATGCTCTAATGGCTAACAGAGACTATCCTACCCCAGCACGTCCACTAAAAGTGTGTTGGAGATGACAGCAAAACTAGCAAGAGTGACAGCAGAACTGACAGCCAGGTCAATGAAGAAAGCTCAGCAAAGGCAAGGAGGGTGGCCAGAAGGAGCCAAACTTGCATAAGTGACAGAAATAACAGAAACATAACATTTTCCGAAACGTATCTGTTACGAAGGTCATTTACTACTAAGACAACTTCTTACATCTTGCAATAGGTACCTACAGTATAGAGAAAAATCAAGCTTCAGATGAGCACAGGACCAGCAAAGACTGTTGACATTCAAGCACTAACATCCAAACAGCCCTTTTATACATTCTCTGGACACACTTGACTTGGTGCCAGAGTTGTTCCTTGGCTTAAATAGCATGTTTTACCCTTCTTATCCACCAGATCCTAAATAGTCTAAGTAATTTTGCCTCCTCTTGGCCTCAGCTAAACAATGCAACCTCTTCTTATAGGATTTTATAGTCCAAGCACCCCTTTGCTCTCACTTTAGGGAGACACTAGGTCTCTGTGCTGATATTCCAAGTCATTTAATTGTATTAGTGAGGCATCAAATCGCTGCTAAAACACTGTGACTTGCGGCAGCATGTATAATCTTGGTGTAGCTGCCTCTTATCTGTCAGCATACAGCTTAGGGTTGGTTTGGAGCTGGGCATAGCATGACTTCAGAGCTGCTTGCAAATACAGTGTAGACATAGTGTCAGCCTCCTCATTTACAAATTATTCAAACTTTTTTCTTTAAAGGTTCATCACTAAACTTGTTTCAGTTTTATTACTTCTTTTCTAAACCTGCATGTCAAAACTATCTATACAATTTCAGGTGAGTTTTCATCACAATTTTGTGCAGAGAAATTAATGAATCCTTACCTCTACTGAAAATACCTCATTGAGCAATCACAGCTGCTTTTCCCATGGCTGCACGTTGTTGAACACTCTTCTCCTATGACTGATGAGACTATCCTGATCTTTCTTCCCTTAAGATGTTACTAAGTGATGACCTAGCAGTTAATACGTGAAGTTCTTGCTATTGCTGCCTCAACTCATGAGCTTCCACATTGCGGTAGGAAATTTAACCATACTTACCCTTGTCTACTACATTATCCATTTCTTTCTATGTGGTTCTAATTTTTCCTCTGCACTGATGATGCCTTCCTCCTTCACACCATCAGCAAATTTCATAAGCAATCTCCTATACTTCATACCAAGATTACTGTTTAAAAAAATAATAATGCATGAACCCACCTTCCGCCAGTAAGATATTTCTAGCCTCATATCACCTCTTTTAATAGTTTCTTACCTCTTTAAAGTTCTTGAAGGAATCCCCATTTTCTGCTCCTTAACAGCAAATATCTTATGTGGCAACAACTACATATTTTATTAACTTTTTTTTTTTTTAACAAAAAGCATTCATTTTATTTGAGAAAGATACCTAGTTTCTTTATGTTGTTTCTCCTCTTTTTCCATCATTTGAATGTTCATTCCTTGAAGACTCCTGAAGTAGTGCATGCTATTGAGATCAAATTGATGGAACTGAAGTCTAGTGGATAATTTGTTTTCCCTTTGTTAAGTATGGGTACCGTGTTTGTTATTTTCCATGTGTTATACATGATAACACCTAACTTAATTCAAACATTTGTTTCTAGCTTTGCTATTTTAGGTGAGTTGATGACAGTATCCATTACACCCATTGTGAGAATGAAACTCATGAGGCATTGACTCTATCTTGTTTATGGTCATTTCAGGACCCATATCTTTATTACCATTCTGACCCTAACATCAAAACGATTAAAAACAAAGAAAAAAACATGCATCCAGTTTTAGGGTCAGTCCTGGGCTGACCATGCTTTCTGTTGGCTCAAACAGTGGAAAACTAAGGATTGTGCTAGATCTCCACACCTTATGCCCCTTAGGCCCTTCATGTGTGCTTTGGCTTAGCTGTAGTTTAAACTAGCAAATGCTTTGGGATTTAACTTGTTTGCAACAAGTTCCTGCCGAAGTTCAGAGAGTTACTTCAGGACTCAGAATGAAAACTCAGATTGCACTGCAATTTTATTGACTCCTGCAGTCAATATATCTCCCCTCCCTCAAATGAGTGAGTGAGCGCAGCACACAATCCATTTCTCACCACTGTTTTTCTTTGGTTTGATCTGTTAAGAGCAAAAGCTATTTTGCTTCCTATTTGGCCCCTGCAGGTTAAAAGGACAGATGAATTTGGGTGAAATAGTACAACTGTCACCTACTGGTTTCAAATGAGGGTCTGGGAAAGGATTACCCAGGACTTCAGGTGGCAGATGACTTTTTTCTCGTACTGCAGATCAAAAATTAATTTGTGGGAAGAAAAAAATGCTCTTGAAGAAAAATAACTTTAATGGGCTATTGTAGGTAATTGAAAGTTCACTTTCTGTCCTCAAAACCCTGCTATTCACACCCAATAGCAAATCAATCAATCCCAGACTGTTATGGATTATTATTACGTCTATGTATATAGCCATAAAACCTCATGGGCATGACTGTTGTCTTCTCATTTCCCATCTGTGTCTTGTGTCAGTGAGCTGTACAAGTAACCTTTTCTATGACCATGGCCATTCTCTGTTTGTACTGCAATTTCCCCACTTGTGCAATGAAAATAATGACAGCTTTCTTTCCAAGGGCATAGGAAGATATGACAATGAATAATGTTCCATGGGTCTAATTCAAAGTCCACTGAAGTAGCTGAGAATCTTTCAGCCGAATTCAACATGCATTCAATCAGGTGCTATAAAGGCCAAATCATTCTATTACGGAACAAATCTCAGGATTAATTTAGCCCCATTTGTGAGGCAGCAAATCATTTAGCAATCAACCCTAATTTCTGCAAACAGATTTGTTTATTCATTTATTCATCATTCATTTTTCATTCCATAATTTTCAGCCTTTGGCAGGTTCCCAGTAAAATTATACAGTGCTTATTGCCCAGAATGCTGTTCTGTGATTGCCCATCTGAATCATATGGCAAGAGTTTTAATCTGTCTGGTAGAATGACTGAGAGAGAAGAATAATGAATTGGGCTATGTTTTCTTCTTTTTTTTTTTTTTTCCCCCTGTTTTATTTTTTCCAATTGATGACCCCCTGAAAGTTTTCAGACTGGTGTGGAGATCCCTGGATCAATTTCATTTACATAATTTACTATGTCAAATGTCCAACCACAACCTTTCTCTGTGGCCTTTCCTGGAACTTTTGGAATTAGGCAATGGACTGTAGGCTATGTCTGTCCTGGTAAATAGATGTTTCTGGTACTGTTCTTGGACAGTGAGGTCAACAGGTAAGGATCAGCCCATGTTCACACAAATAACGTTTCTTACTGTCCAAAACTGAGTGGCTGTGTGCCAGCTGAGACTGGTTTTTTGCGCATAAAAACTTCCAGGCTATTCTGGGATTATTTGTAAGAATGCTAGTGAGCCCAGAGCAAAGTGATCCAAGGAAAAACTTCTACAAAAAAATAGTTTAAAAGATCAAACTCCAGAATCTGGGAATACTCTTTGACAATCAACACCTCTGAGGCCAGCAGAACGCAGACTGAAAACTGTGCCTTTCAATGAATAAACAGTTTTACCGAAGATCAGAAAGGGGTGGTGGGTCCGTGCAACTTCAGGCATATCATTTAGTCATCTAACGTCATCTTCAGTCTCAGCTGTCTCTGTTTATAACTAATGGAGAAAAACATGTGCCTCCAGAGACTCGTTTGGAGAAATTGCACAATATGAAGAGGTTTGGTGCCTTTAAATAGTTGTAAGCTATGAATAGTTTGATCACATGAGGCTTGGAAAATTTTACACTTCAATACATTAATATCTCTCTCATTCAGGTTTTCTTCTATTTCTTCCCCACCCCCCCAACCTACCCATCTATTTCCAATTCCTGACTTTATAAAATAAATTGTATTTGAAAAGAGTAGAAATGACACCTGAAATGATTTGAGCATATATATAATGAAGACATTAAGACCAAATCTCATGGCAAGGCTAGGGAAACATTGGTGCAGTTTGCCTGGGGAAGCTGTGAAATATCCAGCATGGGAGGGTTTTAAGAAAAGATGATACAAACATCTACCTGAAAGGCACTGTCTGAGCTGATATTTCTTCTGGGGCAAAGGAATGGACCAGAAGACCTACTGAGACCCCGATTATCTTATTATCTAGGAGCCTATGATTTTATAGATTTACAGTTGTTAAAATCCTATGACCGGAATTTCATATCACCCTCCTGGACAACATACAATCAGATAAAAGCAGAGATAATCATATTAGAGGTTTCAATTTTGTTAAATGTATACTTAACCCTATTTTGTCCAAATATAATATGTCAGTGATTATTTTAATGGACATTTTGCATAATGTAATCCTTTCAAACAAAAGCATTTAATAATTATATGCCCTTCTCCAATGATTTTTATGTTAAGGTCTAAAAGTGAATGAAAGAAACATTTTATCTACAGGTGTTAACATCAAAGACTAGTTTTGAAATCCCTGTGAATTCCATAAAGCCACACTTTTGCCCATGTTTTCAAGCATTAACTGCCTGTTTGTACTTGTGTTTGATGTCAATAATGAGTCAGTAAATTACTTCTTTGAATACAAACTTTGAAGCCAGTTTTGACAACATACAGAGTCCTATGTTTCATGGTTATATATAAACCAAAGTATTTGGACATCCAAATATCATCATGGGAGAATGAGGCCTGTGGACCTGAGGAATATATACAGTTTGGTTTTGCTGACATAAATTAAATCCCTTTCAAAGAGAGATTAAAAATCTGTTCCTGGCCTTTGTGATTCAGCAGCAAAGACTCAGAACGTTGACCCTGATTTTCTCATGTTTTAACCAGAAGATACACTACCTCTCACATTTGATTAATTCAGTAACATGTCACCTCAGTTATGGCTCCCATCTTCCAATTTAAACTCTTTGCAGTGTAATCTACTAAAACCATTATTTTCTACTGGAGTAAAATCCTTTGTTGTTACTCATTTTTGGGGCTCTGGAGAGTTAAAATGAAGAAGGACTTCATGTGATCTTCAAAGTGGAAAGTCTCATTGGATTTACCACCTGCTCCATTGACAGCCAACAGACCAAATTTTAAGGTGTCCAGAATATATTTTGGTAGTGACTATGGTTTTAGACGAAATTTAATCAACTTACCCCTGTTAAATATTTATCCAATTATGCAAGTGACAAGCGAAAAATGAATGAATCCCTTTTAACATAATATAAAATAGCACATAGCAGAAGGGAATTTTATCATTAAAGATATAATGAGATCATGAACACCTCCAAAGGGGTGAGTTAATCAAATAAGGCCATAATATGACAAGCAGCCTGTCAGAAGAAATTCTATTTGCTGCAGTATGCGAGTTGCATTTGAGTTAATAATTGAGTCGCGTAACCATTCTAGCAACCTTGTTAGAGGATGTCACACTCAGCTTCGTTGATGAAGGAGGACAAAAGTAGGTTGTATGAAAGGGGAATTCCAAGAGCCAATATTGTTGGTGGGTGTAATTACAGGAATTGCTGACAGTTACAGATACAGACCTTTTCCCCAGGCACATAATGTGTATTGCACTCCCTTCTCCAAAATAATAACCACCCCCAAGCAGTAAGTATAGATATATGTACACTTGAAGAACTAGCTGGGTAGAGAGAACGGTCTGAAGCACATGGTGGAGGGCCTCGAGATATTTATTTTTCTTTTCAAAAGGAAGAGTTTAAGGCCATATCCTCAGCTGGTCCAAAACCTTACAGCTCCATTGACTTCAGCTGAGCTCTGGTGATTTACACAGGCTAATGCTCTGTCTCACAGTATGTAATCTTTTCCCATTAATGTTTACCTGCTGTGCCATAATGACTACAAAACGCCCGACAATAGCTAGACAGTGGGTGTGCTGTGACTGCCACTTACTACACAAATCATAATCGTGCCACTGGTACCTTGTGCTTCCTCCATTTATTTGTCATATCCATCTGGTGTCCCTCCTACATAGACTAAGAGTAGACACTGTCTACAAATGCAGTTCTCATCCTACATTGGGAATGAAAATAACATTTCAATAGCAATAAGCAAAAATTAACATCTGATTTCTAATAGCAACAACATAGTAATATAGAAGCTCTTTCCCTCCAGGAGCTCGAGATGCTTGGACTACTTTGTGAGTTGCATTTTGTAGAAGACGAAATATAAGGTGCTAAAATATCAGAGGATTAGCTTGTGATTATACTATTGGCAGATCTTCTTCCAGATGTAAAAGAAAAATATGATGAGGAAATTCATATCATTATTAAGCATAACTTCACTACAGGTACTAAAAGCTACCATGTCTAAAGCTGTACAGGAGCTGTCATAATAAATCCGGAATCCTGGCAAAATTCGTTAAAATTCATATTTTTGTGGACTCTCTGAAAAAGAGCCAAATAACTGCTGATACAGTTTGCTAGCTTTGGATAAGTTTGTCTGTTGAAAAAGTCAAGAATTCAAAACACAGCTCATGCAGAAGAAACACTCATGAATTTAAGTTTTAAATCATGTTCACCTGTCTACAATGACCTATCTTACTGACCATCTTACTGATCTTGTAATCTTCATATGAGAGGAGAAGACATGAGAATGCCACCTCTGAACCTTCTTCATTTGAAACACAGCTTCATCTAAAACCAGTCATTTTCCAGGAACTGGGATGTAACAGGTAACAGTCATAATGTATCTTAAATGGCTTAAAGAAGAAAATACTGTCATAGCAGTGGGCAGAAAAAACACCAGCAACCATAACATAGACACATATATATTATTATTAAAAAAAAAAAAAATCGATGTTCTACATTGGATTTCAGATGATCCCTATACAAGACTGTCTTTACCACTTATCTTGTGATTCTACCATAAGCCTATAATTCACTGTTTGTTCCTTGGTTTACTGAGCCTTGCAACATTTTATTTGTGAATCAATTTCCACCTGTCACTTCAGAACAACTGTGCTTCACTTCCACCATCCTTTGTCTCTATCTATTCATAGTCCCTTTAATGTAAAGAAAGCCTCTTTTATGAGTTACTGCTACACCTGCTGCAATGGGACACTCACCTTGGTTGAAGAAACAGGCACAGTTTATTACAAACAACATCAAAATGACCTGACCTCCCCAAATAGTTAGTAAAGAGTGTTTGCAGGACACCTACAATATTGTCCCCAAAGGGGAGGACCCCTGTCTTCAGTCAGATGGAGCTAACAGCTGCTCGGCATTTCTGCTTCAACTCCTCACTAATTTTGCATTGCGAGACTTTGCTGATTTTATTTCATTAGTAAAATATACATTAAACCAACCTGGGGGGGTCGTTCAAGTAAGTGCCATGTGCAAATAGGTCTTTTGGATCCTTCAGGAAAAGCAAACAGCTTCACAGAGGAATATTAAGTAGCACCCACTGAAATCATGGAGCAGATGAAATGATGGACTTGAGGGAGATGGCTATGCATTAAAATGCATCTCCTGTGGTTCAGCGCTCAAGATGCTAAAGCACTGAACAAGCTTCTGCGAGTTCAGGCTGGAAAAGATCCCACAAAGAGTCAGCGGTCTCAGTCTCAAAAGCTGGCTGAATTCTCCCAGGGTCATGAAACCCCAGGTGCAGGAGGTAGGTGCAAACCATAGAGGAAAAAAAATGTACAAAAAACCATCAACCACAATAAAAAGACTTTGTCATCTAAAACAATAGAGTCTAAGGTGGGACCTCAGCACCTGCTTGGTCAATTTGTGCAAGTTCTCAAGTATAGTTGTCCAAGAAACTCAGTGATCGGAATCTTAGCTGAGTTCAGCTTAGGCCTCCAGATGTAGGTGTCTGTATGTGGGGTAGATTTCTAAGCTATTTTTTTAGTCAGTGGAAAGAGATAATACAATCCCAATGGTGTTTAGGGCACAATTTAGAGGAGTAGCCAGTCGTAATGGAAATTTGCGGCAGAGAATGATTCAGCAGGACCGACTGCCCTGGCAAGCTCTCCACTGACTGTAAAGCCAGCTTCACCATCCAGCACAGAAGTCGACACTTATATACAGGCACCAAATTGTGGATATTTTAACCAAAATTTAAATCCTACTGACTAGGTTTTTTTTTTTTTTATTCAGGGTTTGGGGTGTTGGTTTGGTTTTTTGGGGTTTTTTTTCATTTCAAAAATAAGGTATCACATGTAGACTTCTCCAGACTAAAGAGGCCTATTAGATAAACTTTTGGGAATATTCTCTTAAAATTACTTAGTCTCTTAAGCTGGCTGAGTCTTGCCCATAGGAAAATGTGTTAACCATAAGGCTGCCAAAGTCAGAAGCACCATGTATTATTCCTGATGAGCAGAACCAACTCACACAGGCTCTCCTGTTGAATACTAGAGCAAGGATAGCCATATATCAAAATAGGATGTCAAAATAGGATATCAAAACCTATCAGATTCTCATCAAATTACTACCCATGCCAAATCTCAGTGTGGTTGCTACAAGCGTGTCCCCTATTTTAGTCATAAACTAAGATTTCAGTTGCTAGTGAAGCTGCCTCTGAACTTGCATATTCAGTAGGCATTCTGGCAGAGTACTACAGCATGAAGACACAGAAGGCTAAACAGCAGAGCTATAAATAAAGCGGGATCCTGCTTCCAAGAAACACTAACACCTACACAGCTCACTGTCTGTAATTTGACAGAGTACCGAAAGACCAAAGTTTTCCATACTCATCTTCAGACTGGGCAGAGAGAGGGAGAGAGTACAACTCAAAGTGAATCAAAAGCAGAAGAAACTCTCATGACCAAATAAACAAATACAAAAGAAACAGATAATACGTGGCTTAGGGAGATTTAAATTACGTTGTGGTGGAGCTGCAGAAGAAACAATTGGTTGTTTGTAGCATGCTTCCTTTGCAGTCAATATGTAAGACACAAGGCATTTTGATCACATTTTCTGCAAGTCCATGTATTGTCAGAGCTCTCATTTTTTGCCTGCACTTAAATCAGATGAATTGCAGGGGTTTTTTTTAGATTGTTCCTGTATTTCAACTCCTCTTTGCTTGCTTATTTATTTCCTTGTAGGTACAAACTTCTTCAGAACAAACTTTTGAAAGAGATCTGAGGACAGGACTTTGAAACTTGGGCAGTCTGAATCCTTTTGAGCTGTGTATTTCCACCTGATGGTCCTCAGAGCATTGTAAATGCTGCAGAAGGTGGGGGGCAGAGGTACAAGGATGCAATTTTATATGTATCATTAACCTCTCCTTCCTGAGTTGGAACAGATCACCTCTGTCATTTCAATAATGTTGCTAACAGCAGAGAGAATTTTTTCCCTGTGTCAAAAGTATTTGAAGACGCAAAATTGCAATTCTAGTCCTGATGCCATTATGCTGCTTTGAGGAACTGTGGTAGATAGGGCTATTGTAACAGAATTACAATTCTGTAGGTATAATAGTGCCTGAACCACAAGCCTTCATAAGTATCTATCATCTCACTCGATAACTGAATGCAGAGACAGATCTTGCATAAATTCTTACCACTTATAAAACAGATTTTTTTGGCTTTGCAAGTTTTTATGTAAAACAGCTGGTTGAGTTCTAGAAAAGGAAAATTCCAGAATTTTTTTTTGGTACTTTGGAATTCTTTCTTGAAAAGAGAAAATACAATGCTTATCTTTAAAAGATTCAGGGAACTGTAACAGATGTACAGATTTAGCTGAAGTCATATTCCCACAAAAATACTGGAATAAATAACTCAAAAGTTTGTAAGCACCTAGAGGATAATAAGAGAAGAGCAACAGCCCATTTACATTCATCAAATCTAAATCATGTCAAAGTAATCTAATTCCTACTATGACAAGGTAACTGGCTTTGTGCATAAGGGACAAACAGGAAATGTCATATACTTTGACTTTAGCAAAGCTTTGACACTGTCTTACATGAAGGACTTACAAAAAAGTTTGAGAAACGTTATTGAGGTGAACCTCTAGAGTGCGGGACTACATAGCTACTGTCAAAACATCAGATTTAGATAGCTACCCCCACTCAACACAGTTGGCTATTTAAGATTCTGTCTGACGTCTGATACCGTTCATAATTTCATAAATGGTTTGGATGAAAGAATAGAAAGCATATTTATTACAGCCACAGTGAGCACCAAGGTGAGCATCTGCAAACATGATGGGGAAGAGGACTAGAATTCAAAACAATTGGAGACAAGTGGACAAAAAGTACAGTGCCGTTCAGGAAGGACAAATGTAAAGTGAAACTCTTGAAAATACAGAACTGCAAGCATACTAAAGTGGATTTCTGGCAGAATGGCATCTGAGTAATATTGGATTACAGACGAACAAGAGTCACAGCTGAACTTGAGTCAAAAACCTTGTGCTTGTGCATAGAAGGCACAATAATTTGGAAGGATGGGGACCATTTGTAATGGATCCTCAAACGAGAATGAGACTGATTTGGTCAGGTGTAAAAAATATGACCTAAGAGAAAGGTTTAGATCATTTAATCTAGAGAAAAGAGAAATAGAGAGAAAATGTGGAAATGGTTTTCAATGGTAAAAGATAGCTAGAGGAAAGAAATAAACTCTTTTCTGTGTCTACTGTTGTTAGGCCAAGGAGTAATAAAGCAAAGAAGATTAAAATCCAACATCAGGAAAGGTTTTCATCACTGAAGATTTTTAAGAAAAATTGGACTAGCATTTGTCACAAATGACATAGCTGACCCTGTCTTTATGAAAGGAGATGGACTACACGACCTCTTGGTGTCCCTTCTAGCCACATTTTCTTTGATTTCTCCAAGAAAAAAACATATTTCTTTCTCTGAAAGATACACCTATCCTTAAGTGAAGCACAAATACACTGAAAGTAATAACTGTATCTCCTTAGGGTTCACAAAATACACAAGAGCAACTGCTGTAAAGTAAAACACTTGATGAGATAGGAGTCATCTCACACATAGCTGAGAATTGTGAATGGAAACAGAGAATCTTAAATTAAACATTTTTAATGTGGGAATTGGTACTTTTGATTAAAAAAAAAGTATTTGAGAAGTACAGCATGCAAACCCTAGCAATCTGATTTGATTAATCACCTTGAGTCACTGGTACATCACATTTACTGACCTCTTTCTGTAAGACCCTGACATCTGAGAATGGGGCAAGGGAGAATTAGTGTTCTTCTCTCTATAATCCTGCAGATGCAATAGTGACTCAGGAGGGAAAGGTTCATATAACATGTGGAGCTAATTTGCTTTCATTGTTATTGCTCTGTCTGCTGGAAATCCTGTTTGGAAGAATGTAATATACAACCACAGGTCTGGCTCTATAACTTTCCAAGACATGTTGGCTTCTCGTCAACTAGAATGAATTATGCCAATACTACTGTCCTTGGCAGCTGTGATGCCCTCCACTCCCAGGGGCAAAGCACACATCAAAGCAAGCATATCTTGACTGAAAATGCAGATAGATTCAAGAATGGAAGGAAGATGATGTGAAATTGCTCATGTCTTTTCCTCCAATTCAGTATTAGCCAAATTCCCAAGTAGAGACTCCCCCCCCCAGTGCCCCCCCCCTAAAAAAAACCCCAAAAACCCCAAACCCAGAACGAACTATATCCTTACAGAAGCGGTGGTTGTACAAGAGTATCACACAGGCATCTATTCCCATATTGTACCATATTTGAGTGATAGTGTAGACGGAGATGTACAACTTCCTCTAATCCAAATGACCCTGTCTTTGCTCAAATGGCAAGTATTTACAAGCTATGTATCAGTCCAACTTCACACTAGGTTTCTCACACAGTCAATGGAAAAAAGAGGCACCTCTGAAGGTTGAGTCATCTAGCCTGCCTTAGACATCCATCATAAAGTGGGATGAATCGCTCTCTGGAAATATTCTTTTAGTTTTCTGCACTATAGATGGAGCATATAGTAACTAGCTCAGACTTAGATGCTTAAGGTATGACCACTATATCCCTCTCAGAGCTTGAGTTAGTCAAGGCAAAAAAAAGTTGAATCTGCATTGATTGATGTGTACAGCTCATTTTAGAGTATAAAGCAAAGAGTGTAAGTATAAGTGTCCGTTACCACCACCCTGATATAGAATTGCATTTCCAAAATTGAAAATACCGCAATTCAGTGATGAATAATGACTCAAAGTAATTTGAAGGAACCATCTCAAAGGATTTTAGAGTCTTAGTACGCTTCCTCTTTAAACATCCAAGGTGCTTTCATATATGACAGAAGCTAGAATAATCAAGTAACAGCAGAAACAAAATTCCAATAAAAATTATGTTTCAGAATTCCCATATCAACCGCATTAAATATTTAAATGCACTGGTAGTTTTTCAGAATCCAAACAATCCTTCAAAGAATTGGAATTTTATTGCTCTACTTTTTAACCAGTGTGTCAGTTCAACAGAGAAGATTCCCCAAGATGCCCATTGCAGCTTTGTCTTGGGGATTAATTAAAATTTGATGAGGTATTCTTACGGCAATCAGGCTTTCAAAAATGAATTTTAAGGATGCACTGTAACCATAATAGGAAGGGGCTAAACAGGTATGTGAAGTCTTTGCAAAATATAAGGATTACACATATATCCATACGGTCAGATTCACCTCTTTGTTATGCCCGAGTAAATTTTTTTACCTCATTGCAATGATTAATTAAATTCAATATTCCATGGTGTAAATTGGAATAATATTCTGCCCTTCCTTAAATCTCTTTTCCTTTCACTTACTTTAATAACACAGTTAGCATATAAGTAACAGCAAGAATTTATCCCATAGACATTGATTGCTCTAGGGAAAGGTGTTAGCAAATTTGGTGAGGTCTTTGGAGTACGGTAAGATGTGAGCCCAAGGTTTATTAAACATGACAGACTTCCAACTTTTCACTTCCATATAATGTTGTTTCATCAAAAATGAAATGTTTCATAGAAGAAGAGTGGTTATGATGGGAGTGGTGTCAAGATTTGAGGTAGAACTTCTGCTTGCGCCCAACCTCAGTGCATTAATTTCTCACTACATTTTACAATAAATTGTTTGGAGAAAAAAGTGGTTTTGAAGGGTTAATGATTTCACCTCCTGAGTTTAGCCACACAAACAGCTTAGTCAGCAAAACTAGCAGGGTAGAGATTTCCATAAACATGAAGAAGGGAAAGGAGAGGTGGAAAAGAGCAATATGGGGCACCAGTAACCTCCTAAATCAGATGAGGCACCAGTGGTAGCAGCAGCAGAGCTGCCGTGAAGCATTCTGTGTCTTGGTCCCTTATTTTCTTGATGCTTTACTGACAACAAATGTGGCTGAACTTTCAGATAACTGTCCTTGGAAAAGAAAGAGTGGTGAGGATGGGAAAGATGCTGGACTCCCTTCAAATACTGTTTAAATATAGCTTGATTATCACTGTAAATGTAAGTATGTAAGAAGGGCCATATTGGCTCAGGCCAAATGCCTGCCCAGCATGCTACATGGTCTCTGACACATCCAAAAGTAGATGGATAGGAAAGGTAAAATAAAATAGAAGCCTTTTTTCTTTGGAATGGTCTCCCAGGCTTTTGTGCGCTGCTGCTCTGCTGCTCCCTGAGCTGAAGATACTGTCTTTCATTTAACAGTTCTGGACTGATTCGCTTTCCATTAGTGAATATTGCCAATCACTTTTAAATCCATGCAAAGTTTAAACATCTACAATGTCCATAGTAAACAGACGCAAAGGTTAGCCACGGTAGCTAAACAGTTATCATTTAACAGCCCTATGTCACATACATAGTCATGGGGTTTAATATGGAAGGCAAGGTATAGAAAATCAGCCTCACACTCCTCCTGATTTTGAACAGATACAAGAACAATCATAATTTGCACCTTAGGGAAGTGTGCTGAATCGAGGTGTGCTAGGAGTCCAACTGCAGCACCATGCACTTTGCTCTAAAACTCAGAAACCCCAGTGAAAAATTCTGTAAAGACACAGTGCTTTGTACGAGGTGCAATTTTAAAGTACCGTTGTCCTGGTTTCAGCTGGGATAAAGTTAATTGTCTTCCTAGTAGCTGGTACAGTGCTATGTTTTTAAGTTTGGTATGAGAAGAATGTTGATAACACTGATGTTTTCAGTTGTTGCTAAGTAATGTTTAGTCTAAAGTCAAGGATTTTTCAGCTTCTCATGCCCCACCAACAAGAAGGCTGGAGGGGCACAACACAGCAAGGGCAGCTGACCCAAACTGGCCACAGGGGTATTCCATACTGTGTGATGTCATGTCCAGTATATAAACTGGGAGGAGTGGGGGTGGGAGGATCACTGCTTAGGGACTAACTGGGCATCGGTGGGCGGGTAGTGAGCAATTGCAACGTGCATCACTTGTATATTCCAATCCTTTTATTATTGCTGTTGTCATTTTGTTAGTGTTATCATTATCACTATTAGTTTCTTCTTTTCTGTTCTATTAAACCATTCTTATCTCAACCCACGAGTTTTACTTCTTTGTCCTGATTGTCTCCCCCATCCCACTGGGTGGGGGGGAAATGAGTGAGCGGCTGCTTGGTGCTTAGTTGCTGGCTGGGGTTAAACCACGACAACAGTACTTTGAAGGTCAGCTTGAGTCTCACTGCCAGCTGCTAGTGCTAACCACTTCAAAAACTAGCTGGGGTCTGTCTGGAGGCGATGAACTGCGTTCGGGATAGACATATCCTCAGGAGGAGGAAACCAAGGTTAGATTTGGGCCATCGCTCTTACGTTGTAAACTCTGGTCTACTGACAACTGGAACTGAAAGCATTCATTTGTTTCAGTTAAATCACCAAAAAGATATAAGGAAAGGTAATAACACACATATATCGCTGACCCAAGTCCCATTCATTTTGGCAACATAAAAGCAAAAGGCTTAAAACGTATTAATCTGTGATTCTCAGGCACTTCAAGAGTGCCTGAAACATCCATTCTTAGGAGCATGAAGTTGTCGATGGCTGATCTATGTCTTGTCAATTCTGAATCAGAAATAATGAGGTAAATCAGTTAGACCTAGGTTGGCACAAATCTTTTTTTTTCTCCTCTCCTTTGGAACCAATTACCAAAGTAACTCTGAAGCAGCTAATGTGATATACAGTCTTTCCAATCAGCAGATTTTCCAGGAGCATCAATCAGTCAACTGTCTGCAGCTCTGAGATGGAACTTAACTCTCTCTAAATGAATAAAAAGAAACCATCTGGAAGACACTTTCCTCCTGAGCAAGAAGTAAAGACATGCTGGCTGTTAGCTGGTGTCATTGCAGAGCATCTGTGAAGCGCCAAGAGCAACAGAGGTTGTTTCACATATTTACCTTTGTACTTGCAGCCTCTAATTTGAATTTCACCATGACCTTTGTCTCCCTTGAATTTCTTCTTTGCTGGATTGGAAGTCCTACCTCGAGTAGTGGCAGAAGCATGGTGTGGAGGACTTGGCTTAGATGTGGGGTGGCCACTTCATGGCAAATCCCAGCTCTGTCCATTCCTGAGCTGCAGGGAAGCCACCACAGGATCCTTCTTGCTCAGGGCAGACCAGTGAGCCCTGGTAAAGTCAAAAGCAAAGAAGCTCTGAATAAAAGCATGAAATAAAGGAGGAGAAATGGAACAAGGGTGACAGGGCATGAATAACAATAATACAGAAGACAGAACCTAATTTCTAGATGCCAGAGTGACAGATGTAAAACACGTATTTAGGTAGGCAGACAGACAGACAGGGGTTGTTCACCTGCTAGTCCATCACAAAATAAGGCTGCACTAATGGGAAAGAAACTTTCTCCGAAAGTTTCTCATGTCTCTTCCCTCTAGATGCAACAGCAGCTGGGAAACTCTCAGCACCCTCTTTTGAGGAAGAGGGGCAACTAAGCAAAAGCTTTTGCAGGGTTTTCCAAGGAAACTGAAAACATAGTAAATTACCACCGACTACATATTCCCACAATGTTTAGTTTTATTGACCTCACATAAATGTGCATGTTTTCACAGGCACTTTTTTTTCAGGCATTTTCTAGGAAAAAAATGTATTTTTCTATCAAAACATGCCAGAAATAAGTTTGCTTTCACACAGTTCTAGCAAGAAGCTAATTTTGCTTTGAGTGAGTATGTTCAACTAAAAATTAATCGCCACTGCATGCAAAGCAGTAGAAAAGAGGTGAGACTTCTACTGTAAAAGCTCCTGAAGGTAACATAAAATGGACAAATGTTCCTATTAGGCTTAACACACTTGGAAGATTTCAGAGAGTCAGCGTAGATTGATTTCATCTTGGCACTTAGCCTGGACATTTAGATGGACATTTAAAAGGATTCACAATTGAGACAGTTTTAAGACTCCTCAAAAAAAAAAAAAAGTATATGATTGTAGGTGGATCTGTTTCTAAACCAAGAAGCTGTCTAAGCAGTTTTATTGGAGTATTCTCTATATTCATAGAAGTCTCTCATATGAAAGTCATGTAAGTGACATTGCAGCTAGCTGTCCCTCTTTTTGATATTTTCCCCTTATTTATGTGTACTGCAGTAAGCACACTTTGAAATCATATTCTACATTTCAGCTATCTTTCAATTTCTGTTACAAAATGCAACAAAATCTACCCATGGTAGGAAGGAAATAATTAGTTTGAATTGCCTCCTTATAAAGTGAGAGCAATCAACATTTTTGCCGAAGAAAAAAAAAAATCATCCTTGTCTTGAGAGTAGGATGCAGGCAGGATGTTATAATGTTTCATTTAAACACATCCCGCTACTGAAAATGATACGCAGGTTTTAAAAAACCTCTGAGGTGTAAGTCAGGTTGGTTTCTGAAACCAGAAAGATCTGGGGGTTTTGCTACAGCCTAGCCTAGTGTATGGAGGGCCAAAATCCCACTTTGCCTTTGAACTTCAGTGAACCGCAAGGACTTTTGCTGATCCTCTGCTCCAACACAAACCACAGTCTTAAGGACATACACTTTTAAAAAATACATTCTTCATATCGTCTTTGCCTTTTCTTCCTAGAGGAGATGTTTCTTCAACACAGGAGGTTGGAAAGTACTCCATTCATTGTTTTCTAGATCACTGTTTAGCTAACTTTCACGAACATTCAGTTAAATGGATTTGCTAACATGAATCTCCAGTTGCTAAAAGGACTTTTTTTCAGAACGAGTTGTTTTGCTTTTTCCCCAAAGACTTTTGCTCACTGCTGTTAAAATGTTCCTCAGGAGTAAAGATTGACATAGTTTTCAGCAGATCGTTGCATAATTAGAAACACTGACCCAATCGATATTTTCTACAGTGTTTTAGAGGGAATGACCACATCCGATTTATACCCATAGTTTCTTGGTTATCACTATGATCAAACTTTTTTTGCCGAGAACTGACCCACTCTGTGATTTTCCTCCACGACGTTTAACGAAGAACCTTTTCCATAGGGCTGCAAATGAAACAACATTTCTCCTCGCACACAATACTATGACTAAAGTCAGCAAACTGTCAGCTGCGGCAGATTGCGCCTGGTCTGTATAATTGAGTTAGATTAAGAGTTTCGTTGCCATTGCTGGTTTTATTCCCTTCCCATGTAAACATTTTACATCTTCTCATTGTTAAATAGTTTTGCTTTGTTTATTTGGTAGAGCTGCCACAGAAGACAAACATTCAAATATAGAATTAATGAACATTGATGTCATTGTATTCAAAGGAACATAAGGTTGGGAGGGGGAAAAAAAGACATTCTAATTATGGGAGTGTTTGGTGGGAGTTTATTTTACAAACACTGTCATTATGTTGACAACAGTGTAGCAATATGTTCCACAAGGCTTTTGTTACTTCCAGGACTAAAAGGATGGAGCATGGATGTTGTTTTTTTCATTGCAGAATTTTTTTCTTGGGGTCACAAGCAGACCTAGCTGCCTGCAACAAGAAAACAGAGTTTCTGCTTCCTGGTATCTCACCGCCATTTGGATAACGTAAATTGAGCAGAAAGAATCCAGATCAGGAACACGGCTCCTCTGAAGTTTGCAGCCTTACAGGATGGATGCAAGCAAAACAGAAAGACATTCAAGGCTCTGTGCAGTCACCCTCATGTACGTGCCCACTTCCACACCAGATGCAAGCCTCATAGTGCCACAAATCTGACGTGGGGTGAGGGGAAAGCGAGACCTCTTGGAGCAGCATCCAGAGGCCAGATGCCTCCGTTCCCTGACTTTGCTGCAACAGGAGAGGGTGTTGGACCTCTCCTAGTTGGTGAAGAGAGGAAGATGCATTTGAAAGCATCTGTAGAGACATCCTTAGGCTCCTAAACTTAAGAAGAGAGCATTTTATTCTAAGACTTTGAAAGCTTTGTCTTCCTTGAAAAGGGAAACACTTCCTCAAAAGATAGTTGTTTTACTAGCAGTTTACTTACAAGTTGTGTGTCTCAGTATCAGAGTGAGGATCCTACCTAAACTAGAAGTGTTTCTTTCAACAAAACTACTGTGACCTTTTTTGTAATGAAAAAACAATTTGAATGGCCATCTGGGATTTCTTGGAGGAAGTAATTTTTCCTTTTTAAAGTGAAAACTTTAAAATACATTGAAAAAGTTGCCAATGCTGTGCCTAAATTACAATTTTTTTTTTTTTTTTTTTTGTATGTGTGTCAGGAATTAAAAGATCTCTGACAAATATGCGTGGAAGAGAAACAAACTGCTCAATCTTTAAATTTTTTATCAAAAGTACTCAACAGCTGTTTTCAAATTAATTACTCTCCAGTGATGTCTGTGCCTAGGTCGCCAGAGCCTGTTTTCTATCCTCCTGAATCATGGCCAGGTCTGGCAAAATACATTCTGTTAAACACTCCACTGAAGCTACAGGAATTGTTTGCATAAATTAATCCCTATCTCATTTTGTGTTTAATAAAAACTAGGTATACTACAGTGCTGTAGAAAGAAACCTTACCAAATTAACTCCTATAGGATTGTGGCTGAATAAATAGCATGCTTACCTTAGTGGCAGCTCTATTACACCCAGGCCAGGGTCATACTTTCTCGTTAATGAGGTGCCTATAACAGGGCTCAAAATAGGATAAATAGTGAGGGAGTCTTCAATCAGCTGAAGTTTGTTCTCATATCAGTACACTGCAGGCATATCTAGTTAGCTTTCCATTAGTGTTAATCAAGCACGTTACTTGTGCAGCAGCTGGGAGTTAAACCTTAGCCTGCACTTTTGTACCATTCAGTCTCTTTGATTTAATTTCTTACACTGAGTATCAATTCACAGATAGGTCTAAATTGATTTGTAGTTATAGCGCTTAGACCATTGTAACTGATATATGATTAATCAATAGCTATGCTGTAATTCATCAATGTCACATTTATGAACTGCATGCTAATTAATTTGTCCTCTGCCTTGACATTTTAAGCATACGAGAGTTCACATCTTGATTATTATTTGTATTTTTGACTATCATGGTGCAAACCTGGGCAAGCATGGTATGACTAGGTAAGACAACCAAGGATGCGCAAAGGAAATCCCCACAGGGATGAGAGCTAGGAGCGGTTTGATACTCCAAGCTGTCCTCTTTGACTCAGCTACTATTCACACTAGTAACAAGGCAGACCCAGAGCTTTCTGAAAGGAAAAAGCCAGACCTGTGATGAAGGGCCAGCTCTGGAACAGCCAGAATGAAGGTCGGGGGATTTTGCCCGTTGATGCCTGCTCTCCACCCCTCTGCACTTCTCAACAGCAAAGCCACCTCGACAGCAACTGGGCAGGGGTTTTCTTCCCTACCTCCCATGACGGTGACATCTATCCAATTTTTTTCACTGAATTCCATGAAAAATCATTGTTTCACTAAAATAATAAGCCCTCCCTTGGAGCTCTCATTACTGAAATACCATAGACGGCTGCTTTTACATGCAGCTCCTCGGAGGGCAATGAGTGTAATCAGCCGAACACGTGGGGCTTGCTGGGTTTAATCAGTTAACAGCACGCAGCCAAACACCTAAACGAACTTTCAGGTATTGATCTGGGAGTGCGTACAGCAAATTTGCCTGCTCGCTTTTTACTCCAGGAGACAGAGGAGTTAAGTGTTTGCAGTCAAAACCACAAATAGTTGAAATCCCCTATAAGGAAAGCAGCAAAAGATAGCAGAGAGGGATAGGGACTAGATGATTTTCTTTATTGTTTTGCAGTTTGGCATTGCTAGCGCTGTGGAAATGCTCCCGCTTTGTGTCTCCCTGACTTGTGAGTGAAATAAGTGGCACTGGGGGGAGCAGAGCTGAGCACCCTCCTACTTTTGCAATATGTTGTCTTGCTCCCTCCCATCATTTATTTTAAAAGGAGCATAAATCAACTGATAATGTTTATTTGGAGTGGAAAATAAAGCTCAGTAGTAAATCTTGTTTGGACTCCAAAATCCTCCAAAGAAGAGCCTGAAAGAGCTTTTTTTTTCTTTGCAAATGTTACATATCACACACACACACATACATGCACACTAAGGGCAGTTTCTTAAACCATTGCAGCTTCCTCTAAATTTAATACTCGCCACGCTTCCTTACTGCCCCTGAGACAATTCAGTGCCCTGGCATGGGATTTACAATAATGCATGAATTCAGTTTAGTTGTTTTGTTGAGTGTCTAGTAGGGAAAAGGAGGGGAAATAATAATAAAAAAAGAGACTATTTGGGGGGGAGCACGGGTGGGAGAGGGAGAGCAAATTAATCTGGATTTATCTCCAGAGAGAAGGAATTGATCTCATTTGTATCCTAATCACTATGCACTGTATCTGGCTGGGATAAATCTTTTTAAAATATAGATGTCAGCTTTAACTGTGTGACTGAAATGCACAGTGTTTGCCACACCGGCCCTCAGCTGATGTCTCCAGCCCATCTCCATGGCCCTACAGCCACTGGCCAGCCCAAAACACATGGTCCAGATCCACGGTGCTGGGCTCTGCCAGACAGTGATTTGAGTTTGGCATAGTATGTGTGTATGAAAACACAACCCTGACAAGGCTAACCATTGGTATAGTGCTTTCCATTCTGAAAATCCAAGCACTCACTGGACATGGCAGGTACAGCGATATGATCAAGCATTGGACCAGGCTGCCCAGGGAAGCAGTGGAGTCACCGTCCCTGGAGGTATTTAAAAGACATGTAGATGTGGTGCTTAGGGACATGGTTTAGTGGTGGACTTGGCAGTCTTAGGTTAGCAGTTGGACTCAATGATCTTAAAGGTCTTTTCCAACCAAAATGATTCCATGATTCTATGATTATATCTATGTAAGATGACATATGATTCTCTTTGACTGAAGGATTGTGTTTCCGGCACAGAGAACTGGCAATATAATACTTCATCTCTTCATATTTGCAAACAGATGGTGTAAACACCATGGTCTTAAAAGAGTGTTTCAGGCTAAAGGGCATTAGTTGCAAAAGGGCAAATAGGACACTCACTTAAGTCAGAGATTTGACATTGTCAGAAGAGGGATTTTAAATGTGGGGTAGCCTAACAAATTGTAAAATGGAGCTTGATAACTGAAAGTTTAGACCATAGTACATGTAATAGAAGAATCTGAATTACATGGCCCAGGAGGCTCTTTTTTCCAAGTCTATGCTCCTAATAAGCTTCTTGCTCTGTTTGTGTGCTTCCTTCTTGAATGCTTCCTTGCCAGTCTTTCGCTTTGTTCCTGTTATTCAGGCTTGCAATTTTTTTTTAGCTTACTGGTTGCCTAGACAATAAAAATGGTGTGGAAAAATTGTTACTCCATTTTATATAGTCGAGCTAGAGCAGGAGAAAATTAAGTCCCCCTGATTGTTAAGATTTACATAGGCAGTTTACAGTAAAAGCCTAAAATAGAACCCAGATTTCCTGACGCCAGATTCAGGTCTTTAACCACAATGCTTTGCATCCAAATAATGATTTTTATTCGCCTTTAATGAGCTGCTGTATTAATTTGAACAAATATTACAGTTAAATTCCAGCCAAGCATGCAGAAGCAAAGCCTTTAGGTCACGCTTACAGGCCTAAGGATGGTCTCTCAGAAAACAGTAACTCTGCAATAAGTTCGAGGACATATAAAACTCTGGAACATCAGCTCTGAGTATGACTCTGTGGCTGAGAGACTACAGGTCATCCTGGGATGTAAATCAAGGGGAGCTAATGGTCTCATTAAAGTTAGGATACAGAGGCAATGCCATCCCATGTAACCCTTCCAAACATCACTAGTGCCGTAACTGGGATACTGTGTCCAGCCCTCTACAGAACATGTACAAAACATTTTAACAAAGCGGGGAGAATGCAGAAAGAACTGTAAGCTTGACCTGAAGTTAGGGAAAAAAATTCCCTTTCTCAGTCTTACCCAAGAAAAGGTTAAGGTTTGATTTGATCAATCTGAAGGAATCTACAAAAGAGAAGATAACTGACAGTCAGGTCTTTAATCTAGGAAAGGGAAAACATAATGAGTTTCAAAGGTTCACGGCAGAAGATAAATTCAAACTACAAATTGCTTCACTTTTTTAACACTGAAAGTTATAAACCACTGGGACATTTTATCTTAGAGCATGATGGATTCGCTTTTGCTTGAAGTCTTAAATCAAGACTAAATGCTTTTATAAATAGATATCTAGCAGCTTAACCAGATGTTATATACTTCACAAAGTAATAACTAGGTGAAATTGCTTTGTGTGCACTATGTGGGAAGTCGCACACTGTCCTCACAATGGTCTGTATTAGTTTTATGTATTAGTGTTATAATCGTGCCTTGGTAGCACCAAGATCTGCAGTCGGATACCGTGCTTGGCTTTAGTAGCAGATGCAGTTTCAGATATGAGACCGGAGCAGGCGTATTTGGAAATCACATAACCAGGCCCAGCTCACACATGCAAACAGGAGTCCGTTAGATGAACAGGGAAGGATTAGAGGTCCCTTGGGAGAGATTGTGGGAGGGAGCCAGTTGCCAGAAACTTTATCCATCCTGAAATTTGGTCCCTTCCCATACCTAAGGGACATCTGGGACACAAGGTAGGATAGCATAACATAGTAGCTTATGAATAAAGAGCAACCCTTTCTCATCCTTATTCTGATTTACTCACAAGTAAGAGAGTAAATCTCACAAGTGAGAGCCAAGGGCTCACCAAGCTCAAGGGGTTACCTACCTGCCTGTCTCCAAGCTGATCAGGTCCCACGACATGCACACACTGTAGTACCTGAGCTTAATTCTGTAAAATCAGGCTCTTGGTGCTAAGATGCTGGATTTTAATCCTGTATTGTGATTTGGGAGACAAAAACGTAAAAGAAGCCCAGAGCAACAATTAGACACAATTTTTTTTTTTTTTGTCATCTAACTATAAACTTGAGAATTAAGATTACAGGCCATTTTTTACATAGAGACTTGTTTAACTAAAGTTTTAAAAAGTCTGCTTTCTTATGTTTAGATAAGGGCTCCTGCATTTCACTGAAAGGGTGATGAGTATTTTTCTTTCTATCTTAATTAAATTTAAATTCTAGTTACGAGATGGCAGATACTCCATTTCTTGTTCCGGCTGAGATCTCTCATGATGCTTATATCCCACCTTTGGGGAGGCTGTTACACCTGCTAATTTCTTTCTGGGAAAGATATCAATAATGTGCGTGTTCAGGGTATTCTTTCTGAGTTTACATTATCTGTGTGGATAATGCTAGAAATGTAGGGAGTACTTAACCTGTGCGCTGAGGTCTGAAGTGGGATTTCATTTCACAGAGGACTTATGAATGTCTTCCATGCTGTGCTGAATTTCACTCCCAAAGGTCCCATGGGCAAGAACTGGCCAGAATTCTTTTGCAAATATGTTTTTCATGAACTAGAGGAAATTTGTTGAAATGAGTATGTGTGTGGGACGTGGGGATGTGGGTACCTATGTGGAGGGGGAAAGTACATATATCTCCCCAACCCAGATTTCCTCAGGAAGGTTTTTCAGTTCTCGCAGGGGCTCTCCCAACAGTGACTATCACTAGTCCTACACAGCTTCAGTTTCTCTCCTTATTCCCTTCCTGACATACCCCGAAGGATCATGTTCCAGTGGAGAACATAATGCATTTCAAAATGTTTCTTAAGAAGGTAATCTTTTACCTGCTTGCCAGCTCCATGGCTAAAGATAAGGGTGCGAAGAAGAGGTTTCACCAAGGCAGTCCCCACCACTGCACTATCGCTTTTTTCCAAAGTATATTTGGTCCGATTCCCACTCGGTCTGTGTCTGTTGCAAGTAGCATTTCTAATATTTGGAAAATCTCTACCAACTGGTTGTTTAAATACGGAACAAGTGGGCTACTTTTCCCTCTCCTCATCACTCCGTGCCTTTCAGCCCGTGCTGGTCTGTGGGGGCTACGCAGGGTCAGCGCAATGCTTTTCTGTCCTGAAAAATTCTCCAGCAGCTATTTGGGTGCTGTGAAGATTTCCTGCAGAGCCCCATTTTCTCACTTTCATATCATATTAGGTAGTCCTGTTTATAATGTATTTTCTCAGCTCCTTTGTCATATAGGTTCTCTCTCTACCACACGAAGCGATGACTTCGCAAGTCCTAGGAAGTCTCAGCGGACAGTTCTTTTTTTTTTATCTTCTCTAAAACATTCTTCATAATGAATCCTCTCTCAATCCTTGGTCATTTTTTGGCCCTTTCTCTGCCCCCTTTCAAAGATATCAACACCTTTAGAAATGTCCAGAGGAAAACACTTTGTTTAATTTACCAAACAGAGCATTCCTCTCTGTCTCTCTAACACACATGCACCTTAACACACCAACATCCATCTTATTTCTTCCTATAACTTGTTCTCTCAGCTTCTCTCCTTAGGCAAAGCACAGACTGCTCTTGGCTCCTTCTTCTAAAAAGAAGAGAAGCTTTTTTATAAAGATAATATGTTTTATTAGACTAGCAGTTATAAATAGAAGAATGGACAAGCTCTCACTATCCCCCAGATCCTAACACTGAAAAGAACATCTGTGATAGCTCTCTTACTACAGGAGTGCATAATAGTTGACCACAATATGTTACAAAATGACTACATAAACACAGAGGAAAAAAGGTGATTATGCCTTCTTCTTGGAGTTCTCCCTAGCTTGCATTTTACACCTCGCTTCTTTTTATTCTTCTTTCTTTTAAATAAGCAAACTCAGTCTTTCTAATCACTCTTCTTTATGAGGGGTTTTTTTTGTTTTATTTTGTTTTTTCTCCATGCTTCTAATCATTTTGGCGTAAGGAGACAGAATCCCAGCCTTAAGGCAAATTCTGTTTCCTCAGCATGGCTTACAAATTTTGCACATAAACATTTCTGCAGCAAGGATTTATTTCACCTAAAAAAAGCCCCTAAAATATCTCAAAGATTAATGAGATGTGCAGTGGGTTTTATGTGGCTTTGTACAACTTGTTGATTAATTTATTTATTTATTAGGGAATATAATTTTAAAGGCTTTTAGAATTCACAATATCTCTCTTCATGAAGGCAAACCTTCATTTTCCACAGATGCTTTCTTTTTATTATCTTTATAGCAGTTTAATTGGCAAAATAACAGTACCAGAAACAGAATAAGTGAAATGCCCTCCTCTGGCTTTTTTTTTTTTCCCACTGATTTTCTTTCTTTTCTTTTTTTCTTCTTCCTTTATTGACCTTTAGAATCCAATTGCAACTGTGTTTTGCTTCAAATCTCTGGTAAAGATCATAAATTTGGGGGAAGGAACAAAAGTTATATAGCACATCCCATAAAATGGTCTATAGTCTCTGGAATTGGTATTAACCTTATGAATCTGTTTCTATTTATCGCATTGGATCGAGTAGTCTCTAATCATTGCCTTGAGTATCTTGATGTCCCTCTTTACCATGTTCATTGTCCCCTGGTTTGGTAGCATGGGAAAGGTATTCCATTGCTCTCGCACACCTGGACAATTTTAAAATGCTAATGATACGCAGTATTTTGAACGAATAATGAGGACTGAAAGCACAGCGGAGCAAATCTTCAAAAGCCTGCAAATGCTGCTCTGCCACTGACTGGTTGTTAAGCATCAGTACATTTGGCAATACCTTTTAAAAATGAACCACTCATGTCCCTCTGGGGTCTACTAGGATTATTCTGCTTTTGGTGAGTGCAACAGCTTTCTCGTTGCCAAACTAGGTGATAGCCTGAGCTAGGGCACTTTCCACCACTACAGGGGAAATCATGCCAAAGTCACAAAAATAAAAAACAAAACGAAGGAAAAGAGGGATAGTGAGCAGGCGTATAGACATTAGAGCATCTAAGAGGTACTGAGCAAGAAAGGGAACACCTGCCAAAAATCAAGATTCTGATTTTTGGCTTCTTTGACCAGGAGTCTGTGTTTATTCTAGTAAAAACATAATTCAAGTGATGTAACACAAGGGGTTTTTTTGGCTCATATTTAAAAAAAAAAACAACAAAAAACCCACAGCCATATAAGGCAATCAAGGGACAGCATGCTGTGAAATAGGGGCTACAAAAAGCAGCTGTGGATTTTTTGGCTCTACCTGAAGGAACAGACTGTGCAGAAATTCACTGTTTCACCCAAGGAAATGGCCGATGCCTTGCCTCCACCCTAAATTCAAGAGGGAAAGGAGTAAAGGAGTTTTATCACTGATTTTAATCAACACCTTCACCAACATGTTTAATTGGCGAAGGTGTTGATGCTTCTGGCTTCAGTTGTCTGTGCTTTGCTATTGACAAAAAGCTAGCTTGGTATCCAATTTCTGCAGAAGGTCAGTAAGGACTGAGTGGCTAACTCCCTTGAAAACCTCCCACTGCTACTTTGTCCTCACTGCCGTTTAACTAGAGAAAATCTATGCACTCATAAATAAATACATGCAAAATATCTTCTAGATTTGTATTCTCTGATTCCCCACCAAAAAAAAAAAAGGAACCAGATTTTGAAAAATAACACATGCCATGAACTTGAGTCCAATTTAGCACAGCTGAAGGGCTGCACTTTTTTGAAATGATCAACTTTTGGAGTAGGAATGGTCAAGGTCACTGCAAACTCAACCACTTTCCATTTTACGATGTAGATTAAGTGTTTTGCATCTCAGCTTCTATAGTAAATAAAAAATACTGTAGTTAAATATATGACTCTCATCTTCAGAGCCGAAGGTCATATAGGACTTGGGACTGAATACAGAGGAGGCTGAACGCTTTTTTACACAGCACTGGGACAAAATTAGGGATTCATCTTTAATATTTCCTTGTTTGTGCTTAGTGCATTTATTTCCCAGTTTCCCTAAGCTCTGATAATTTCTTCTGATAGTGAACATTTAGAAAAAGACTTTGTTTCACACATCTGATTTTTTCAGGTTTCAGTGTCAGAAAATTAAAGAAGCTACGGTATAAAGTACTATGCAGTTAAGCAACTGATGTTATTCCCTGTGAGCATTTTCCTCAGAAATAAAAAGGAAGAAGAAAGAAAGGCTCAAATAAATGCTTAGATTTATTTTACAGCAGCAGGAAGGAATTTTATATTATAGTCTGTACTGTTGATGCCAAAAAAAGCAAGCTAGGTTTTGAATGAAATTATCGCATTACTGGGTACTGGGATAATTTTGTGTGGAAAAAGGCAATGCAATTCATTTTATTAATAGTAATAGTTGGCATTCATATTTTTTGTGTAAAATTCTTAAAGCATTCTGCAAACACTAAGACTTCAGTTGTGCCGTTAAAGAACAGTACTAATTACTAATCTTTGTAAAATTGCATCTTGGTGGGAAGTCCAGGACTGAGTGTACTTCAGAAAAGACCATCTTTCCTGGAAGATGTACGTGTAGAAGGGAAGTTTTCAAATTGCCAGTGCCTGAAAGAGTAACAGGATATCACAGACTCCTTCACTAACCACTAGAAAAGTCCTTCAGACAACTGAAAAATAAACAGCGTAAAATCTAACCCTTGAAAACGATTGAGTCTGGTTTTTCTCTTCCATATAAAATGTAATACCTTTAACACAATAATTCATTCAGCATGCCATATGCCAGTGACCTCAGCATCCAGCTGTGTTGTGAACAACGTGAACTTGGTTTTATGGTTGTCATGGTTTAACCCCAGATGGCAACTAAGCCCAACACAGCCGCTTGCTCACTCCCCTCCGCTGGGATGGGGGGGAGAATCAGAAGGGTAAAAGTGAGAAAACTTGTGGGCTGAGATAAAGACAGTTTAACAGGTAAAGCAAAAGCCACACGTGCAGGCAGAGCAAAATAAGAATATATTCACCACTTCCCATGGGCAGGCAGGTGTTCAGCCATCTCCAGGAAAGCAGGGCTCCAGCACGCATAACAGTGACTTGGGAAGACAAACGCCATCACTCTGAACATCCCCCCCTTACTTCTTCCTCCAGGTTGATCTGCTGAGCATGACATCCTACGGTCTGGAATATCCCTTGGTCAGCTGGGGTCAGCTGTCCCAGCTGTGTCCTCTCCCAACTCCTTGTGCCCCCCCAGCCTGCTCGCTGGTGGGGTGGGGTGAGAAGCAGAAAAGACCTTGACTCTGGGTAAGCACTGCTCAGTGATAACAAAAACATCCCAGTGTTATTAACACAGTTTCCACCACAAGTCCAAAACATAGCCCCATACTAACTACTATGAAGAAAATTAACTCTACCCCAGCCAAAACCAGTACATTCTCCATCCCTTATTCCATACCATTTAGGTCATGTTCAGACCTCACACTAACCAATATATCCTCATTAACCACCACCTCCCTTCCCATCCTTTGATATAATAAACAGATATCATTCCCTTATTCTATGGACTACCCCCGTGAAATGTCTGTATAATGTCCATAAATGTCCGCAAAATGTCCGTTTAGTTCATTTAGTCCATGACTTCGGGCTCCACCTGTTATGGTGGTCACTCAGGACAGGAGAGGCGGTGTGTTGCATGGAGTTATTGGGCACCAAAGCCAACTCAGGTCAGGTCACTGCTGCACTTGCACTGCTTCTTGTGAGACTTGTCCTTCATTGGTTCAGGTGGTATCTGCTATAGTAATTCCTATAACATGCAAATCAAATCGTGGGTTACACCAATTTAAAGGTATTTCCATTGCAATCTCCACCCCTGGTCCCTTTGGACCAGACCATTGGGTTTAATATTGCAATGAACTCCTGCCCTTCCTCCTAGCTTGGCTAGCAACAAGGGGTTGTACCTGCTCCAAGTGGAGCCTTATCTATGAGCCACAGTCTCTTCAGGGGTGTACCTGCTGTGACATAGACTTATCCACAGCCACCGTTGCTTTGAGGTACACCTGTTTCAGCGTGGCCTTCTCCATGGGCCACAATGCCTTCAGAGCTAGACCTGCTCCAGCGTGGCCTTACCCCCAGCCACAGCTCCTTCAGAAGTAAACCTGCTCCAACACGGCCTTACCCGCGGCTGCAGTCCCTCCAGGGGTGTACCTGCTCTGTCGTGGGCTTAGCCATGGTCACAGGCTTTGAGATGCTCCAACATGACCTCATGCACAGCCACAGATGCTTCAAGGTGTACCTTCTTCAGTGTGGACTTATCCTGGGGCCACAATTCCTTCATACCTGCTCTGGCACAGACATAACCGCAGCCACAAACACTTCAAGATGTACCTGCTCTGGTGTGGACTTATTCATGGCCACAGATGTTTTGAGGCGTCCTGCTCCCACGTGGACTCATCCACGGGTCACAGTCCCTTCGACTCGAGTCCACACTGGAGTTGCAGCCTGTCCAGTACAGCAGCACAGGAACAGCAGCAATGCCCTGGCCATCTGCCAGCCCAGGCACATGGCCATTGGTGTTATCAAAATGTTCCCAGGCACAGCAGAGTAAGATGATAAGCAGTACAGCAACACAGCACGCAGCGAAAGCAAAAAGCAGCCACTAATGAGCACTAGACTCATACACACTAAGGCAAGCAAGCCCCCTGGCATGCACAGCCGCCTGCCAATTAATAGCTAAACAGCAATAACAGCTGTAAATTGGATCTAGCACATTCCAATCAAACCTGTCATTATCTCGATCCCTTTGACCCCATGTTGGGCGCCAAAAAGGACTGCTGTGGTTTAACCCCAGCTGGCAACTAAGTCCCACACAGCTGCTCCCTCACTCTCCCCCGGTGGGATGGGGGGGAGAATCAGAAGGGTAAAAGTGAGAAAACTTGTGGGCTGAGATAAAGACAGTTTAACAGGTAAAGCAAAAGCCACACGTGCAGGCAGAGCAAAATAAGAATATATTCACCACTTCCCATGGGCAGGCAGAGCAAAATAAGAATATATTCACCACTTCCCATGGGCAGGCAGGTGTTCAGCCATCTCCAGGAAAGCAGGGCTCCAGCACGCATAACAGTGACTTGGGAAGACAAACGCCATCACTCTGAACATCCCCCCCTTACTTCTTCCTCCAGGTTGATCTGCTGAGCATGACATCCTACGGTCTGGAATATCCCTTGGATCAGTTGGGGTCAGCTGTCCCAGCTGTGTCCTCTCCCAACTCCTTGTGCCCCCCCAGCCTGCTCGCTGGTGGGGTGGTGTGAGGAGCAGAAAAGACCTTGGATCAGGGTAAGCACTGCTCAGTGATAACAAAAACATCCCAGTGTTATTAACACAGTTTCCACCACAAGTCCAAAACATAGGCCCATACCAGCTACTATAAAGAAAATTAACTCTGTCCCAGCCAAAACCAGCATATTGGTCCATATCAGACAACAGGAAATTGACCCTTAGGTCATTTGTATATAAGGCCACTATCAAAAGTGCAAGTTTCCTGGGCAATTTCCCAGCATATTTTTACTATCTCCAGGCAAAATTGTACAGAATTTGGGGATGCTACATGTTTGAATTAGTCCACATCCTTTCATACCTATTCACTTATTGCTGAAGTCAACACTGACCTCTGGAACCAGTTAAATTCTTGTGAATAAAAAGATGATGATGATGAATGCATGATACGCACCTTTGAAAAGAAGAACAGAGAGATATACTGGCAGTAGTTAAGTATCTCTTAAGTCATTATTTCTTTTGGGACCTGCAGAGGTACCAAGCTACCCAGTGAACAAAAAGGGTCGTGCAGTCCCTGAGGACCCTTGAGCTTGGCTAACAGGGAGTCCTGGAAAGGCACAGGTTTTCCCTATCCAGACTTCACTCATCAGCCAACAGGGAGGGAGGGAGGGAAGCAAGGGGGAAGAGCTGCTGTGACACAAGAAGCAAGTATGTACAGTCTCCAGACTGTAAAGTGATCACTATTTAGTTTGTGTCACTTCCCATTCTCATTATGTTCTTTGTCAAGAGAATGGATTTATGTGCTGCCATTTTCTGCACTCATTACGGTGTTTGTCAAGTTAATGAATAGTCTGAGGATTCGAATTTCCAATACTGAAGAGTGAATTATGGCACATGAATTAAAATAACTCTTCCTCTTGCCCAGGTTCTGCATCCCAAACCAAGACACTTGCTCTATTTCTCGTACGAGATACCAAGAGTAGTAGCAGGACAAGTTGCACTGAAAAGTCCTGATTAGGTCAGAGAGTGGAAGCTCACACTTCTGTAATATACTAGCCTTTAAACTTCCAGCACCTCATTTTCATGGCAAAGCCAGGACAGAAAATGGCATGAAATTAATTGGTAACACTTTATTATGGGTGACAAATGGTTATTAATTTCTTTGATATTCCTTACAAAAACATTAATCATGGCAAGGTCTTTTGGACTTAGTGTGACTGTTAATATGTGATTCCAGAGGAATTCTGGTGTAATTTAGCATTAATTAATGTCCACTTACTGCAAAGTGTTACCATATTAATCTATTTTCTGTGACTGAGGAAGGAAAGGAAATAAAATATAGTTAAACCTCTTTCTTTAACAAGATCCCAATGTTTTAATCCTGCAGGCTGCAATGACCTAGATTGCATCATAAGCCAAAAGCAAAAAAAATTATGTTTCATGCTCTTCACAGTGTCAAAGGTCAAGGGCAACCTAATAAAGAGAATACCAAGAGAAAAGCAGAGATGAGAGACAGAGATTTTTACTTTCTGAAGGAATGGCTCATGCAGAGCTTGGATGTGCAGGAAAAAATTTTCACAAATAATGCTTCCACCTAATTTTTTTTTTTTTTTTCCTGTATAATACATAGAAGCAACCCACTGGCACAGTTGGCAAGGAGCTAAGAAATCCCCTGAAAAGACCATGTTCTTTCAACAGCAGCAGTATGACTGTCAGTGTGACAGTAACAGCTGAAGTTCATGTGCAGGGCAATGCAAGAACACTTGCTAAGAAGCAATCCACAGCTGTCAGCACCAGCTATGTAAAGTACAAGACAAAATAGAAGTTATTAGTTATGTTTCCTTCTCAGTAAACTGAGGAAAAGAGAAATAAAAATGAAGGTTTTGAAAACCCTGAAAGTTCTCTTGAGATTTATTAGGGCAGAATCACATAGTTTTTTTCAGCATTTCTTGTGAAGGACACCCCAAAAACAGACTGCTCATCTTTTTTTGGAGGGAGCCTGCAAAACTCCATTTGTTCAAGCATACCTCTGAAAAAGCTTCAGCAACTGAAGGCAGGCAGGATGAAACACACCTTTCTTATGGCAACAAGTTATTCTACTGTTGGCATCTAGTGGAAAATGATTCCTAGCCTAAGGCTTGTCATTTTCTCTCTGCCCGCTCCACACACCATGGTGGACTTTCTTCTTTGTTTGTCTTCACAAGTAGGTATTCCTGGTTATCCAGGCAGGCACATATGACATGAGAAACCCCAGAAGAATAGGCACTGATTAGACTGACCTTGTCTGATTTTAGCTATTTAAAAATCAGAAATTTGCTCTGAGCTGGTTGTCTATGGTCCATCTGTTGCCATTGAAAAGAAGTAGATCAATCCGGGGAGAGATTCCTCCCAGTCTGAGCTCAATGGCAGTTACTAGTAGGAATTTCTGAAGATTTCCCTTGTCCATCCATTGAACGCTAAATGAACAACTGTGGCCTGTTTAAACTAAATAATATTTGAGATAGCTAAACCCAAGCATGACAAATCCCAGTCTTGCTCCACTAAGTCAATTTACATGCTGCTTGCATTAGACTTGGTCACATATTTTAGTGGTGCTTTTCCTCCCCTTCCAGCTCCAAACAGATTAGGAAACACCTATGCCTCACGGTGCCACTAAAGCAGGTAGAAGAGGTGGTTCTCTTCTGCTGCAGGGTAACGATGGTCAGACGGCCAGCTCTTCAATAGGTGAATTATTCTTTCTACTTAAGAAAACAAAACAAACCCAAGCATCCACAGAAAGTCATCTGGGAAATGCCGACACTATGTTGGCATTGTTAAATACAATGAGTGTCATTTCAACATAGGACTGCCCATCCTGGGCTACTATTACTGCTCTCTTCTTGCATACATATAAACATATACAACCTGGAATTGTTATTATTACACCCTGCTCCTCGAGACATTACCTCCTTTGTTAAACCAAAACAAACTTAGCTTCTTTAGGCATTTCCTAACAGAAGAACACAGAATGTATCAAAAATAACAGCATAATTATGGGGTTTGGAGCTTTTTTGTGTTTGGCAATTCAGCTGTCTTACCT
This sequence comes from Haliaeetus albicilla, assembly GCF_947461875.1. NCBI lineage: Eukaryota > Metazoa > Chordata > Aves > Accipitriformes > Accipitridae > Haliaeetus > Haliaeetus albicilla. The sequence continues at coordinate 6,502,828 of NC_091515.1, forward strand.
GATCTCCCTTTGGTTTTTTGTTAATAATTAGTCTTCTCCTTCTCTTCCACCAATTACTAACCTCTGTGGGGGAAAAGGTAGGAAGGTCAAAAATAAACCGAAGGTCTGGTCACCAGAAAGGGAGGAGCTGAGACAATTTTATGCACAGGCTGAGATGCTCAGGCCATCAGACTGTAAAGAGCTCTACTAGCTGGGCACACAACCACCAATCTGGGACATCTGCTGTTTTAATAGTGGAAGACTTTTTGGCAACTGATTTCCTCTCACCTGCCTGGCCAGACACTGACTTTTGGCCGTTTCTGCTGTGGGAAGGAGTTAGTGCATGTGTATGTGGTCATTTCTGCTCCTCACTCGCTCCCCACCTTCTTCTTCTTGGTTCCAGCAAGGTCAGCAAGGCCAGATCTAGAGGGTCTTGGTTCTGCTCATCAGCCAAGATGAAATCCTTTGTCCTGATCAGCAAGGCACCAAAGTCTACATTTGTCTACATTACTAAGGAGCCCTGCTAGGGGGAAGAGAGAAGCTAGTGTTTAGGATAGCCCCAGGGTGAATAATTACTACATGGAAAAAAATAAAAGATTATTTATTAATTCTCATCTCTTTAAACATTTATTGCTTTTTAATTCAGACTGAATGTCAGGATTTTTTTTCTCCTTGAGATGACAGTGACAAATGCACTCCTGAGATATGATCTACCAGACTGCAGGTTTGTTATCAAAGTAAAAACTTATTAAATAAACCACTTCAAACTTGAGGAAGAGAAGAGAAACACACCACCATCATAGGGCTTCTGGATTATCTGCCAGTGCTAACATCTTCTCTTTGCTACAACCCATAACTGCCCAAAAGGGGAAGAATTATCGGACTGTTACTGCACATGGTCTCTAGTGCACTGTAAACCAATCACTCTTAAATAGTCCCTATACCTCCTTTTCTGGGATTGCTCAGGCACAAGGCACCCAAAACTAGGGAGATTTTGTGACGCTTGAACAGTGTTGGTTCTTGTTTTAGAGGTGGACCAGAGGATCTCTCTTTTTTTGGGGTGTGAGAATGGCTTGCTAACTGAAAAGAAATAGATACAACTCTTGAAGGCTACCCATGCAATGAAAGTCAGAATGAGTTTAAAAATAAATGAGAAAGAAGGAGAACAAAGTGTGGAGCCAGTAATGTGGAGCCAGCTATGCACAGGCCTTCCAGATCTTCAGCCCAGAAGTCCCACCAAGAAATGCATGAAGCATTCTGGATGTGCTGGACTTACTGCACGGGTACCGGGACAGGTGACCACTGTGTTTTCATCATTTTCAAAAGCATAAAGAGACATGTTATGTGCAAAAGGACGTCATATGAAGCTCCATCAGAGCAATCAGATTTTTGTCAAGTCTTCCCTAAAATTTTTGCTGGGTTTTTTGTTTGTTTGTTTGTTTTGGGTTTGGAGGGGAGGGGGTAGCATTTATAGGATCCTAAATGCACATCATTTAGGGAACATATTTCTCTGTGCATGCAATCATGCACAAAAGCTCAGTTGCGTATGTATACATACCTGATAAATTTAGAACAAATGGAATAATTAAAAAAAAAAAAAAAGTTGATGCCCTTTCTGTTAGTTTCCAAGTTGTGTTTGTGGTTTGACATTAACAAGCCTCTAAAGCAGAGACCAGAGCTCAGAAACCAACAGAAACCTCGGTCTTTAGTATACTTTGAAGGTGGCTACATTACAAGAAGAATTTTTGCTTTATATGAAATATAATATTAATCCCAACTCCAAGGCTCTTTCATCACTCAGGGGTCCCATTGTCAGCTGATATACCCTGGATAAATTGAAGACCATTATATAATGACCTTAATAACCAACTCCATAAAAAAAAAAAAAAAAAAAAAAAAAGAAAAATAATATGAATGAGGACAGGACTAAGAGTTCACTTTTTAACCTCTGATGAAATTGTGTTACTATTTACTTGAAGTGCTTTACGCTTCTATGGTGCCTTACATTTGTCAATGGATACAGACTTTATAATGATATCATCATTATATTTAGACAGTTGACTGGGTTTAAGACATTTGAGCTTTTTCTTTACCAGAGATGGAGATAGTATGCTTGGTTACAGATATCTATCACCCTAATTCTACCGTCACATCATCTTCCCTCACTTCACTTGCCCCCAACCACATGTATTCTCGACAGATGAGAGCTTTCATTTTATACAGCCACAAACCTGAGTCTGCGAGACTAGATTTTTTTTTTTTTTTTTTTTTTTTATATTCCAGCTCCTCCACCACAGTTAAAGAGTGCCTTTCAATCTTTAAAACATTTGTCCTCTTAACATCCCTGGCAAGCCAAGGAATGATATTATTTCCTTTAAACACAGGGGAAATGGTGGTACTGAGAGATAAAGTGACTTTTCTGAGAAAGTCTGCAACAAAGCAGAGACGTGAAGCAGAATTTTTCAAATAATAATAATAATCACATAAAGTCATTCTATCCACTGTGCAATCATATAATGACAGATTAGGGGCATTTATTTGTTTCCTCCACTAAAATAACCTTCTATCTTTCAGATAATACTGAACATTATTCCTAGTTATTTATTGTTTTCTATTTTTTAGTGTAAGAAATGCAACAGAGGTCTTCTTTTAAATCCAGTCAGAGGAGACATGATTTTGAATTATTTTTCTAAAACTAGCCTGCAAATGCAATAAGGTGATGCTTCAGAGAGAAAGCTATCAAGTCTGTGGTTGTGCTATTACTGCATATTAAAATTACAATTTCCAGACCTTTACAAAATTACTAGTGCCAATTAGGTAATATGCTGATGATCTTCGTGATGGTATAAGGTAGATGACTTACTTCCTTAGACTTCTAAGACCATTTCATAAAAAAAGAGATCTAAATTACAGTTTGAGCTGACGGATAAAATTCATTCTTTCTCTCTTTCTCTTTTTTGTTGCTTTCCATGAAATGCTATTACACTGAAGTTAAATAGGAAGGGATTGAACTAATTTAACAAGTTGCTTCCCAAGAGCCCTTCCAGAACAAAAAAAAGAAAGAAACAAACAAAAAGTAAACCAGAAATGATACCATAGCTTAATAGATCCAAATCCTGACATTAGTGATATCAGATCATTTTGGCATGGATTGAAAATACTAGCCACACTAGGTTAAAGGAAACTGAACTTATTGGAAATCATAGCATAACATTTAATATATGGAAAGAGGTTGCATGGCATCAGCCTATGTGATTCAGTGTCACCAGAATTATTTGAGATTGCAGAGTCCCATCCCAAGGAGAGAGGTCCATAGCTCTGCAGCAGCAGTCCCTGACTTCTTGCCATGAGCTCTGTAACACTGCAAGCTTCTTCAACTTAAACTTCCAGCCACAAATTTTCCAAATTACATTTTATATCCAGCAAGATTTCCCTCCTTTTCTTCCACTCACTGAGAAACTTTCTATAACTTCCCCACTCTGGTAGCTACAGAGTGTCCTCAGATGTTCTGCTTATATATTTACTCATCTCTTACTCATATCCTTTTATTCTTGGGCCAACAATTTCCTCCAGTTTGATTAGATCTTTTCCTTTCTTGATGCTCAGTCACCTAGGATGGTCTTAATAGCAATCATATAATGTGAACAAGTAAGTGAGGTTTTTTGCTGTTGTTTTTGTTCTGTTTTTTCCCATTTCTGTATTAAGCATATGGTCTAGCTTTACCTTCTGCAACATTACCACTTTGCCATCTCTTGTAAAAATACTTCGTGTCATACATTCTGAAATATCATTCACCTTTTTGATGATGTTATCGTATCTGTGGCCCACAATCACTCTGTGATAGTCTAAAACAGCCAAGACTGAGTTTTTCCCAATATCCCCGTGTTCTCAGCAGAAACTCTTATTATTCATCCCCTTGCACTTCACAGGTACATTCTGCGTTTCCCTCCCATCATTTGTTTCAGATTTATTTCATCTTTCTCCATTACAGATGGCCAAACTATACACATAACTCCCATTGAGATGTCTCAGTGCCTTGTACAATGTCTTTAATATTTCCCTATCTCTACTTACACTGACAGATCATACTGGCATTTTTCATAGTCCCTCCACATTGCTGCCTAATAATCTTCTTCTTTGTTTTCCCTGGTTGTCTCCAGCTGAGTCACCAGGTTGGGGCAGAAACCCTTGTTATAAATCTCCCAAATCACAGCCTTTCTCTTTGCACTAGCACATCAACATTACGATTGTATTTCTATCCCTTCTATGCTCAGTTGCATTGTGGCTTTCCTGTAGGATATTCCCATCGGTCCCAACTCCTAGGTCAAGAAAATGCTATACTTTTTATTTTTTATTACAGACCCCCATGGAAATTCTCTTTGCCATTTTCCACTTCCAGAGCACGGATGGTTCTCTCCTCCAAAAAAGCCTCACACTCTACTAAAATCAGACCAAGTGGCCTCATTTCATGCATTCCTTTTCCCGTTTCCTAAACGTATTTCATAAATCATCTTATCTTCATGCATACAGTATCATTCCCAAATTTGATAGAATTTCAAATAAGTATTTTTGTGTACTTAAGAATACTGACATTTCTAAAGGCTTTTCAGTATGTTTGCTCTTTATGCTGCAGGGCACCTTTTGCTTTTCAAATTTCTAAGGTAACTTTGCAACTTTAGGTGTCCATGCATGTGACCTGTTGCCATTAAGAAGGATTGAACTAGTTAACATGTTTCTAAGAATCTGAAAACCTAATGCAAAAATGTAGGAAACAGAGGAGAGGGTACGGGAGGCCAGCTGCCAAGTGGCTTTTCCAACTGAGATCAGTCAGCTAGTGCATCCATGGTTTGGGTTTGTGTGGTGGGGTTTTGGTAGTGGGGAGGGGGCTGCAGGGCCGGCTCCTGTGAGAAGCTGCCAGAACCTTCCCCAGCTCCAAGTCGGACCTGCCACTGGCCCAGGTCAAGCCCATCAGTGATGGTCTTGACCTCTGGGTCGCGCCTCTGGGAGAACAGATTTCAGAAGGGGAACCTGCGGTGAGTAGGGGATTGGGATGTGAGAGGAACCCCTCTGCGGACGCCGAGGTCAGTGAGGAAGGAGGGGAGGAGGAGCGGGGGAGCAGGGGGATGGATGCCCCCCAAGATGGCCGCCGCTCCCTGGGAGAGCCCGCGCCGGAGCAGGCCGTGACTGGAGGACTGCGGCCTGCGGGAAGGCCCCACGCCAGGGAAGCTCATGGAGGACTGTCTCCCGCGGGAGGGACCCCCCGGTGGAGCAGGGGCCGAGTGAGGAGTCCTCCCCCTGAGGAGGAAGGAGCGGCAGAGACAAGGGGGGAGGAACCCACCCCAACCCCCATTCCCCGTCCCCCTGCGCCGCCGGGGGGAGGAGGGAGAGAGAACCGGGAGTGGGGCTGAGCCTGGAAGGAGGGAGGGGTGGGGGGAAGTGTTCTAAGGTTTGGTTTTACTTCCCAATATCCTTGTTTTGATTTGATTGGTAGTAAATTAAATTGATTTTGTTTCTTCCCCAAGTTGAGCCTGTCTCTTGCCCGTGACCATAAGTGGTGAGTGATCCCTCCCTGTCCTTGTCTCGACTCATGAGCTTTTCTTTATATTTCCTCTTCATCCCACAGGGGCCAGGGTGGAGAGGAGGGAGTGAGCAGCTTTGTGGTGCTTTGTTACTGGCTGGGCTCAAACCACGACAATCCATCATGCTGAAGGGTCAACCGCCAACATGCCCCAGGGGTCTTCAGCTTGCATGGGCTGAATGCCTGCACATCCTAGTGGAAGAACAGACCTGAATGTACCCACTGGAATGATTCCTGGGGGATGCTGAACTACAGAAATAAAATTTTATAAGGAAATAAACTCTAATGGTCTGTGAATTATTATGCAGCTGCTGGATGCATTTAAGGCAACCAGCCTGTTTTCTTAAGTCAGGAAGGTCTCACTGACAAGTCCACATCCTCAGCAGGGCACTACGCTAGGCATCAACCTAAACCTGGGGCAAGACACTGGATGAGACACTCCTCTGTGGGGAAAATAGAATCATTTAGGTTGGAAAAGACCTTTAAGATCATCGAGTCCAACTGTTAACCTAACACTGCCAAGTCCACCACTAAATCACATCCCTAAGCACCACATCTACACATCTTTCAAACACCTCCAGGGATGGTGACTCCATCACTTCCCTGGGCAGCCTGGTCCAATGCTTGACAACCCTTTCAGTGAAGACATTTTTCCTAATATCCAATCTAAACCTCACCTGGCACAACTTGAGGCCTATTGCTTCTTACTAGGGAGAAGAGACCGACCCCCACCTTGCTCCAACCTCCTTTCAGGTAGTTGTAGAGAGCGATAAGGTCTCCCCTCAGCCTCCTTTTCTCCAGGCTAAACAACCCCAGTTCCCTCAGCCGCTCCTCAGAAGACTTGTGCTCTAGACCCCTCACCAACTTGGTTGCCCTTCTCTGGACACACTCCAGCACCTCCATGTCTTTCCTGTAGTGAGGGACCCAAAACTGAACACAGGACTCGAGGTGCGGCCTCACCAGTGCCGAGTACAGGGGGATGATCACTGCCCTAGTCCTGCTGGCCACACCATTTCTGACACAAGCCGGGATGCTGTTGGCCTTCTTGGCCACCTGGGCACGCTGCTGGCTCATATTGAGCCGGCTGTCAACCAGCACCCCCAGGTCTTCTTCTGCCGGGCAGCTTTCCAGCCACTCTTCCCCAAGCCTGTAGCGCTGCGTGGGGTTGCTGTGACCCAAGTGCAGGACCCGGCACTTGGCCTTGTTCAACCTCACATAATTGGCCTTGGCCCATCGATCCAACCTGTCCAGATCCCTCTGCAGAGCCTTCCTACCCTCGAGCAGATCAACACTCCCTCCCAACTTGGTGTCGTCTGCAAACTTACTGAGGGTGCCCTCAACCCCCTCGTCCAGATCATTGATAAAGATTTTAAACAGAACTGGTCCCAATACCGAGCCCTGGGGAACACCACTTGTGACCAGCCACCAACTGGGTTTAACTCCACTCACCACCACTCCTTGGGCTTGGCTGTCCGGCCAGTTTTTACCCAGCAAAGAGTACACCCATCCAACCCATGAGCAGCCAGTTTCTCCAGAAGAATGTTGTGGGAAACAGTGTCAGATGGGCTTTACTAAAGTCTAGGTAGACAACATCCACAGCCTTTCCCTCATCCACTAAGCGGTTCACCTTGTCATAGAAAAATGCCAGGTTATTCAAGCAGGATCCGCCTTTCATAAACCCATGCTGACTGGGCCTGATTGCCTGGTTATCCTGTACGTTTCATGTGGTGGCACTCAAGATGATCTGCTCCATAACTTTCCCTGGCACTGAGGTCAGACTGACAGGCCTGTAGTTCCCTGGATCCTCCTTTTGGCCAGTCTTGTAGATGGGCATCACATTTGCTAACGTCCAGGTAATTGGGACCTCCCCAGTTAGCCAGGACTTCTGATAAATGATTGAAAGTCACTCAGTGAGCACTTCTGCCAGTTCCATCAGTACCCTTGGGTGGATCCCACCCAGCCCCATAGACTTGTGTGTGTCTAAGAGGTGTAGCAGTTCGCTAAATATTTCCCCTTAAATTATCGGGTCTTCATTCTGCTCCCTGTGCCTGTCTTCCAGCTCAGGGGGTTGGGTACCCGGAGGACAACTGGTCTTACCATTAAAGACTGAGGCAAATGCAGCGTTAAGTACCTCAGCTTTTTTCTCATCCTTTGTCACCATGTTTCTCCCCACTTCCATAAAGGATGGAGATTCTCCTTAACCCTCCTTCTGTTGCTAATGTATTTATAGAAACATTTTTTATTGTCCTTTATGGCAGTAGCCAGATTAAGTTCTAGTTGGGCTTTGGTCCTTCTAATTTTCTGCCTGCATAACCTCACAACGTGCTTGTAGTCCTCCTGAGTTGCCTGCCCCTTCTTCCAAAGGTCTCCAAACTCTCTCTTTTTTCTTGAGTTTCAGCCAAAGCTCTCTGTTCAGCCAGGCTGGTCTTCTTCCCTGCCAGCTTGTCTTTCAGCAGATGGGGATGGCCTGTTCCTGCACCTTTAAGATTTCCTTCTTGAGGAATGTCCAGCCTTCCTGGACTTTTTTGCCCTTCAGAACTGCCTCCCAAGTGACTCTGTCGACCAGGCTCCTAAACAGGCCAAACTCTGCCCTCCAGAAGTCCAACGTAGCAGTTCAGTTGACCCCCCCTCCTTACTTCTCCAGGAATCAAAAACTCTATCATTTTGTGACTGCTATGCTCAAGATGGCCTCCAGCCATCCCATCACCCACAATTCCTTCTCTGTTCTCAAACAACAGGACCAGCAGGGTGCCTTCCCTAGCTGGCTCACTCACCGGCTGTGTCAGGAAGTTCTTCCACACACTCCAGGAACCTCCTGGACTGTTTCCTCTCTGCTGTGTTGTATTTGCAGCGGACATCTGTCAAGTTGAAGTCCCCCATGAGAACAAGGGCTAGCATTTGTGAGACATGCCCTCCCAAAGGAGCTTGCAGACATTCTGCTCCCTCTCCTCCAGCTTCCATCATCTCTTCCTCAGTTTTACCATTTTCTGGCTTTATTTGTTCCCTTCTTAGGTTTGGCTGGTGTTTATATAGATGTGGATTGCCTAGCCATAAAAAGAGCCACACATACTGTTATGGGAATCTCATGGGAATACAGCTAATAAACAGGGTGAGCATAGCCTAATTTAAACATGTCTCATTAAAATTAATAACACCATTGAATGTGAGAAAGATCATTCAGTGTGGCCAGGGAAACTGAGTATAATTTTTATGCTAAACAATTGTAAGACAGAAATATTTTTCCTCTCTCAAATAATATATAGTGTATAGTACAAAGTACCTCTATAAAACCTCACATTATACCCCATGAATTACTACAGACACATTTGTTTTGTTGAAACAGGATTAAAGAGGGCTCTGGCAAAATCTCGTGTATCTCCAGTTAAACCATAAATTGAATTCACAGGCTTCCCCCCTCCCCCACCTCCAAATCAGCCTCATCTTGTTTAATTTTTGCTGTTGATTTACATATGACACTTTTAGAGCACAGAGAGTATGAAAAGAAAACACAGTAATTCATAACAATGGAAAATACATAGTTATACAGAAGAAATTTGTGTTTTCTGGCCAGGCACTAGCAAAGTTTAACCCTTAGGATTTGGTATTTGGAGGAGGTGGGAGAATATTACTTCTTGCCTGACAGCATCTTTTGCAACTTAAAATCACACACTTCCTTTCAATGATGGTTATCACTCCTTTTTCCTAAAGAAAGAAGGGAGTGTGTTTCCTGGGGGAGCTCATTCATATTTATAGGCCCAAACTCACCGGAAAGTTTCATTAAAAAGGCAAAAATTATAGATATATTCTAAAAATATTCAAGAAGATAGACATCTCACTGGAAAAGAAAAACTCCATTCATACCCCATGAAGGTAAAAGTTTCAGCATAATTTTCCATATAGTAACCATCAGAGAATCCCCACAGGCCCACCCTACTGAGACCCAATACTGTAAGACATGGGGGTTCAGCATTTTGCTCCTCAGACTAATTACCACTCCTTATTTTCAGTCCAAACTGCACTCAGCCACAGTCACAAACGTCAGCAGAAAACAAACCTCTGTGAATCCCTCTCTCAGGAGCCCCGAGTCTTTACACAGACTGTTTAGGGTGAAGAAGTCACAAACCCTTACCGGACAAGAGGATGGGGTGTTTCACCCACCCACAGCAATTAAGGTTATGAAGCTCTGTGCCAGGGTAACCGAGGCACACTGCATGTGCCAATTCTGTTACAGCATGGAAAGTCATTCATTGCAGATACGATCACCTTTCCTCCTTGCAGGAGGCTGCATGAATAAAAATAAAGGCCACGAGTACCAAGACACCACAGCAATGAGGGTCAACCCAAAACCATGACATAAATGCAGTATTCTGAGTGATGGAGAACAGAAATTAGCCATATTTACCTGAGAAGTAACTTCCCTGATAAAAACAAAGTTCTGCCAGGATTGCGTTTGGCCAAGGCATTTTGATATAGAGAGGAGCTTTATCCTGTGACAACAAGGTGTTTGGAACATGACCTTCAAGACACAGCTAATCTCCAGCAGGCTTAAGAGCAAATCTCAGGAGAGTCTCTTTTTAAGATGGAAAACAAACATCTGTCGTTTTCCACAGCAGCTACTACAGGTCCTGGACCGGGCAGCAGCACAGCTAATCTCAGCTCTACGGCACAGGCATGAGACTGCGTTTAACGCTGACAGCCTGTCGCTCTGCTGGCAAAGAAGGATTGAAATATTTGTTCAAGTGCTCTATTCTCTTAAGGCTTGATTGTGAGGTCTGACAGATAGGACCTAGGGATAATTTGCAACAGTTCATAGGGACAAAAGGGAACCCCCCCACACACACACCTTCCTCTGCCTCCAGAAATCAGGCAAAAACCCAGGCAACTGTAGATACCGAGATGTATTTATTTCTATTATTTAATGGCCAATCAGTGCCTTCTTTCAGTCACTAGGTCTCATTCTTTTTTCTAATGGGAAGATACCCACAGGGAAATTGCTATTAACAAGTGGCAGACCCTTCATTAGTCCCAGGAAAATATATTTGCAGCCAATCATAGTTTTAATTAAGGATCTGACCCTGCTCCTAATGCAGATAGTGGCAAACCAGCTATTAGCTCCCGAGAACAGGAGGGGGCATGGAATATAGCCCGTTTGAACCTGGAAGCAAGTTCTTGCAAGCGTATCACAATTTCCATCAATCATCGAATACAGGGCTGCAAGGCACCTCGAGGGACTGATTGGTCCCTCTACTCAAAAACAGGCAAACTATTCCTAAACTACTCCTGACAGCTGCTTGTCTAACCTGTCCCTGTAACCCCCTATAACGCTGGAGGTTCCTCTGCTTCCCGAGGCAATCTCTCACGGTGCTTACCTATCCTTAGCCTCAGAAAAGTTTGGATTTTATTTTCCCCTCCCCTACTGTGTGACCTAAATCTCCTCTGTTGTTTTACCTGCCTAATGTATTCTTGTTCTGGGTCTCATTCTCTGAAGCCCCGTGAGGGTACTTAAGCTGGTGCAAAGAAGGCGGAAAGATCAACACCTCTCAGATTTGGTGGTGTTTCAGACCCACGTTGGACAAACTGAGGACCTCCCATAGCAGACCTTCAGGTGGGACGTAGGTCACCTTGGCTGGACCTTCACTTGAACTTTGGAGGAATCCTTGCAGTTCTTCATCTCTGGCAACACAAAGCTGCTTTGATTAAACTCACCATTTCCCAGGACCGCTGCTTGAGGATGATAATTGTAGCTTCAGGAGGGCTGACTTTCTGGTGTTAAACCTCCCAACGAGCTTTAAGAACAAGAAGCAGCTGGAATAATCTGCTCGAAAAAGGCACGTTTTGAATTCATTATTTATGCCAGCCTGCAGGGGGGAAATTGTTGTTATTCTCAGTTAAACACCATTTGGCGACCCAGGACTCCTCCCATTTCCTGCTGAGCCAAGTTAGCATGTTGCAAAATGCAAAATAAAACTTAATTTATTATGATTAAGCACCATGTGACAAGTAAATGGTCCCAGCACAGCAGTGGCCAGAATGACTTTCTTCCTGAAAGCTCTGTCTTCCCTCATCTGATACTTGTACTTGTTTGTCTCCTTGACGGTTTCCTTCCCTTTTTCAGTGTTTGACTCTGTGTGGGAAAGATTACATATGTGTTTTCTTTCCCCTCAGACTTTTACTTTCCCATGCTCAAGCCTTTTTGTGTTTAAGTACTGAACATATTTTGTTGTGTGAAGAATAACGAGGAGGGAAATAAAATTAAAAAAGCAAAAAAAAAAAAATCTCCAAACCTAAAACTATCCGAGTTTATTACAAACGTAAAGGATCTTCCCTTGATGGTACTATGGCTAAGAGTCAGTCATAAAGAGCTCTGTCTGCTGCTGCAGGGAGTTATGGGGGAAGAAGCCCATGCATAAACCCTTATTTTCTAAGCAAGGGGGGCTCCTACCACGTGCTCATCCTATCCTGCAGCCAGCCCTGCAGGGATATCACTCTGCTCCTTCTGCTTCACCTTTGTTGCTGGCTCACTGATACCCTATATAAACTTACAGACTTCGTTTCAGTTGATTAGAAACACCAGGTTGAATACATGTTTAGCCTGTTACTGTTTTACCGATGCTCTTTGCTCTCTCTGGATCACTCCTGCTTGTTTATTGGACTCGAGTTTTCTCTCTGCTTCAGCCTCGTCTGTAAGCTCCTACGAGCTTACAGCAACTAAACTATTTCTTCTTGTACGCTATTAGTACAAGGTAGTCTTGAGCCTGATCAAAAGCTCAGTGAGGGCAGCAGACAAGTCCTGTTGATTTCAAGGGACTTCAAATCAAAGAGAGTCATTATCCTGATTGAGATTTAAGCATTAATCCTCATCATTATGGTTTAACCTTGGTAGGCACCTAGCCTACCTAGCACCACTCATTAGGCACTAGCAAAATACAAATGGCAATAAATATTAAGTTTTTTCTGGTGGGAACACAGGCGGATTTAACAGTTTAAATCATTGTACAGTTCAGGGTGGTATAAGAAATGGAATAAAATATATATTTTAAGTGAAGTAGAAGTCATACATAACCTTAGACTTTCAAAGTGCTACAGAACATTGTGACTACCATGGTGTTCCTCTGAAATGGTAGAACCCTGGTGTGCCTTCATTCATTAAAGCCCCAGGTCTTGCAAGATGGAGAGCTAGAACCAGCTGTGATACTGTTTTCCAAAAAGTGATCTGCAAAAAGCTGACTTCTTTCTTTTTTTTTTTTTCCACTTTGATCCAGTGAATTTCCCAATACCCATCTTCATAAAAATTTGGCCTTCTCATTTTCAATGTTTTGTTTATTTCTGTGTTTTATGCAGCAAAATTGAAGATTATCATAAAAGCTGTTTATGGTTGAGGAAGGAGTTTTATGTCTTAAATTTCCCGTATAAAAAGGAAAATTTTTCTTGCTCGCTTGTGCATTTTTGCATCTCAGTTAATTATTCTAAGTGCATATCTCTCAAATGTTGACCACATAAGCTACCAGGGAACCTTCTACAACTTCCAGCTAGCTCAGATGTGACCTCAGATGTTTTTCCAAGGCTGACTCTGGAAGATTCATGTGGCTTCTGCATTTGTGGGAGTGAGACAAAGATGTAAATATGTAGCACCAGCTGGATTGCTGCAGCACTTCTATTCTTTACTAGCAGGAGCATAAGTAGTTCCTTTTAGTGAAAATAAATCAGTCTGCCTTTAGATAGAGGTTAAAAATGGGTCAGAAAGGAAAGCAAAACCTGTGGTTAAGGACTTACCATTCAAGTCCTGTGTTAGTGCTCTATGACCAGGTTTCAGCTTTGACACTGTCCCCATTTCTGATGCTGGGTACCGCTACTGTGCTGTTACTCATTCAGAACTCACACAGGAAAACATATTTTTCTGTCTGCTGGTAACACACTCAAAAGGGAAGGGGAGGCTGCAGCGATCTGAGGGTGAAACAAGACTTTTTATGACTCCAATTCTTATCAATCAAAGACAAAAGGAAACAATTCCAATATCTTATTTTAATGCTTTCGTTTATCTTGGAGTTTAGTTGCCATAAAACGTGTATGTTTAAAATGTCCTTTGGGGAGTTACAGTCCCATAAACTTTTGTAACCAAGTGACATGCGATAATGAAACTACCGCTACAAAGTACAGCAAAATGAGATTTTTTTTTTTTTATTGTAATCATCAAATAGTTTGCCTCGAGGTATTGATTGAATTATACATAAACCTTATGTGCTTCTGCAAAAGAAAAGAAAAGAAAAGGAAAAGAAAAGGAAAAGAAAGAGGAAAGGAAAGGAAAGGAAAGGAAAGGAAAGGAAAGGAAAGGAAAGGAAAGGAAAGGAAAGGAAAGGAAAGGAAAGGAAAGGAAAGGAAAGGAAAGGAAAGGAAAGGAAAGGAAAGGAAAGGAAAGGAAAGGAGAGGAGAGGAAGGTGGGAGGGGAATGGAGAGGGGAAGGGGAAGGGCAGTTAAGGCAAGTCTTGGAGAGACGTTAATTCTAACAGTGTCTTGTTAAAGGGACATGAAGCAAGTGGTGTTATAAAGAAGGAAACAAAACGTTTAATTTAACCATTTCTAAGAAAACAATTGCAGCACGTGTATGGTTGTGCTTTTATTACTTATCTCCCATAGCTGTAGTACTATGAAAAGGAAAAATTAAAAAAAAAATAAATTAGAAGAATATTAACCTTAAAACTGCATTTCCAGTTGATGCACGTTCATGCAGGCAGATAGAGCCATCCATCTAGTAAAAAAGTAATTTGTAAGCCTTTTGGGATGAGGCTTGTCAATGTCCCAATGCCTCTAAAAAGTTTATTGCAATGAGGACAGATTTACATCCCCCACGCCCCGTTATCTAGACTCCTACCTGTGAATTAAAATTCAGATTTTGAAGACAACAAATTTATTGAATCTGCAACTCAGGTCTTAGCCTAGACTTCATTGAACTCCTTCATGTAAATTCAGTTTTGTGTGGTTTACTTTTTATTTCAGGTCTCAGCATATCTAATTTCTCTGACATTCAGATACCACAATTATCTATTGCATGTCTGCACATAATGGCTAATGTGACATATGCAAATGTTTTCTTTCCGTATATAGCTAGAGCAATAGTGAAGCTACCACTGTAATTATAGCTGAGAAAATGAGGTTGATGACAGTATAATATAAACAGATAAAAACTTAGGCTACTTACTTAGAGTTAACTTTTTGTGGAATTCAGCTATCACGGTCATCCAAAGGCAAGACCAAATGCCCTGTTTGACATTAGAGCTGTGCAGTTTTTTCATCTCCTGCCCTACATCAGAAGATGCTATTTGCAGAACTTCTTACAAGCAAACAAACTAAAATCTAGGCTAATACCTACAGGTCATAGTATTTAATTGAATATGTGTTAGAGTTGTCTTTTCATAAAGCTTATGTATAGAAATGCCCATGGGCTTCTTTGGAAGACACAGGAAAAATTGTGCTCTTCCCAAAGTGCTTCATGCCAGTGGAAAATTCCTTCTGCCACCAAAATTTGTCTCATTAATCATCTGAATTTGCCTGCTTCTCATTGTCTTAATATTTGTTTTGGTTTACCCTGATGCAGTATGGGATCCTTCACTAATGCGTATTTGTCCCTCAAAATTTCCAGCAGTTCATGACTTTTTCATGGACATTGTGAAGTTCTGGCCATGGGACATTCCCTCCTATTTCACAGAGGGCAAACAATGGTGCCAGCCATGTGATGGAAAATGAAGAAAAATGAGACATCTGACAGTGTCCTCGAGCTGTGAAAAGTTTTCTTTTACTGACTGTTTTAGGGGAAAAAAAAAAGTTTCTTATCCTGAGATATACTTACATTTTCTCCATAGCTTTCTACGAACATTCTGCATAGCCAAATGCAGGTCTGACAGCCACAAACAGGTTAAAGATACCTGTTGAAGGAAGAATATTTTTTTTTTTTTTGCCTGCTCATATTCTAGCAGTGGCATTTAGCTGGGCTTCACAAGCTGCTCCATGAACCCAGGACACAGCAAAGTGACAGTTGCCTCTGGCACTCGGCACCTGTCACCAGAACCGCAATGATCAACGTTTCATTTGCCCTTCAAGTCAGGGAGGATTTTTTTTTTTTTTTGGTGATCAAATGTGAAACTTTCCTCAAGTTTGAAAGCAGTTAATTCAACAGCAGGGATTAAAAGGAGACACAGGTGGTAAGGAAGGAGGGGAAGAGGAATGCCACTTGCTCTGAAAACCAGCCAGAGGCAGGAGCAATCACAAAAACTTCAAGGTCCCTCCTTGCCCTGTCAGTCTACTCCAAACTCCACAGAAGTGGGAGGTGATGGGGTGAGTTTTTTGCCATGTACCGGTGTGTGTGCTGCTGGGAGAGCAGTGAGGCTGGCTGGATAACCCCACCTCAACCTCGTGTTCGTGCCCAGTCCCGCTGATACACGCAGTTGAGTTTAATTTTTAAAGTGAGCTAAAATAACATTAAAAGATGCATGTTAACCTGTGTTTACTTCGGTGGTGCTTAGTACATCTCCAGTGACATCTTCATTAGCGAGTTGAACAAGGCCAGGCAACAATTCCAGACACCACAACTTCATTATCTTTACAGTTCATTATTTTTTTTTAAGACAATTGCCACAGTTTTGACCTGAACTACTGAACTAATGGTATCTGACCCCAGTTTCAGGAGGCATGACGGCCAAGGAACATTCCCAGTAAGCGAGTTTGGATATGATAGCCCCATCTTGAACAATAAAGTCCTTCATTAGCGTGGCTGCAGGCTGGTTTCTGCCACTGCTGGCAGTCCCTGTGGGTTGGTGCGGCTGCAGCAGCGTGGAGATGGAAGGCATCACACCTCAAAGCCCATCAGGTTGCCAGCGAGAAATATCCTGTGGATTGTGCAGACCTCTTGTCTGCTTAAAGAATGCGGTGCAATTAATTTTCTTCTTTAAACTTAGACATCAAGCCCTTGTTCTGAGCTATGGCCCGGGGGCTATAGGCAGCAGAGCTGGATGCATGGGAATACGGGGCTGGTGTTTTTAGCTCCTAGGCCTGAGGATGCCAGCCAGAGTTCGTCAGCAACCTCCCTTGCTTTTAACAAAAAGGCTTTGAACTTCATAGATTTTTAAGAGAATATTTGGGGGTCAGCCTACTGGTACGTGCCAGGTAGACACTGTTTCATTAGAGCATCTCAACAAGCTTTATGCTGGGCATGCCTTTTGTCATGGAAGTCACTATCTATTTTTGCTGCTTTAATCATCTATGATACTGTCAGCAAAGCTGACTGAATAGCTCCAAATGGACCAGTTATACATTGAACTGACCCACATCAGTTACTTCTGCAATATCTTTCTCTGCTTGTAACACTCTTACATGTACCTGTTTTGCAGAGTGTTTTGAGATGTATTCGTATAAAGAGAAATATACACATATGTGTATGGTTTCTTTCATATTTTATAGCTTTGGGTTGACTGCAAATGTTTTTCCACAGTTTCCAAAGATTCTCTTGCCTGTAAAAAATAATTTAGAATATCAAAAAAATGATGATAATAATGCAGTATCCCCTTCTCAAACTGTTGCAACTGTATTTCTATAGAACTGTTTCTCTGTAAACTAGCTGAAAGAATGTCTAATAACTATCAGGTAGTTCTGGATGAATTATTTTAATCTTCAGATTTGGGTAGGAAAGGAAGTAAAGAAAGAAAAATAGTGACCATTTTCTCTAATTGGATCCATCACTGACTTATAATGAAAGAGTACTTCACATCTTCCAGAGTTTGAAAGCTAGGAAAATATAACTTCTGTTACAACAGACAGAGATTTGCTATTCTTAAACGCAAAATATTAGAGCTATGTATTATAAACATCCCTCTCAATTTAAATGAGTCAGAAATGGCACTTTGATGAGACCTTTTCTTACAGCAAGGACTGGTATGCCACTAAGTTCAATTCTTCCCTCCTTTCAGCTAAACGAGGAGTTTCTTCCTTCTGCAGGTGAGAGAAAAGAAGTAGTCCCTATTCAGGACATCCTCTCCAGCGAGGTGTCTCTGCATGTGCCCAGAAGCTGGGGGATGAAGGTCTTACCGGCACATCCTCCTCGTCTGTGTTTGAGCTGAGGATGTTGCGTAGCACTGCACTGGGGCTGTATCCAGCTGAAAGGCTGCATCCAAACATTACAAGTGTAAGGGACACGCTGGGTCTAGAGGTCCTATTGGGATAAATTTTCCAGTCGATAGGGATCAGCACAAATAGGAAGAGGTTAATAAACTGGATGTGAAATATCTGTAGCCTAACTGCTGGCACTTCTCATTGTAACATCAAATGGCAAGGGATGCCTCACCGTCCCTCAGAGATGATGAGAGAATAAAGCCAATTCTGAGTGGCATTCAGCAGTTATGGTGACAAGGTCCAGTTAAACTTTTACAGACTTTTTTTTAAGCTAACAGTTAATTTTAACAGACACACACCCCCCTTTTTGTTATTGAGAGTAGACAGGAAAAAAACATTTCTGTGATAAAGGAATGATCTTAAGAAAAATTGCAGACTCCCTCTAAAACAAACTTTAGTTTCTACAACTTTATTTTCCTGAGTGCACACACACAAAAAAAAAAAAAAAAGGGAAAAAAAAGAAAAAAGAAAGACTAATTGCAGTCAATATGGCATTTTCCTATATCGTGTACAAATGATAAACCCTGAGAACACAGAGGGCTGTAAAGCAGGTAGTTATCTGCTTTTCCCATTGAGGGTAGAGAAAATATCTTACTCAGTACATGACTCTCTCGAGGCAGGAATACCCTCACTTGCCAAAAGAACATAAGTTAAACATTTTTAGGAGATTTTTTATTTTGGTTCTTTAGTGCCTTGTCATTAGCCCAGGGATTTCAATGCAAAAGCTCCCGCAGTGGCAGGAACAAGGTACTGAACTCCTATTGCATTTCTATTTATTAAAAAGTGGATTTGGAGTCACTACTGAACTGACAGCAGAGGATTTGCTAGCTTATTATTTAGACAGGAGTAGGTATCTTTATTCTCAGTCTAAAAAACACAAAGAGTTTCTTTATGTGACCAGGCAGTGTAATGCTGTGTGACTCAAGAAAGGGAAGCTGTATCAGCAGCTGAAAACCAGGAGTTTCCCAAGAAAAAAGGTGTCTGAGGTGGCCTTAGTCCTCCAAAGGCTGTCACGGACTGGTACCACTGCTCCTCCCTGCATTTGGCCCTAGGGCCAGGCCAGTTTGGGGATGTGCACCTCCACATCTCATTTTGAATTTTTGCCTCTCAGGGGAAAGGAAAGCAAAGTTTAAAGAGTCATGGAGAGAAAGAATAAAAGTGAGCTATGATGACCCCAAGGACTTTAAGCAATCCCCTGGGCTGAGGGGAAGGATGTTCCTCAGTCCTTGGTAGAAGCCCAGTTTGTGCAGGGGAGCATGGGGTGCTCCCCTCCAACACTGGCGACACTTTAATGGTTTGGGCACTTCACTGAAATACTTGTTGAGCCGTGTTATTGCCTAGAAGGACCCTTGGTTCACACATCCCAGGCAAGTTCTCTTACAGCTGGATGTTTACACATGAAAGGCAAGTGATGTAACCCTTCTGAGATTCTTGAAATAAAAGTAGCTTTGATAGTTTTGGGACATGTTACATATTCTTAAAAATTGCCTAACAGGTTGGGTTGGGGTGTCAGGTCCCCAAACTCCAGTTGCAATTTAAACCTCCATGAGTTTCTCTGGGTCTCGTACAGCCTCTGGTCCTTGGTAGAACAGGGTTTAATTTATATGGCCTCCTGTGAGCTTGCTCTGTGCAGATTAATAGAGCATATATCCCTCTTCACGTGACAGTTTGGTAAAGAGAGCTTTAATTCACATTTTCCTGCCTAAGCAGCAGCTCGGTTTCCATGGCTGTCTGTTGGACGATCTGATGGTGCAACTCTACAGGGATTTTTGGTTTGCTCATTCTGGCATGAAGCAAGCATTTCAGTCCAAAAGACATCCTTGTGCAAAACTGGCAATACTTTGTGCCAGTACCTACAGCTTACAGAAATTGTGGAGATGGCCAGTTTTACTCAAAGAGTGTTAGAGAGCACAGCAATGATCTAATTTGTACCAGCTGGCCCAAGGACCGGACCTCACTCCCCTGGGCACATTGCAGAAGCACTGCAGCTGTAGCCACTGGAGATCACTCTCCTCAGCCACTTTCGAGCCATTGACCTAATCACAGGTCCACTTCTTCTTATTACACCCCCTCTGAGCTTTTCTGCTTCCCCCTGGTTTGAGGAGCTCCAGTTACTTATGTGAAATATTAGCAGGTGGGGGAGATATTCATTAATAAAGCAGACTCCAGTTGAAATGGCCATATGCTGGTTTGTTAGCAGTGTCCTGCACAAACTGGAAGAGTAGATACCTAGCTACTGTGCAAAGGCAATGACATATGGAGTTCAGCATCGCTTTGTACCCAAAACGGTATTTAAACTTTCAACCTTCAAGCAGAGACTCCAGGCTGCATCTCATTTTGCTTCTTTCTTTCCTAATTTGTAACCAATACTTGATTTAGTAAATGCCAGAATTCAACTCTGAGGATGAATGAAAAAGCCTCAGGAAACTGGTGACCTCCTTAATAAAAGAATACGATAACTTTACTAGATTTAACATTTCAGGGATCTATGAAGATTGAATTGGAAAGATTTTTTTTTTTTTTTTCCTTTCTGCAGGGGGAAAATGAAAGTACCTGGACCACACAGCTGGTTACTTGATACGATGTGCCATTATAGAAACAGAAAGTGTTGGCTTTCATTACAAGTCAGAAATAGGCAGTTAACACAAAAAAGACTTTTGAAATATCTGCCACAGAAGCTGAAAGGAATATTTGCTCTTCCAGAGGTTGTTCTTCTTTAAATGGGGCTCAGAATTTAAAAGTAAATATAAAATCCATCCCAGATGTATTTATGCTCACTTTTGGCTCCCCTTTACAGAAAGTTTTAAAGCATTATCAGTTCCAATTATCTTCTCGAACTGTTTTCTGTGAAGCTGACATTAGTCCCTTCCAAACAGCAACTGAGGCTGATTCTCCTGGCACAAATCACGATCTGTTGAGGTTCTTGGGAACGCATGGGCTAAAGTTGCTGCAAGATCAAAACTTGGCACTATCTGACAAGGAATATTTTGCAAAGCTTCATATCAACTGGATCATTCAGTTGGCTACATTATCTATATTCAGTGCGCAGACAGGGCATAAAATGAGATTATGGCAAAGCAAAACCAAGGAATCTCTCAAAAAGCTTTTCTCACCTATTTACATTACTGCACTAAGGCTGGGAGACATCTCACCTGGGTTTGACCATACAGAAGTGAAGCATCTCACTTAGCTACCTTGGTTTCCCCTATAATTAAAGGCAACATATATAGATAATAGAAACTCCTAGGGATAATTAATTCCTTCCTAGAATAGTTCTGAAATAAGTGCAATGAATTGCCCTCTGGAGGCAGCTGTCTTTATACACCATCAATAAATGCAACACACATGATTAGATTTGACAAGTCACTGTAACTTTTTAACAAGGTACTTAAGAGAGGCAACTGTTTCCTTTTAGCATTTTACTTAAAATATGCTTAAACTGCAGGATAAGCCAAAACTTTTCTTTGAGAAACTTTCTGGAACTGGACATGAAGACATTTGACTTTGAGGTTTCACAGTGATTTTCTACCCTGGTTCACAAGATGAAAGTACAAAACTTAAAACCATGGACTGACCTTGCCAAACTTAATTTGGATCATCATCTGAACAGAATTTTTTTGGTTTTTAGGCTTTGAAATGCCTTATTTTGTTTTCATTTTGATAATTTAAAAGCTTTTAAAGTCAAAAGAACAAAAGGTCATTTGTGAACTAAAAATTATGTATTTTGTTCCTTTTGTGAACTAAAAATTATGTATTTTGTTCCTTCCATTCTGCCAGAAATATGGTGTTTCAATTATTCAAAAATATAAATAATGAAATAATTCAAACAGAGCAGCGTTAACAATTTAAATTTCCAAGAATATTAATTCTGTGGTGATAGTACTTTACTAGAAAATTCCTGAATAGACCTACTCAATGCAGAAATTTAAGCATTACAGAGCATATGTAAAGAGTCTGGAATAAATGAGATCTCATCAGTCTATTGAGGTTGACTGCTATTTGTAAGATTGTTTTAAAATTTGATGATGAGAAGTTTTTGTTTATCAAAAGACAGCCAGAGGGGACTGGTGATGATCAGTACTGTCTTTAAACACTCCATTATCCTTGATCCAAAATGCAGTCCTCATCATTGCATGGTGCAAGCAATGTCAGGCTGAGTGCCACAAGAAATGCTGTGAACACTTCTAAGCATCTTCTTCACTGAAAGACAGCTTGTAAAACTCAGAGACTAAAGAAAGTGCTTTTAAAAAAGTATCAAGCAAAGTTATAGTTCACAAATGCATCTTACATAGGAAATGTTCCCACTAAAGACAATGGGAAAGCACATGCAGGACCACCAGTTCAGGCTCTAATGCAAGGCTATTTTCAGTGCAATCACACACAAGTGAACTTACTTAGATGCAATAAGCATCTGCAAGGTTGGCCCTTTTACACAAATACCACTTAAACTCCACAGAAAAGAAAATTCCTCTGGGGTGAAACACAACAATCATTGAACAGCTAAGTAGAGAGAAGGTGGGGGGGGGAACACACAAACTTATCAAAGAAAAGACTTGAGGGAGAGCAAGTATTCACACTGGCATGAAAAAAGCTGGAGTAAAGCCAGGCTGCCAGATTTGGAACCCCATGCAAAGTAGTCTGGAAAGAAATAATGTAAAGTGTAACTTCTTATGTTAATACTATAGTAACAATATATAAAACCACAGCATTTCCATTTTAAAAGTATCCTGCGCTTCAGTTTTAATAGTGCCCTGTCTATGTGTATGAGAGGAATTAAAAATAGATAAATAAATTGAATTTGACCAAAGGCAAACTTTGAGTGATCTTGGGAGCTGCTCAGGAAAAAGATTTTCTGCTGGGGAGAGGAAGCAAAAGCTGTCTCTCTCAGGTTCACTTGAGACTGTGAAACTGTTTTGCTGCTGGTCTAAGGCAGAACCTGAAACAAGCTCGTGGCTCCAAAGTCCAGCCTCACACATCCTTTGAGTCAATGAAATATTCCTCTCCCAAACCACAGAAGCAATCCCATCTATTTAAGGAAGGCCAAACCATATTATTTATACTCTTACCCCATATATCCCTACCCCTTTCACAGAAATTTGTAAGTAATGATACCTAGTATTGTCTTCAAAGCAAAATACTTGGCAGAAGAGGTCAGTATCATTATTTCCACTTTACAAACAGGAAGAACAAGGCACAGGCAAGGTCAGACTACACGTGTGTCATGATTCTCAAATTGGTGCTTTAATGCTAAGCCACAGTTCTTGCTCCTCAAGCTTCCCTTCTCTCTCCCTGCCTTCCAAAAATCACCTTTCCATAACTGCGATCATCAAGTCTACAACACGTGTACTTCATATGCATATCCATTCTGATTCAGGTAGAACGTGTCCTTCTTTTTATTTACAGTTGGACCAATACATTCATAAATGCATTGCAAACACATTGAGACAGAGGCCATCCTTCTGGTTTGTGCATTTCCTGCATACAGACACCGTATCCTGGCCCACAGCTGGAGTTAGTGCTTTACAATGCATCGTTCTGCGATCATTCTGTCTGATTTAAATGACTGGGTAATTCAGTTATAGCAATTTTAGTAAGGCATAAAATTCCCTTTCGCTGATGTTGTGTTAGTATGGCTCTAGTGTACATTTACATTACAGTTGTTCCCTAGATGTGAACCACGCCTCCTTTGGACTAATAACTCATCTTACTACAAGCAAGCCTTGAATTTATAGCAGGACTTTGCTAGAAAAAAAAAAGAAAAAAAAGAGTATTTGAGAAACATGAATGATCCAGAGCACCTACTTCCAAGACTGTAAGAACTTTTTTTGGACAATCAATAGAGAGAAGCTTTTGCAATTTCTAGATTAAATCAAGCTTTCCCTGTATGTTCTGCAGGTAATGTATCACCTGTCTCTCATTGCCCCTTACCACCTCTCCGCTTATTAACACCTTTCTCTGCTGTGAATGGACCAGCTCCTTTTTTCTCAGACCGATTGACATAATGACGTTAAACTCAGAGCAATTGCTCTTAACCCATAGGCACCTTTGATGTCCACTGCTATTTCAGGCTGGATGAAAGGTTTGTAGACCTCAGACCCTGCCTGCGTTGGTGGTTTTTTTTGTTGTTTGCTTGTTTCTAATACAATTGCCCTAATAAGACTTCCTCAGCACGCTACCGACTTTTAGACCAATGCAGCCAGGCTTGGAGAGCCTTTTTGCTCAGGGTGCTCAGGAGGAATTTTGGATGCACGTGCAAACATGTAGGCAGACCAAGAGCACACCAAGTCCTGGTGCTGCAGAAGTGAAGACATAATATATCCCAAAGCCTCGGTGGAAGGTGGGCTTCCAGCTCCTACTGCCACAACGAAACAAGAGGGAAAACTGCTGCGAGAAGGGGATCGAGCCCCACGTGTTCAGCCTCCTCGGTGGTGGTGGTGGCAGATGGGACGTGCAGAGCTTCTCGAGCTCACTGGGTGGGCTGGAGGAAGAAACTTTGGGAACGTTGCTTATTTTGCAAAGGACACCATTGTTTACTGTGTTTGCCTATTTACCCATATGGCACTTGGGTAAATTCACATCGTCTTGAGCTCGAGCTGTTCGGCAAAGGACTGATATTGCTGCTTGGAAAACTGCAGAATGAGCATCCACTGGGAGTCTTTGGAAACATAGCGTACTTCTTTCAAGAAACTAATACAGCAATTGAAAAGTATAAACACATGAAGGTAGCTGTTTCTACAGACGGTGAATATTTGACAAATCCCCAGAAAACATATGGATCCTTGTCTATCAAAATACAGAATGGTCTGCATCAAGCTGAGAATATTTTAAACTTTCTTTTTGATCACAAAATACCTTTTTAATTCAAGTATTTTAAACTTTTTTAAACCGACCAACAATCTGATGGTAATAGTCTGGTTCATCCAAATTTCCGTCTATGAATCTTGCCTCTAAAGAAAGCTATTTTATTACTTTTTATTAGAATTTGTCATTATAGATCATCTATATTACCATAGTGCCCAAAGCTGTAAATGAAAATGATAATTACGTTGACTGCTATGCAATTTTTAATAGGTTTTACCCCTAATCTGAAGGGGTTTCCAAAGGAGACACTTAATTCTTTATGACCATTTATTGTTTTGTCTCTTAACTTTTATCTTAAGTAGGTGAGAACTGCACTGAGACTTTCTAGCTCAGTACACACATGGGAATGAAAAAATCCCCAAATCTGCCCAGCACTGGTTCAAGTGAAATGGTCACTACCATGAACACATAGACAGAGGCTGAGAGCTTCTGCAAGGATGTCAGGAGAGTAGTTTTTTTCCTCTATCTTCCGCTGACCTTATAAATAACTCAAGAAACATGACAACTCTGTAGCCTTGTGAGCAGATACTGATGGGTGTCCCAAGCACTCAGGCAATGCTTTCTTTTTTCTGAATCCATTGTTTCCTGGGCAATGCACAGCTCTCAGCAAGTGTTGTCACAGCAAATGAGAGGTGGTTCCAGTTCCTCCACTTCAAAATTTACCCAAAGGCAGGATGATTATGGAAGAGGAACCAAGCACCAGGAGATCTCTTGCTACCACTGATTTCACTACAGGATGGTGGCTGCGCTACTATGGCACTGTGACTCAGTTTCCCCATGTATGAAACTAGAATACATCTTTTGAGAGGAGATGAATTTCAACTTCTAACAGATAGTTAAGAGATGAAATTGGTATGTGGGCTCTGTCACCCATTCTTAGCTTTCTTCAGCAAGTTATTCAGGCTGCCTGCAACAGGGAGTTCTGTAGCAAATTTCCACCCTCACTGCTATTTTCTACCTTCCATTTCCTTTCAGCAAGATCTTCTCTTTTTACAGTGCTTCTTACAAAGAAATGCCAGTCTCTGCTTGACGTCTCTAAGCCCTTACCCTTTACGTAAACCAGCTCCAAGTGCTGCAGCTCTTCTCCTGGGGCACGAGTGCCCTGTGCATGAGCAGTGATACCACCACTGGATCTACGATGATACCGAGCAACAAGGCAACAGAGCAAAAAGGCGGCCAAGCCTGCCACGTCCAGGTGAGGTAAAAGAGGATGTTATTTATGTAGTGCACAGGGGAATTAAATCCTTCCCCCACCCCCGGTTGTTCTACCAGCTGCATTATGCATCCCTGCACATGTCTGCAGGGCAAGAGAGCCAGCAAGGCAGCAGAGCAGACAGGGCAAGGCTGGCAAATCTGCTTTGGAGGGGGGGTCCAGCTCATGGCGGACCAACGAGAACTGAGTCAGAAAGCTGAAGCCGAGGGAGCCCTAATCTCCTTTTGACCATGAGAGATTGAAGGGGGTTTTATATTCTTTGCCCTGTACAGGAAAATATTCTCTCTTAAGGCATTAGCAGGTAAATCTCTTCATTATACAACATCAGCAGGGAAATGTCGTCTGTGTTTTCAGACTTACAGGAATGTTGTGCACTCAATTCCAGCTCCTGCCTTCACGATTTGCTGTTGCCTTCCCAGAAAAGTCATATAGGGAATATCAGCAGTTGGAAGGAGCTCACGGTACTAAAAACCTGCCCCCAGAGCACAAACATAGGCAAGCTTAGTCAGAGGGTAAGATAATGTTTAGCTATCCATCTAGTCTAACTAGTCTTAACTTACAAAGGAAACTCATCTCATCCCAGGATATGTAATGCTAATTGGGCTAAATAATCCCAAACTTTTAGGTGTCTACCATGCTCCTCATTCAGAGTCACATTTAATAGACTATCCTCAGCATCTAATATTTCAACAAATAAAAATAGGTGGCATTAATCCCATGATGAGAATCAGCAGTCTCAACAGACCTGATGGCTAAGGTAGTGTCCTTATTTCCCTTGATTGATGGGAAATCGAGGAACTGACGCTGAAGGCTGGATCCAGCCAAGGCTGTGTGTGAGAATGGCTCTGCCACTGAGGTCAGTTCAAGGGTCCAAATTGTGCAGCTAAGGCAGGAGAAGGGCTGGGAACTCTGCATTCGAAGCCTCTTTCACGTGATTTGTAAGATGGGGACAGGGCTACACAGATTGTTTAAAGTTTACAGATGGAGGATACAAAAGCAAGAGAGGAAGAAAGCTTTCTAACCCTCCCACCTGAGGGAAAAAAAAACCAAAAATAAAAGACTGCTTTATTTTGCAGTATTTTGCAGAAGTAAATATTCTTTCTTAGTCCAGAATAAGGAGTCATGGAGCATCCTTCAGGAAAAATGGCATTTAAGATATCTGTATGCTTGCCAACTATGAGCTCTTGCATTTAATGCCAACAGAACAGTGACTGCTGCAGTACCCTAACTTGCAAGCCCTCCCTATTGTAGTGTTTGTTCTTACACGTCAACACCTCTAGGCCATATAGATGTGACATATGGATGCACAGACATGCTACAGACAAACTGCTATCTTTGGATCTTCTTCCTGTTTCCACAGTAACCTTACAGAAACAGCTAGCAGTCAATAGAGAAAATCAAAGGCAGCGATAAATCATAATTTTAGGTTAGGGAGGAACAGACCTTGAATACTGAGCAACTGATACACAGCATAATACAATTTAGGGTATTTATTATGCTAACCCAGGGCAGGAGTGCGTAGGCATATGATGTGGCATTTACAACACACATTTGCTGCTGGTTAAGCAGGAGTGCAGATGACAGAGCAGGTACAGAGATCTTTATGCTCACAGACTGTTTAATGGCTTAATCCTCCTGCTAAACTGAGCTGAGCTTTGCTTTGTACATGACGCTTCCACATGCTCGTCCAAGAAGTGACACTGAGATGTTTATAAACAGATGCCCCATCATTATCGGCTGACTTTGTACGCTAAGGTTAGTTCAGGGAAAATAACAATAACGAGAAAAGACCAATCAAATATGTTAATTCGGGAGTGTCACACTCTTAATATGAATTGGTGCTCATTAGTGTGACAAGTGTCACATTAGTTGAGTCCTTTTTTGGTAGCTGTCAGTATATTGCTGTGTATTTCACAAATAGTTTTTCTCCCAAAACTGTTTCTCTCTAGGGAGCAGTTTAGGTAACAGTCAGATGAATTACCTAGTGAAAATTGAAAACTGGTTTTTCTATTAGTCACTCAAGGGGTAGTACTCCAAGTAAGGAGCCTTAGCAGCTCTAATCCATTCTCTTCCAGACCATCAAATCACTTTGGATCCACCTGGTAATGAGTGCAGGGTCTGCGTGTACCCTGTGCTTGTTTTAAAACACTTAATTCTCAAATTTGGCACTAAAATTGTAGCTGCAGTAACATGGAGAATCGTGATTACGGCAATTCCACTCCAAATATTTACTCAATATTGTTCAGTCTGGTTTTGAAATGATATCAGGTTTCATGCTAATGGTGTTAACCTAAAGATTTCAGTGTTAGCTCATGCGTGCTAGCAAAAATAGAGGGAACAATAGCACTGACATAAGCTCCCCTCTAAGAAAATTGGTGCTTTGTTAGAACATTAAAAAGTCCCATTCGTGGGATCAAAGCCTATCTAGCTTGACTCAGAGTGACACGTCAAATTGGAAACCTAAGACTAAATATATATTCCTGCTGTTTGTTATTTTAAAATCCTATTTGTCTCTCTAATACTTTTCTCCCTGACACCAAACAAAATAATGTTGTTTTAAGATGGATGTTGATCACTACATCACTGCTCTCCCTGGAAGAAATGCATGTGCCTAAAGCCCGGTAGGACACAATGTCACTCAGCTGGACTCATTAGCATGGCAGCAGTTTTGCATTTACATCTCTGCACAGCTCCTAGGGAAAGGTAGCTCCAGTTCAGAGCATAGCATGTGTCTGTCTGCAGCTGAGAAGGTAGACATGCCCTTAAAAGCCAGGCCATCCTTCAAGTAGCAAGTGAAACGGGCAGCTGCGGAGAGGCAGTGGCAGATTTTTGTCGTGCAAAGGACAAGGGCTGAGTGAGTAATTCCGGATGAAATCTCTTGATCCATTGTAGATAGTCTCTGCGGCCTTGGAAAAATAGGTATCAGCACCTGAGCCACAGAAGCACGTAGGTGCGCAGGGTTCAACTTTACATAGAATTTGATTGCCTGAGCATACAAGCACTGAGGTCATTTCATTTCTCCCTGTTGTGACCAACCAAGGTAGGAAAAAGGTCAGCAGGAGACTCAAAATAGAATTTCTTCATCTTTTCATGCTTAAATCCTCTGAAAAACCTTGCCCTGCGGATGGACTCTGAACACACCTCCAGCATGCAGCAAGCACCGAGCTGAGCAGCCACAGTAATTTCCATCATTAATGTGGCTGGTGGAAGCACCATCTCCTGGACTGAGCCAGAGCTCTGTGCTCTGCACACTCAGACAGAAGAGAAATAAGTTTCCATGCCTTTTTTTGTGGAAGGGCTTCGAACTCCCAGCTCCTTTTTCCTAGGGGATGCCAGGCTTTTGGCAAGCCCAGGAAGAGCAAAAAGGTGATGTGTGAGTGAGAGCCTCTGTTCGTTCTGCACAAATTTGCAACAAAGAAGCCAAGATTTCATGTGTCAGTGAGGAAGGAGACAAATTTATGTAGAGATGCTTTGGTGCAAAAAGCCCCATGAGCAGCTCCCAGTCAGGGATGGAATAGGGGAGTTGGCATATTTTAGGAAAGCCTGTCCTGATCTCATGCAGGTCTCCAGGCTTTGTCCCCAAAATCCAGCAGTGGGAGGAGATCACAAATATATTTTTGGCATGTCTGAGGTGTCCTTCACGTCTTCAGCCTCTGCACTAGCTGCTAGGAAGCCCAACTGTAGGTGCCTAACCCTACCCATGACCTCAGTAGAAACCAGTGAACTCTGTTATGAACTCTGCCATGGAGCTGGGCACGTAGATGCCTTTGTGGGATTTGCCCAGTAGCTTTTCTTGGCTTCCCATGTGGGCTTTGGGCATCTTTATTTTACCTCTGGGGTGTGTTGCAGTACTAGTATGTTAACGACTACAAGTCCTTTGCAATGACAGCAAAACAGCAGGGAAACCTCCAAATTCAGGAGAGTCCTTCAGAACAGGCAGAAAGGCTTTGCAAAGTGAGTAAATACCAAATTCCTTAGACCGAAAGAGAGGCTTCAGACAAATTTTGTTTACACAGGAAAAGTGAGAACTTGTAATTTTAGCAGTATTTCACAGGTTTCCCTGATCTTTCTGGGAGACCATGTGAAGGAATAACTTCACAACTAACAGGCACTCTCCAACAGACTACACAGTGGTGAGTGATGTTGCTAAATGAACAAAAGTGCTTCTGCTCTTTCCAGCACAGGTTAGTGTGGATGCAATTGAAAGACTGGCCATTTTCAATAAAAGAGTTGAATGGGCTTTTGTCTTTTCAATCAATCCAAGGTTGCTTTTTATGAAGGAATATACATTCCCTCTTTGACCTTAATAAAAGTGAGGAGGTCATTGTGTAAAAAAGATAATTAATTTTCCAGGGTTTTTATTAGGAAAAAAAAAAAAAGGTAAAGGAAGTGCCCAAAGTGTGCAATTAACAAACATTAAAGCAACAAAATATTGACCCTAATTTTTTCCCTGTATCTATTCCCTCTCAGTTCCAGCATCTGAAGCAATAATAGTGGCTAACAATCAATGGGTTCCTAATGAGAGCAGCTCACACTACACCCACAATAATTATCTTTTGAAAAATCAATAGGGAAGGAAATGTGAAAACAATTTGATATAACGTGCGACTTCCTCTATTTCTGTTTATACTTATATACAAGAACCCCTTCCTCCTTTAACTTCCCCCACCTTAGAGGCAGGAAAGATGTCTCCATCTTGGAAGATAATCATATAATTAAGATGTATGAGATGTGCCTGCCTGTGACACGTGAAATAAAAATATAATGAAGGAAACAATGCAAGCATGTATAAAGGGCCTCCTCACCCTCAGCAATAGCATTTGCTGCCATGAACAATATTCTTAATCAGAAAAAATAGTCCTTTATAATAATCATGCTGCATACAATGATATCCACAACAGACCCAGGATGGCATGGCTGAGGAGGTATCAAAATACAGAAATAATTTTGCTATGAAATATCTAGGAAATTACATCCTGAACCTCTTTCTGCTGTGGATGTTTCTGTCAGGACTGGGTCATCAGTGTTGATCCGGTTTTCACCGGAAAATAATTTAATAAAAGTGGAATGAACACAGAATTTCAACCTAGTTCCATAGATACAGATTATATCCCGTGACTCCAGGGTGATACTGTGTAAGTTTTGAGAAGCTTTAAGTCTGTTTCAATAAATGTCACAAACCAGTCCAGCAACTGAATGTTTCCATGGCTGTGATGAAGGATAAAAGTGGTTAACGCTACTTTTGCCATACCCCTCCCATTGTCATTTACGCATCCACAACCTCAGCAAAAGAGGCTGTTTTTACATTTGAGGTTGAGAGCATGAAAAGACTGGCTGCGATGAACACCCATAATAAGATATAAAGATTTTGAATGGGCTGAGACTGGGAAATGCAGGGACTGCATTTCCATCTGCAAACTACCAGGCTTGATGTGAAAGTTGCGGATATAACCAAAGAAATCTTCACAACCTGCTACATAAATAATGCTGGTTAGGATGCCATCTGAAGCTAGCTCAGATTAGTCCCCTTTAACATTGCCAGGCAAAAACTAACTTAGGAAGGAGCATCATTGGAAAAGAATTAAATCTGAGATTCCCATCTGGCTAAAATATAGGGTGATGGTGGGCAATTAGACCTTATCTACAACCCAGACAAGTAGGGCAGGAATAGAAACATCCATCCAGTCAAACTGAACGCCCTCCTACTCTTACGACTCAGGCTCTGCTTTAGCACCAGGATGTCTCAGGCTTTAAATGAAATGTCAAATATAATTTGGCTCTGGATACACAAGATATATGATTGCCCTTGGAGAAAGTTGATAACTCAGCGCGCTCTGTGTCAAATGTGTATCTACCTGATACTCACTCCATAAAAAGCACTAGCCTGCTTTCCCTCGACTGTGTAAAATAGTCAGACTCCAAACAGGCCTGCCTGCAATTTACACAAATAGGTCCATTTTGAAAGAAAACCTTCATATCAGAAAGGAGAAATGGCTTATTGAAAGTTGACTCCAAGTTAAATTTCCAAATGGCACCACTGCACATTACATTAGCATTCAGTGACTAGAAGGCAGTTACTGTACCCGCCATAGATAGCTTAGCACCAGATGAGGATTATGTTAAATGACAGATTCGGATCTCTTCAAGACTCAGTTTGGAAACTTTCATTTGGAAGTATGGTGTACTTTCAGAGAGGTTTTAACTGCTTGGAATCCAAGCAGGGCAGAAAACACAGAGGGGATATTTGTGATTATTGATGGCTTCAACGTTCCTTACAATGTCTACTGCATCTAAATTTTGTACTGAGAGAATGGAAAGATTATCTGAACCCATTTGCAAACTTTCTGGTTTAGATGAGCTTCTAAAATCAGGTATCTTCTGTGTACACAAGCAAAGTAATGGCCCTGATTTAAAAAAAAAAAAAAAAAAAAAAAATCAGTATATAATTTTGTTGTGTGTCTGTACTTGCTGTATTCACATAGCACTGGAAGAGATATATTGCCAATGAATCTTTTCTGCACTTTTACCTGTTGTTTGCAGGCATCACTCAGAAAATATTACTTCAGTCTGATTATTTTTCTTTGTGCTTTTGGTCTCTTATGCAGCCTATCTTCAAAACTGGAATGCGTCACGCATGTTACACTATTACCGTGCAAAATACACTAAGAGAAAAACTTGAAACTTTGCACCTTGCCAGTTAGACTTTGCCATTTTTGAAAAGCCATGGTGGTTAAATGTAAAGTCAGCGACAGATACTGTGCAGAAGGACATAAATAGATAGGCAATATACTTGTCAGTCACAGAACATGAGAAATGCCTCATACACCCAAATAAAAGCTTGTAGTCTAAGCTTTGCAGAGATAAGGTTACATATGTGATATTTTGTCCTTTTTTTCCAAGAACAGAGGATAACAAGTTTTACTCCTGTATCTAAAAAAAAAACCCCTCTACTTTCTCAGCTAATTTAGTGGCACTTAAGCTTGAGATTGAAAATTAATTGAAAGGTTCGATTAAAAATCCTCATTTTCTTCTCTTTCTTGAACAGAATAAGGATTTGGCACCTCTTTGGCATCTTTGTTTCTAACAGGACTGATAAAGAACTGGAATGCATCTCCTTAAATTAATGTGTCTCCAGTCAAGCACCTCATGAGCAACTTTGCTTCTTGTGCTTGAAGAAGACAGTTGTTTCTCTTCTCAAATTTCCATCTCCTGGTCTACCTGCACTTTGTCATTCATGCCCTTCTAAAGCTGTTGTATTCTTCAAAGAAGGAGCTCCCAGGACCTGAAGAGCTTCCAACAGGAGCTTTTAATCCACATTACTCTCAATTTAAGGATTAAATGTACTATTTAACTAGGTTTTTAACTCTCAAAATACCTCAGGAGAATTCAATTCACTTCAAGGTAGAGGGAAGAACCAGAAATAAGAAAGAAACATTCATAAAAATTATGCATTATGCTGAATTTCACAGAAAACTGAGAAGCTAAAATCACACTGACATACCAATATAAGAAAGAAACATGTCTAGATCACTAAGTTTACCTATGATCTCTTAACTTTGCTACAGAAAGTCTTATACTTCAACTGTCCACCTGATGTGTGTTCCTAGGGCATTTACGTTGCCAACTCAGTTGAGAATTACCAGTCCTTTGCTGGAGAAAAGCCTCCCTCGTTTCTCTGAATGTTGCCATATACCTGAAATCCATGGTAAATCTGTGGCCAGCTTCCCTGAACATTTGATCTTGAAGTTGTCATTTCCACGAGACTGCAGTTTTAATTATGTGGATCTGTTCTACATGCTCATTTATTTCTGTAAAACCAGTGCTCTCTATTCTTTGTTCCTCTTTAGTCTTTCCTGTACACTTATTCCTATGAAATAATTTCATTACTATGAAATATTAGTATCAATACAGAGACAAACAATAACAGGTCGGCACTGCAGGATAGCAAGCTCAATCTATGTCCTCCTCAAAATCTTTAACAAAGCAGAATGAAAGTAAAACAGATGGCTTTGCAGCATGACCAGAAGGTTAACAAAGCTAGGCCTTTTCCAATGAGCTATAAGATTATTGTTGCTTTTCTCTCTAGACCAATATTGATTATATGTTCCAATTTCATTCAGATATTGAATTTGTTTTATTGGGCAAACAGCTGCAGTCTCTGCTCCCCATCCCTTAGCAAATATTATTTCAAACTTCTTTTGAACTCACATTGCACAAGTATGACTCTGCTGCACTCACAAAAGCTTTTCCATCATGTGATATTGGTCCGGGATCATGTAGCTGGTCCAAACACAAGTTGACACGCTGGTTTCACTGAAATAAGCCTTCCCTGTGTCTTTCTCACCGTGTCAATGAATAACTCAGTGGTTCTCCTCCCATGGGCTGCACAACACTGGTGGTCCATCATGGCAGTCAGGTAGGTTGTTGTCACTGGATGAGAAAACATCCTGCCTGAATATTATTTTCATAGAAGTTAGAAATAAAAGTATATGCTGTCCCCCAAACAAAAACACAGTAACCATTAAAATTAGAGGGCTAATAGTTGTTTGTCACCTCACTGGGGAATACTGGACTTGATCACTCTTCTTTAATCGCAGGCTTAATCTGCCTTATTTGTTTTTTTAATTACTAATTTCTCAGAAATAAATGGTGTATGAATACAGACCTCTTGAGCACCACCTCACTTGACTTCCTTCAGTTAATAATCTCCAACCTATTTCCCATGGTGTTTTGTCAGTGTTGTTTGAAAAAGCGGAGAGAGCAGATACAGAAAAGGGGCATGAAGTCAGAAAAGGTACAGTCATAGGTAAACTAATGTCGCAGAACTGAAGACAAATAACTCCAGTCATTTCCATTTACGTAAAGAAGAGTGTGGGAAGAAAGATTGCTACCATTTGGAGCGTGGTTGTTTGAGCACTTTGGGATTTGGAGATCAACCACGGTCATGAAGCAGCTGGGAAGTGATACTATGCAGAAGTATCACCACTTCACACTGGTTTCAGGATTTCAGTCTGTTTTCTTAAAATTATAACAAAACTAAAGCATTAGAAAGATCTGTTCGAAATCATATTTTTTAATGTTTTGAAAGGTTTAGATTTCAGCTTTTGTTTTAAAATTATAATACAGAGACAGAAGCACAGTTTTGAACAGTTCCTTCAAAAACATGCTCAAAACATTTCACTTCAAAATGTCTAAAGAAGATGCCAAAATATTGTCAGTGCTTCATCCCTTCACCCAACTCCTTCCTCGCAGTTTCTCTGAAACACTGTTTTTGTAATGTAAAGACACATTTTTATTTCAGTGGAACTGCATTTTGCTGCAGAAAGCGTTCCGCTAATTTTTTAACCATGATTTCTGGGAACAATGTTTCAGGAAGCTTTAATATCCCAGCCAAACAAATAATCTTTTGAGGTTGATCGATCAAAGTTATTCTAGATCCTGTGCAAAGCTAGTTCTGTGAAATACCAAGATTATTTCAGAAACATGAAAAGGTAAAGCATATATTTTACCATCTACTCCTTTTTTTTTTTTTATTGATATATCTTGTTTTTTCTCCAAAGATGGACTTTATTAAGATATTTTTAGAACATATAGGATGGGTATTTTGGAATTAGAATTTTTTTTGTCTTTTAGAAACCAGAACCTCTTGCTTTTAAAATTTTAAAAAAATGTATAGCTGAATTTTGTTTTTGTAGAATATACTCTATATCAAATGTTTCCATAGGAATTTATTAAAAAGAATAATTTCCCAAACAGCCTCAAGTCTGTGTGTGTTCCCAAGGATAATTAAACAGAACTCCACAATCACCCTAAAGGTCATATTACTGCATATTTATGCTTGGATCCTCATGGCTATATATAGTAACCCTACAAATTCTTCTTTAATCTTGCATATGAGGTTTCTCCAAACACCTCCTAGTTTCACCTTGGCTGTTCAGTTTGTCTGGGTGGCATTTGATTAGGCTTTAAGTAAAGGATATTCTCTAGCAAAAAAAAACCTGGGCACCTTTTCTTGTCCTGAATTCTGCTCTTAACATTTTACCATCTACGAGACAAACTTGAAGTGGCCCTCAGAACAATTCTTAGAAAGAATATACCAGAAACTGAAGATGTTGTTAGACTATAACACAGGCTGAGAAAGCGTGTATCCAAAAGGCTTATAGTCACTAGAATACTGACAGAAAGCTAACGTACTTGCAAAAGGAGTCCAAAGGCAATGAAACAAATGACTACAGAAGTAATCAGCAGGTATAAGCATTTATAATTTACTTGCTGATATATACTGAAATTGCAAAGCTTTGCCTCTCGATATGAAAGAGGACAGACTTAAAGTAATCTCTGTTTTCCCATCACCCCCCCAGCTTCCTTGCATCTGTGGAAATGCACATACAGATGAACAAAGCTTTCATATTCAGAGCCACCCGCTGAATGTGAGACTCATAAAATTTGACAGATATAAAAACGGAGG
Source organism: Haliaeetus albicilla (assembly GCF_947461875.1). NCBI lineage: Eukaryota > Metazoa > Chordata > Aves > Accipitriformes > Accipitridae > Haliaeetus > Haliaeetus albicilla. The sequence goes on from NC_091515.1 coordinate 6,539,086, forward strand.
AAATATCCATTACATTCTGATACATTACTGAAGACGCGCAAACAGGGAACAGACCAACTAGGTTAAGTATTGGTATAAATTAAACAGAAAGCACATTTGCTCTAGCACTGGCCTTTCAAATTGAGAGTGATGGCATGATTAAATAATTGAACCGTCTCACCTTGCACAGTCAGACAGAATTCCAATAGGAATAATTATTCCAAAATGTATATGAAGGCAAATCAAGCTCTTTGCCAGCTAATACAGCAGTCTACAACTTGACTTTTTGCTGTCTTGTGGATGAAAGAGGGATCAGGATCAATGGGTTGTTTTTCTTCAATTTTGCAAATGTGTCAATTACTTCACTAGGGCTGATCCCTTCATCAGTAATTTTCTTTATGAGGACAAGGTTTGGTTATTGGTCATGTCACGTAGTGCTGCAAGAAGGTGTCCTTAAATAGTTCTAAGAATTGATTCCCATACTTGCCCAACATATTATGTAAAGCCCAAGCGTCACATCCGTCATCTTGAAGGCTTTCTTTCCCCAAGTCCATGTCATGAGCTCTGGGCATTGTACATGATGTAAGCACCACCAGTCACACCATCCAAAGCTCTCCTATCACTTAGGTAGGCATGTCCCTATAACCGCACAAGCACCATGAAGGTCATGTGAGAGTGCATACATAGTCATATAAGCCACAACCCAGTCCATGCAAGGTTCTTTCTCATCCTTCCTTCTCTCCTGGTGGTCCAACAGAAGTCTGAACCTGATCTTTCTGGCTTCCTGGTGAACCCAAATTCTTACCATTATCTTACTATCCTTCGTATTTTTATATCCATATGTACCAAGCTCAGAAGGTCTGAAAAAAAATAATGAATTCTCCATAAGTTAATTGTTGAAGAGGAATGGCCAATGTTACTTCGTGGATTTGTTTGTTTAAACAAGTAGGGTGTATGGAGGGCAGCTGTAACTTCTACCTTCTTCAAACCACTTACAAATATTCCCAAGATAGTTCAGTACACTAAAAAAAGTAAAACAGAGTGGAATTTTTTCCTTGCTTTCTTGTTTCCCATCATTTCAAACTGAAAATATGTCTTCACTCACCGTCCTAAGAGTTTAGTCTGTGCAACAGCTGCCCCCTGAGAAGAGGTGGAGACCTCACATTCATGCCTTTGCAGTTAGATTGGAGACTGTATCACTGGAAGCAATCCTGCATGAGTAGAGGGTCGGGGCTAGGTAATCTTACTTACCCTCTTCTCCCTAGCATTTAGGACTTTGGGATGCACTGCGCATTCCTCCTCTCTTTGTGATATCTGTGACACTTCCCTGGGGACACAGCTGTTAACATGACAGCCATGCAGCACTGCAAGGCAGAAATGTCTCTTGCTTTGGGAGTGCCTTGGCAACGAGTCGACAAGAACAAAGATTGAGCTTATTGGAGCAGTGGACTAACACAGCAAATACTCACCTGTCTTTAAAGAAAAGGTATTTAAACTCCATGGAGGTGGTCATACTTGACACTGAAATCACCCAGGCAACTGCTGTTGCATGGCCTTCTCTTTTAAATGCCAATTATTTTCAAGGTTTGACACACAGCAGTGAATAAGCTTTTAACATTTTGATCAGAATTATTGTTAAACAGAGAATTCTTTATGCTTTGTGTCATCTCTTATAGACACAAACCAGTCATTTGTGGCTAGCAGTGATGGTGAATAGCCTACAAAAAGAAAATGTGCATAGTAAGAGATGCTTTATTTAACTTACAGTTTACTTATGGGTCTGCTCTGGGTTAAGAAGAAAGGAATAAGAAGGGGCCTGAGACTGAGAATTATGTACTTTCTTTCCATCAACTAGTCAGCTGGTGTGGGAATAGATCCTCAGCTGTGGGGATTTAGGGAACTAACAGTTTTTGACGACCTGGATCTTAGTTTCTGAAGCTCCGTTTATATTGCAGATAACTATACACTAGAGAGCAGTCCAACTCAGCAGGCGAATTTAAAGTTTTCCCTCCACTTGCACCAGGTGGTCATCTGAAAGCTAACCACTAGTGCCCAAGTAACAGTAGACATAGAGGACAGCTGGCAAATTAGGCCTTAGGGCTGCTTTTGAAACAGTGTGGGTGTAACCTTATGCCATAAATTTATTAAGAAGACAAAAGCAGCTCCCAGTAGAGGAGAATTATTGTCAGGATATCTTTAGCAATGATTCTTAGAGGCTGATATCCAAGTGAGTAATTAAATACAGCTTGGTTTATGAAACAATAAAAGGCACATTCTATTTTTCAAAATCCTTTGTCTTTAACACTAAGATGCTAATGAATTCATAAACTACCTATTATTTTCAAAGACTGATTCTAATCTGCATGAGATTCATTTCAAGCTAAGACACCTAAATGCAGATGTTCACAGGTTAATGGAGATCTGGATAGTACAGTCAGTAGAGGTTGAGCTATTCAGCAACCTAGTCACTGGGGTCAGGCTTTAGTTACCTACATGCAGGTCTCTGGTGACATGAAACATTCATGGATGATGGTGGTTCTCATATGGGACCTGTGGGAGGCTCCACCATTTTTCGGCAGCTCTTGAAAGTCAGATAGACAACACCTGAAGACATCTCAGATAGCTCTGGATACCTACGTGTGAACAACTGAGCTCTAAATCTCCACTGACCGTAACAGGCGCTACTTGTGGACATCTACATCTATATTGGCTTTTTAATCTGGAGCTAACTCTCATGCTAGTTGGCTCATTAAAGTTATTCAAGTGAGAAAATACTTAGTTTCTCAGCTAAAACTGCCCTTAGTTTCCCAGTCAACAGCATGTCTCCTGAAATATAAAGAACAGTGATTTAGTTTCTTTGGCTATATCTGTGCTCTCTTGGGAGTGCACAGCTCAAGTACATTGAGATTGGATTAAACATCTGAGAGCTAGCTGGCTCAAGATCATTGCATCTATATTGTGTGCAGAGGCAGAGCAAGAGCAGGAGTTGATCTTCACCTTTTTCTGAGGCTCCTTCTACTTGCTCCTAATCCAAAGCAGAACGTGAGTAAAATGTAGGTAGCTCAGACCATTTGAGCATTCATGTTGAATTCAGGACCAAACCCAAGAAAACACAGGAATGTCACCACAGTTTTTCAGTTCCTCATCCATAAAGCAGAGATTCTGAGGGTTTGGCTTTTTAATTTCAATGCCGTAATCTTTGCGAGGCTCTCTCAGCTTCAAACTATGTGTTTGTGCAATGTCAAGTAAGAAGAGCCCCAAGCACTGTTACAAACCTTCCTCCCCCATCCTATAGATGAATCAGGCTCACAAATTCTACTAGCTCCATAGTCAGCTGCTTTTTGTGCTTTTACTTACAGTATCTTTAAATCCCTGTTTTTTTCTGGTTTATGACTTAGCTGATTCCTCCGTGGTGACTGCTGCCTTGTCTCAGGCCAAAGAGCAGTCTTTAACAGCCACTCATCTTTTACCCAGCACATGGGTCCAGCTGGAACTCTCTTCTTATTGCCACATCAGTGACTCTCCCTTCTAACACATCTTTTTGCTCGTTGTGTCTTTTCTGATACGCTTTTGCCAGTTGACCACATGAAGCCGATGGTAACATTTCATCTCAAAGCACAGATGTCTTTGTGTGCCAGCTTATTCAAACGTCTGTGTTTCTACCACGTGCAATAGAATGAAGTACATTTATATTTCAAACTGCTTTGTATTTTTGTGTGTGTCTATAGAAAGATCACCTTGCCTCTGCGTTGCTGTAATACAATAAATAAATAACAGAACCCAGAGATGGGAGGAGAAGTAAAATGCTTATTCAAATTGTAGGCTTATTATAGAAAAATACTTCTAAATTGTATTTCTTAAAATCAGGGCAGAGCAGTAAGATGGCATAGTATTTTCACATTTACCTAGCATCTCATTTTGTTAGTAATGCCTCAGTTATTGAATTCCATTCAGTGCATATTCAGGTCCTAAGCTATTTCTCCAAGTCAGGGTTGGGGCACTAGACACTTAAAGAGCACACAGTTGGTTAATCGTGCCTTCCAGCTGTATCTAAAAATCACAGAAGGTGTTATCTATTTGCTTGTGTTAGCACATCAATGAACTGCTAGTTGTTCTTTGAAGAGTTCTGCAGACATCAGAATTACCTATCAGCCGCTTTAATAGGTTAATGGAAGCTGACTGCATTTCCTCCTAAAGCAAGCAACAAGAGTAGCATTTTTGCTCTTAGTAGTTTATGCACACAGCAGAAATGAAATAGTTGGGCACATCAATTTGCCTGCACACTTCCTAACACACAGTAAAGGTATCCTGTATTGAAAGAATAAGCCAAAGCCTATGGTCGCATTTTTTTCAGCTGAATAAACTCTAAAAGTATTACAATATTCCCAACTAAAACATCAGGAAAAAAAAAAAATCAAAACCCAAGGAACGAAAAGAGATTGCAAGATCATAACGAAAAGAACAACATGTGCAGTTACAGGAGTTGAAAAAAGCCTAAGGCATAAAACCCATAAGCTTAGTCCTTTGTATTTGTGGTACAATGGGACTTTTTGACGGGTTATCACAATGATGCCAAATATATTGGAAACTGGTTGTATTGTAAAACTCTGATCCTTCAGAAAACAATCCTGATAGGCACATTTAATCTACTAAGGCACGCAACAGCCTTCTTCACTCACTAGTGCCTTAGGTTTGAGTAAAACCTGCACCTGCAGCTGTGTTTCCTCTGAGGTCCTAGGTAAGGGTCAGGCTTTTGCTTTTGCTTTTTGACTATCTGATTTTTGTACTTGATTTTCAGAGAAAAATAGAATTCTCAAGTCACTGCATTATCCATGAACTTGGGACATTTAAAAATAACCCAGCACTGATGTCCAAGATAAAACTGAGTGCTGGCAACAAGCTATTTACATAGATCACAGTTCAGAGCTTCAGTCTGCTATAAGGAGGCTTTACTCGCACAAACATCCCTAGAGACATCAATGTAATAGATCACCTTGTATAAGGGTTACTAAACCACCAGTGAAAAGACATTCATTTAGATAGCAGGAACAGAAATATTTACTCTGATTTGTAATTTTAGGATCCTCTTTTTTTCTAGCTACAAATGAAACAGTACAAGTTCATGCAGAAAATAACAGAAGTACAATTAAATTCTTGGACCTCCCCATGATATTCTTCAAAGGTAATGTATATAGGGACAAAGCCCAGGTTTATTTAAAACATATATAGTTTCACTGAGTACAGTAAAAAGCCAGTTTGCACCAAGTGGGGATCTAAATTATGCCAAGAAATAGTTATGTTCCTTCACACTAATAGCTCTTGCCTTGCAGACCCACCTGCAAAGCACCTGTCATAAATGAGAGTCTGCTTCTGAACGTTCAACCACAAAGACCACAGCCATCTTATTTACCCGTTCATTTTATACTCTGGTAAGGGGCACAAATCTCAGCTGGGACTTCCATGCATCAAAACAAAAATGTGAAACCGGAATCCCTAAACAATCCTTTTTTTTTGCAATTAAGTTAACTGAGTTTAATATACAGGTTTTGCTGTGTTAGGACTGGAAGGAAGGAAACCAACCTGACAAAAGGCAACACAGAGCAAAAAGGTTAAATTCTGGCTGAGTGGAATCAAAGTGAAACTTCCCATTTCCTTCAGAAAGGGTAAGATTTCACCCTGGACCCTTATGAGAGAGTGAGGGAAGAGAGATGGAAAACATGTCGTGACTTGTGAGACGAGGGAGAGCCTCACAGGTAACTTTTGTTCTCCTTCATGTAGTGAAATCTCTGCTCACTTAGGATACTTGATTTATTTTAATGCTGCTTTTAGCTGCAGTTGCAGGCTGAGAATGCTTCAGAAGATGACAAGGTTGCTAATGCTCAAAAACTGAGTGTAGCATGTGGGAGACACACGCCTTTATACTTACAAAGATGCAATGAGACATGATATGGACTTTTCAAGGGATCAAAGTGCCCATCAAGTCAAAAGCATGAATTTTCTACAAAACCCCCAAAGACCTATTTGCTACTTAAACTGCTAAAAGCCCTTAACCTTCTGTCCCACACTCTCCTAGAGTTTCCTTCACATTTGAAGGTCTCCAGCTATTGCTGTTACTCCAAGGAGGTTTTTCAGTGAAATTACCTCTCACTCTCTTAACTTAACGTCACCTCCCCCTTGCCAAAACTCCTGGTCACACTGGTGGCGGTAGACCACCTCCTCCTGCCTACTGGGCAACCACCTGCATCCTCCCAGTGATTGTAGCAACACAAATCTCTGTTGATAGTCATTTCCCCTGAATTTATCAAGCCTGCAAAAAATTACATAGCATGCATCCCATTAAACTTGTAAGACTTCAGGCACTGACACTTGAGAGATCATTAGCTCCTGTTCTACACAGAAAGTCAAAGGATGCTGGATGGTTAATCAGCTATCTCTTTAAACATGTTGAAGATATTTAAACAGTAGTTAATGGAGAGCCCACTCCCCTGACAGTCAGACGGTAAGCTGTGTGGCTTAATATCACTGGTGTCTCCGAAATATGTTTTACTTTGTCAGTGAAAGGACCATATTATATTGACTTTTTAAGCATTGAAAATCATTACTTCTATTAATATTGCTTTGCATGCTGACTCTTAGCATGGGAATGTAACCTTAGCAATTGTCAAATCTATTGCAACATTCTGATACAGAATGCAGAAGAAAAACAATTATCAAACCCATCATATTTTCTTGACAAAAATCTGTTTTACTGCTGAGACTTGTTAAGATCAATCTTTATATTCCTCACATTAAATTTTTCCATCAGTAGCTGGGATGTCCAATATTGTAATAACATGAATGGGTACTTTTGCCATCCTTTCATTACTCTAAAACAAATACTGTCTTTAACACATACCAGTTAAAATCATGAGCTATCACGTAAATTTGTGGAAAGAAAGGTTGTGCTTGAGCTTTTTTAGGTTCCTTTCTTCAGAGGTTTAGTACTTGCCTGTACTATCTTCTGTCCAGGTCAGCTGTATCCCAATTCAGTCATAGTGTTTTAGTATTCATTATTTACTTTCTCAGACCTTCACAGACACATTCTTACCCCCGAGTCCTTTAACTCTTAACTCCTGCAGTATGAACAGCACTTAGTCCTTGTGTGTCAAACATTTTGCCTCTTCTTTTTTGTCACTGAATTAGTACCAAATGTATTCACTCCTTCTCTGCAAATACTCAGGCACACTCTTGAAAGCCCGTTACTGAAATCAGCAGTCCTATCAGTGCAAAAGCCTTCTTTTTGTATTTATATCCCTCAGAGGTTCAGCCTGCAAAATAAACCAGAGACCCACCATGGCATTAGCTTATTTTATTTTTGACTCACAAGGTCTGACTGCTGTGAAGAAAATTTCTGTGGGATCCATCGCCCCACTGAGCTCTTCCCTAGTGACTTGCAGATGCATTGAACTTAGCGTATAACAAACAGATAGTTGTGAGACAAAGGAAATAATACACAGAGTAAAAACTCTCCTAGAGAGCTGAAATTCATACTGACATCAGCAGAGGTAGGTAAGGATTATGATTACAGTACTTTTGTAAGTAATTACTCTTTCTAAATAATTGAAAAACTCAGGCTAAATGGTTAACAAGTATCAATGACAGTCTGCACTCCTCTAGTACATTTTAGCTCAGAAATGCACAATTAACCTTCATAATGTCTGGAAAAAAGAAGTGTTTGGATTAATGAAAAAATTATTAGCTCCTCAAAAGTAAACAACTTCCGGTTTTAATTTTGAACAGTGAGATATCATCCTTCATTTAAGATGGGTTCTTTCCTACCTGCTGTTTTGAGCTTATTGAATTCTCTGCTAGAAGTCCTACATCAGAGAAACTTTACTTGGGCTTCTTAGAGCAATATTTTAAAAAAAAAAAAAAAAACAACAAGCTTGGAACTAGAATTAGAAAATTCTTCAAGAAAAGTATTGGAAACACACAGAGCGTTTGCTTATCAATTCCCCTAAATTAAGGAGAATTTTATTACTGATTGCAGTGAAAACACCCTGTCATTAGAGAGCTATTCTAAAGTTATTGAATTTAAGAAAAGTATTTCACAACTATGATACGCAGTAAATCAGGAAAGGTGCACCCTGGAGCTGAGTATCAATACAAATTTTAAGCAATTAACAAAATAAATATTGTAAATCTTTTCCGCTCTGATATTTCTCTTTTTAAAAATGAACAAAAACTGATTAACGGCAAATAGCATGACTGGTGTTTATGACATTTAGAGTATGTTGCCTTAGGTTACCTTCCAGTTGAGCTGGCAGTTTGCAATTTCCCAGCCTTTTGGTGTAATCCTTAGGCAAGTTGCTCTGAGGGGGAGGCTTCTAAAAGAGCTGCCTAACACTTTGGGAGCTTGACACTGCGCCCAGTACCCCTGGACCCACTGCTGGGCACTTTTTCCAGTGGCAGGGCTGTCCTTCAGTGTTGCAGATACAGTTTCCTAGTCTGATGGAGTGGTAGATGCCCTTGCATTAGCCTGGTAAAAAGCTGTGTTCCCTCTGGCATTCCCAGGAGCTCAGCCACCACCTTACAGCAGTGCCACTCTTGAAAGCCCTAAGAATTGTGATCCAGTTCACTCTCATTTGAGGATTAATTAGCAGTTACTGCAGCTTCCTCTTGTAACTCCTCTGTCCTAATTAATTTTTGTAACTCTTTTGGAAACTACTGGAGCCATCCAGGGAACTTGCACAGGAGAGGTGAGTGTGCCTCCTTCGTGGTTTTGTAAGTTCGCCTCTTTTGGCTTTGACTCTTATCAGATCATTCTGTCTATCTGAGCCCCTGAGGTTTTGCAGTAGGCAAATAAATAAATAAATAAATAAATAAGAATTATACTATGCTTTGATTAATATTTCTTGAGGTTTTGTTTTGTGGGTTTTTTTTGTCATGTTTCTTTTTTTTTAACAGAATAAATTTTCATTTTACAGCATATGCCTTGCAAAGTAACTGATGTTCCTTTGCAAATGCTTATTAATATTCACATTTGTGAACACAGTACTTAGCTCCATCCTCAGATGTGTTGATTATTGCTCTAACTAGGGTTTCATTTTTCTGCTCTCTTCAGAGCTAATAGCCTTTTAGATGAAGATAAGTTTCACTAAGGAAACTTTCTCCTAAAAGACTCACAAATGTGTTAATCTGTAAGCAGAATTGCATCTGCAATGTGGTGCAGTATATGCATATATTCACACAAAAGACTCTGAGAACCACTGGTGCACGAGAAGATCAGAGCCCAAATCCCTGATGGGCTGGGGAGGGAGGAGGAAGCCAGGCAGCAATGAGAAAAACACAGGAGAGTATTTTCTATCCCTTGATAAATCCAGGCCTGTAAAAGTCTGTGGAAGTGAGAACAGGTCAGGAAATAGTTTTATAACTCATGTTTGGTCAGGTCAGACTGACAACGGGAGCATCTCTGTCATCGAAATGTGATGTGGTGAGAGAGTGCATGTGAATATCAGCAGTTCTTGGTCAACAGCTGCATTTTCAGAACTGGTTGTAATGGGGCATTCAGTAAGAGAATGAAAACAAACAATTTTTAAGCTTAACTTTTTACCATTAACAATAAGGTTTCAGAAAAGGTTATCCCTGTTGTCCTGTCCTCCACGTGTGTACAGCTTAAGGCTTAGTACCTTGGGAACTAAGTTCTTGCACATGGGTCAGGGCAATCCCAAGCACAAATACAGGCTGGGCAGAGAATGGATGGAGAGCAGCTCTGAGGAGAAGGACTTGGGGGTGTTGGTTGACAAGAAGCTCAACATGACCCGGCAATGGGCACTTGCAGCCCAGGAAGACAACTGTATCCTGGTCTGCATTGAAAGAAGCGTGACCAGCAGGTCAAGGGAGGTGATTCTGCCCCTCCACTCTGGTGAGACCCCACCTGCAGTACTGTGTCCAGCTCTGGGGCTCCCAACATAAGAAGGACATGGACTTGTTGGAGTGAGTCCAGAGGAAGGCCATGAAGATGATCAGAAGGCTGGAGGGCCTTGCCTGTGAAGACAGGCTGAGAGAGTTAGGGTTGTTCAGCTTGGAGAGGAGAAGGCTCCAGGGAGATCTTATAACAGCCTTTCAAGGCTTAAAGGGGGCTTAGAAGAAAGATGGGCATGTAGTGATAGGACAAGGGGTAATGGCTTTAAACTGAAAGACGGTAAATTTAGATTAGATACTAGGAAAAAGTTCTTCACTGTGAGGGTGGTGAGGCACTGGAACAGGTTGCCCAGAGAAGTTGTGGCTGCCCCATCCCTGGAAGCGTTCAAGGCCAGGCTGGATGGGGCTTTGAGCAACCTGGTCTAGTGGAAGGTGTCCCTGCCCATGGCAGGGGGTTGGAACTAGATGATCTTTAAGGTCCCTTCCGACCCAAACCATTCTATTCTAACTGTGCAACAGGGGTACAGGTAGTTTGTGTGTGGCTCTAGCAACTCATATCCAGCTAGCTGAAATGTATCTGGGCTACACTGGAAACAACATAAATATGATTTTTTGCCTAGCTCTTCTCCACCCTAAAGCACAAAGTGGTGAAGGAGGTCAATACTTGTGAGGCATTTGGATATTACAGTGAGGGTAAAGGTTCACATACTCTAATCAAGGTTTTGTGTGATCAGTGTTTGTAAAGGGAACAGAGGAAAATTAAAAGTGCTTCCAAGATTTTCAAAGGAAGCCAACCATCAAATTCAGTAACTCCAAAATGGGGCATGATTGACTTCTTTCACAGGACTGTGCCACATAAGATACTTCAGGTAGAGGAATAACTGGCAGAAGTAATAAACTGTCATCTTTTCTTTTTGGATATACCCACATGAAAATGAAACAGCAGGTGACATGACTCAGGAACTTAACTTCACCTTCAAGGCTCTGGAAATCAGCATTGTCTGTAGGACTCTCCTGATTCTGCTTTTTTTTTTTCTTTTTTTTTTTCCCAAAGCTGATGTTTTAGTCTTATTTCCTCCAGCTGTCTTTTCTCTGCCATTCCTCTTGGGTAGCTAATCTGAGATAGCTAATCTGAGATGCATCGAGATAGCAGTGCATCAGTTTTCATCCCATCTCTGTACCTTTGTACAACTTGTTCCAGTTCCCCCTCAGCTGCACTCTCACCAGACATGCCCCCCATAAAATTTCTTTTCCCACATCTCTTAGTTCCCATTCTCCAAATGCAAGTGACCCAGTACAGGAATGACCCTTGTGACATTTCAGTCCAACTTTGTGTTGTTAAGCTGCCCTGTCTGTACTCAGTTTGGAGCAGATGTGAGTCCAGATCTTCGTATCTACAGGCACAGACACCAATCTGAAACCACTAACGTAATTAGTTATTTCACCAGGCTGTGGCTGCAAAGTGGGGAATAAACTCTTCTTTCATCGAACAAAATTATATGAGGTGCCATGGAGAAATTTGCATTACGGCTGGCTGTGAAAAGCCTAAATTGAGGGATAAAGAACTGTGATGCAGAGGGCAGCTGAGCCCAGTCTTCCAGAAAGACAGTGAACCACATAGATGCTGAATCACTATGGGATGCTCAGTTTCCAGGATGCAAAACTGGATGTTAGCCTTGTTCCTGCCACTCTCGACTGAATTTAATAAATACCTCCCATTCCATATTTCTCAAAGAAGAAAACAAGATCTGAGTAGCGGAGTCCATTATCACTCCATATGGTGAAGCGAGGCAAGATGGACAGGATCCAAAACACAGAGCAGCCGCTTTGCTTTGTTCTTCTTCCACCAGCTGCAACAAAGAAAGTGTGAGGAAAAAAAAAAATCTGTGCAGAAGAGAAAGACTCTTTGTCAGAAGACAGACAAAAGAGTTGTTAGCCAAGCCTATATTATGACCTGGCTTTCTGATATTGAAGGCCTGGTTTTATTGCAAATTCCAGTTCCCAACTAAATAACACCAACTGCTGCCTGGCCGAAACAAGTCATGGCAATAGAACAACTTCTCTCTCTCTTGCTGCGAGGACTCTTTTGATGGCAACTGGCCTGTCATGTCTACCAACATGCAAGTTCAGAGATTCTTAGTGCTTCTTCCATAAAGCTTTTCCCTGATATCCATTACCCTGGGTTTAGCATAGTGAGTTTTCCAAAGAAAATCTTACAAAGCCATAAACAGTGGAAGACATTTGTTTTGGGTTTGTGTGGTGGGGTTTTAGTAGCGGGGAGGGGGCTGAAGGGCCGGCTCCTGTGAGAAGCTGCCAGAAGCTTCCCCGGCTCCAAGTCGGACCCGCCGCTGGCCCAGGCTGAGCCCATCAGTGATGGTGGTCGCGCCTCTGGGAGAATGTTCTTAAGAAGGGGAACCTGCGGTGAGTAGGGGATTGGGATGTGAGAGGAACCCCTCTGCGGACCCCGAGGTCAGTGAGGAAGGAGGGGAGGAGGAGCGGGGGAGCAGGGGGATGGATGCCCCCCAAGATGGCCGCCGCTCCCTGGGAGAGCCCGCGCTGGAGCAGGCCGTGACTGGAGGCCTGCGGCCTGCGGGAAGGCCCCACGCCAGGGAAGCTCATGGAGGACTGTCTCCCGCGGGAGGGACCCCCCGGTGGAGCAGGGGCCGAGTGAGGAGTCCTCCCCCTGAGGAGGAAGGAGCGGCAGAGACAAGGGGGGAGGAACCCACCCCAACCCCCATTCCCCGTCCCCCTGCGCCGCCGCCGGGGGGAGGAGGGAGAGAGAACCGGGAGTGGGGCTGAGCCGGGAAGGAGGGAGGGGTGGGGGGAAGGTGTTCTAAGGTTTGGGTTTACTTCCTAACATCCTTGTTTTCATTTGATTGGTAGTAAATTAAATTGATTTTGTTTCTTCCCACTTGTCTTTTGCCTGTGACAATAAGTGGTGAGTGATCCCTCCCTGTCCTTGTCTCAACCCACCACCTTTTCCTTATATTTTCTCCTCCCCATCCCACTGGGGCAGAGGGGAGTGAGCGAGCTGCTTTGTTGCCGGCTGGTCTTAAACCACGACAACATTTCAATTTCTAGACAAGATCAAAAAGAAGATATCAGTCTAGAGAAGCAGTCAGTCCTAGTGGACACAGAATTTTCTTTGGGACTGTTTGTTTTCCCCTTGTCTTTTAATCAATCAGTAGAAGTTGATGTTTTCTATTGCACTGATATATGGGGGGGGGGGAAATCCTTATTGAAAAAATGGCAAACTGCACAAACAGCTAGAAGCCAATGAGATGTTGTACTGAAAGTTAGAGAGACTTTTTCTGGCTGACAGCTGGAGTACTGCACTCCAGTGCAGAGGTGACAGGGGGTGCACATGCCACCAGAAGTGACTGATAGGCTCAGAGACACTGAAGCGGTCACTTTTTCCAGATACAGAATTCATGGAACAGAAAAGTTACCTAATGCTCTTCAGTGTCACTGGCAGTGGGTATTGACCCTGTATCAACCCTGTTCTAGTGTTGTTTTGTTGTTTGGGGTTTTTTTAAATGAAAATATTAGGGGAAAGAATAAGCAAAATGAGGTGAATGGAAAGGTTTCACAAATTTGACTCCTATGAACAAAAAAATCTGTGCTTCTTGGATGAGATTGCCATGCTGTTGAAGCAGTGGACAGCAAGGCTATGATGATAGCTCTGTCCTTTTATTTCAATGTGTAAAGAAAGGAGTAGTTTTCTACCATCATTCTATTTAATTAACTTTTTCTAAGGCAATATCTAAACATTTATAAGTCTTTGTACATATATTATTCCATGTGAGACAAGTCACATGTGCCTCTCGAGTCATGACATAAATTCTACAGGAACAATTCCAACACAGCCCAGCGTCATAGAATCATAGAATCGTAGAATAACTTATCATGAGTGTACAGATTTAATTGCGTGATTGGATCTAAATTAATCTCCTAATTTCCTTACTACGCTCCCCCAGCATCCTCTAAGGTAGGCACTATGCGATCCAGACTCATCCAGACCTATGATGTAGCATGCTGTGATTGACTGAAGCTTGCACGTACTTGCTGAGTCTTACCTGTTGAACCTTGGTTTAAAGAGGGGTAAAGAAAAAGTAAAAAAGCCATGAATAACATTCTGAGTGCTGAGGGAAATGCTGCTCCTTTAATGATCCAGCAGCTGGAACAAATGATTGCTCACTCATAACATACACATTGCAGTTGTCATAGAAACGCACTTAGCAACAAAGAATCCTTGACCTTTTCCCCATCTGTTTTGAATCTTCACAAAGGCACATTAATTTCTATATATTGATTTTTCCTCTCCCCCCCCCCACCCCCCCCACCCCAAGAGGGAAGGAAATACCACATTTTGCATGGCTCCCAGACACCAGCAGAAACCTTCCGTACCTTCAGGGAAGTATTGCAGAGGTGCTGCCTCTCCCTACCCCTGCTCAGAGCGGGGCACCAGCTAGTTCCTGACAAAAAGATAACTGCAACTGAGGCTGTACAACTGGGAACTCCACCTCAACCTGTAAACTTGAAAAACAATCTGTTTCAGTTTGGGAGAAGCGAGGGAAGCTCAGAGCTCTGTGGTTTTGGATGTAACTACCCAGGGTATGTACAGTCACAGGCTGTAATTAAATAGGAGCGTCCCCTTCAAATGGATGCAGACCATCTTGGAAACAAGATTGTATTATCAAAGGCCAATATGTGTATAGCAACACCACTGAGATGAAAACAGCCTTGCTACAAAGGGCATTGCTAAATTCCCAGAAGAAACAGAAATGGATGAAATTAATCCAGACTCTAAGTAATGGTGAAATCACTGCATGTTCTGAAGGCACAGAGATTTTAGATAAAGCTTGGCTCACCTAATCAGATTAGCCATCAGATTAGATCCCCGGGGTTTGGGTTTTTTACAACAGGTATGACCGCATGTTTACCATTTGGGATAAATAGAATAAACTTAATCACAAGTTATTTTAAGTAAAGATAAGAAAAAGGAGAATAAACATTTTTACAAACTATTTCATTTATGAAAGATTCTAGCTTTTGTATTTTTTTTTATATTTTACACCTTCTTTCAAATGCATGATGTTTACAGTGGGATATCTTCTACTCTCCTCCCCTCTCCTGAAAAATTACATAATGAGGAAAGGAAAAAAAGTGCACACAGACATAAACACACACACAACCTGAATATCTGTAAAGGAAAAAAATGACAATTTCGAAACACCTAGTTCTTCTTGTGGAAAATTATTAAATACATCATTTTCCTATTAAAACCGCTTTTTGAAATGGTTTCAAATAACACTTATCACCCATCTTAAATGTTTTCTGAATTAGACCACAGAGAAGGGATTGCAAAGGAGTGGCTCTCATTTGTGTAACAGCAACAAGGCACTGGCAGCTTTACCAAAGCTTCCTAATCAGTGGGTTACTGTTAAGGCTGAAAATGTTTCCTGCAACATCACGTATTCTTAGTATCAGAATTTTTAGCTGGAAATCATATACAAGGAATAGTATGGGTTATTATGATTTCAAAGATCAATTAGGGACAATCTCCTGGGTCATTTTTTGTCTGCACACCACAGCTTAGGTACCACTGGTGAAGGAAACATTTGCCTTGGTTGGAGAGATGAACAACGTGGCTACAAGCCACCTTCCATTTTATCTGCTCCAACTATACTAGAGGGAGAACAAAGGAGATACGTAGCTGTGAAGACTTGGAATGCAATCAAGGAACAAAATCTGCATTTTCAGAACTGAAAAGTCCTGAGTTCTAAGCTTTAAGTTCTTTCTCTGCAGTATAGCTAAAAACAGATGACGCCTAATGATCCGCAATACCTGTCATTTAATTGTCAACTGCAAAAATTAGTAAAGAGGAGAGCCAAAGACAGCAAGACAAAGTGTAATGCAAAAGAGAAGCTAGGCAAACTGACATGAAGCACCAGCTCAACCAGGGTTGCATTTAGTAGTAAGAAGAAGATGATGCTTGGATTTTCTCAGCAAGATATAGCCATGTAGGTGCACCTCCATACTTTACCAATCACCCCAAAACACCAAATAACCTTTTTTCCAGCATTCCCAGTGACATCAGGAATTTTGTAGGTATAGGGAAGAGCAGGAGGGGCTGGCCAGGGCATGTTAGTTCAAAATCTTGCTTATGTGCAAATAGGAAACACCTTATATATAAAACCAAGACTGTTGTTAGTATAACTGAAATCTTAAAGGTCTAACCTTAGAATCGTTATTAGTCTAGATCTATTACAGAAAGAGACATAATGTTATATACAGAAATAGTTAATAATAATAATATACTAATAGTATACTAATAATAAATTCTAAATTTTTATGTGTACACTTAGTTTTTTAGCCTTTTTCCTGCTGTTGCACTCACCTTTCTCCTGCTGATTTGGATTCCAAGGTTGGTGGTTTCTCTCTGGTGGTGGTGTTGGTGGGGTGTTATGGTGTGTCTTCGGGGTCTGGGGTCCTTCGCTGGAAGGAATATAATATTCTTGTAGATGGTTTCTTCTTCCTCACTCCAGGCTCCACCTGGGGTCATTTTATGTTTCCTAGCACATTTTTCCAACTTTGTCTTTCTTCATGGCTTTGCAGCTCCACATTACATCTGAATTTACTATATTATGCTACCTTTTCCATATGTTAAATATTTCTTTATTCTCTTTGTTAGCCCTAAACCCATCTTTGTCCATCTGCAGATCTGCATTTCTTTAACCATTGGTGAGTTGTTTGTAGACATGGGGTCTTCAGTGCCAACCCATCCAATGCCACACCCTGTGTCCCCGCCTCTATTTCCTAACAAGAGTCATAAAACCATGATGGCACCACACAAAGATAAACATATTAGCCATAAAGACCAGTACTCAGCCCATAGCCTGTCCCTAGCAATGGCAGTGCTGTATTACAGAACTAACTATAGTGTTATGTCCAGATCTTTCTGGTTACCAGTTAGTGTCTCTTCTTCATGCTCTTAGAGCTGAACCAGGCATCACATTTACAGCAGAAAACTTCCCTTCGATAAAGCTGGTAGAAACTTCTTCCTTCCCTCATTCCTTTTTTCTTCCTTCCTACCTGGGGATATGATCTGCTCCCTATAGCCAGCTGTCATCGTTTAACCCCAGCCAGCAGCTAAGCACCATGCAGCTGCTTGCTCACTTCCCCCACCCAATGGGATGGGGGAAAGAATTGAAAAAAGTAGAATTTGTGGGTTGAGATAAAGACAGTTTAATAGGACAGAAAAGGAAGAAGAAGAAGGAAAAAAAAAAAAAAGAATTAGAATATACAAAGTAAGTGATGCACAATGCAATTGCTTACCACTCACCAACTGATGACCAGTTAGTTCCTGAGCAGTGGTCCCCGACCAGCTTTCCCCCCAGTTTATGTACTGGGCATGATGTCATATGGTACGGAATACCCCTTTGGCCAGTTTGGGTCAGGTGCCCTGGCTGTGTTCCCTCCCATCTTCTTGTGCCCCTCCATCCTTCTTGCTGGCTGGGGATCAGAAGCTGAAAAATCCTTGATTTAGTATAAACATTACTTAGCAACAGCTGAAAACATCAGTGTTATCATTGTTATTCTCATACTAAATCCAAAACACGACACTATACCAGCTACTAGGAAGTCAATTAACTCTATCTCAGCTGAAACCAGTACACCAGCTCATAATTTAAACTGTAGTTTAAATTTAACCATAGTGTTACAAGCTCCTGACATACCCACCTCTTCTGCCATCTTATCTAATATCTGGAATAAGGCTTCTGAGATTTTATTATAAATCCCAGCTGTGCTGGAGCATGCTGTACATTACATGAGGGAGGGTGGTCAGCTGATTACTCCGGACTATCCCTCTATTGAACAATTGCTTGAAACTTCTTGTTCCCTTCATCTGCTCCTATAGTCTGTATCTGTAGGCTTTCATGAGGGACATATGTGATGGTGTCCTAATAAGCGCAATTTACTTTTCCATCTGAAAAACAAGCAGAGCAGGGGAAAGAATAGTGTGGTAGTATAGAGAGAGAAGTGATGGATTTTCAGAGCTGCTGATGGCTGATTTTTATATGAACTGGTTTCTGTTCAGCATTTTTTATGTTTGGGTTTCTGTCTAAATAGAGACATCAAAATCATGACTTGGGGTCCCATTTAAAGTTAATCGTAGCTGTGTATCTACAAATTGGTCCCTAGGTGTTGACTTCGGGCAGCTCTTACTGAAGAACTCTGAATGCACAATCAGAATCTCAAAAAAACATCAAAATTGTTTATTTTGGCTAGAGCTGGCTTCAGGTCTACTTCCCTTTGTTAATACAGGTCAGAATCCTCTGAAATAGTTGATTTCCCAAAGAGTGCCAAAAGAGACTATAATCAAGCTATTTTGTGAAACTGCACCCTTGCTAGAGAGTTACCAGGTATTTTTGTTAGAAATATTAATAAAAACCCAAGAAAAAACAAAAATCTTTTTCATCTAGGAGTCCCATAGACATTCCTGAATTTCAGAAAAAAATGTCATTACGGAAACATTTCATCCAAACCCTGAAATACTTATTTTGGGAAATCCAGTTTTTCTGGTACGTCACAATGCCCAATGTCAGGTTAGGTCACATGCATGAGTTCAAGTCTATTCTCCAAATGCTATTTATGTGCCCAGGATACTGCCTGGTATCCTGAGATATACAGAAAAGAAGCAAACAACAACCGTCACAGGCTGTGCTGCTGGAGGAACACCACTGGTGACTTCCAAAACAGCTCAGATAGATACCCCATCACTCACTCCTGAACAGGGCCAGAAGAAAAACTTCATGCACTGGGGAACTGGAAAAACTTAGTTCCCATGGAGATGAGGCTTCTCTAAATTTAAGTGTCTGCTATTCATGACAGTCCAGTATGAAAAGCCTTCTGTGCAACTAGTGTGTATGACCTTGCCCAACTTTATGTCAGGAGGGGCTTGAGCTGAATTTTCCAAGTCCTTTCATGGAGCTTGGACCAGCCCTCTGCCCAGACAACTAAATGAGCCCACATGGATTTTTTTCAGTTCTTCAGTTCTACAGCACTTTTAATCTTGCTGGTATTTAAGCTGATGACATGAAAGACAGCTACAGCGATTGCAGATACTTCTGTTTATAGGGATTTAATAGAAACCCTCAGCATAAAATTCACTGAGCAGCATCTTGCTATTGGAACAGTTATATTTTAAACACCATTAAACTTGACAGAAATCACAGCACACATCCTCACATAAACCTTTCAGTAAACTTCAAATGCAGAGGCAAATTCCTCTCCAGAATGGGTAGGACATTGCAGCACAGTTTCAGAGAGGCCGTCTCATAGTTAATAAAGCCATTCAGCCTGAAATACATCGTTTTTCCAGAAGTGTCTCACCTCCGTCATTTTTCTTCCTTAAAAAAGCAAGGAGGGAACTACTACTGAGAAATTAAGTTGCTGAGAGGTTGCTGACTCGCTGGGCTATGGGACACAGGGGAGTTTCTGCCACCCCAGTCCCAGAGAGCCTGGCTGCTGTGGTCCCCTGTCCCCAGCCAGCTGCTGACACCTGGACCCTCGAGCCCCTGAGACTCGTGGTCCTGCACCAGGGTCTGTACTCAAAACCTCTTATCCTGCTGCTGGCTAGTCCAGCCTGAAGTTGGCTAGTGTCCCGCATCCTCTAAGAGTGTGCCTGTGTGAAACACAGTCAGAAATAGCATTTGATAAGGACAGAGGACAAGCACAGGGCAAGGGTGCTGGTCAGTCACCTGTCTGCACTCGACTGGCCCTTTTTATCCCCTTTTCCTTTTATTTTCCCAGGCTTTGTTCCTCCCAATCTCCCTGGAACCTCTGTTTCTCCACCTTCAGTCCTTCCCCTAAACATCCCATTTGTAAATCATGCCTATAATCCCCTTCAAACATGACACCATAAATTTTATTCAGTCCCCAAATTCTCTTCTCAGCACACTCTATAATAGGTCCTATACTCTTGGAGGCAATACAAGGCAATGCAGTGTCCTGAACCCTTTAACCTGAAAGGCTTTGGGGGAGAATTTATTTGGTTGTCTCCCTTTGGTGGGGTTCACAGGAGGGACAATGGGCTAAGCCTTCTCCTTCGATGGTCTCAGGAGTAACCAATTCAGTGTCTTCCATTTTCACCGATTACGGGGTTTTCTTGGGTTCCTTCACCTGACCCTCTGCAGTTCTCTGTTTACCATCATTTGCCTTTAATCAAAAAACCTAAAAAATTCCTCCCCATGGCAAATAATACATGGAAAATCTGCAGTGGAAAGAGACCATTTGCAGCATGGAGAGTGAGTTCACTCTCTGCACAAATACGAAAGGCCAGCCTAGTCCTCAGACCTGAGTGAGTCACATCGGCTGCCTCCTGCCCCCCAAGCACCATTTAACTGTTCAACCTCACAGCCCCGTGGTCCAACGCTCCCCACCGGGTCAGCCGAGCCACCTTGGATCAAAGGTCTTTGTTTCCTTCATCAAGATTTAGCCTGGACTCGAACAGGGAAAGGTAATTTATTCGTTTGAAATCGCAGAATCAAATGATTGCGTTTAAAATGTTTGCCATAATCCTCGGGGCATGAAACATGGGCCTCGGAAGAACAGGCCTAGAGCTCTTGTGTGTTTCTAAGGGCTAGTGAGGGCTTAGAAAAAAGTAGCATCTGCTATAGATGGAGAAATAATCATCTTTCTGACACAAAAGCTCTTCTTTTGGTCTGAAAGAGAAGCAGCAACTGTCAGTGTTAAATTCAGGTTGAGAACAACTGCTCTGAGTTGAACTTGATATGGTAATTAGTTAAATCATCTGAGAGAAAATGTTGCTGGTATCTGTAAAGCAAAAATAAGTGTTCACAGGGAAAAAGGTGATGAGGTGGTTATCGCCTATAGGGAGAGCAGATTCAGGTGATTTATCACTTTCGGGAAAGGTAGGAGGTGGCAAGGGGATGGAGGAGGAAACTGAAACACACCTTAAGCCAGCATCATTCCTGAGTCCAGGATTTTTAGTATCCAGTGTAGTTCTGAATTCCAGTTCACAGGCTCGTTTTTTTAAGGAATTTGGGTGAGCTTTTTTGGAGGGAGTGGAGTGTAGAGTAGCTTTGCCTTGAGATTCAGGACTGAGAGGCCGGAGCTAGAATGGCTATTCAGTGAGAAATCCCCTCTCCCTGATAACCTGATGTTTCTGTCCCTTATTGATTATCCTTAGAAGCCTGTGCTGGTGCATAATGGTTGTCTACTTGTGCACACACAGCTTCCAGGAGAACATAATTTGCATGGGAGTATGTACATTACATTCAAGTATTATCCAAGTGTCATACTTACAAATTTCGAAGGCTGTATTGTGAATATAATTTATCACAATGGCTGTGAAAATATGTTTTCAAACTTTACTTCCACTCTTCAAGAACAGCCTGGCTTCATCCAGGGTGTGTGATGACTGATGAGGAATTGGCTTTTGGTGAAGAGCTTTCAGAAGCTGGTGAATGCTTTGGAAAGGCTACAAAAATCTAGGAAAAGACAAGGAAAATCATTGTGTGTAAAAGAAAGTTACCACACTAAGCACAATGAAGCAGAGAATAGACTGTTGTTGATCCTAAGAAATGATTTCTACTATCTATGTATATTATAAACACATGCAAAGACATATGGGTGTACATGCAATTTTGTTACACTAATGACTGCCATCAAGTGGCTCCGAGAGGCAAACACAATCAAGCCAAAACAACTGCAAGCAATTTTCCTGCCCAAACAAGTGAGGTGATGGAGCATCTTGATCAAGTAAAACTGGATACAGATAGTGGTGCAACTGCCCAGGGCAAAAAAACAAACAAATAAACAAACCAGAGCTGGGGTCTCCCTGCCTGCTTGAAAACATGGAGGAAAGATCATTAGTTTCCAAAATACAGATTCATGACCCCCTCCATCATTCAGACTGCGCTTCTTCCTATGTACACTTCCAGCAATTACTGGTGTGATGGCCCCTCATGCTAGAATATGCCCCTCCTGACCAAAATACAGCAATATATGATGAACTAATGAGGTAAGACATTACAGACCATCTTCTCAGGGGCACCCAGTCGAACTTGTGCAAGAGGGAAACAGCCTTGCTAGGTCCTTCCCACCCTCCTGATCACAGCTGCACCCTGATCTATGTTACATGTGATGAAAACCAAAACAAAACCATGAAAGATCACCATGAATGGTTTTCTAGCCTGTAATACTTTGAAAAGCGCAAGTTCACTATAAAACTGCTTTATAGTGGAAAAGTGAGAGAAGCTTTATAAACTTGAAACTTTAAACCAACCGGTTTTTATGAAAGAGCTAGAAAACCATAGGGTTTGAAGTTCCCCAGAGTTTTTCTAAGCTCTCTTTTTCCTTCATCATACAAGAAAATAAAAAATAATTGGTCATAATTCTGATTTCACCTTATCAGCTCCACTGAATGTTAGAATTACTCCCGTTGACACTAGTACAAACGGATACCCTGACAGATCCAAGCAAACTCAGACTTATTAAAAGCAATAAATAATTGTTATGATCCCAGAGAAGCAACATCTACTACTCTATTTGTTTTGTGTATGACTTCAGAGATTAGGGGACCCTGCTACTTAATTGCTCAGAGGGACACTAATCTTGTAAAGCTCTTTTCCTAGCAGAAGCTATCAAATAGAAGTAAGACTCCTCAATAAAATTATAGTTGTTAAATTTTCTGTTTTGCTGGGAAGTTACCAGGTCCAGAAATAATCACCAAAAACACTCTTAGAAGAAAAATCAGGCTGCAGTATCAAGCTCTGAAAAATTTAGATAAGCTAGAACTGAGGGTTTCGTTCACAGTCTTTTCTGTATGTTTATGTTATCTGGTCATATATGCTTTTTCTTTCACATAAACTAAATTTTCAAACCAAGCAACAGTCATGGCAGGGAAAATTACTTCTCAGCCTCAGCCATCCAGGGAAGGAGCAGGTACCGTCCCTCCGAAGGACAGCACTGAAGGGGAGAGCCAGCCATGGGGCATGGTCTAACCAGACAGTGGGGGTCAGAAATGGGGTTCCCAAAATCTCTTTTGCAAGTGTGCTATTTTTCAGACCCAGCAAGTACAATTTCTGTTACCACAGTTACTTGCCCACCAGCACTTCAGCCTTTCCTGGAGAAATTCTGAGTAACTATGTGTTTTTAGTAAAACAGTGGTAAGAATGGGGGGGGGGGGGGTTCTGTGTAAAAAGGAAATATTTAAAAAATAGTTCTCCCTGAGTTTGTTCTGAGACATGGCTGTAGACATCTTGCCTGGAAAACGTGAGGTTGACTAAACTTTGGGCAAGTCATAGGTAGCTTGAAACATGATGTAATACTTACAGAAGTACATATCACAGTCTTGACTCCAGGACTAGGCTGTCTGCAGACGACTGGAGAATAACAGGACCGGCATTTATGATACACCCCCCAAATGCTCTCCATCTGCCTTCAATCGAACGGCAGTAAAGGTAGCTTTAACTGCTGGAGAGTCCATCTATTCTGCTAATAACAACAACAGAAATGAAGGAAGGCAATTCCTTGATCAGATTGTGGGTTGTATTTTGCAGGGAACTTTCTTTGAACCTATTTGTGTAGCACCAAGAACCGGTGCTGGTCGTGCTACCATGTTACACGGGATACATCAGCTAGAGATACCTGCCCAGGCTCCGCTCAGTTCAACGCAGCTCACACCACATTCGATCCATCTGTCAAACCTCGACTGAAACGAACCATCTAACTGCTCGATCGAATGGGATTTGCTGTGGAAAATGGGGCTCCTGGAGGCCCCTCGTTATTAATAATTATAGCATAATAAAAAGCACACAGCTAATTGCTGATCCTCTGCTATAACCTGTTAGATTAATAGAAACAGTTCTTTCTTCTCAGGAGAATAGGCTCACTTTCACATTACAAAAATAATTAAAATGTAATCAAGTGCTGAGAAGTCACCCAGGAGGTCTGTGCATAATAGCCCACGCATACGCTTTGCCTTTTGTGCCAAAGCCGCTCACAAAGGACCAAATTTGTTCTGCCGTCGAGTCCCGATTCCCCCCTTGCACGTGAAAAAGGAGCAGACGGACCACGACAGGACAGCTCTACCCTTTCACGCTGGGGCTGGCCCTACTGCTGGCCCTCCAGCTGTGGCAGTCCCCAGTTACACCCGATCAGATAAAAAAAAAAATCTTCTCCTGGTAACCTATATCCCTGGTAACCTATGTAGTAACTGCACATCACTACAGTTTGCTTTTCAATTGGAAGCTCAGGATGGGGCTGTAAAAGGAGGGTGTTTGTCTGTCTATCTGTCTGTCTTTCTGATGCTAAATACTGCTACTACTACCCCATCCTGGTTTCAGCTGGGATAGAGTTAATTGTCTTCCTAGTAGCTGGTACAGTGCTGTGTTTTGGGTTCAGTATGAGAAGAATGTCGATAACACACTGAGGTTTTCAGCTGTTGCTAAGTAGTGTTTAGACTAAATCAAGGATTTTTCAGCTTCTCATGCCCAGCCAGCGAGAAGGCTGGAGGGGCACAAGACGTTGGGAGGGGACACAGCCAGGGCAGCTGACTCAAACTGGCCAAAGGGGTATTTCATACCGTGTGATGTTATGCCCAGTATATAAACTGGGGGGAGTGGGGCTGGGAGGGACCGCTGCTCAGGAACTAACTGGTCATCGGTCGGCGAGTGGTGAGCAATTGCATTGTGCATCACTTCTTTTATATATTCCAATCCTTTTATTATTATTATTGTCATTTTATTATTGTTATTATTATCATTATTAGTTTCTTCCTTTCTGTTCTATTAAACTGTTCTTATCTCAACCCACGAGGTTTACTCTTTTTTCCAGATTCTTTCTCCCCATCCCACTGGGTGGGCGAGAGTGAGTGAGCAGCTGTGTAGTGCTTAGTTACCAGCTGGGGTTAAACCACGACAGACCCTTACTCAGAAAGCCCAAACATGGAAGGGACAGAGAAGACACCTCCCTCGTTCAGCGAGGAAGCCCTGGGGATGCTTTTTGGGTCCCACAAAGGAAAACTCATCCCACTGAGCCCAATGACATACTGCTGTGAAGGTAATCACAGGAGCTTGCATGTTCCCTAAGCACATTTTTCCCTCTCCTGGGTCACTTCAGCACTACCTTCTGTTTCAGTGCAGTTGCTAAAGATGCCTTTCCAGCATCTAAAATAGACCAAAAGATTGCTGCGACTCCAACAAAAGCAGCACCAACCCCGAGCTCTAGACTTACCAACCAATAAATCTTGTGGCTTTTTTTTTTTGTTTTTTTTTTCCTAATTACTCTTTTAATCTCAGAAGTAATTTGCAGAGGGAAGATCAGAGGAAAATTTCCACTCACACACACTTATTTCTCTCTCTATAACCAATTTGCAGCTTCCTTTCACTCCAGGGTGAAAATGTACTGCAGTTCTCATTGTTTCTCATCCCTGCACCTGTGCGTGAAGTCAAAACTTCCCTGCAATCACCACAATGTATTCACAGGGTATCAGACTGGAGAACTTCATTATCTTAAGCATGAGGCATTAAACAGTTATTCACATATTGGTTGTCTTTAAAAAAAAAAGTAATAAAAACAAAAAAAGAGAATACATATATAAAAGTTAATTCTGGTCATTACAGTTAGAAAGAGAAAACAATTTTCACACCCCTCATTGTAGATTTTCCATTATGATTTTAGGACAAAGAGGAAAATATTTTAAAAATATTAACTCACCAAAACACACAAGCTGAAAAAAAGGAACCTTTACCATTACTTTATCCTATCTGACTTTTTGTATTCTACAGACCATTGCACATGTCTTCCATATGTTATCTTGATGCCACACCTCAGAGTTAGGCATTTCACTCCTTGAAAGTCTAAACTATTGTCTGTCAGAGACCAAAAAAGAAAAACCAAAATAGTACTAATGCCCAAGGCCCATTGGTTACTGGACCAAGATCTGTTCATTATGTGAGCCATACCCTAATATAAAAAAAAAAAAAAAATTAAAAAATTGAAAAAAACCCATACTCCCCCTAAAATCTGAACCCAACCCAGTGATTCCCAGAAACAAAGCCTAGGGAAAACATCTTTCCAGACCTGAATCCAGCAGGGGGTTGGTTCTGGGTGTGTGGACAACAAACCCAGGAGCCTGGAGAAAGAGGATGCACCTTTCCATTCTTCTATACTGCTCCAGTTTGGCCAGTGCCCTTGGTCTCCTGCTACGCTAAGGTGGTCTTCATGCTCTGAACCATCTTCTGTATTTCGTGTTTGGACTCCCAGTTGTATCTGGCTGCTTTGCTTTTGTGTCTTTACAGATCATTTATCTCTGACATTTTTTAAATGTATTCATGCCATGCATTCAGTATCTCACTTTCCAAGATAGCACATAGTCCACAAATGGGAATTATTACACCCAGGGAAGCTCCTTCAGAAGTTTCCACATGAAGAATGCAACTTCTATGTTTCTGAGATTATCAGCGGGGTCTAAAGCGTGGGCATAAAGGATGGAAGAGGCAGTAGTGTACCTGAATACTTTTAAAAAATTCATGCCTACTTGATTTCAATTTCATAAACATTGTATCTGATTTTCACCTCTTGCATCTGGAGTAAAACAGTAGTGCCACACTTCTGTAAAACTAAGAGAACAAGAATCGTGGACAATATGGGTATTTTTCTGTAATCTTTTTTGACGTGGATAACATGCTGACTTTCACATCTAATTTTTTTTTAATTACTGTCTGGTTGGTGATTATTTACATGAGATAAAGAATGTTTGAAGGCTTCTACAGTAATTAAGTTTCATCTTTTTAGACTGTTCTTTACATGTAAAGGTAATTGCTTTTAGTTGTTATAAATCTTGTGTAAAATTCCTCAAGCAATAAACACAAGCTGTATCTCAGTAATTGTCTATTGACTACACTTTCCAGTATGAATTAATTTTCAATTACAAACTTCCTTTCTTACTGTATCAGGTTGAAAGTCTGCAGTTTGAACACGTAGATATTCTCATCTTGTGTAGATTTGTCTCACATTATACTGGAAAAAAGAGAGAGAGATTCAATGAGCAACCATCAGTCTGAATATCAATGCAGCATGACAATAAGTGTATGTCAAAACTCAGATTTCCTCTGCAAATTCCCAGACAGCAACAAAGACCCATTTCCAACCCTAATTATTTTTATTGCTGGTACATTGTACTCTTCTCTACTGCTTCTTTAAAAGTTAATGGCTTGATTAAGAAGGGGACCTAAACTCAATGAAACTTTCACAGCAACCACAAATAAAATCTATCCCTACTAACTTAACTAGGAGTATCTTAAGGATAGGTACCTAAGTTAATTAAAAGGGGTAAGTAGGTAGTCCTGGGCTGAGCTATCACATCTCTTTCTGAACAAGAAGTTGGAGACTATAGCAAGACTTTCACAAGTGTTCATCTGGAGTCAGGTGCCTGGTTTGCTGTTGCTTTCAGAAATGACCCAAGGTACTTACTTGCATTTTTAGCCGTGGGATACTTTTCTCATAATAGCAGCTAAATCCCACCTTCAAAAGCTGCATGACTCACCCGGCACCACAAAGTTAGGTGCTTTACTCTGCAGGGGGTATACGCCATGCTGAGGGAGATGCCAAATATCCTCCCACACCAAATCTGGGGGAGAGCTGCTGGCTCGGGGCCTGAAAACAGCCAGCTGGCCCAGTGGAGAGAGTGCCAAAGCCCTCCGCGGGGAGACACAAGAGGTGCTGATTCAAACGCAGAAAAATACCGTAATGGACTTCTGCTGCCAGAAGAGGAGGTCTCCATCCTTCTTCCTTGTCCCTCTCTCACAGCCATGAGGTCCCACCCTCCCTTGGGCCAATTCTGGACTTGTGCTGTACCAATTTAATTAAATAAAAAAGCAGAAAACTACCCACCCTTCCCTCCCCAGAGACATTTACTGCCATTTTAGTGAGGTAAACTAGCTCATGCAAAGGTCCTAAGGATGCTAAAGGCAGCACCAAACAAGCAACAGAAGACACCCAGGAGGGGAAAGTGGAAGGAGCTTCCACCCCAGAGCCACATGTAGACACTGCTGCGAGCAGCCTTTGCAATCGTTCCCTCGAGGACTGAGGTACCCTGAGTTTACAAAGGTCTTGTAACACTTGGGGAAAGATAATCCCATGTGGTTTCCCACTTGGTGCCCATACGGGACGTGGGTGCTGCAGATGTCCTGTGTCTTATCTGCAGCACAGCAGAGGTGTCTTGGATACCCTACGGCATCTAAAATGTCCCTGGACACTTAAATCTCTCCATCAGTGACCTCCAGTCATGTCACTAAAAATTTGATAATCTCAATGACTTTAAAGGGTGTATTTAGTCCAAGAAAAGGGGATATATTAACTCTTCAATAATGCATAAAGTGTGAAAAAGCAAGGGTGTCTTTACAAGCAGTTCCAAGTAGGAACACATTGAATGCTTTTTAAGGTATAAAATAATGACTAATAAATAAAAGATTTCCTCCATACATCTATGTGTTCAGCACATCTGCATTTCAAATTTCTGCATTTCTCTTTAGGATTGTTGATAAGTTTATCAGGCTCAGTGTTACCAGATTTCTGACACTACAGGAAAAAAAAGTAGACACAACACACATATATCTGTAGATGATCGCACATTTGGGCATTTATTTAACAAGGGATGTTTTTCTATTCTCTGGTATTTGCTGTAACTGAAAAAAAAACCAAGAAAAGGATAAAAAAATCAGATACTCCCACCTGCGGGAATCCTGAGAATGGGACTGAAGAGAATGTGATGGTACAGGCACATAAAACGAGGCTTGACCATGTCACTTGACCACTGCAACATGAATAACTCCATTAACTCCATTAGCGAGAATTGTCCTTTTCCTTCTCTTTTTGTTGTATAACATTTGTCCCTCTGCCTCTGAAATAAAGACTTCAGCTAATAGTGCCACCAGATGGGCCCTTGGTGGTACTGTATTCCCCGAGTGATATCCTAATGGAAAAGAGAAGAAAAAGAAAACCCCAAACTTCAGCATTTCTGTTCATTTCATCCTATCTTTTCATCTCTGCTCTGAAATTCTCTCTCCAGCAAGAATCTGAAGGCTTTATAGTGTCTTACATAATAAGGTGAAAAGACCTTGGTTTTACTTTTCAATGCAATAACTTAGTGGCTTGCAAATTTCTCACTTGAGGTTAATTGTATCTTCAGAATGCGTGACCCACATTGCAGGCAGACAGAATAAAACAGTTCTGTATACTTTTAATGGATTTATTTAAAAGGATGAGCAAGCAAATGTTCACTTAAGAGGGCCTATTAGTGAGCTAATATACTACATTTTTACTAGGACAATTAAAGACCGAACAACGCGATGGTCAAATTGAGGTCACAATTAAAATGAAATCAGTAAATCAATAGCCTCAGAATGATCAAATCACTGCATTAATACAATACGTAATGAAATCGAATTAAGAGGCTGATAGCAGATTAAATTACTAGAGGATAGTCTTTGGCTTTGGTTGAATTTAACAGAGGTGGTTTCCTTCCAGGAAGACCCCACTGGTGTTGTACCAACATGGTGTTGACCCAGCAGGTAAAGGAAGAAAATATCCACGTACGTGGCTCTGGTAGTCTCTTGGTAGTTTTTCCTGGGAGAAGTCTAACAGACAATAATGGAGTCTTGGCTTAGACTAAAAAATATAGCTCCTGTTGTGTGATTTTAACAGTCCCTCCTCAACTCTCACCACTATTAACACTTTGCTGTGGTTGTTCTTAATTACCACCCTCTGTTTTTGCAGCATAACATAGAATCTCCCTAAGGACTGAAACCAGAATTGATTTAGACATATGTAACTGTGACTCTGGGATAACAGTCTTTCTCTAACACGGAAGAAT
This sequence comes from Haliaeetus albicilla, assembly GCF_947461875.1. Classification (NCBI taxonomy): domain Eukaryota; kingdom Metazoa; phylum Chordata; class Aves; order Accipitriformes; family Accipitridae; genus Haliaeetus; species Haliaeetus albicilla. Next base: position 6,568,874 of record NC_091515.1, read on the forward strand.
CCACTCACTAAATCACTAAAAGTTTTCTGTTTATTTTAAGGAATTATTGAGGTGTCATCAATACTACTCTCATAATGGTTTTTAAATACCTGTGAGTACAGCCCTTCTTTAAATGAAGAAAAAAATAAGGAATCCACTTTCAGCCATTAGCAATATGAAAGAACACAAGAACTGTGCTTCTTATGTAAAATACTAGATTTCATAAGGGTTATTTTTGTTTGCTCTGCCTTTGGAGTCAACAGGTACAGGAACCCAAGTACTCTGAATATTCAACACGGTCCAGTACTTCAGTCAATACGTGTTAATTTTTAAGGTTTTGTGTCATGGAAGAAAACTCAAGAATTAATTATCTCTTTCTGTCTGCCACACCAGCTGCAGCAGAGATAATGCTCCAGAAGAATTGAAAGGTCTTTGATAGAACAGTATGCACCAGTATTTCAGCCAATACAACGGATGTGAGATCTTGAAAATTAAGTAAATAAATATACACCAGTGAGACCAATATATTATTTCCAACTCAGCTTTCTTTTCATGGCTGTTCTTGCAGTGGTTTTTAGCAATTCCTATTTTTTCCTGGATTTCTTTTTCCTCAGACAAAAATTAAGGAGCAGAAATTAATGACTAATTCTAATGGCTTTTGATCTCACAACACTTACAAAAGCTTTTATATTTTTACCAGCATATTCTTTATATATGATTACAACATTTAGGGTGTTTTCCTCCCCAGTTCAACTTAGACTCCCTACAGTGTTAACTAAAAAAGACAGGGAGTTCAAAAAGCAGCATTAGTGACCCCACTCTTCCTCCGAAGGCACCTATTTCCACTGACTACAGGGGGATGACTACAATCTAACTTGGCTGTCTCCATTAAGCCTAAATTATCTACCCAAAAAGACACAGTCAATCTGAATCAAAGCTGAGAAGCTTGATCCTTCAAATATCATCTCTGTTCTCTTAAAAAATATGCCATTCTTTCCATCTTTCATCACTTCTGAGCTCTGGTCCTAACTTCCAAAACTTCTTGACCAAATATTCTTCTCTCTTTAACCAGTGACAAAGCTTTCACAAAGGATTAAATAGTGCCAAACTGCCATTCCATCAGCTGACTGAAGACATTTATCCTATTTTAAAAGAAATTATGGAAATGTTTTGGTAAAAACACTTATAAGTATTTTAAATGTTATTTTTCCCAGTTAGTAATCCCATGAATGATTGACTTAATCTGTTCTAACAGGTATTTCCTATTAAAAAACTTTCAGAAAAAAAGGTAAATGTAATTTATCTTTATAATAATAAAATAACAAAATAATAAATAGGAAAATAATATAATAAAAATAATTTGTGTCTCAACACCACAGGATTAATGCTCAGATATTATTTCAATTGTTAAGCAACAAGCTCAGGAAGCCAATAGCTAAAGAGAGGAAAAACATACACTACCTTGCACTATGCTATTATTGGACAGAGCAGATAGTTTATGGTCTTGAAATGGGAGCACTGACAATCCCACACTACAGAGCACTGGTTTGGTGTTTTGTTCTGTCTCTAGTAGCAACAGGGCCCTTCGCTGTATTCCTGTAAGAAAAGAAAACAGGATTGCCAAATTTTGTTTGACAGTGGCTGCAGTGATTTGTTTTGGAGCTGTAGCACGATTTTGAGACAAATCCCCAGACAGTTTCCATTTACTGTTCACTAGTTCAGAGCAGTTTAAGACCCTACTGACTTAGGCGGGTCAGGGAAGGAGGCAATGACCTTCTTGATCAGGCACTGGCAAGGACCTTCCTTCAGGTTTCTCCAAGAAGACATGCGTTTACTGTGTGAACTTGGGTACATCACGCAGGTCGCAATTCATCTCATCTAGGTTCAGTACTATGTGAATATTCAGTCCAAGCCAGTCAAATGGGCTCCTTGAGCTCCTGTCTGACATCCATTTCAAGACCACGTGCCTATTTCTCCAGTGAATGACCAACTTTGACTAAATTCCTAGCTTTTAAGGCTATTAAAAACCACCTCGGTTCCCTGCCCATTTCCCTGAAAAACAGCCTTGTCTTTCAGTGGAGGGTTACACTCCAGACTTGTTTTGCGTCTGTGCCAGGGTTTTTGTTTCAGAGAGATCACAGCCTGACAAACGTGCAGAAGAGAGAACTACTCCCAGACCAAAAGGTACATTGCCTGACAGAATTGCTACGGCCTTGGTGTGTCTCACAGGCTCTGTGGAAACCTGTCAAAGAGATTCTCCTCTATCTCTAGCAGGAGATAAGAAGGCAGAAACCCGGGCTTAAGGAGCAAGACAAGCTTAGTTTAATAGCGATGGCCACAAGCACTTCAGATGGCTACCATAGCTGAGAACGGACAACCCGCAATTCCTAAGGTCTACGTGTGGCTTGAGCGGGTGCAGGGAGGGAGATAACAGCTCCTGAACTTCCTAAACAAACATCAAACCAGATTTGAATGCAAGAAAGTTTTGTACTATTATATTAAATAAAATCCATGATAGATAGCTAAGTCACAGGAGGCCAGTAGCGAGCCTTTGCTGCTGTCAAGTGATTAATTTCAGTAAGAACATCAAAGAGACGAAACAAGGAAAATGGATGAGATGCTTGCTCCTTAGGAAGAGACAGGAGTGGAGGATTTTGCCCACATTAGAACTGCAGCCCTATGCCCAGAGCTGCCATAACACATCGTAATTACCATTGCATTGGATTCACATAATCCTGACAAGCGGTAAAACTCGCTTTTCTCCAGAGCAGCAGTAAATAGCAGGAGGTATAGGCATTTGATAATAGGATGACAATACCGGTCTGCCCTTCCTCACCCCAAAAATTGTGAGATCGAGTTAAGAATCACAGTATTCAAAAAGAAAACAAAATCCTTGTGTTGTAATTTGCAGCCTTCACCTTCCTCTCAGATGGAGATTGTAAACTCTTCCTTACAACTGAGAGAGAGATTTTAATCTTTAAAAAAATAAATCAAAGATTCTTACATGAATAAGCTGAATTCAGCTGTCAGGGCTTTATATACAAAGGGACTGAAGGGCATGGGAGCCCATAACACTTCTGCCACATTTCTGTGGACAATTCACTGTCCAGAAGACCCTCCGATGTTAATGGTGCTTATAGGAAGCTGTCAGTATGGTCTAGAGAGAGAAAGGGGAATGTACAGTATTTCTTTCCATGGACCAGTGAAACGTGGGACAATTGTAGCAGACCAACTTAGCAGACAGAATAATTTTTGAACCCTGATTCTAGCTTCATATTGAACTTCTGGGGAGGCTTCAGGAAGAGCATAGACTTCAATTAAGACTGAAGATAGTGGAGAGGTTAATTTTATAATGAAGAAGTTCATGGGTGGGTTGGTTTTTGGATTTTTTTGTTTGTTTTTTTTGTTTGCTTTTTTTTTTCTGTGGCAGAGAGTTGGACCTTCATCAGAAAGGATGTATGTTATCTGATGCTTGTGGAGAGCCTGGTGCTTCGGAAAAACTCCACCAACCCAGCTAGGTGGAGTTTGAATTCCCATTCCAACTGAGTAACGTAATACAGAGTATCAGCCAAAAAGGTGGAAACTGTCACTTTTTTGGGGAAAAAAATAATAAAAAATTAGTGCCTGCTCTCTAGAGATGATTCCAGAGTTGGACCTTCCATGGACATACATGCACACTGCTTTCAGACGCAGCTCACCTACTATGGGTTCTTCTCTGCTCCACTTAGAGGAGCTGGACCCATCTTTTTCAGTCACTGGATTCTCCCAGATGGGAATCCAGGCTCCCTACTACTGAGGCTGTAGAGCCCATTCGGGTGATGAGGGACAAAAGCCTAAATTTGAAAAAGCCTGTGTCCAATTTCCACTTCCTGCTTGGAAATAGGATTTAACCCTTTGATACTATAACACAAATTCTAGGGCTCTAGCAACCTGGGAGTGCCTAGACGACACTGCAGTTTGTTATTGTTTGTATTGAGGTGTATGTCTTTAAAGGCTAGATAATTCTTGAAAGATTAATACTGCTGCAACCAATTTCACGTATGGAGGTCTGGGACTTCCCTTCACATATTCAGTAAAACACATAGCAAATGGCAACCTTAAAACACCTACCAGCAGAGATTCATAGATCTCAAAAGAGAATTGATCATAGCCCTCTGCAAACATGACCTTCTGTTTAACACAGGCCATAGGATTTCACCCACCGTGGCAGAGGGAATTATTCTTTCTTTCTTCCTAACTGAACACTATCAAGCCCAATAACTTGCTGGTGGCTGAACTATAGCTTATCGTTAAGTAAGACATCCAGTCTTGGCGTAAACGCTTCACTGTGAATTTACCACCTTCTTTGGTAAGCTTACAATGTGTTTAAACACCTTGACAGAATTCATTCTTTTCCATTTGAATTTATTTGACCTAAACTTCCTGCTATCCAATTCTATTATGCTTTAGTGCACTGGATTGAATACCCCTTAATATCATCTCCCTGGTTAAGACTGTTAGACAAACCACCACACGCCAGACCCCAGGGACTGAATGGGCGCTTTCAGTGCTAAAATCTTCTGTGTCAACAGTCTGAGATAGTTCAAAGGGATCCCGCTCCATGGCTGGATAACCTAAATTGGGACTGCCACAAACAGACACCCTGTCCCACTCGCACCAACCCTCGTGTTCCTCAGCTCGATGAGTAAATCAGTGAGTTCAGCCGTAAGAAATCCAATACTATATAAGCGATGGATCAGGTTTTTGTTGGCTTGCTCCCTGAACTGGGTAGACACACGACTTACCCGCCGCTGGGACAGGGAAAGGCAGCTCTGACAGACTGAGTTAGGCTGTGATGAATTCACGCTTTGGGAGAACTGCAGTAGATTTGCACCATCTGTGGAGCATGGTGACACAACACACAGTGACCGGTAGGTTAAAGTTGATCTTAGGATCCGAAAATGCAATCTTGAACTTAACGTAGGGCTTCAAAAAAAACAAACCAAACCAAACCAAAGCAAACCAAACCTCATTGCTCCAACTGCTGATTCCTAAATTAATCTTCATTACTGGTCAAGGCATTCACCACCATGTGCAGGACTTCTGGTACCAGAAGAGCATGGGAGGAGTGACACTTTATAGGCAGAGTTTGAAAACCGAGATGGAAGACCAGACCCAGAATCCATCTCACAGGCAGTATATCCTGAACAACCACCAAAAAGGGCTCCTGTGTCCAAAGTGAGCTAATGCAAGACAGATTGATGGACTGGCCTGAATAAAGGTGATCCATTTTTCATATTCTTTTAAAATATTATCTTTCCCCCCTTCCTAAATAAAAGGCTGGAATGTTAAATCAGCTAAGTGCATCACTTTGATAAAAACTATGCAAATCTTTATATATATAAAGCCACCATCTATAACACTGACAGTTCAGATAAAAGCTTTAGTTCAAGTTTAAAATATAAGTTCCCAGTATGGAATGTAAATGCAAACATTTGCTTTATTTTGTTTTTTTTTTAAGTACTTTGTATTTTGTACTCTGACAGTTACGAATTGCATGGATAATTTATTGAACTTTTCCCTCCCTACAAACCCAGTCCTCCCTTCTTGAAAAGACCTCCTAATATTACAGGAGCCTGGCTAGAAATACATAACTTGAGGGACAGTGGGAAGGAAGATAAAACACACAGAGAAATGACACAGATTAAAGTAAAATAAATAGCAGGCAGCAGTTCAAATTACAAAGTGCTGGGGGTATTAAAAAGGAATCCATCATATGTGCCAGGAAAATGCATGCACTATACAGCATTCCTGTGCTGGTCCTTCCCTTCTAACTTGGGGTCACGGTCCATCTTTATTCCCTTTCAAAGGGAACTGGCTATTATCAATGTGGCCAGCTCAAACCCTTGCCTATCAAGAAAGCAAAGAGCATGGAAAGCAAGGATGAAACTACACACACTCCTTCAGTTTCCTTCTCTAAAGGCTTTCCCATTGCCCATTCCCTTCCCTTCCCTCTGCAACCCTCCCTGCCCCTCTGCTGTACCAACACAACAGAGTCTACGGTGACGCTGGTCAAGGCAAAAATGTACAAAAATGATAAAATAAATCAGAGAACGAGGTTGTGCTCTTTGTTTTAACCCAGATAATTTCAGACCTGGTTTAAACTGCAAGCCTGCACATAGTTGTATCAACACAGCTGAAGGGACAGCAGGGAACTTCGCATGCTGCAGAAAAAACGTAGCATGTAACTACTCCCAGCGGAGCCATTCAGTCAAATGGTTTGCTGTGCTCATTCTGCCTGGGGAGAACAAACTTTAGGACAGATTCAGTTCAATGTGATTGCACAGCAGTTAGGACCTTGCTCAATGCCAAAGCGTTGTATGGTGGGTTTTTTTTTCCCCTGAGTTAATGCAAATGATCTTTTAAAACTAGAGTCTCTAATCTAATTTTGACTTTACAGAATCTAGATGAGGATAAGAGAAAATTATAGAGGAAAAATGGAAATCTGAGGAGTCACCTAAAGACCCAAGACACTGTGGCAAGAAAATTACTGTGAATTAGATAAATGCTCAATTTATTACACACTGAAAACAGCAGAAAAGATATGTGTCTCCCTGAACAACAAAGTAGAAGGCAGAATAGAAATCCTACCCTCTAGAGACCACTCATGTATAAAACAGCACAAAACTCACCTTTGCCAGGATCTTCTATAAGCTAAGAATACAGAGCCCAGAGCACTTCTTCACAGGCTTGCAATCATTCCAGCACCATCAGATGCCTACAATGAATGAGAAGCCAAATGTATTTCTTGATATTCAGGTGTCAGAAATCACTTAAAGGTCCGATTCAAAAAGAGGGTGCCATCATACCCTCTACAGACTCTTTTTTTTATGCAAACCATTGTTCAGAGAAAAAAAAGCACTCCTTCCCATGCATTTTGGATTTTTTTTTTTTTTTTTAACCTTTTCCTTTGAAGAAGACAGAGCCATACAAAAGCCAGCACATAGAGGTCTAAAACACTTAGTTAGTTTTTTCTAGGGCATTACAGAATAGTTATTACTTGATTGCTTTAGGGCTTACTCTCTGCCTCTAACATATGACCAGGATTCAACACATGTGTTTTCATCAGTTTTCCTGAAAAAAGCTAAACCACAGAGAGGTGGCTTCACAAACTATCAGTCTTTATCTCACAGCCTACAGTTTTGAAAGTCAGTAATACAGACAGATGGTGGCAAAACAAGCCAAATTCCATGGGAAAATCAGAACTGACACCATTTTCGCATCATTGTTATGTTACGTCAGTAAGAACAAGCAGTAAAATAGCTTGATATGCACAAAGCGAACACTCAGCCTGCAAACAGCTGAAAATTATAGCGGGTAACCCCATGGACTGCAAACAAATTCTCCAGGCAGATGTTACAGCATCCTACAGCACTGGTACCCTAATGCAGCAAGGCTTTCAGGTTGCTAAACTTATCTGATTAGAAACAGATACTACCCCTGGGTCAGGATGTATCTCACCTTAAATTGGCAAGTCTAAAATTGAGACATCTACATTAGGGGTTTTGGTTCCCCTTTGTAATCAAGGGAGAAAGAGGGAGCTGCAGAATGCTGCTCCACATATCCTCAAGCTGGCCCTTGGGGTGGGAAGAGCCCAGCCCATGGTGTGCCCAGTTTTCCCCATCCTCCATGGATAAGAGGTCTGTACTCCAGCAGCACCTCAGAGCAGCCTTCAGACTGGCTTGTACACGGAGGAAAATAAGCTTAAAACGGGGGGCGTAAGGAAGGCTTTAGAAACCTGCCTCTATCAGAAGGGCAGGACCGTTATTGCCGTCTGTCTTCTCAAGAAAGATTTCGGCTGGGAGGATGGGGATTGTAGAGCACAGCCTTGAGCCTCCCCAGTCCTTCCCTCCCCTCCCAGACTTCATGCCCAGGCTGTGCTGGAAGGAATTTGCCTGCAAACGCTGCCACCGAGCTCCTGCTGTAGCAGCACCAATGGAACAGCCCTCCCCGCTCGTCATCGTGGGATTTTCATCAAATCCTACTGCCTGCCCCAAAGCCCTGCACTGAGCCACACGCTGGGCATTTTTTTTTCAGCACTATCCCCCCTCCTTGCCGTACCAAACTCCTTAATGTAGTTATTCCTTTCTTTTGCTTTTTCTCCCTCCCAAGCCTCCTGCCTCCTCTGTCAAAGACTCGTCTCGCCTTCCCTCCCTGATCTAATTAGTTCCCACAGAACACCTGGGTTCTGCGTGCCGGACTGACATCTTTTGCGATGCACCAATCTTGTGCTCGATTGCCTCAATTAGCTTCCATTGTACACCTGGGTACGGCATTAATGTGACATCTGTACAGTTCAGAGAACGTCTGCTCTGTTATGGAGCTTTTCCATCACTTCTTGGAGAGAAAGAGATTATTGTGCCCTTAGCTGTAGCCCTGCCTTAGCCGGAGGGATCATTCTCTGCCTTCTTGTCTCACGTACAGCTACGCAGCATCTCTGCAGATGTTGAAGCTTGGAAAACATGGATCCTCTGCGAGAGATGCGAAATCACTTTGGAAGTGGAGGCTTTGGAAATAGTAATTTATGGGAATGCTCGGAGCCAGAATTGCAAAGCTGGGTAGAGCTGTTATAACTGTTGCATCTTGACCGAACTCTGTGTAATCCCAGCAAAGTGTAGCTCTTTGCCCTGTTTGGGCTGGCTATAAAGTTGAGGGGCTCCTCCAGCTGCATAGCAGGACTTTAAAACCTTCATTAGGCTCAAACTGCTCAAGTTGCTTGCAGTAAACTGCAGACCAGGATGTTCAGGGGATAGGTCCAGACTTTGTCACAGATATTTTACATTTGCATCCATGGAACTGCTGGCCAGATTTGCCCCACGTTCTTCAAAAGGACATTGAAGGACAGTGGAAAGGGCATCCTCAAAAGGTGAAACTGCAGACAATGTTGATTATTTTAAATTTAACATTAACAAAAGGTGGAACAAAATAGTTTGTTCAGTGCAGATGAGGAGAACTGCGGGCTAATGCTTCCCATCAAAGACGAAGGCTTTCTCCCTGGATGCAAAATGATAAAATAGCATTTTTCCAGTCACCATGTTGGGTTCATAAATTAAAGTTTTATAAAATCCAAGCTCCTAATAGTCCTTAGTTTGAGGATTAGTAGGGAAAAAAATTAGCTAGTATAATTCCGTTTGACAGACATCAAAGCTAAGAACAACAATTTTAGTGATGTTATGCTGAAGCTGGAAGGTTTACGTCATCAATGTTCATCCATCTGTCCATTCTTTGTAGTAGAACTGCTGAAGCTGTGGGCCAGTTTCAACTGCATGTGGTGGACCAGGGAGGTCTCAAAGATATTATATGAATGCGTGTTTCATGGAAATGAATTTTTAATCAAGAAAGGAGACCTTATTACTTTCTCTTGCTGATTAAAACAGCTGTAGTGTGAGAATAAGAATCATTAATGAAAGAAGCTGCAGCAGAAATTTTTATGAACTTCCTGGCTTTAGGGGAAAAAAAAATCCAAAACAACAAACACTGTTGCAATTGGCACTTTAACAAGCACAAGAAAATTCAGCAGAGGGGCACTCCATAACAGACAAGTGTCTACAGTTCTTCAACACTTCCACTGGTCAAAGAACAAGTTGTTCCAGTGCATTATTTTTTGTGTCCAAGAGATGCCCCCTTGGAATCAGCTTGCACTTAGAACAAAGCAAAGTTAACGCTATAAGAAAGCAAAGGAGTGATGGGTGATCACTGGGTTGCGTTAAACACATTTGTCCCCATCTATCCATCTACCCAGTCTATGATAAGACATCATAGAAATTGCCATGAATTATATATCTCAGTACCTCAGCAATAGATTCACCAAGGATCAGCATTATACATACTGTAACTTGTTTCTAAATGGTGACCCCTTTTAGATGCAGTCAAACTTTCAGGCCATGCAAAGTGTCCTATGCATATTTTCTCCTATTCTTAGGAAAAAAAGGTGATGATGCTATAAGACAACTTCAGGTTTACTGTTCTTGATTAATTTTTGTTGTTATTGCCGCCATTTTCTTCTACTGTGGCTGTTTTATTGCCTCAAATTCACCAGAAAACACATCAACACCATTTCCCACAGCATTTTCCTGGAGAAATTGGCTGCTCATGGCTTGGACAGTTGCACTCTTTGCTGGATAAAAAACTGGCTGGATGGCCGAGCCCAAGGAGTGGTCGTGAATGGAGTTAAACCCAGTTGGTGGCTGGTCACAAGTGGTATTCCCCAGGGCTCAGTACTGGGGCCAGTTCTCTTTAATATCTTTATCAATGATCTGGACAAGACAATCAAGGGCACCCTCAGTAATTTGCAGATGACACCAAGCTGGGAGGGAGGGTTGATCTGCTTGAGGGTAGGAAGGGTCTGCGGAGGGATCTGGACAGGCTGGATGGATGGGCCAAGGCCAGTTGTGTGAGGTTCAACAAGGCCAAGTGCCGGGTCCTGCACTTGGGTCACAGCAACCCCACGCAGCGCTACAGGCTTGGGGAAGAGTGGCTGGAAAGCTGCCCGGCAGAAGAAGACCTGGGGGTGCTGGTTGACAGCTGGCTGAATATGAGCCAGCAGTGTGCCCAGGTGGCCAAGAAGGCCAACAGCATCCTGGCTTGTGTCAGAAATGGTGTGGCCAGCAGGACTAGGGCAGTGATCATCCCCCTGTACTCGGCACTGGTGAGGCCGCACCTCGAGTCCTGTGTTCAGTTTTGGGTCCCTCACTACAGGAAAGACATGGAGGTGCTGGAGCGTGTCCAGAGAAGGGCAACCAAGTTGGTGAGGGGCCTGGAGCACAAGTCTTATGAGGAGCGGCTGAGGGAACTGGGGTTGTTCAGTCTGGAGAAGAGGAGGCTGAGGGGAGACCTGATCGCTCTCTACAACTGCCTGAAAGGGGGTTGTGGTGAGGTGGGGGTCAGTCTGTCCTCCCAAGTAAGAAGTGATAGGATGAGAGGAAATGGTCTCAAGTTGTGCTGGGGGAAGTTTAGATTGGATATTAGAAAAACTTCTTCACCTAAAGCGTTGTCAAGCATTGGATCAGGCTGCCCAGGGAAGTTGTTGATTTACCATCCCTGGAGATATTTAGAAGACGTGTAGATGTGGTGCTTGGGGATGTGGTTTAGTGGTGGACTTGGCAGTGCTAGGTTAACAGTTTGACTCAATCTTAAATGTCTTTTCCAACCTAAATGATTCTATGATTCCAAGTCTCTTCCTCCGCAAAACAGAAACTGAGCAGTAGCATGGCTGCTTATGAAAAACAGGCCTCTTGAGGCCAGAATTTAACCCAAGAGCTCTCTTTGGGTTGCTCTTTTTCTGTCTTTTTTTCTCCTTTTGTAACTGACTGCCTTTGAGTTGTCCCACTGGATTATCTGATTATTAAAAGGAAATGACTAAGCATCAAGCTGAATGAGTACCCATCTTCTAAACCACTTTCAGCCCATGATGAAATTTCTGCAAAGCATTTCAGCCAGTGCCAGAAAGCCCTTAGAAGGCAGCAGAATCATAGAGAAAGGACTGGACCCGTTTGGAAAGGGAGAGCTCAGCTGCCTTTAGAGGAGGAAAGCACCACATCACTGCATTCAATGATGTTTACACTAGCAGGGAGAACTCCAAAAATGGTGCTTTTTGGGGACTGGGCACAAAAGACAGCAGATGCTTGCAGGTTGCTGTATGGCAAAAGCAGACACATCCTTACTACTACTAAGAAGCAATGTGTGACCAGGAATAGCTACACACTTCGAAGGCAGAGAGACATTCCCCAAAGGCTGGAGAAGGAGTTCTGGGGTCTCCCATTCCTCCCATAGTACTGCTCAGTGGGTACCTGCATTCCTTGTCATGCAGGGAGCCTTCGCCACTCGTATCGAAGCTTTTCTTTGGCTCTAAGCAGGGCAGAGGAATTGATTTATGTGCATTTAAATGCTAACAAGGCATATCTTCCTTTTGACTACAAGTACTTTAACTACTTTCCTCAATTCTCTGAGTTAAATTCTTCTGTCATCCCATTTCTTCATTTGGAAGAGTCCTGGATTTTTTACTGTGATTTGCGTTAATTCAGATGATTTCATCACACACAATCTAACAGTGGCCCAACTGAAGAGGCAGCACAGTATCGCACATGGGCGAGAATGAGCCCTTGGGACAACGGAAAGAAAAGGCTATCCTAAACTGGTTTTGCTGGTAGAGAAAACACATCACATGGAAAGTCACTATGAGTAAGATTTAAAATAGTTATTCTAAGCCACAGTACAGGTGTCCTCTCCTCATCCTTTAGGGAGAAACGGAATTAAATAAGCCCTTTTGCTTTGGCCCCTGTGCTGAGCCAGTAAATCATTCCTCCTGGAAGCAGCGCATCATTTTTCATGTCTCTTGGACCAGGTGACCTGCAGACAGTAATTTCCTTTTGACAGAGGTCTCTTTTACATACTGAGAGATCACAGCATCTGGTTATAGTGGAACCCCAGAATGAACTCTACTGCCTTCAGGGGGAAACTATTCCTTCCAGAGCAGGCCCTTCTGTACCGCTGTGTCACTGTATTTTTTCCTGTAGCATATATTATTTCCATATACTATAGTTAATCTGCTGAACAGGACAACTCCACCAGTTGAAAACTTTGTTGTGAAAATAAACCCAAACTCAGTATACATGTACAAATATATCTATAGTTTTTACTTCTTTCTGGAAAGGGAGAAAACCCCAATTCCATTTGTCAGTGTGGCCAGGGTTTGCATTCATAGCAAATCCCTCCATGGAAGAATGATTAAAGAGAACAAAATCACTATATGCTGAGTTTTAGAAAAGTCTGTCCAAACTGTATGAGAGGCAATTGACTCACTGGAGTGTAGGCTTGACTTGACTGTTATGGACTAAAAGTGGTTTTTCAAAGCTCTTTGTGTTCATAAATGCTATCTACAACATCTTTCATGGTGCCTTTTCTGCAATGTACGATAATGTGAGCTCACACACAGTTAATAATTAGCAGCCAATGAGCTAAGAATAATGGGTATGGAAACAATTTCCAAGAGGGGATTTTTCCTCTTTATCTCTCTTGACTTTTCAGGCGAGTATTTGAATAGTCAGAGACAGGAGGGATTATATCCTAAAGGTAATTAATATCCATCAGTCATCAAAACTAGCTGCTTTTGTGAGCTCTACTTACCGAGGAGTCCAACGGCTTGGTGGATCGTGCCGCACGGTGGGAGTTCTGGCCATCTCCTTGCTCTAGCCCCTGGAGTAATGGTGGACTTCCACTTAGTCATCCACTAGAGAGTTCTCTGAGAGAAATCACGGAACAGTCTATGGAAACAAGCAGTGCTCTGGGAAAGGACGTCAGCCCCTGGTTTGTAGCCTGGAGCACAGAAAGGGCACAGACTGTGGCCCTCCTTCTGAAAAAGAAGTTTTATCAGTAGCAGACCACTGGTCTGATGTGGCTGGTGTGGCTCTGCACAATGTCCGAATTTCCCGAAGGGCACTTTTTTGTATTTCCTTGGAGCAAACCCATCAGATTGAGCCTGTCAGAAACTGAGAGGGTCACCTGCTCTCAGAATCCCGATTTAAGTTTCGGTATTGTTTAAACCTAGCAAAACAGGTACTATATTGTGCTCATCTTGAGGCACAAACTTGAAGGTCAAAGAGAGCAACTGAGAGATTTATCAAAGTCCTGCCTGACTCAGTGGGTGGTGTCAGCACCACAGACACACAAATTCTGCTTAAAAGCCATTTTAAGCACTCATGTTCCTCCTCTTTCTTTCCCTAAGATCTCAATATTTAAATAAAAGCATTTTCTATCCTGCTTCCAGCACTGCTTCACACTTCTTTTGTGTCTGTTGCTTTAAATGTTCTTTAATTGTCATCACACATGACAGAAGAGTATTATCAAAGCAATCAAACTACAGACAAAGGGACTTAGAACATTTACAGCTGCGTTCAGCTCTCCAGATTAAGCTCATGACAGCTTGAAGCCACAGCAAGCATTAGGCTCAGTTGCTGGCCACAGCAGGTCAGTACTTACTCAGGGCAGATGTGGAGGAAAAAAAAAAAAAAAAACAAAGGAAAAAAAAAGGGGGGGGCAAAAAAAAAAAAAGCTGGACTATCCTGAATGAACATAGAGGAAGAAATAGATGTGATATTCCATGGGGCTCTACCTACCCAAACAAAACTAACAGCCTTTCCAGGTTAGTAACCTGCAGTTCCTCCTTTTTACCATCTCATTCCAAAGGCTTGCAATGCAGGCAACAGCAGGAAAAAAGCAGTCTTAAACCAATACCGACATATAATTGATCTGGGTTCCTAATCACTGCTCCACAGGGACCGGCAATGCTTTAAAAACAAGATGTATTTAATCACAGTGTCCCACTGACATCAGTTCAAAGGCAGCTTCAGCTGCTCTCATCTTCAAGAGAGAACTTTCTTGCCCAGACTTCAATTAATCCCCACACTGTCTAATTTTTCAACATTTTCAACCTTGCACAGATTCTTTGCACAAAATGCTGTCACTTCCACTTGTTCTTTCTTCCTGGATTGAATGTACAGGTCTTTAGCCAAAAAAGGAAATAAACTCTCTTATCCAGATTTTTCCTTCCCTGCACTATAAGTGAAGACTGTGGCTGCTTTTTGATTTGCTTTATTTGTCACAATCAGAACAAAAAATAACCCCCAGGGTTCAGTCTCCTCAATTTTAGTACGTTACAGAGATTATCAGTTTTCTGTCTTGTGCAAATCAAGTTCTTTACTATTTTGCTGAAGAATTAATTATGATGAACCATTTCTTCAGCATATGCTCCAGATTTTCCTAGAACTGTATGATTTGCTTTTTAAAATGGGAAACTTTTCAGTCTTCTAATATACAGCTATACTCCTGTATTTTGTAAAAGGAACAGATTTCCTAATTCCCATTTCACTCTAAGTCATTTAAGTAATTTTATTTATATTTACATACCTCAGAATTACATCAAGACTCTGAAAAGCATATTAAATTTTCACTTGTGCTTGAATAGTTTTCATTATGGAATTTCCTGTATTATACATTAAATATCAATTAAAAAAAGGTCTCAAAATACAGCATTCATCAAAAGCAGACATGAGAATGGAACTTTCTTCCTCAACAAATCTGCTCTCAACGCAAATAATTTCTGTTGAAGGCATATTTTCTTTTTCTAAGATAGTCACCCATTTCTCTTATGATCTTTTCACAGAGCATTTGCCATGAAATGAATTACAAAGTGCACATGCCTTGTAGTTCTAAACATATGACCAGCTATGCAAGGTCAGCTGTATTGTGCTGTCTTCAACTGAGACCAGTGAGAAACGTCAAAAAAAGAGTGAGGAAAGGAGTATTCTGTTGTATTTTCTCAGTTTCCAGTGAATTATAGTTTCAGGAAATTCAAGAAGTGTCGGTAATATTACATTTAACTGACCTTGATGAATGTTTCTTCCATGCATTTACCTAATTGCTATTTAGCATCCACAAAACACTATGATAAGGAGCTCCATAGTTCAGTTAGGCACTGTGTGAAAAGCACTTCCTTTTATTTGTTTCAAACCTTTCTCTTGCTAAGTTCCTTTTGATACCATCTGTTCATTACAAAAGAGAAAAAAACCAATCCTTTCTTGTTCACTTTTTTCCATATTACTCAGGATTTTCCACAGCATACCTTAGTTTAGACGGGGCCTCTTGAGACCACCTAGTCCAACCCTCCTGCTCAAGCAGGACCACCTCGAGCAGCTGTTGTCCCGTTGGGTTTTGTGCATCCCTACTGATGGAGACTTCAAAGCTTCCCTGGGCAACCTGTCTCCAAATCTGACTACCATCACAGTAAAAAAAAAAAAAAAAAAAAAGAAGAAAAATGTTTTCTTGTGTTCAGATTGAATTTCCTGTGTTTTAATTCGTGCCCATTGCCCCTTGTCCTGTCACTGGGCACTACTGAGAAGAGTCTGACACCCTCTTCTTCATTCCCAGCCCCCAGGGGTTTAGAGACGTTGGTAAGATCCCCCTGAGCCCTCTCTTCTCCAGGCTGAACAGTCCCAGCTCTCAGCCTTTCGTCATAGGAAAGATGGACCAGTCCCTTAATCGTCTTTCTGGCCCTCTCCTGGACTTGCTTTAATAAGTCTGTATCTTTCTTGTACTGAAGAACCCAGAACAGGACACACTACTGCAGGTTTTAAAGACCTCTGTCTCATCCTTCTTCAGCCATCTCTTTTCTAGACTGAAGCTTCCTAGTTCAGCTATTGATCCCGCGTTGGGAGTCGTTTTTCCTTGCTTATCCTTCCTCAAGTTCCCTTGCTTATCCTTTTTACTTATCTTCATATTCTCTAGAACCAACATATCCATTTTGGGATGGGACAACCACAGCTTTGTTTGCATTCCGTGTGCAGATGCACATGCACACATGCAGCGGCAGGAGGATTTTTTCTGTACATTCTCTATTCCTTTTCTAACAACTCCTAATGTTCAATTGCCCTTTGGCTGGTAGGGAGCATGAAAAGATGTTTTCCTAAAACTGTGTTTTAGAACTCTGAGATCTCTTTTCTGAATAAACCTTTTAACAGATGGGGTTGCATAATGAAATTTTTTCCTTACGATATTATTATTAGAATCACTTTCAAATGCTTCCCCCTATTCTTCCTTCAGTTTTTGCTTTGCTATCTTAAACAAAAACTGAAAAAGGCATTTATTTTGCATTAGCATTTTTGCCCCCTTTCAATTATTTTCTTATGGCAGAACAGAAAAGTGAATGAAAGGGAGGAAAAAAAGAGGAGGATAAAAAGGATAGAAATGTATGTGTAAAGGTGGAATATTGAAGTAATATATTGATCCTACAAGTGATTTTCTTTTTGAGATCGTTACAGCATAGCTTATGCAAATGCTTTCTACACTCACATATTGGTCTATGCAATGACAGAATAATTCAGACACCTCTATCATCAACATTGTGGGCACAATTTTAGACATATGTAAAGTAAGCAGTCCAAGGGCTGAAGACTTCTGGCTTGTGAGATGGAGAAGGAAGCAGAACAGCCATGCCTTCACTACCTGCTTCTGCCATGTAACTTGCTCTTCAAAGCCCGATTAGCTACCATGACCTATGACTAGACACTTGGAGGGGTCTGAAGTCCTTGGATCTCCTTGTACAAGACAGACATGCATAGAGACTGCTTTATTGTAAATCTTTGCATCGTTTTCTTTTGTTTCACATTTCCAAGAAAGTTGTCTTGTCTTCTGACATGCAGATTAGTGGATGCAAGACTCCATGGGATTTGATCAGAAACAGCTGTTTGTTAAAAGACAGGAGAGGTGTGTCACCCTACGGTGAGGTAGGACTTGGAGTACTTTAGAATTTCATTCCAAAAGCACGAGAAGCACTTAAAATACACTCACTACACTCACGGCCAAAGGCACAACTATTTTGTTACAAAGCTTGGCTATCTGTTTCTGCAATTCAACACACAGCTTCTTGGTGTAGAGACAGAAAATCACAGGAATGCATTACTGCCACCTTAACAATAACATTTTTCTGCCTCAAGTTTTAGACAAGACATTTCTTTCCAGCTCTATCCTACATAATGGTAAGTTATCTGAATTTATTAATTGTTTTCTTCTCCACCAGCAATTATTGGGCAGTCTAGAAGGCACACTAGAAGGATTTCACTGGGTGATTATACAGTTTGCTTTAACAACAACAGTTGACAGTTCTTCTCACTCTGATTTAGAAAACAAAAAACAACATTTTTTTTTTTCCTCCTATTTTCAGGTTGACCAAAGTGAAAATATGTGAGGTCAGTTATTTCTAGCAGAAGGTATAAATTTTCTTCAGAAGGCTTCTGTATTCTATGCAGCTATCTAGTGTCCCTTCTCATTTTACAGTTAATTTAACTATCAAGATCCAGCTATGTTATTTACATGTGCCTTTTCATTTGGGCTTGGATTGCTGGTTTCTTCCGTAATTGTTTGTCTTATAGGAACACTCAGAGATTCTAGACCTATGGTGAGAATCACTATGCAAATGTAATGATATGATCCTTGCTCAGAAGAGCTTACAAATTTAAAAGGTCAAGAGAAGACAACACAGATGGATGCAACAGGTGAAGTAAGAACCACTTGGATCCCTAATGGCAGATATATAGAATTTAAAGGAGACTGGATAAACTGTTCATACACGTGAAATGGCAAACAGCTGGCATGGTATCTGTGGAGCACTGGGATCAAGCCTGTCCTTTATTATGCCAGCAGAAATTCACTGTAGTGATTGCAAATTCAAGTAAATCTCCTTTCTTAAATTATTTAGATTGAAAATAAACTAAAAAAGAAAATAAAAGTAGCCTCCTTCCCACTCTCAATCACGATGGATTTTATGGAATTAAAAAATATAGGAGGGGAATAATCAATAAAATCCTCAAGAGACGTTCAAAAACTGCAGTATCAGTACAAATACACATTTAACTTCAGATAATTCATGCAAATCTCTACCTTACAAAAGTTAATAATTTATGCCTCACTTGGCCTCTTTCCACTACCAGGACCTGAACACATTTGTTATTTTAAACTTCACAAAACACCTGAAAGCAGGTAAAGAATAGGAGATCAGAACAAGCACATCCGAAGCCTAGCTACCATGGCAATTAGATGCTGCATGAAGATTTAGAGCCCAAAGCTGGGCATAATGGAACAGCTAGTTGATTTCCTAGAGCAATGTAATTATCTGCTCTGTGATTTAAGCTTGGTTGATTGTGCCTAGTGGTGTGAAATGCATTTGACTCTGCTCTGGCTTCTGAGAAGATGGCATTTCTAAAAGGTGGTACTCTCTCCTGCGACATCATCCACTAACAAATTTAGGTAAAATCAGTCTGTCTTCTTGGGACAGCACCAACTCCTCTGGTTCTGGCAGGAGACCTCTTATTCTAGTTAAGTTTATGGGCATTTGAATGTAGGAAAAGGATCTCAGTGTTCAGTGACAGGGCTGTACTCCTAATACTTTACTATATGTAAAGCTCTGAAATTCTGCAGAAGTTAGGCTCATGGAAACAATGATCTTTTCAAGGTAACCAGCTGGATGAAAATGTGACGGGATTAACCCTTTCTCTGAACATTCCTGTACCCATGACTTCTCTCAGAAAACAAATGTGGGACCATACAGCCAAACAAATGTGATTTGGATGCACACTTAATCCACATCTCACAGTGAATTCCACTGCTCAGAGAGTAACATAACGTCTGCATACCAAAGACTGTGACCTCCTTTTAGAGAAGGAGTGCTTTGAACCTCTCCCCTGCCACCTAATAGGACCTCAGACTCCCTTAATTATCCAAACTTCCCATGACTGGGAGATCCAGTTAGGGATGCCCTCTCTTTGGTCCTTGCAAGGAACATGCCAGTACTGGAAAACAGAACTGCCACGTGTGTATTTCGGCTCCATATAAATACCTGCATCTAAGTTCCCAGCATGGTCCATGGAAATCCTACTCAGTACAGTCAGTGAAATATAATATTTCAGAGTCAGCTCATCCTAAAGTAGGCACATAAGGCTTGATTCAATTTGTCTGAAACTAAGCACACAGTGCTATTTGAAATGGCCTGAGGTAGCCAAGACCTCCATGACAGGCTGGCAAATATAACATGGAAAATATGTGTAACCCGTGCTCTTCTAGAGTAATAGCTAGAGTCCAGGAAGGATACTGGTTAGATCTGAGACCTACCTTAAACAAACTTCCTTCAGAAATCCTGATCTGTGATCCAAATATCACAATATGAAGCTAAGGGTAATGTTCCTTACCTGCTTGCCTGGCAAGACAAATGGGAAGGAAGAGATTATTCGTTAACCAAGGACAGCAAAGAACTTAACAGGATCCTGTACATACTGTAATCTGCAGGATTAGAACACGCGCACACCTGGCAGCTTTATCTAGTAGGATTAATTGCCCCAAATCTGTGTCTGTATGGCACCAACTGCAATGGTCCAAGATTCCTTTTTCATGCTCCCATATTACAGTACAGTGTGTACACTGTAGTCAAGTATTTAAGCAGTGATTGCACCTTCAGAGATATTCTAGTCGAGGGTCAACACTCTGCAGCCACAAAAATTAGGGTAGCTGGTAACCCTACCACCACACCTGTGCTTGCCTTTGCACTAGTACTAACACCATGGCTGAAAAATGGCAAGCTACAATAGTAATGCACTAGAACTCAATATGCAAAACCTGAGTAACAAAGAGAACAATCTTTATGATTGCACAAAAGGCTCAACACTAAAACTGCCATTGAGGAACATTAGTTGGTACATGACCAGGGATATTAATACGAGCAACAAAATAATGAAATAATGGAAAAACATATGCTAAGTAAGCCTTTTGTATACATACATAACGGAGATGTAAGACTGAACTGTGGGTGTCCTGATTTATGATGATTTACGCTGATTTACACATCTTAAATGAGCTGGTCTTCTTGCTTATTATATAGCTCTAACTGTAAATGAAAAAATAATCTCTGGAACTTCTCAGTTGTTCTTGTACACCCCCATTTACAATCCATATGGTGTTAAACTAGAAAAAACGTACAGCTTTTAGCTACCCTTCTGGCTATATCTCTTCATTGAACAAAAAAAATTTATCTGTTGCAGCTTTTTAAATCAGCATCAGGTACCCATTAAGCTGGATGATGCGGATGCAGAAAACGTGGACCCTGATAAAAAGGCCTGACAATGTATCTTGTGGCTATTGCTTGCTTAGGCTGAAAAATTGATCATCTTATTTTGTTGTGTTTCAGTTAAGCTTTCTTTTTGCACATACTGAACTTTAGGATTAGTTAATGAAAGCAAAGAAACATTTTCATTCTCCCTATTTTTACTACAGCTTTCTAAGACAGAAGGATGGAGAGAACCGCCAGAACAGTGTTTGACAGGAACAGGAGTTCCAGCAAGTACATTTCTTCAGGCATCTTTCAACTCTAAGGTATGGAACAAATACAAGCCAACGAACCAAGGCTGAATGCAAAATGCAATCAAAATGCATTGCTATTTGGTAGATTATAATGGCACTTCCCAGATCCATCTGAAATTAAAGCCCCAAGCTATGGTACTTCCCGTGTGAGACAAGTTAAAAACGGGTCCTGCACCACTGAGTTTACAGAGCTGGGAGGGAAACAGAAGTTCAAAAAGTGAAAAATCTTCAAGGCCAACGGACAACAAAAACCACAGCCAGGGCTGTAACACAGTCTCTCAGCTCTCATTTCAAAAGTAGCGTCTGTCAAGTTAGAAGCAGAATGAGAGCTAAGACCTGTCATCTCCTCGTTTGCAGAGTAAGATGCCACTCAGCACCTTGTTATTGGCATGTTGTTTGCAACTTGGAAAAGATAAATGCAATATGGCCCAAGATCCTTGAAAAGATACCACCTACAGGTTTTAGTAAATTGTGCAGACTAACCGTGCAAAACACCTCTGAACTATATAACCACATTTTTTCCCCCATTCAGGATTTCAACAAGTACAGCTCTTACGGTAGCCAGCTCTCTGCCACGTATTTTATTTTTAAGACCACCTCATTCATTGTCCCAAGGTCTGTTGTTGTGCTTTCCCTTGGAAAAGAAACTGAATTAGCTTCCATTGTAATGCTGCCTTGGCAGAACCTGGTCAGAGACCTCAGCTGAGTCACTCCTTTAAAGAAAGAGCTTTCTGCCATGCATGCTGCTGTCCTCACCCTTGAGGTTGGTGAAAGAATCAGATAATCATTACAGCATCAACCACCTCCCCTTCACCTCTGCTGGGTCAGAAAACTTAGTACCCGAGTCAGTCACTGCATGATCAGACCTGAGTGTTAGAAGCGAAACAGTTATCCACACAAGAATGGCTCCCAGCAGGGACAGCCAGAGTGAAAAAAATCCCAAATTCAAGCTGAAATGGAAGCTGCCTACTTCAGGGAATAGACACTGCTACTAGACTAGTTGTGCTTTTATCAGCAATCTCTCCCTCGTATGTCAGCTGATGACGATACAGCATTAGAAAGGTGACAGACAGCTGACTGGACTGAATGAATACAGTTGACACCACCAGATATAGGGGAAAAAAACAATCCAGTATTTACTGGAAGAGAAAAAAAGCTCTGTCTTGTCCTGTCCTAGGGACACAGTGCTCTTGTCACAGGGTGCTACAACACCAGCTAGGCAAGATTAAGTAGGCACCTCTCTATACCTGCACGTAGACATGGAGCTTGTTATTCCACCTCAAGTTCAAAGGGAAGTAGTTTGTGAATGGTTTGTTAAAAGCAGTGATTTTTCCCTAATTACTTCCCACCTTCTCAGCTAGAAAACTGTTATATATGACTGTGCCAGAAAAGAAAGCTATTATAAAAAAAAGCTATTTTTCTTCCGCAATATGGGTTCTTCAGTCTCTAATCAGCGAGAGAAGTTATATTAAACAGACACGGGAGATAAAAGCCTTTGGTTACAATTAACTTCACAATCTGATTCCCAGTGAAAGAAGACACACTGAAGAAAGGACTGCACAAAAACTCTTCCTATTTTATAGATCAAGGACAGATGAAGCAGCTTGTTTGACACTGTGGAACGTGTATCCATATGATTTACCTATTACGTATTCCAATTAAAGTCTAAGCACCTAGCGAGATGGGGAAAAGTGCCGTTATCCAACTGTCACTTTGAGGACTACAGGCTGGAGCAAACTGAATGGCTCGCCCACGGAAGAACTGATCTCAGAGCTCCCCTGAGTCCCCACATTGGCTCAGCCCTCCCTTCACATCACTTCACTTTCCGTGCACTGTAGTTTATGAATTGAACATCCTCCTCAGAGCAAGTCTGTAAAATCACCATCTTCTGATCCCTCACCATTGACGAGGGCGATGGGGAAAAATTTAGGACAAACACATTTCTGTCAAGGGAAGGAATTCAAAGTGGCTCTGTTAATTTTTGCACAACTTCTAGCTGTGGAGAGGTTTTATTCAGAATTTAAGTACCTCCCTGTGGTATAGCTTAATTCACTTTGGAAAGGACCATCCCACACACAGCTTAACTGATTAATGTCTGTGCGTAGATGAGCTATTACCTCCTCTCCAACCACTGTTCCTGCCATTTCAGGTTTGAACCCATGCAGGTGAA
Source organism: Haliaeetus albicilla (assembly GCF_947461875.1). Lineage (NCBI taxonomy): Eukaryota > Metazoa > Chordata > Aves > Accipitriformes > Accipitridae > Haliaeetus > Haliaeetus albicilla. Next base: position 6,591,963 of record NC_091515.1, read on the forward strand.
CCGTGTCGCTGCTCGATTCTCTAGAACCAAGAGGGGTTCGGTATTTTACCCTCCAAAGTGAAATTTCTTCCTCCCCCGGGAAGAGTCCTTTCTAAATCACCGATGCTTGGAAGGACAGGAGGACACCAATATTGCACTTCAAGTAGCTTCACTATTACAAAGAATCATCACATCAGCTGAAGAGGTTACAAAAATCTATTTTAACACAATCCACCTGCAATCTGTTTTCGATGACTCCCTTAAGACTCCTTAAATGTACGTGCTTCAGATACTTCATAATAACCAAGGTATTTTACCATCCAGTGATGACACTGGGTCTTGTGAGTAAAACCTCTGCTGACTACAAAAGGAAGGCCATTTAGTGATACTACCTCTCTTTGCTGCTACCCCCACTCTGCGAGGTCTTAAGATTCCCATTCTCTGTCCCTCCTTCCCTTTTCCATAGCCATTATTCCTCCAAAGCGGTGTTAAGATTCCCATTCTCTGTTCCTCCTTCCCTTTTCCATAGCCATTATTCCTCCAAAGCCTTGCAAAAGTGCTTTTTATTTTAGACTGCACACAAGAAGAACAAAGACAGGTAACTGTCTGCAAGAACCGGGACATTTTGTGCCAAAAGGGTATATGCCTTTTATATTAAAACCAAGGGCCCGTCCCTCTCTTTCTTACTCCCCTAACTCCCCCCCCCCCCCCCAAATACTACTTTGGCAATTACTGCTTCCTCCCCACAAAAAAGAAAAGACGACTGTGCCACTTTCTGCTCCTGAAGCACTGGCAGTTGAAAGCAACCAATGACAGTCTATAGGTAGGGGAGGGAAAAAAAAAAAAGAGCAATTTCTTTTGCTTCCCTCACCCTTGATCCCAAGGGAAAGACCACTAGAGATTCCAGAAGAAAATAAAATCAGGATGAAACCAAGATAGATGTTGAAAGGCAAATAAAGCACCCACAAGCTGGCTTTATAGTACTTTTTACCTCTAGTTATACAAAATACAACTGCTAGGTAAAACAAGCCTGTGCCAAAAATTATTTTTTTGACTGTTCTGTTCTTTTTCTCTGCAGTACTTCCTGGAGAGACTTAATAGGATGACTTTTGACAAGTTATTCTACAACACAACTGGTACAGCCTGGTTTCCTACTAGCTACTGCATCATGCTTTGATACATGTGATGGACCTCACAGCCTCACTCTACGCAGAATTTTGTGTTTGCATGCAGCCCCACATATGCATACATGCAAATACATGTGCAGGGTGAAACTGCTGTCTGACATCCCCCTGGGGACCTTTGTCTGACTGGGGATCTACCTTTGTGAAATGTAGAAGGATTTCACCTTTAAGACTTGTACTCCTCAAGACAAAATCAGTAATAGTTATTGAAGGGACTCAGAAGTTATTAGAGACAGATAAGTAAGATATTCACAGCACTGGATTACACAGAGATATCGAGCCACGATAGATAAACTATTAAACATTCTTACTCCAGAAGTAGAAGCTTTAGACAAACATACCGAAAAAGAAAACCCTTCATTTAAAACAAAATAGCTTACTCCCCCCAGTTTTGTTTTTTCTGTTTTACCTTAAATAGATGATGCTGCACGAAATGCTAAGAGCCATAAGATTTTGCAAAACAGTCAGAACTTACTTTGTATATGAGGAATAAAAAGATATATATATATATATATAAAAATCTTTTGATGTGTGGACTTCAAAGAACAATTTTCAACAGTATTTGGTATTTAGAACACAAGGCTTAAAGTAATAAATTTACTTACATCTAGTATATTGTAGCAGTCCCAGTGCTGTCCTGTTCTTCGTGCTGTAAGGGTTCAGAGCACCTGGGAACAGACTATGCAGATCAGCCCCCAAAAAAGGCACTAGTTGGATCACAGACATATCCAGTTAGTTTGTCAGTGCTCAGCTGGTACATGTTCTACAAAATTGTTTGGAAAATACACTGAAAATATAAGCAGAGTGACTCAACAAGCAGAAAGAACACACTGGCTGGATTATGTTCCACTGACTCAGGCAAGCTTTTCCATTTCTGTGCCTGATGTTCTCCATTTAGAAAATAGTGATTTACAGTGAAGTCAGGGTCTTCTTAAGCCTTACCTGTGATACTCAGATTTCATTTTGGGTTCACATGCTAACATTTATAACTGACTTAGCGTACAGTTTTAACAGGCTGTTGCATAGTCCAGCATATGAACAGGTTATTGCGTTAATTTTAAACCACAAGGCATAGTGAAAAAACATGTATTAATTCATAATGTGTTTACAAAAGTTATATTTAACACTTTATAAAACTCTCTGCAAAGTGGAATGTGCTGTAGGATCCGGCCGATGATGTCTTTTGGGTTTTAACAAGGAGTCATCCTTGGCCTGTCTGGTCAACTGGTACAGAGCGGCTCATGGCCATAATTAGTCTTGGGCAGGGGGAAGAGGAAGTTTTCTTCAAAAGAAATAGAGGAAAAATCCTAGAATATATACAGTGGGAAGGGCTGGGGATCAGGAGTTCAGAACTCAGTCAAATAAAGTGTGGCTACGACATACAAATCAAAGTTGTGTGAGCATGTAGGATGCCCCTTCAAAACAAATTAAAAAAAAGACAATTTTTTTTTTTTGCAGAATTTACTCTGAGTGTCTGAGAAGTCCATGCTCTCAGAAATATCCTTGGAAGATACCACAAAGTACTGCATGTAAAATGAGTTCATGAGAAATGGAGGCAGTAGAGAAATCGGTATTTCTGCCAGATGAAGTAAGACCAAAAAAAACCCATGAGAAAATGGTAATTACTACTTCTCAGAAGAAAAGCCAGGTAAAGATAAGAGGTACTACTGTAGCTCGCCTGTGGCATTGTGTTTTGCCAGCTAACACAAGCACTAAGTAACTAGGGTAACACAGTTCCTCTAAGTTGCAGATATAGGGGAAAAGAGGGGCTGAACCAATGTTGTGGTTAACTGGCAAATTTGAGTAATATGCTAAAATAACTAAGGGCCCATCACAGCCCTAGTAGATTTTCCTCCATCAAAGCTCTTCTGGTGTTTGCTAGCAAAAGCAGCACAAAGCAAGACTGACTCACAAATATCAGTCAGATTCAGATTCAAATCAGTCCTTCTTATCTTTGTAATTGGGAGGGATTTCTTCCTCACTTGAATTGTTATTAAAAAAAATAATACAGGAGTGTAAGAGCACTCTTTGAAGAGAGCCACACGTTTATGAAGAGCTAATTACATTGTTGATCATTCAAATCAGATTCATTATGAACTCAACATGTGGCACAAAAGTCATTTTATGAGTGGCCTTATTCCTGCATCAAGCGAACTGAGAAGTGAAAATCCTTGCAAAAAGCCAAGAGTTATGAACATAATCCTCTAGTATGCCATGTCTCAGCAGGTAAGATTAAAAAGACAAAACAGAACACCTCAAGACTGCAACAACAAAGACTTTATTAGAGTCAAGAATATATAATCACTGTACAGAAAACATTCAGAGTTAAGGTGTGAAATACTGAACCGCTCACTGTGCATTCTGGTTGCTGAGCCTGTTAGTGATGATTTAATTGGCTGCCTACAGCTGGCTAACTTATCAGCACTTAAAAACATTTTTGTAAGCAGGGGAGAAATGATTGTCCTTTCTAACTGATAACATTGCCCAAGGTGGGAAATAAAGGATCATACGCATTACATTAAAACTTACTCACGGAACAAAGTTGGTGGGAAGGGAAGAGAGGAGATTGCCATAGTTTTGTGTTTTTTTCTGCACTGAGGAACTGTAACCTCACTGTTCTAACTTTGTACATACTCTTGTTCAGTACAGCAATGATTTCTATTTTTAAATAAGAAAATATATTAACAGGTACAAGAATTTACCATCAAATGCAGCCTCTTCCAGTTATCTTTGGCTTGAGAGGAAGTTGCTTACTTCAACTTTTGAGGCTCAAATGTTTTCAGTGGAAAGAAATGCCATAGCATCTGAGCCCCAAGGATGGTATAAACAACCATTTTCCTTTAAAAAATGGTTGTTTTTAAACCTTCAATGAACAGAGACTCAAAAAAGCCTCTCTACCTCCTGAGCTCTCAATTCTCCACGCTACCAAAACTGCAGCTTTTGCTTTCCAAAACTGTTTGGTGAAGTCCACAAGGGCTTGAGAAAGTCTCTTTCTTGAGCATTTGCTTGTTTCCACCACAGGTAGGCAAAAGGCTTATTTTCTCCAATACTAAAAGAAAACAAAAAACAGATAGAACAGCATTTATTCAACTTGGCTTATTCTCAGAAACAAAAGTTATGCATAAATTGAACTCTGTGTTTAAAAACATGGTGAAATGCCTAAAGGCAGGCGATTTTCACAACGCTTCAGGAGAGCAAACAGCATGGAAACCAACTTATCTGTCTCTTCACAAACGGCTTCATCCAATCTACACAATCCTGCTGGTAGATGTTCCCTATTTTATTTTGGCATCCAACAGAAGGAAAACAGAAGCCCTGTCCTGAAGGAAAGGAACCACAGCTGCATTCCAGGATGCAGCAGCACTGGGACCACAGCTTGGAGATATTCTAAAGCCAGGTAACATTTACAGCTTAAACTGAGTCTGTTCCTAAGCAGACAGCAGCCAAGTATTAGTACAACCCCAAGTTGTACTCCTACATTTTAGGTGGGACACCCCTCATCCCCCAAGCTTTCACTTTTTTAATCACTGTTTAGCATGAGCCCTGAATGTAACTGACTTGACTTGTAAATTTACAAGGGAAATAAAATGTGAAATTAGTCACTTCAACTGGAGATTGTTTCCTTCCTCTACAGAAATAAATAATGCTGTTAAAATGAAAATGACTCTCCAGGGAGAAATGGCTATCCAGTCTTCATTAGTATCAACTAAAATTAGTATGTACTTTTTCTCCTCTTGAGCACTATTGTACAACTCCATTAACTTATTCTAAATGTTAAATTTATTTACTTTTGAGACAACAGTTTTTTGATAACCATTAAGAAGGAGACAAGTACTACATAAAAAGATCTGTAAAATATCTGGTAAGATAATAGATTAGAGATATATTAGAAACTAAACTAAAGGCTGCATAACACAGCTTTAAACTGAACTCAGTTTACATTTTTGTTACAAAATAACAATTCTAAGCCAATACCAAAATATCTAGACTGCTCTATCCAAGAGCTTTACTTACTATAGAGTGACATATAGAATGGTGATACACAACAGTTACTATAATAACCAACCTTATTAAAAAGCTCTTAACTGTTGCAGTAGGCGACACGGATTGCTTGTAGGCCTATTTTGAAGGCAGTAAGAGAATAAATATCTATCGATAAACAAAAAAACATGTTGAAGGGCATTTCAAAGGAAAAATTGTGTGGCAGCATTAGGCCAAAATCTGCTGTTTATGCTTGTGTCATAATACCTGTGTAGTGTGGTGGGGGTTTTTTTTGACAACTTACATTACTATTAAGAGCAAGGCCGTTGCAATTCATTGCCGCATTATACATGAACAAATTGCAAGCTTCAATTGGCCATTGTGTAAGATGACCCCTTTACAGCAAATTCAATGATGCATTATTTGTTCATTTGTTCAATGATTTACAGACTCTGTGAAGACTCCCGCAACAAATTCTTAAGACCACCTTAGACAAAAAGGAAAGATCATGATTTTGACTAATGAAGTACTAAATATCACTAAAAAGTGTCCTATTTCACTTGTAATATAAACAGACATTAATTACATTTTATTTTGATGGATTTTTCTGGTAAGTTTTTTAAAAAATACATACATTGAGCTCAGATTCTTAAGACTTGTCAACCGCTGATTAATCTGTGACTATTCTTTTTGTATCCTTCTCACTCTTATAAACATCCAGTATTCTTGCAGGGGGAAGCCTGCACGTGTAACTGTTTACAGAACATAAATGAAGGCAATAATCTGAACTCCAAAACTAGCAGAAGAATCCGACATCACGTGGAGCCAAGAGACGCCTTAAGCACTTACAGAGCAACACACTATTGTTTTCATTTTAGGCACCTGATCCCAAAAGTAGAAAGGAAAGCTAAAGGCATATAGGTAGCAAACTCCGCAGCAGTACACGAGAATTCAGGGCCTCAGGAAAAGCAGCCCAAAAGTCTCCATGCTGGAACTCAGCATCAGCCAGCTGGAGAGATAAAAACCCCCAAATGAGACAACTGGATCAAGCCTGCATTAGTGGCTGTCATATCTGCTTATTTGGTATCCAAAGTGCAATACACACTGTGGGCTTGCTTTTTAACTCCCAAAAATGTGAAAGGAAGATGCAACTGGTGCCTGCTGCTGTATGTATCAGCCTCTTGCTTAGAACACCATTCCTGGCAGCTAGAAGCCTGGGGTTCAAATTCTTGGGTACTTTTAAATATTCTGAACAAATCTGTCCTGTGATTTTAAAAGCAGTTTTAAGTGCTGAAGAAAGGTCAAGCAAGAACAAGTCTGAATGGAAAAAGAAAAGGTCACCTAAATCAAACCTGTAAGCTCTGACTTACTAATACAGCTTCACAAATGCAATAACAATTATCTGGGAGAGTCTGGCAGTCACCTAAAACCAATGAAGTAAAAAGACATGTCTTAAAAAAAGTGACTGTCAGTATGGGATTAAAAGCAAGGTCTACACACATATTGGAAGCACTTAAAATTTTAATCTTGAATATTTGTAATGGCTGGGTTGGTTTGTTTTTTTTTTTGAACCCCAAGGTAGATGCTAGGCATTTTTCACTTTGTCTTATGAAATTATGGTCCTCCATCCTATGATCAAAGCAATCCATAATAAATGACAGCAAATTTTGCAACATTTTTGCATAATTACATTCCTTTTTTTCACATCACGTAAAAGATCACCTTTATTAAATATATATGCAGATGGAAATGACATTTTTGCTTCTTACCCTGCACTATAGTGCAGTTCTTCAAAATAAAAATAAAGTTTGTAGGAAACAACATATTAGTTGGAAGACCTTTAGCAAAATCCATAGCCATAAAAATACTTTTCCTTGGTTCATATCAGACTTTGATCAGTCTTTTGAAGAAAGAATCAATAAAAAAACCTGAGATAATGACTGGCTTTTCAGATTGGTTTCATTTTTCCTCTCAATTCCATTTCTTGTCATGAGTCTAATACTTAAGGCAAACAATGTAATATCTTAAATCCCTGATAAACACAAACTAAATATGTCAGATGATTTTAGGGAAAAACCATTGTAAATTCGAAGAAGAAATGCTTTTGTGAACACAGATTTATTCAACGTGAGAATTAAACATTTTATTGTCTTATTGTGGCTTGTAGTAAGACAGCACACATATGTGTGGTTAAACATTTCATTCTCCATACTAGAGCAAGGGTAAATGTTAATAATAGAAACAGTAAAGACAATAATTTATTGTCACCCCAGACCATTAGCAAGAATCAGATAGTGTGTGAGGGTGCATGGAACCTCCAGAGATCATTTAGTCCAACCCCCCTGCTCAAGCAGGATCAAACACAATAGGCTGCTCAGGACATTGTGCTGTTGGATTTTAGGTATCTCCACAGATGGAGACTCCGCCACCTCTCTGGCAAACCTGTCCCAGCGTTTGATTACCCTCACAGTAAAAAAAGAGTCCTTTATGTTTAGATGAATTTTCCTGTCTTTCAGTTTGTGCCCATTGTCTCTTGTCCTGTCACTGGGCTCCACTGAAAAGAATCTGACTCCATCTTCTTTACTCCCTTCCATCAGGTATTTATACGCATTGATAAGATCCCCCTGAGCCTTCTTTTCTCCAGGCTGAACAGTCCCAGCTCTCTCAGCCTCTCCTCGTATGACAGATGCTTCAAGTGCTTAATCATCTCCATGGCCCTTTGCTGGACTCGCTCCAGTATGGCCATGTCTCCTGTACTGGGGAGCCCAAAAGGGGCACAGCACCTTTTGGTGTATCTCACGTAGCACTGGGTAGAAGGGAAGGATCACATGCCTCTACCTACACCAGGAACACTCTGGTGGCCCTTCTTCACCATGAGATCATGTTGCTGCATAGAATCATAGAATAGTTTGGGTTGGAAGGGACCTTTATAGGTCATCTAGTCCAACCCTGCTGCAGTGAGCAAGGACATCTTCAACTAGATGAGGTTGCTCAGAGCCCCATCCAAGCTGACCTTGAATGTTTCCAGGGATGGGGCATCTACCACCTCTCTGGGCAAACTTGTTCCAGTGTTTCACCACCCTCATCGTAAAAAATTTCTTCCTTTTATCTACTCTGAATCTAGCCCCTTTTAGTTTAAAACCATTACCCCTTGTCCTATCGCTACAGGTCCTACTAAAATGTCAGTCCCCATCTTTCTTATAAGCTCCCTTTAAGTGCTGAAAGGCCACAATCAGGTCTTACCAGAGCCTTCTCTTCTCCAGGCTGAACAACTCCAACTCTCTCAGCCTGTCCCCATAGGAGAGGTGCTCCATCCCTCTGATCATTTTTGTGGACCTCCTCTGGACTCACTCCAACAGGTCTATATCTTTCCTGTACTGGGGACTCCAGAGCTGGAAGCAGTACTGCAGGTGGGGTCTCACCAGAGTAGAGGGGCAGAATCACCTCCCTTAACCTGCTGGTCACACTTCTTTTGATGCAGACCAGGATATGGTTGGCTTTCAGGGCTGTGAGCACACACTGCCATTTCACAACCAGCTTTTCATCCGCCAGTACCCCCACATCCTTCTCCACAGGGCTGCTTTCAATCCCTTCATCCCCCAGCCTGTATTGATACCAGGAGTTTCCCAGACCCAGGTGCAGGACCTTGCACTTGGCCTTGTTGAACCTCATGAGGTTCACATAGGCCCACTTCTTGAGCTTGTCCAGGTCCCTCTGGACAGCATCCCATCCCTCAGGCTTATCAACTCAGCTTGCTGTCATCTGCAAACTTGCTGAGGGTGCACTCAATCCCACTGTCTATATCACTGATGAAGATATTAAACAGCACTGGTCCCAATACTGACCCCTGAGGGACACCACTTGTCACTAACCTCCATCCAGACATTGAGCCATTGACCAATACTAGCGGTCAGCATCATGTGCAACTCATCCACCAGAACCTTCAGGGCTTTCTCTGAAAAGCTGCTTCCCACCTTATCACCTACCCCCGCTTGCCTACGCTTGTGCATGGGGTTATTCCACACCAGATGCAGTACTCGGCACTTCCCCTTTGGTGAACTTCAAGAGGTTCCTGTGCAGTCATTTCTCCAGCCTGTCAAGGTCCCTGTGAATGGCAGCACACGCTTCTGGTGTATCAGCTACTCCTCCCGGATTTGCATTGTCTGCAAACTTGCTGAGGGTGCACTTCAACCCATCATCCAGGTCATTAATGATGTTAAACAATTCTGGCCTCAGTATCAACCCTTGGAGTAAACCACTAGTGACCGGCCTCCAGATGGAGTTTGTGCCACTGATCACAACCTTCTAATCCCAGCACAGTGACCAGTTTCCAATCCACATCACTGTCCAGTTCTCTAGTCTGTATTGCTCCAGTTTGTTTATGATGATATTATGGAAGACAGTGTAAAAGCCTTGTGAAAAATCAAGACAAAGAATACCTAAAGCTCTCACCCGGTTCACTGAGCTAGGCTTTTTATCTTAAGTGGCCATCAGGCTGGTCAGGCATGATTTCCCTTTTCTAAATCCATGCTGACTACCCCCAATCACCTTGAATCTATTCTGCAGATCTGCACATAGAGGAGAAGCCATCCCTCCTAATACCAGAAGTCTCAAGGTTCCAGCCATCACCATCCCAGGAGTCTCCATTTCCTAACTCAATGAGCACAATGTATTCTTGCTCCTCCTTCAGTGCAGCTAGAGGTTCAGGCTCTTCTATCTCAAGGCCTCTATGAAGTTCTGGTCAATCTCTTTCTTGTCAGCCCTGATACTGTGCAGTTCGCTGACCTCCTCCCACAGCTCCTTTACTTGGTGATGTAGACATTCCACCACCGCACACCTCCTGCAAGCAAGGAGCCCAATTCCCACTGCCCCAGCAAGAGGTCTCAGCCACCCCCTACAGCCCCAAATCTGAAAAACTGCAGTATCCCTCAGGACCTCCCTTCTGTGCCGACGCCTCTGACATAGGGGATAGCTGTCCACGTAGCTGCTAGGGACCACGTTCTAAGGTACAGTATCAACATTGCAGAAGATGTGGATGCTGTTACAAGCAGAGTTCCTGGCCCCTTCTGCACAAGCTGCTATGTCTGTCAATGATCAAAATGACTAGCTGGAATGCACAGTTAAGGAAGTCTAGCAAAGGTATGAAAGAAAGGAAGTTATTGTCACTCATTTACTTTGGGAATGAAAGCTAAGGAAGTTCTGGATCCTTCCCTCAGAACTCCAGCTTTCCAATTTGCAGTTCTTACCCTTAGTAATACAACCAGTTACATCCCACTTAGCATGTCTGCTAAGGTGCTTCAAAAAATTTTCTAGAACTACCAACGGCTTGCTCTCCAGTCCTGGCAGCAAGAACACACTTTTTACTTGTTGGAAAATGAACTAAAAAGATCATAAACAATGAAGTTAAGTCTTGAACTTACCACTCGCAACCTCTCACCTTACTGAGCGAGCTTTCACAGAGACCACCAACTGAGAAGATATCTCACCTGTGCAAACTTGTGTATCTGCTCCACCACAGCTGCAAAGAGGGCATGGACACTTTCATCAATTAGACTCTGCATATAATGGACAGCTTCTTCATCAGACAGGTCCAAACGAAATTTGTCCTGCACCTGGAATGGAGGCGGAGATGACAAAAATTAATTCAGTAGTTAACACATGCACTATTCTATCTGAAGTATACAGTAGCAGACAATGATTTCAGTTATGAAAGTTTAGTAAAGAATCTCTCTTTCACTTCTAAATTACAGCAGATTATTGGAAATTTACAACGTTACGTAAAATGCCCATTTTTCACTGCTTCATAAAAACAGGTATTTAAATAAGCTAGAAACATCCACCTACACCTTATCCCTCCAACTAGTAATTTCAAAGCTTGAGGCCAGAGAGTCAAGAGAAGTACCTGGACATAAGAGTTTAAACAGAACTAAAATGCTCTGAGAAAAAGAGAAAACACTCTAAGTTCACTAAAAAAGAATTAAATGTCACTTGAGAAAAAAACCCACACAACTTTGCATATTAAATACAAAGTTGGAAAAGTCTGGACGATCCTAAACGTTCTTGAAAGTATGTAACAATTCCTTATTCTAAATTTATTTTCAGGTAACATTGGCTTTCAGAAACTGTAAGACTATTAAGTAAAGAATACATAATTAGAGGAAGGGGTGGGCAAATCAACCACGTTAAAACTGACCTTTATATGGCAGGTGAGAATTTCATTAGCTTTTATTATATACACCATCCATAAACAGTTAGCTGGCGACACTGCTACCCCTTACATTGTTTTTCCCTTTTGACGACAACATATTTTTATTATTGTACCAATAACACATTTTGCAATTTATACATGAATTAAAAGGGGAATGCACTATTAATTAAGAATACAGCAACATCTATACTTTTCTATTTCAGCCTTGGCAAAGCCTTGACCCATGAATATTTACAAAGGTGCAGTGGATGCCTTTCTGTGAATTCCAACTAATTCCATGGCAATTGTTCAGGACTGCTCCAGATGGCAACATCTTACAAGCACCGTCACGACAGACATTCCTTTGGTAATACTCAAAAAACTTCTGTGCATAGAACTGGCAAGAGCTTAAACAGATCTTTCCGGAATAAAAAAAAATAGAAAAAGATTTTGCTTTAGAGGAGCCAAGTAAGTTTTGCAGACGTGCCTTATCCCTCAAAACATTTATGAGAGGCAGATGCATGAACAAGCATTTTGGATGAGTTCAAATATTCTGATGCGTGGACCTGAGGAAGTGCTACAGATGCCAAAACATCACTTTGAGTTTTCTGAAGTGCTGGCTGTGCAGCAAAGTCTGCATATAGGAATGGCAAGTGTTCAGATTCTTTTGGGGGCGGGGGAGGAAATCATCACACTGGTCCAAAGGTGCACCAGGGGAGGTTCAGACTGCATATTAGGAAGCATTTCTTTACCGAGAGGGTGGTCAAGACTGGAACAGGGTTCTTAGAGAGGTTGTCAGTGCCCCAAGCCTGTCAATGTTTAAGAGGCATTTGGACAATGCCCTTAACAATATGCTTTAACTTGGTTAGCCCTGAATTAGTCAGGCAGTTGACTAGATGTTCATTGCAGGTACCCTCCAACTGAAACAGTCTATTCTACTTTTTGCATTAAAAAGCCCTTGAGGTGTTGAATTTGGAAAACCATTTGTGCTGTTGAATACCTCCTAGCAAGTCCATGATCTCTCAGAATTAAGAGTCTAAGACAGAATCATAGAATCATTTAGGCTGGAAAAGACTTTTAAGATCAAGTCCAACCGTTAACGTAACACTGGCAAGTCCACCATTAAACCATGCCCTAAGTGCCACATCTACACATCTTTTAAATACCTCCAGGGATGGTGACTCAACCACTTCCCTGGGCAGCCTGCTCCAGTGCTTGACAACTCTCCTGGTGAAGAAATTTTTCCTAATATCGAATCTAAACCTCCCCTGGCACAACCTGAGGCCATTTCCTCTTGTCCTATCACTTCTTACTTGGGAGAAGAGACCAAGGCCCAAAACCTCCTTTCAGGTAGCTGTAGAGAGCGATAAGGTCTCCCCTCAGCCTCCTGTGCTCCAGCCACAAAGTTTGCTTTGTGTCCAAGCCACAAGTAGCCAGTTTCTCCAGGAGAATGCTGGAAACAGTGTCAAAGGCTTTACTAAAGTCTAGGCAGACAACATCCACGGCCTTTCCCTCATCCACTAAGCGGTTCACCTTGTCATAGAAAGATACCAGGTTATTCAAGCAGGACCCGCCTTTCATAAACCCATGCTGACTGGCCCTGATAGCCTGGTCATCCTGCATGTTTCGTGTGGTGGCACTCAAGATGATCTGCTCCATAACCTTCCCTGTCACTGAGGTCAGACTGACAGGCCTGTAGTTCCCTGGATCCTCCTTCCAGCTGTTCTTGTAGATTGGTGTCACACTTGCTAATCTCCAGTCAACTGGGACCTCCCCAGTTAGCCAGGACTGCTGACAAATGATTGAAAGCAGCTTGGTGAGCACTTTTGCCAGCTCCCTCAGTACCCTTGGGTGGATCCCACCTGGCCCCATAGACTTGTGTGTGTCTAAGTGGTGTAGCAGGTTGCTAACCATTTCCCCTTGGATTACAGGGGTTCATTCTGCTCCCCGTCCCTGTCTTCCAGCTCAGGGGGTTGGGTACCCAGAGAACAACTGGTCTTACCACTAAAGATTCAGGAAAAGGTAGCGTTAAGTACCTCAGCTTTTTCCTCATCCTTTGTCACTATGCTTCCCTCCACATCCAATAAAGGATGGAGATTCTCCTTAGCCCTCCTTCTGTTGCTAATGTATTTATAGAAACATTTTTTACTCTCTTTTACAGCAGTAGCCAGATTAAGTTCTAGTTGGACTTTGGTCTTTCTAATTTTCTCCCTGCATAACCTCATGATGTCCTTGTAATTGTCCTGAGTTGCCTGTCTCTTCTTCCAAAGGTCTCCAAACTTTTTTTTTTTTCCTCCCTAAGTTCCAGCCAAAGGTCTCTGGGCAGCCAGGCTGGTCTTCTTCCCTGCCAGCTTGTCTTTTGGCAGATGGGGATGGCCTGCTCCTGCACCTTTAAGATTTCCTTCTTGAGGAATGTCCAGCCTTCCTGGACTCCTTTGCCCTTCAGGACTGCCTCCCAAGGGACTCTGTCAACCAGGCTCCTAAACGGGCCAAACTCTGCCCTCTGGAAGCCCCAGGGAGCAGTTCTGCTGACCCCTCTCCTTACTTCTCCAAGAAGCGAAAACTCTATTATTTCATGATCGCTATGCCCAAGATGGCCTCCAGCCATCCCATCACCCACAATTCCTTCTCTGTTCTCAAGCAACAGGTCCAGTGGGGTGCCTTCCCTAGTTAGCTCACTCACCGGCTGTGTCAGGAAGTTTTTCCACATGTTCCAGGAACCTCCTGGACTGTTTCCTCTCTGCTGTGTTGTATTTCCAGCAGATATCTGGTATGTTGAAGTCCCCCATGACAACAAGGTCTAGTGATTGTGAGACTTCTCCCAGCTGCTTGTAGAACATTTTTTCTCCCTCTTCATCCTGGTTGGGTGGTCTATAACAGAGTCCCACCATTGTATCTACCTTGTTGGCCTTCCCCCTGATTCTTACCCATAAACACTCAACTCTATCATCACCATCATTAAGCTCTAGATAATCAAAATACTCCCTAACGTACAGGGCTACCCCACTGCCTCTCCTTCCTTGCCTGTCCCTTCTGAAGAGTTTATAGCCATCCATTGCGGCACTCCAGTTGTGCAGGTCATCCCACCATGTTTCCATGACGGCAACTGTATCATAGTTTTCCTGCTGCACAATGGCTTCCACCTCCTCCTGTTTGTGGCCCATGCTGTGTGCATTGGTGTAGATGCACTTCAGTTGTGCTGTTGATCCTGCCACCTTTTTGGGAGGAGAAGCCTTAATTCCTACGTGACCATTCTCAGGTTCTTCTGTGGTTTCTAACACATTAATAACCCTTGTGGCTTTGCTGCCGCATGGATCTCCATCCCCTACCTCCACTGAGATGGTAGACTGAATGGCCTTGTAAGCACGCCATCCCTCAAACATTGGCATGCTGTCCCAGGCTTACCTCTAGGGAGCCTGGTTTTATCCCTTTCTCCCTTCAAATCTAGTTTAAAGCTCTTTCAATAAGCCTAGATCCTCATGTTCTCTAATCAACCCTATCCCCAAAGTTTAAAAGTACTAATCACCTCGCAAAGTAGTGCTGATAACAATATGAAAATTGCCCAACAAATTCACATCACTTGCAGAAAATTAATTGCTGCCATCTAATCACGTGCTTTATTCTCATAAATTTCAAATGATGCGAGCTCTCGTGGAGACCATCATGTTCCTCTAACTTCAGTCTCCTGCATAATGAGCTAGGTAAAAAGGTATCAAACAATTTTTGCATCAAGTATGTAACTTCTAGTTTATCTCTAAGATTGAGAGAGAAGAATCTCTTTTACAGAGTCTTTATACTGAGACAGAATGCTTCACATCCTAGGTAAATTGTTTCAAAGATTAATTGCCCCATTTAACAATTGTAACTTATTTCCTATCTGAATTTGTCCAATTTCCATCTCAAACAGTTGAGCTCATTAAAACTTTTTACATTAAAGAACTGTCCATCAGAAATCTATCTCATGTAGGAAAATATCAAAGTATTTAAGTTGCTTCTTAACCTTCTCCTGGATATGACTAAGGAGACTGACTGTAAGACAGAATCAAGTCTTTCCTGAACATTTTCCATACATTCACTTTTTTTTAAGCACTGACAAAAATGCGAGCCAAATTATTTCAACAACGTTCTTAATAAGGTCACATTTGTAAGATGACACTACCTTCTCTTCCCACTCTGTATTCTTTCTATGCACCAAGGATACTGCATATACAACCACCCTCTTTATGATAGCAAAATACTCTGAGATTTCCGTTTAGTATTACTCTGCATTCTTTTCAAAGGCAACATGTTCCAGAACAGCACCCTTCCAGCGCTACAATAAAAAGCATGTTAGCCTGCCAAGTATGGAAAGATAATGCTGCTTTACTCAAAATACTGTTATAACTCTGTTGCTCATATGTTTGAAGTAATCATAAATAGACTTTTTCCTCAACTTCCCCTCAAACAGAAGATTGATCAATATGAAAGAATACATTAAGCCAAAAAAGTTCAAACTCTCAAGGAAGCAAGTACCAAGGAGAGATTTAGAAGATATTTCAGGCTAGTATTTTATAACTTTTATCTTCATAACAAACATGATGAGAAGGAAGTTTATTATCTCCTGCAGACATATTAGAAGTTTGACAGCCAATGAAGCACACAGTAGAATCCAACTGAATTTAATGGACTATTCACATGCTTGCAATTACACACAAGCTTAAATACTTGCCCAAATTAGAGCACAGACTTCTATCAGATCTATTTTCACGCTCACAGAAAAGGCGATGTAATGAGAATTCAGCAAAATTGCTAACTGCAGTTTCCAAAAAAAAAAAAATTATCTGTAACATGCTTTTACACAACTCTAGTAACCAAGCACTTCAGTGATCTTCTGCTTTGTTCATAGAAGTACTTCTCAGAAAGTCTTGCAGTTAGCAATATTAAGATGCAGCCTCATTCTATGAATTAATGACTATTTAAACCCGCTTCCCACCTTCCCCAGGAACAGACTGGCACACTGATACATGTGGCTTTCCACGGTTTACCCACAGCTAGATCTTAAAAGCAGTTTGCAGTTAACAGCAGGATCAAATGCTGCCGAGTACTAGATCTTTGCATGAAAGTTTTTCAGTACTGCAATTAAAACTGACTGCAGCCTGAGAAGAAACACAGCAAGATGACAAATTACCTCTTGAGCTCCAACAGCAGCAACAAGATTAATATACATTGACTTATAGTTCTTACAACAAAAGCAGTAGTAATTCTTATTTGAAACCTGTGAGTTCCAAAGTAAACCATGTACTCTAAAAGCCAACAATTTCTCACAGAGGAGGTGCAACTAGGCAGAGATTTTTGCATGGTATAAAAAAAAAAAAGTAAAAGTGAATTGGCAGGTCAAATTCTGATGAGTTATACCATTGTCCCATTCTACACAATTAAGAATGGCCACCGTGAAGGCATCAAAAACATCTCACCTGAATTATTCAGAGTTCTGACTTTGGCATTTAAATCAAGTGAATTGTTTTAGTTAGTCATTAGTATTTGTCAAAGAGAAAACAAACATACTTGCTGAATCTGGTTAAACTTTTGCTTTGTTTCCAGAGAGGAAAGTTTTAAGCCCCACACTGTATACACATATTGATTTTAAACATCAGATCTCAACAGCAGGATTTCAGTGTTTAAGGATAAAATGGCTGGATAAAGAACTAGAGAGTCCATGAATATACTGACATCAACTTGAAGGTTTCACGTTGTCCATTTCCTATCCCCCTGCACAGTGGATGGTTTAGTGTTAACACGTAAAAGAACAGGATTGCACAGTTGTATAAATCTGTCTGACTAGAAATTTTATTATATTTCAGTTAAAACTGAAGCATCCTGTAAGAAAGCTACTGTTAGTTATTGTGATACAGCTTTTCTTTTTCAAAAGACAAAGAAAATAAAAATTAAAAGCGGAACAGGCCATAAATCATGAGGGACAGTTCAGAAGAAAATATGGGGAGGTGGGGGTGAGGGGAGAAGCATTTAAGTATAAATTACTTGGAACTGAACTGATGATGAGAACGGAAAAAAAGCTGATCATTGCTTGCTGCGGAATCACACGGAGAATGGAATCTTAGCAAGGTAAGAAGGCAAAAAAGTAAAAGAATATATTTTACAGTAAAACCACCAAGAAATACTACTTTGCACTGTGCTTATTCCATCCAAAATTACAGGTTTATCAACCACAGTTGAAACAAACCCAAGAAAAAAGCACAAGAGGAGGAACTGGATAGTTAGTAGCTTCCCTCACCTTCCAGCACAGTGTGCAAAACCAACAGAATAAGATGTAGTGTTTTGTTTGTGGAGTTTTTTTGTTTTGTTTTCTGTAACTGATAGGTATCAAAGGTCTTCACACATTCCATTACTGCTGCCCCACGCAATGAACTTCTCAGTATCTGGAGAGGTTTCAGATTAAACTGTTAAATAAAAAGATCCTCCTTTTTTAATGCAAAGATGAACTTATACAGCACTTATTTTTAATATGGTCTAAAGTTGCATTTACATATCTTATTTATAACCAGATCACAGTTTGCAGATACATTATTATGCTTTCTAGAATAGTTTAAACATAAGGATTAAGGTACTAAGATATGGGAGGGAGGGTGTGAAATAACAAAAACGGACATCAGTTTTGACTATACTTTTGCTAAAACAAACAAAATCACCAAAACCCCAAAACACAATCACCCTGTGAGATCCCAGTCAAAATTAGAATTAACTTCTTCTTTTCCTCTACCTGCCAAAACCAAACAAAACACCTCAACCCAAAATCAAGTGGTCACTTCATCCATCTACTGCAAAAAAAACCCCAAACCCAGGATCCTATGATGACACAGCCTGATCAGAGCAAATACTAACTAGAATTCCACATCTTAAATTCTGGGGTAAGAAAAGTAACTCCTATACCGCAAGTGTTAATATGGGGAAGTAGAACATCATGACAGATAAGACTGAAGTAGAAATTAAACTATTTCATGGTAAACACTGCTATTTCACACACTCACAAAAAAAAAACAAAACAAAAAACCCCAAACAAAAACCAAACCACCCCCCTCCAAAAACCCCCAACCCCCAAAAACCTGTCTTAAAGACACGAAATTTCAAAACATGTAAACCTTATGTATTGTTATATTTGATATGACATTTCACTAGAAAAAGGAAAGTTGTAAAGTTAACTGAGAGGGAAAGAGCATAACATCTACCAGAATAACGGGCAGTGTTAACTGCTGGTAAATTTGCACTTTATTTTTGCTTGAAGTGTCTTCAAGGAGAACTAAAAAGACTATCATTTTGAAAATGATATCAAACATGCTGTATGAATCTGATTTCACAGAAAACTCCCAGTCAGGCTCACAGAGCTGTGTACTGTATAAAATCAGGATGGCAATAAAGAGGAAATACTCAAGCCAGCCCTAATTATCATATTAAAAATCGCAGTTAAAGGTCTGAGATAATAGCAGGCCTATGTCTTCATTCACTTGAATGAATCTCCAAATTTACCCTTCTCTCTTTTGGTATTTTGTATTGTCAGCCTTAGGTTTGAGAGATCGTACACAAACCCAGCTGGGAATAGGGCTAGTGCAGGTAAGCGCACTTCATTGCAAAGTTCCAAGATCTTCACTTACAGTTTTTGCTCCTTAACCACATTGTATTAAAGTCAGGAATTTTTCTTTTTTACTAAAAAACATCTCACTGCTAAAACATTACCTGAAATGGATTAGGTACTTAAGGCTCAAGGGTAAGACAAGCTTTTTAGAAATTGTTAGGAAGTTTTATAAACTTCAGGGCAGTATCCAAATCCATGCTTCACGAACATTTGTAGCTATGGTTTTTGTAATTACTGAAGAAGGGAGTAATACATTTTGAGGTAACATATCACAAGTACATATTGAGAACCCTTTCTCAATGCTGTTCAGTTTTCAGATAAATTGTAAGTCAGCCATTCTGAAGACTGGTGGCTGCTCTACTATTTATTTTTCCAGCAACATTAAGCAGCACTGCTTGTGTTTTCTGTCACTACTAGGTACATAATTTTATCACTCCAATATGGTATTGCTCATTGCAAAGTCAGCTGCTTAAATTTAAGAGAAACTTCAGTGTCCTTTTTTGTTGGGTCACGATATGCAATGGATCTAAGCACCCTGACTACTACCAAAACGTCAGATAAAAATCAACTGATAACCAAAAAAGAAAAAAACCCAAAATTTAGTGGGGTTTTCCATGATCATTTTTACTGTTTTGCCTTATAATTGTCACCAACAGTCAGCATCCAACATTCATGTAGCAGAACTTGGCTGCAAAATGGTTGGCTTAACCCTTACTATGTTTCATCTTTTTCAGCAAAAGACTTTCTTGCTTTCCCTATTGCTTGCAGTCCAAACAACTCACAGTACAAACTCCTAAGGTGCTCTATTTGCATGAGCAATTTCATTTGAAAGACTATCCCGACAAAAGCTTTTGTTTTCAAGGCTTTGATTTGAACAAACTGCAGTTTCTAAACAAGCCTGGGTAGGTTTCTCTATTTTTTTAATTTATTTCTTTTTAAATATAAGCAGTAAAGATGTTAGTGAACATCTCTAAATTGAACTTCCATGAAAATCAGGGTTTTAGGTGCTGCAAAATGCAAAGATGATACTGTTCCAGCTCAGATTTTCAACATATTGGTCAAAAACTTATAATCAAATAGACAGTGTGATATAAAGCAACAGGAGTGTTCTCACACTTGGTTCATGTTGTGATGTTTATTCCATTTTTTTTTAATTTTGAAATGAATTAATATACATGCAAAATTAACAGCTTCGAAACAGAAAAGCTGGGTGTGCAGCTGCAGCATCATTACCCAAATGGACAGAAAGATGAACGTCTGCCTAGGCAAAATAAGCACCATGTCAATGTGGCACTTTTACAAATAAAAAACGTCCCCAGAGCAGCAAGCAAATATAAATACTGAAACAAACAGACTGTAACTAGCAAAACTGAGCTTAATTCTCCAGTAAAAGTAAACTTCCTCTTGACATTAATAAATCTCAGAAATCTTTCCTAGCTCCACCTTTTAACAAATACTTGTATTTTCAGTCAGGTGAAAAGACACAGATATCCACTGCCTAAAAAGGCATGTCAAGCACCAAATTAGAAGTCCTTTCCATTTCACTAATTTGTAAGCTCAACCCTCAATTATCCATTGAGTGACTCCTGGGGAGGACAGAAGAGAAGAGCACAGGGAGTTTTACTACAACCCAGCTGAAGAAACTGGCAACATTAGCTCAGGTTTACAAACAAGCTAGCTCTGAAATTCTTTTTATCTCAAGTCACATCATATCTCTGCTTCAGCTTTTATGGCTGTAGAACAAAAATCATTTTACCTTGGTATGTTTAATGTAAAAGGAACAAAACATGCCTGCTCTCTCCTCTTGCTAGTTCCAAACAATTACAGTACTCATATTCTTATTAAGGAGGATGAGACCTAGTCAATGCTTGCATATATTTGGGAGACACAGAGGATGTCTCAGTGTTACAACCTGTAGAAAGAAAATTCTCCAGTCTCCTGAATGGTTTGATTTTAGCCTTTTCTGTGTATACCCAAAGGTGCTATCAAAACTGAATGGGGCTCCTTTCACCAACATCAGTTACCTACTGCTTGCTGGACGCCAGGTATTTGCTGGTTTGCTATGTTCACAATAACCTCGCCTGTAAATAAAACAGTTGCAGCATCTTTGCAGCACCTTCTTTAATCAATGGGCATCTGAAACACAGCTCAGTCAATTAGGACACTGTCCTTTAATGCCTGCTGGGTTCTTTGTGAGCCAATGAATCACTGGTCCCTGATGTTTTCTAATTTAAAGGTCAAATTTGCTATGAAGGACAGATAGAAACCATCTGGCTTTCCTGTAGAAAAATCAAAAGCTTTTTTTGTTAGGAGGTGACAATGCTGAATACATTAGCTATATCTGAAGAGTGATGGTCTACCTCTTCCTTATGCAAAACTGGTTATATAATTGGCTCCAGATTTTAGTCATTACTACTTAAATTTATAGCACTGGCTAATTTAAAAAAGCCCAACAGTTAGCAATTAGTGTTGCAGCTGTACTGGAAATGAAAAAGCAAGTAGCACTGGCAGAAAAAAGGTGTGCGTAGGGAAATCTTCATTGTATCATCAGTTATGCACTGACAAGTCAACATTAAGAAGTTTCAGCCCAGCCTTTTTCCTGAAAACTGAGAAGTGGAAAAGCATAAGCAAAGAGTAGAAAATTTAAAGGCAATTACCTCAGAGGCCACAGAAAGGGAGAGGCAAACTGGGGAGACTCTTCCCCTACTTTTCAATTTAATTTCATTTTGTGACATTTTTGAGCCAAAGCGGGTTTTCAGAGCAGCCTAAATCAGAGGGTGGCAGTAAGACATAGTGTCATGAACCATGAAGTGAAGCACCCTAGACTGACAGTTTTCTTTATAAATAGTATGGAGAGGAAAAAAGGAGATGAAAGGATCAAAAAAACCAAATAATTTTAACTCTGCAGCTATTTTTTCTTGGTCAAAAATTGACAAATGTTTTACTATTAAACAAAACACCAAGAATGTGAACAGGGTTCCTATGGTTTTGAGGATGGGGACAATTTTGCATAGCTGGTAATCGCTGTCTTCTGGGTTTTTCTATGAGGAAAAGTAGTGATCAAAACTGGAGTGAGGGAAGTAAGTCACTAAAAGAAGCTTTTCTTACAATTGAAAGGTACTAGCCAATTTATCCAGTGATATTGGGTATACGCACTGAAAGTAGATAGTTGGTTAAAAAAACATTTTTCCATACACTCTTAAAGAATAGTTGTGAAACTTCAAAAACAGAGCTTTTTTTTGTTTTCAGGCCAATGCTGACTTACTCATTTTCAGTCCAATTTTAGGTGTAAGAATGCATCATTAAGGTCAGCACTGATTTAATTTCTGAAAACAAATGTTATGAAAAGCAAGTAAGAAGTTATTGTCAAATTTTGGTATGCTCTAAATCCACATCTCTAGTTGAAGTCAATGGGAGCTTCTGGTTCTTTTCAAAGTAACAGGGAGAAAATATCCAAAATTGTAGTCATTCTCGGTAAGAAAAATCAGTTTGTGTAGAGCTTACTTTCTTTTGAACAAGAAGAATGTGAAAGTACCTTTACAGATGACAGGAACAGAGCACCCAGGTCTACTTACACCATCGTGTGCCATAAACCACGTAAAACAGGTTTAATCTGTACTTATTTTACAGTTGTACATGACAAGCTGCTGTTCCAATTTTGCCTTCACTTGATACATATTTCTCCCAAGACTTTTCACAACTATTGGACAGAAATGACACCTGGACAATATGCATTCAGTCAGATTTTAAGCTTGATTATACAATTACATTCTGCCAGTTAGCTCCTTGGGATGCCAGGTTGTTACTGGAAGGTAGATGGTATTTTGGCAAAAACAGTCGCCAACTACAAAGATCCTGCCTTCTCTTTCGTTCTTCAAGTTAGTAATAATATTCCTTAAGAGTGCCTTCTACACTCAGATTTTTCTAAAAAGTGTCATTTAGCATACCAGTCTGAAATTCTTAAAAAAAAAAAAAAAAAAATCACAATTCAAATCATACAGTGCCTCACTGAAGACAACGCCCCACATTATAGTTTCTTTCATGATCTTACTTTGTTTCCTTATTTGTCTGAACATAAAGTCCAAAGATTGCTGACTTCCAACCATCTTTCCTAACTAGTGAGCATCCTGTTACGATACACATATGTGTCACAGGAAGTGACAAAAGACAGACAAGAAATCAAGCCATACAAAATGACAGTAGTATTCTTCACTCTATTTTATTCTAGCTGTCATTATCATATGGTATATGGAAATTTTATTTTTATATAGAATATGTATATGATTACAAAAATTAAACCTTCATTCTGGCTGTAAAAACTCAGTAGATTACTTTCTCTTAAAGTTTAGAAAAGGGGAACACCAAAAATATTTCCAAAGGCAGCTTTACTCACAAGCATGTCTTCACATCTTACTGTGTTTTTCACCAGTGGGCAGGTATGTTCTGCAACATAAATCACCTCCCTGCCTATCAGAAGCGAGGATGACGCATTATTTCACTTTGTGAAGCTAAAGGTTAGACTGGAACTTAGGCTACCATCTAACATCACAATGCTTTCACTTTGAGGAATCAAAACTGTGACCATTACAGAAAAATTTTCCTTTAGAAATAATCTTTAGAGTAATTCATGCCTACTTGGTAACAGCAGTATAGCTGCACCTACTGAAAAATTCCAATATCAAAGATCTCTATACCAAACAAATTGTTCTCTAAACTAATTGAAGTATAATACTCCCTTCAGTAAACGTTCCTTTGTTTAAAAACAAGAACTCCTTTTTTCCATACTATATAATTTTCCATGTAGTTTATTCATAAACTAGTTTTCTGATTTATCACCGAATTTAGAAAAAGGTAACCTATCTAGTTACCTCAGTGACTTGACTCCAGCTGCCTGTGAGACCAGAGCCTCACCAGCTCACCAGCTCCCTAAAGCAAAACTGCAGGCTCTACAAAACAGAGAATGAGTATTACTACAGCACCAATAACGAAAATGCTGGCTATGAACTTCCAGCTACGCTGTTAAGCAGGATACCTTCTTAGATACGGAAACATTTGTAAATCTCCACCTTCATCTTCCATGAAAGTGGTATCATGGTTGAAATGGCTATTGACTTGATTCACACAAAGGTAATTTAATTTTGCAGTTCAGTCCAAAATGGATCTTTAGCTAATTTGAATCTGTTGAAATATATATGGATTTTTTGTTTAAAGCTTTAAGAAAAAAAATAAAAATCAATTGAGATGCTGAAAGCATTTATTCAATTTTCCTACAACAAGGTACAGTATTATCTTGTTAAATGACTGCACAGACTTGCCACTCAGCCCAAGAGATGCAAGACACCTTGTTGTTTTTTTTTTATTAGTACTAACAAAGCTCATAACTGATTTGAGACAGGCTAATGGGTATTTAATATCCAAAACAAGTTTTCTAACACATTATTTAAAAAAAACAAACAATGACCTATTCACCATTCTATAACGGGTTAAGATGATTCTGATACTAGCCCTTTTACAGCTGATTTGCTAACTGTTTTTTTTAAAGCAAAAAGTAAAACCAAAATTGAGAACTAGAGAAAACTACTGTCATAGGAGCTTTGAACATAGTTGTATGCATTCAGTAGATCATAACATCAACAGCAGCTTTATGGAAGGGTCCTCTGTTCACCTACTCTTTAGGGAGCCCATTATGATGTATTATTTTTGCACAAATTCCAGGAGTATATTCAAAGGATAATTTTTGAACTATGAGGACCAAACCTGAACAGTTAATAGCAGTTAAAAACAGCTGAGCTATCAGAAAAAAAATGAGAGTTTATATAAAATAATAATACTTGTGGGAGGGCTGAAAAGTCTATGAATTACAAATAAAACATTTATGAACAAGCTAAACAATCTGGTTATCTTTCTGATAATATCTTACTGTGTGGGTTTTGTTTTGTTTTTTAAAGGAACAAGCACACTGTAAATGAACTTAAAGAACTTGGGAAAGTGAAACCTTTTCCTCTCAAAACATTTGAAAATGTGAAAGTGATTTGCTTTCCTTATCAGTAATACTTGTCTTACTGGTTCAGTTCTAGCTCTTTTCACATTTTAAAGCCTCTGTGAATAGACAGACTTGAACCTACCATGAGGGTAAAAGTCACAGTTCACCAAGCTGCAGCATTGTCAGAGTCAGTATCCCAATAACTAATTGCGGCTTTTGACCTAATAGTGGTCTGTCATATAACAACTAAGCTTATGTTCTTTTCATGCAAAGAATGCGCTATTATTTATACTTTGTAAGGGAATTTAGAAGTAACCACATTGATCTAATTCATAGCTATTAGAACATCATTTTAGATTTTGCTTCCTTCATGATCTCCAATCAGATACAATACAATCATACTTTACATAATCTTGATTTTTAACTACTGTACATCAGTTAACTGTAACATACTTAGCAGCTGTAGAAAAGACTTGTTGGCTTTCAATTCTGTATCTCAATTTGTTACTTAAAGAAAATTATATAGAAAGAAAATTTATATAGACTAAGAGTTTTAGAAGTGTCTGAAATACTCAAATGTTGCTACATTAAAACAATCCTTTACAAATATTTTACAGAATCTGACATCCTATTATCATTAACTACAGAAAGCAATATACCCTTGGACAGCACTTCTACAGGGTTTACCAACATAAAATACAATGCCAAGATACTAATAAGAAACAAGGATCTTGCACATTAATTGGCAGTGAACACTAGGAGACTCTGATTAATAAATGTCAGAGCTCACGAAAGAGCATCCAAGGCAAGAACGAACATAATTACGTCAAGTAACAGTGAACTCTGGACAGAGGTGAGTAAGATTAAAATACGCAGCAAGTCTCAAACTTACTGCTGCAAACATGAAAGAACCAGCACTTCTGGAATTCAATGAAACCACCAGTTTGACCTTTTGATGACTGTTGCAGTCAATGACAAACTTTCCAAAATTAGCCCCTGCACTACCTGTAGATGCATACTTTAACTTCTCCCAGGATTTATTGTGCATCTATTCATAGACTTTGCAATCTAGAAGGGTTTCCCTTCCTTACTGTATCATGGAAATTAAAAAAAAAAATTATTTCTCCCCATTTTTCCAATAGGTAGCCTGAAACAAACATGTTGTCTTTATAAAGATGAAATTCATAGGCATGCGTTGCAAGTACACTGTTAGGAAGGTCTCTTCTTTCAAAAGAAGGTCTCTCCAGGAAAATGTAGTTACTCCCAGAAATTGGTAGGTATTGAACCATTTCGGTTTTCTACTTGAAGCCTCTCTCTCCCATGTTCCATGTGAGTAACTTACTCAATCTTTGCAGGGCGTTTATGGACAGAGGTAACGTTCAAATATTGATATGGAAAAAGAATTAGCTGTGAGTTTCTCAGGAAAAGTATCAAGTGGAGGGAGGGCTGTCATCTTTACCACAAAGTACAGCACTTCTGGCTAGCTCAGTCTTCCTGGAAATGAAACTGAATAGCTACATGAACTTTTTGTATTAATTTGAAACCAAGAAACTCTGAACAGAAATGCTCAAATTCTTGCAGGCAAAAGGAAAAATTTGGTTGGAATAAGAATTTAGTTTCCTTTAAGGGAACTGTATTAGAACATGAAATATTAAAGATTCTGAATCTTTGCTTTCATAGCTTATTGAAAACACTGAAGAACAGCCTATTTTAGAGAAAATCCACTGCTTGAATAAAAATTACACTGAACTGATTTCCATTGGATACACAGGCTCCACAAAGTCTTTCGTGGAATTAAAACACATAGCCTTTCACTATAAATCAGGTTATAAAAAAACCAACATTTGCCTAAAATATAAGTGTAATGAAATCAAGATGAACATTTATCCAGTATTTTTTAATCTCAACTGTTGTTGAAACATCAAATGGAGAAGAATGATTCAGGTTGGTGCAAAGTGACAGAATTAGAATTATGAGACACGAGTTTGTTTTCACAACAAACAAAATTCTTGGTGATGAAGACATACTAGTCTACTGGTTTTAAATCTTCAGCAGACTGGTTTTATAAAACCATCTATGACTTACAGGATTCTAGACTAGATGGAACAATCTTTCGTGATATAGTCAGTGTTGATTGCTTCACTTATCAAAAGTTTCATAAGGTAGGATCACTGTTCTTAGCAGAATGCTAAAATACCACTTGGAACAGAGCGCTAAAGCAGACTCTGCACTACCGCATGGATGATAAAGAGCAATTCTGTATTTATGGGCACATGTGCTAAGTGATCTCAAAAGTATATTCTCCTATCTTTAACTTCAATTATTCTAGAAATTGCTCAAAACTTATAAAACAGGATCAAGTATTTTCAGGTCAGTTACAAATAAGTCACCACAAGTGACTGAAAATTTCATGACATGATCATGACTTGGGTCACTGCAAGACAAGGAAAGCTTTCCGGTTACCTTTTTTACAGTCTTATCAGGTTCGAGAGCAATATCTGGAATGTTGGCATCCACCATGAGGGAAAATAAGTTCAAGATCAAGTTGGAATACCTAAGCAGAAGAGCAAATTAGGTAAAACACTTTGTAAACTGTACAAAAGACATTTTGCAAACAACTTCATTTAAGAACACATCATCATCTTAATGTGAATTGGTAATGCTTCAGAGGAGGTGCATCCATAACACTTTAGTTGAACATATTTATGTTAAAAACATAAGGTACCTGATATTAGCAGTGAAAGTTTAACCCTCAAACCATCTCAAACTGCCAAAACTGAACAGACTGCTCTGGTTTTATTATAATTTTCTAAAAAATGTCAGAACATTTATTCAGAAACACATCAAATATAAACTGTGAATTCATATATTGAAAGATTTAATGCCATTTTCTACCTCTAGTAGGACAAACATATGCTCGTATATTGATTCAAAGGTTATTTTTTATTAAAAAGGATATCAGTGATACAGCAGTATTATATAAATTAGCATTCAAACAGCTGAAGTCTTCACAATTACAAGAAATGATTTTTCAAGTTGCTTCAAGGGCTTTTGCCATAACAAGTTGAATATAAGTGATTTTACCAGATCCAAGTCTGCAGTTGCTCAGTTAAGCTGCAATAACATTGGTAGGCATGCCACACTTACGAAGTAAAATGTAATTTATAACCATTAAAAAAGACAAGACAGAGTATAGTTTTCAGTCTTAACGTGATATCGGAAGTACTCGCGAATCTTTGAGAGAACATCATTTTGCCCTTGCAGGAAATTAGCTGTAAGTTGCTTTTTGAAAGGATAATTTTCAAGCTGTTCAACATAAACTGAAACTTCCCTTCCTCTGTAAAGAGATCTAATCCCCTTTCAGAGACAAAGTAGGTAACTGACTTCAAAATCTGAAATATTGCTAGAACGCTAGGAGCTTCACAGACAATAGAAAATGAATTCTTAGCAGCAAAACTTGTTTATTAGCAAGCTGCTGAATAAGCTGACAATTGCAAGGAGTACAAAGTATTTTAACTACACAAAAGGACTGCTTCATAGCTGTATTTTACAAAGTAAATACTGCTCAACACCAACAACAAAATCTCTCTAGAAAGCATAATTCCATCAAAAACTCTTGACACTTCATTACTATCTGGGACTAGCACTACCTAACACACTCCAATATAAGTTTTAACTCTTTATAAACACAAACATTTAATATAAACTGTTTGGGCAGAAATCTTCAGTGTCTTGTTTCAGCTGTTCTGCTTCACTTTCCCAGGGGCAAGGGACTGGAATCAGGAAAATTACTTTTATCACAGATTAAAAGAAAGGTTAGACTACCATTTTTTTTCAGATCTGGTTAAGAAATCTGGCAGTCAAGTTGCTTCGGTGCCAGGAACAGACACCATAGGTTGTAATGAAAATTTTTTCTACTTGCCTGAAACAAGCAAATCTCACTTTGAACATGCATAAATCTTACAGCTATGTTCTCTCAAGTCTCTTCCTAGGTCATTGGTAGTTCTCCCTTTGAACTGACCCAGGAGTCCAGAGTCTGAGTCCCTTTTGCTCTTGAACCATGCAGAGAATAAGAGCTTATGAGCAGCACAGGTCACTGGGGTTATTTAAGAGATAGATGTTTGTAAAAGAGATTTCAAAGGTCTAGGCTTCATTGCTAGAGGCCAGTTAAAAGCTGGTTCTGTTCCACACAATGAAGTCTTTTGGTTCTTGGTGCTTAGAGTAAAAGCACTGGAAGCATAAGATTAACTGAAGAACCTCATTAAAAAAAAAAATTCAAGAGAAGGTAAGTTTGGGGGTAGTATGGAGTGGGAAGAGACAAAAATTAGGAAAACAGCTGCTCACTATGCTATCTGCAGGTCTCTCCTCTGACCCTCACCCCAACATTTCTTTAACTCGGTAATCAACTAGATGGTGGTCTAAGGGTGAAAAAGATCTTAAGTGAATTTGTTAGTTGCCTCTAGGATCCCTGTCATGTTTCACAGATTTTTAGAAAATTTATTAAAAAAGTGGGACTTGACAAGAGAGTTAAGAGCTTCCTACTTTAGACAGCTGGCTGTCATCCCTCCCATAGGCAACATCCTTGGCAAATATACTAAGATGATCACAACTGGTCAACTGACAGCCCAAATTTATCCTAAGACTAGACATTTTGCTGGAACACCCAAGTTAAGAATCTGACCTGTAAAAACCAAACACCTTTGTCAGGCAAGTCATATCACTCGTCTTTGACATCTACATTAAAGGCCTCTGGAACAGCTGACCTCCATCCACAGTCAGAATGAACTAGCAGCTCAGCTTCAATTAAGTACCTAAACCTGACCTTAAATCCCTCTCATGTAAACGCATTCTTTGTTTTCCTCAAAGCTCAGTACAAATTAATTTACGAAAGAAATGAGCACTTAGCTACACTGGAGGTTGATTAAGCTTACAGTCTGAACATAAAGTGCTAAAAGAAGAAGGTTCTGTAAAAATTTAAGAAATCAAACAAAATAACTCTACTCCTACATAGGAGAGGCCTCATATATACCAAAAAAGCCACATCACAAAAGTTAAAATTTTCACAGCCATCTTTTCTGAGAACAGCAGCTTTTGGTTTTAAGTGCTTAATATCTCATCAAATACATGCTTGATCCTAAGCACTCCTTTATGCATTTTTTCAACATTTAAGGGAACCTTTGCATATAGATGTCTTCAACCAACCAAATACTTAGGCTGTTGACATTGCAGTAGTCTATCAAATTCGAAGCCACGAACTTCTACTACAAAGACAGGATGGGAAAGTATACAGTTATCTGCAGTCCCAAACTAAAGCCCTGTTTACCTGGTCTAACTCAAAAATTCCAAAGTTTAAAATGCAGTCGCCTTTTCTGCAGTGTAATTTGGGACCCCCCAGGACTCATTTTTTCCTCTTCACAAGGCTATGTGTCCTCCCCAACCACTATCATGTCCCAGTCAGCTATAATAAACTATGGCCTTTATTCTTCCAAAAGTATTTCCTCACGGTCCAGACTCAAACAAAACTGACCTGATCCCATCCAGTTTCACCTTTGCTCCTCCCTCTTCACCATCTACCCCCAGCTTTTAGAAAAATATCTAGACCCTGCACTGCCTAGCTACAACCTTTCCAAAGCATCAGCACTTCCCAAGGGCCATCACAGCTATCCATTTGTTGCCTATAGTGTTTTCATTGAGATCTATACAGCCTCCTCTGTCCCTTATACCATTGAGACCAGACTGGGGAAAACACTCTGGTCCACCCAGCTGGATTCCCCATCCATACAGAGCAAATCTCAGCCCAAACTACAGCTTCTATCCCTAGTTACCTACTAATCCTTTGTCCTTACCTATGCCCAAGCACTTAAACTGAGCATCAAACTTCTCACATGACTAACACAGGGGGGAAACCCTTATTTGGGAAGAAACAACACAATCTAGAACGTCCCCCTGGAAAAAGCTCTCAAACGCTGCAGATGGATTCTTCTCTGCTGGATCCTGCTGAGGATGCGTAAACTGGGAATTCTCAGAGGAAGGAAATGCTGACACATAACAGGACTTGAACATCTTAAATAGGCTCAACGTGTATAATGAAAAAGGCTGCTACAGCCCAAGTGAGGATGCAAGTTCTGCTGCCAGCCGCAATCTGCCCTGCAACACATTCAGAACACAGAGGCTGCTCTTTCATTACAGCACTGCTGACAAACACACACGACTGATTACTGTTGTTCAAAAATGGAAACATCTCCCTCACCCCCTGAAAAAAACCCACACAAAACCAACAAAAAAAATGCACACTACTGATCATATGCCAAACTACTCCCAACCTAAAACAATGAACAACACTATCTTTCCCACTTATAAGTTTTAAATTGTTTTTATTTGTTTTCACTCTGCAACACCAACAGAACCAGGAATCCTGAAACACTGAGATATAGCACTTTAAAGATGTAGAGAACTGTCTATACCCCAGGGAAATAAAGAAGAAAGAATAAAACACAAATTGACAGAGATGACAAGCAGAGTTTGAATTTTGTCTTAGCAATCAGAGGTTATGATTTCCCGCTACTTAGCCAGAAGTATCTGAGAACGGGTTTGTGTCAACATGCAGAACTGTTAGAATGAAGCCATTCCACCTCTAATTATTCTTTTTTCAATAAGCAAGTAATCTTAATCGTTTTTAGTTCTAGCTGCTTAAAGTAATAGTTATAGTAATACTAATATTATCCTACGCTATCTATCTTTGTTGAAAGCCTTAAAGATATTTATCCAGAACAATTTAAAAATACTTTCCAATTAAACTGAACAAATATTGGAGAGGCTATAATTACTACAATCCCAGACATTAAAAATGAAACCATCTTGATTTACAGTTTAGTTTTATACCCAAATTACTGCTATACACCACTTAATGATGATCTTTGTAGCAAATCATTACATAAATTAATGCAATGGATAATCCTTCACTGACACAACAAACCTTTCCATTGAAACAGCTAGGTTTAAACAATAAAAACAACTCAAGTATTTCACAAATAAGAAATACAGTATTATGAAACAGTTTTAAACAAAATTTAGAACATGGAATATACATTAGCCTTTCAGATTGTTCTCTGAAGTCAGAATATTGTTTGCTAATAACATGCCACTCTTTTTTCATGCAGCTGAATTGCTTGTAACCTATTAATAATGTCAGTTCATAAACCAACTCCTTACTCTTTCTCCTTTTAAGAAGTGGAAAACTACATGCTGCATTTTTGTTTCGTATCACTGACTGCCTACTCGTCATACTATATGTACTTTTCACATAGGCTTTTCATATTACTAATTTTTTTCCACATATTTGGAGGTTTGCATTACGTGATCTTGATATTAAAGTGAAATAATTTCATCTCCACTGAAGATGTACTAAATGAAATCACTGGACAGACCAAGAGTGCTTACCTGTGTTCTGTTCAAACAGAACAAAGCTGAGCTACCTGGCTCAGAAAGTTGATGGTAAGTAATACAGTTGCTGCAAAAGAATGAAGCTGATTCCAAGTTTAAAGGAGAGATCTGTTGGTCCATAAATAAATACAGTCTAAAGAGGTTTTAGCTGTCACAGTTCTGGGTATCTACAGAAACTGCTAACATACTCAACTGTCACTACAGGTAGATAATTTTTGTCCTGCAGGACCCAAACCCAACTAAAGTTATTTATGTGCCATCTTGAAGCCAAAGAATTTGATCACCACTAATCTAAACCAGAGGAGGAGAACAGCAAATGAGTAATGACTCAGAGTTAAAAGGACAGTTACTTGATCATCAATAATCAGAGAGAAAGTTGCTTAAGGACAAAAACATATCCAAAAAGCAAGATATAATTTAATAACTCACAGGAGTTATGGAAAAAAGCTATTAGGTTATTAAACAAGCAAAATTGGAGGTCTTAACTTGAAGGACAATTACATTCAAGCTCCACATTACACCAATGCTGTGATGTTTTCATTCCTTTGTTTTGTAAAAATTCTTGTGTCTGCGTTCAGACTTCAAAGTTTTGAATTTTCAACGTAAATACTTTCTCTGATTCGTTTACTCCTCTTGTCTCCCACTTTACAGTGGCTCTAATAAATTTTTAGCATTAAAATAGTATTGTTACCTGCGGAGATGGAGAAAGGCTGTGTAGCACTGCTTACGGAACTCCTGGTACTGTTCACTCTGTGTGCCTCCCATACCTTCCACCATTTCCTTATTCAGCTTCATTGGGGGAGGTAGAGGCTTAGGGTCCCGACCCAAAATATAACCAAAGTCAATGTGAAATAGTTTACCTGTAGAAGGAGGAAAGGCAAACACTTCACATAGTATCAAATACTGATGCAAAACTTGGGGAAAAAAAAAAAATATCTTTAAGTGCAATCTCTAGTAGATGCTAAGCAGCTCAAAAAAATACAATTCACTGTTTTCTATAAAGCTTATAACTGTATATTTTATATCTTCAGCTGCCAATTTGAAATTATGGGTTTAAAAAAAGTAAAGCTGATTTCAAATTCATTAAGAGTACTAACTAACAAGATAAGTTTTTCTGCCCCCCTTTTTTTTTTTTAAACACATGAAGTACATTCACAAAGACTGAATCAATGTTGAAACTGGTCAGTAGATATTTAATGCACAGTTATATAATAGATACCATAATTCTTTGTGCCTTCTTTAGAATGTTAACAAATTAAAATATTAATACACCCATCGCATTGCTTTTAGTATCCCATTTGGTTGCTGTGGCATGAAACGCATTATTTTAGTTGTATGTTAAATTTACCAAGGGGAAAGTTAAGACTCATGATCCTAAGAATGACCTTTTGAAGCCACCAAATACCAAAGATTTCAAAGCTGTTTCAAAATTCTTTTAGTTCTTTGAGTAAGGTTAAAATTTATCAACTATTTTCAAAGACATTAAAGAAACATCACTACAATTCCAAATCTGAAACTGTATTTCAAATGTGCCTAAGTCTGTCTTACACTTTTTCAGCACTAAAATACAAGAGTTACATCACTTGATCACTACCTTTCCCTTCTCAGATCAACTGACTACATTTAAAATGTTTCTGCAGTATTAACTTCACAAAAACTTATATACATCTCTTGCTTTAAATGCATAAGGCAACTTCCCTTCCTATCAAGAGCTTGCGTGCAGCCATGCTGTTTACAATATTGCTCAGACTTTTGTTAGGGAATATTCACTGTATTCTCTCAATAGTACTGAACCATACACGAGATGTTTATTTTGCCACCTATTGCAACTGCAACACCAGCAACTTTAAAAAACCTACTAAAACATTTAGATAATCTGAAGATTAAATATTATATAATACACAAAACAAAAATGTTGTCAACAGAAATCAAAATCGTACAATCCATAATTCTTAGGAAGCCAGTTTCTAGGAACATTCTTGACTCACTTAAGTGGAAAACATTGACCATATAAAGCAAAAAAAAGTTTTTTAAAGTGTTCTTCAAATAAATTTTCAGTTTAAAATATGTATTTTAAACAATGACTTGGGCCATAACAGAGCTGCGTTACAAAAAGATGGTAAGAATGCAGATATGCCAAGAAACATTTATATAAAAAATTTAAAAGAAAAAACATAAGTGAAATCTGTTAAGTGATTTCCTTAGGACAGAGAGAAGCCATCTTCCTGAACTCTGCAGTAATAAGTAATCAGGAAATAAATTACAAAGTACAAAAAGGTGATGGGTGTCTGAGCCGTTAGGTAAATTAAGTTCTGCATTCAAAGCAAAGCTACTCAGTGACATTAATAAATTTAAGTCTTACATGACTAATTTATAGAAGAGAATGAAATGCAGATACAAGATGGAAGATCTTGTAAACAAGAAGGTAAAAAATTATTAGTATGATTATCACCAAGACAGCCACAGATAGGACAGAACATACAGAGTCTTGCTTCAGAATTATAGAACTGAACAGCATTATGGACAGAGATCTCTTTGCTAAGGGCTATTTTAACCTGCAGCATCCATATTCATCTCAATATTTTCATAAGCTTAGGTGCTCAGCACTCTTGAAAAAAATGGAACAGTCAGTATTTTTCAGTTAGTCACCCCTCTTTGGCCATTTCATTGAATAATAGTGTTTTATCATCAGAAAATGCTGCCTGAGATCTGTCATAAGCACTCTTCTTCAACCCAAGAAACAAATTCCATCACAGTCAATTTTCTAAGGGAGATCACAAAGAAGCTTAATAAGCAGGCAAAGTATTTGCTAGTTGATAAATGCCACAACCATTACATTTTGCATACCTAATTGTGCTACAAAAACCCTCCCTTCCTTCAATAGTTTTTTTCAAGTTGCTACAAGACTTACTTTTAGAGCTCATTTTTGTACACTAACTTTTTGAAGTGATATATACACACACCCTTCCACCATTAAGTTACAAAAAATGTTTAATTAAAAAGTTTTGGGGGTTCTGTGTTCTGTTCACTTATTCAAACCTGTCACCTTCAAAAGTCAAGAGACAACATTTTGAATAAAACAGTAACTCTTGTGGCAGTAATTAAATTTTTTTTTAGTTTGCTCTGGAGATAGGGAATAAGAGGCAACAATTATTAATTTAAATTGGTAACAAAGATGCATCTAAAGCATTCAAAACCATTTTAATAGCTGACGTTCATATAAATTAATTAGATATCAAGTACTTATGCATTTTCAGGAATGAAGTATCAAAAAGTATAAGATGAGGCCATCCTGCATTAACATTCTAGCTTCCCTAGCTGTACTTCAAAATCCAGCAGATTTTTAGGCTGACTTAAAAAGTATGTCAAAAGCTTTCATTTAAATACATTAAATATATTTAATATTTTTCAAATTCATGTACTAAACACAGACTTAACTAATTTTCATTTGTGCAGTTCCTCCAAGATCCAAGAACCAGCATACCATATTACAGAATACGGACAGAAGGCTCCCCTTGGTGCTTGCCTGAAGCCGCTACACCAGTGAAGACTGACCAGCCAGCTTGAGGGAGGCAGTGCAGTTTTAGAGCTTTCTACAAAGAAGCCTGACTTATGTTCTCCCCAAGGACTTAACTACAACTGTAACAAGCAAAGAACGAGCCTGCTTTGGACAAATTAAAATTGGTTGTATATTTAATACTGAAAATTATACATGTTAATAAATAATAAATTTATCAAGTTTAACAACAAATGATATGAAATCTTTTAATACTAAGATAAAATGTTGCAAGTATCTCAAGTGATCATCCCAAGTAAAAGTCGGGTTATAGCACTGAACATCCCACTTTCAGACATTAATGAATGTGATGATTAGACTACCACTCAGTATAAGCTCTATTACAAGAACAAGACTGGAGAAAGTTTCTGGTACCTATTTGACAAGGTGCAGTGCCAGAAAATACTGAATAGTAGCAGAGAGAGCAGGATAAAGATAGGAACCTAACACCCCAGCTCTATATAAAGCAACTGTCGTAGAGTATATGAACTTCAAACAAAAAAATATCACTTTGTTCTAGAAATCACTGTACTGAAGATGTAATTTTAAGAGGACAGAAAATATATTTAGTAAGAATTTTTATTCTGTAGGAATTGACTTTCACTGTGAATAGCATATTGTCTCCTAACATAGCCATCACTCCTGATACACATCTGTAAGGATGGAGGCAGAAACTGCCAGTACCAGCTCATGAATTTTTTTTTTTTGTCAGCTTAAATGCATTTTTTTCTTCAAGAGCACAGCTCCTCAAAACACTACTCATTGGAAATCTGTCAGCCTCAGGTATGACAATAATTAAAAAATAACCTTGTCTAGTAATCACAGCTGAAAAACAGTCAACAGGAGAATCAGCATCTTATTTGGGCAGGTGTTGAGTGAGTTTTTTAGTTCTGGAGCATCACACAATTTGTGCAGTTTGTATTTGAAAATTCCTGAAAGTTATGTAGTTTGGTTGGTAAGAAACATACCTTCTCAACCAAATTTAGAAGATGACTCTTTTAAACCTTTATTTCACAGAATCACAGAAAAGCTGAGGTTGGAAGGGACCTCTGGAAGACATCTGGTCCAAGCTCCTGGTCGAGTAGGGCCAGCTGCCTTGCCTAGGACCATGTCCAGACAGTTTATGAGTATCTCCAAGCATGGAGACTCCACGATTTCTCTGGGTAACCTGTGCCCATGCTCCGTCACCCTCACTACGAGTAAAAATTCATACCCATAGCATAGTACTTATATAGTTATCATCTATCCTCCCAGTAAATTAGACTGCTTGTGAACTTTGTGTAACACTACTTTTTCTAAAGGCTTTGAACTTCCATGTTTTATAAAACAATTACGTTTCCTTCCTTCAACATACAGTGTCAGTGCCATAACATATACACTTTGATCTCTTAAACCATCATGTTTTTACCTCAGCTTCTAATCCATCTTCTTCAGATTTATTAGATCTTAATTTAAAGGGCTCTAATTTATAAGCATGTCTAATAATTAAAAGACAAACCTGGACTTCCAGTTTTGGTTTATTACTGTTCCTGAATAACTGCTAAATCATATGGGTGAGGGTTTTTTTGTTTGAGTCATGTTTTATACTAAAAGAGAAGTTACTTAAGACAACAGGTGAAACACATTTAATCCTCTGAGCCTCTTACATTCTTGTAGGGCTAGATATAAAGGCCTTGGATTTCTAATATTTAGACACTGAAACCTTCAGAGATCTATCTAGAAATCTGAGTTCC
Organism: Haliaeetus albicilla; assembly: GCF_947461875.1. Lineage (NCBI taxonomy): Eukaryota > Metazoa > Chordata > Aves > Accipitriformes > Accipitridae > Haliaeetus > Haliaeetus albicilla. Next base: position 6,629,636 of record NC_091515.1, read on the forward strand.
TTATAAAAATAGGGGATTTTAGGTATCTGAGAAAACAAAACATAACAATTCAGGAAATACCTCAAGACCACAGACAAGTATGTATGAACTTTCTACTCTGTTTTGAGGCTAGGAGCAGGACTATATGTAGGCTCCTATGTATAGTTCAAGATCCACAGCTTTGGACAAACATTTCTGATGTTGAAAGTGGCTCACTCCTCAAAGTCTAAAAGATGGTATTAGCATTCTTTCAGGAAGCAAGAAAAATCCCTGCTGGAAAGACTTTGAATAGCACTTCTCACCTTAAAAAACAGTGCCCTAATAATCACTCTCCACTCCCCATTTAAGCTATTTTACTATAGAAAAAGCAAGACATAAGGCATTTACTGACTGTGGCGGTGTGCTCCCCATGCCCCCTACCCCCGCAACCTGACCTGTGTTTCCAGTAACCCTGCTCAAGTGATAACCACCAGTGGCAGCTGTAACGGATGCGTCTGGTCGTGATGGCTGCATCCAGCTCAAAGTGGATTTGGGGGAGACGGGTAACAACACGATAGCCAAGGGCTAATTTGAACAATGTGCCCACCTAACCACAGTGTTGGTCAATGTCCAACTCAAGCCAAATTTGGGAAAAAGCTAACATCTGTAGTCGGTATACAAATATGACTATGAGTCAATTAACTTACTCCATAAATAGAGGACAGCCCAGTGCCCACTGAGCTCTCCTGCATGGCAGCAGGCTGCATGCCAGGATCTCCCCCTGAGTAGAGATGCCTCTCAAGGTTACTCCTCGAGGTTGAGAGATTCCTTGCTGCAACAGATTCTCAGCAAGTGATTAATAGCATGCTAATCTTTGAAATCTCAGCTAAGTGATATAAAGGATTGATTGCACATATGTAATCCTTTAGACATAAACTGCTGACCAAGTCTGGGACTAGGACTGGATCCAGTCGCCCCTAGACACCTCTCTGAGAGGGACTTTAGAACACGAGGGGATCCATTCTGAACCTTGTGACTCAACGGGAGGGTCTCCCTCACAGTTGTGTCTGACCCTGTCCTCTATACAGTAAATACTCAAGTGTACCTTGCCATCAAATCTTATTAAACCACTGTCACATTTACTATCAAGTTTTGTTAAACTGCTGGTTTGTATCAAACATATCATTACTTCTCTCCTACGAGTGAAGTGTGTCACTCCATCTGCGACACTGACTGGAAGAGAATGAGATGTTTCCAAGAATAGGCAATAATGCAGCATAAACACACAAAATTATTTACTTCAAAACCCAAAAGCTGATACTGTTGTCTACTTTTAAGCTTTTTTTTTTTTTTTCATTTTATGAGGTTGACTACATTTTTCTACTGAATACCTGGTTTTCTAAACACATGGAATAAAGAGGACAGGCCCTTGGAGAATTCAAGGAAATGCCATCAAACGTGGGAAGTTTCCCTGACTAGCAGTCAGGGCATGAGGGATTTGAAAGTCCACCTAAGTTCCTTTCAGCCTTGAGAGTGAAGTGATCTTTGATTAAGCGAAGCATGGGCTTGTGGAGACTAATAATTGATATCTTGTGCTTGCAATAGCCAATAACATCTGACTGCAGCCAGAGAGACTGATTTGTCCACCGCTTTTACTGCTAATGCCTAGATTTTAGTACAGGAGAAAGTTCCCATATAGCAGCACAGAAACTGTTTTATTTCACCATAGGACTGTTAGGAAAGACTACTGAAAACCTGCACAGAACTCTGAAATCCTTAAAATGCAGAACGCAAAGCAAATTAGATGCAATTACTAAAATAAAGGAAGTCTGGTGGCAATTGTCTTTAACAGGTAAGAAAGCCTTACAAATTATTTTTAACTTACCTGTTCCCACTTTTGAGAAGGGGGGGGGAACAAACAAGCTCTGGATTTCAATGTATTTTCTGTAAACTGCAACTGCCATTATTATTTTAACCTGACTCGTATAGAAAAAGTACAATTTAGTGACTATGTTAACTGAATTCCTATTTTAAATTTGAAGCAATAGGATAAAAATTCCTATGATGAAAATGAGTGGATGGAATGGTTTCCTGGCTTTCCCAGCAAATTCTGATGTTACCATCAAAATTTCTCCTTTGCTAACAGAACACTGTGCCTAATTTATTGCCAAAATTTTCATCAGCTACGTGTTATAACTTTTCTAAGACTACACAAAAATGGAAGAAAGTAGGATGAGTTGTTAAGGACTTGCTCAGAATACAGTTTTTAAACTCAGTATGCAGCAACAGCTGGAGGCAAAGTTTATCATCACTATCCATAGAATGGATAAGGGCCCAGCTTGTGCTAAGGATTGTAATTTTTCCCCCCTCACACATCAAGCTGTCCGCTCTCAAAATACACTCCATGCAGACATATTGTAAGGAAAAAAAAGATGTCAGATATGAATTGTTAAATGAGAAGTATTGTTCAAGATACCTATAAGAAAATTTTTTAGCAGACCAACAGCTAGAAGTTTATATTCTTTTTGGTAGGCATCACAAATAGGAGTTGCAGAGAGAAATCTAAAGGATTACAGTATGTGTTAGCTTTGTCTTTTTTTTTTTTTTTTTTTAAACAAAAAGCATGTTCCTCTATCAAGACCAGTAACATTAAAAACATATTTAAAAATCCCACTGCATTTCACATACTGTAGTAGTTTGCAACATTAATAAATGTATTTATTAATGTACTTATCTAAGAATGATATAGAAGGAAGGTTTGAATCCTATAGTTTTTCCATTTTTGTCATCTTCAAACCTGCTTTGGGATAGATGGTTTTAACTGAAAAGCACTAAAAGTACAAACACATGGTGCCACCTCACATATGGAACTGTTCAGATCCTTGCCATCTTACCTGGCAACCCTTTCTAACAGACTGAAGAATAAATCAGATGTCAATTGGTGCACTTCACACTGAAGACAGACCACAGCTCTACCTCTAAGCATTAAATGAGAAGACAGTCCTGTTCTTTCACCTATCTACACATAATGCTAAAAGCAAACGTGGTTTTCAAGTTATGAGCCCTCAGACTTTGACATGCCCTCAGATATTAATAACCTAATTTTATCCATGTAGCAACATGCTCTACTGCTACAGAGCAAGTTCAGCTGTAGAGTTCAGATCAAAGCACCTGTATTTAGAGAACCTATAATGGGAACTTGAATTTACATGTAGGTCCCTAAAGATTATTGAAAGATTAAGCTGACCAGTCACTAGGATGAGAGTTAGTTGGTCAGACACACACATGCAGTGCTACTCAAGAATGCCATTTGAATGTCTCAGGATATCCTAAAATATCTACACATAGCCTGCAAATATGACAGGACCTTTGTGAAACCTTTGTCTGTCTAAAGCAAGTTGAAGTTACTGTGATATCTCAAATGGGACAGGAGACTTCACTGGTCTATCTAAGCTCTAACGATGGCTGTACTGACTGTCCTAAGACTTTAAAAGGCTTAGCAAACATGAAGACATCCATATCTGGATGTTATATCAGTAGCTAGATCCCAACTCTGCAATCAAAACCAGAGTGGAACAAATGCAGAGGAAAGTGTTTTCAAGGCAAGGCATAACATAATTGAAACATACTAGTGTGACGCATATTACATGGAAGTTAACTGAACATGCTACATCTCACATATCTCAATCCAGCTTCACAACCATCCAGCTCTTCCTTCCAAGGCAACAGAAAGCACATTAGCTGGTAAGTCAGATGCTGGCATTAAAATATAAATCAGTCTGTAATCCTACAATATGGCACTGATGTTACCTAAAGCTGGGTATTCAGCTGCAAAACAGTGCCTTGCTATTTACAAGTCACAGTAATATCTGCTGTTATAGATTTGGAAACAAAAAATTAAAACATACAGCAATTGGTAACATATTTCATCTCCGGGATAAGTAGGAAGTTGAAGGTTCTCAGAGAAAATAAATATTGCTGTTATGTAATAGATTATATAATGTGACCTTCAGGTTATAAGCTAAGGCACATTTGTGAAACTGATTGAAGTATTCTTGTAATTTTTAACATTACTTATAGATGAGGATGTTTTGACTGAAGATTCCCTGTATCTCTTTCCAAACAAATTTCTACACCTGCCCTTGAAGAATGGTACAGCATTTAAAAATCTGAAAATCTAGATATCTTATTTAAGACTACTTAAAAAAAGTGTCACCCTATTTCTAGCACAAGCATAAAACAGTCATGAAAGACAGCAGAAGTTATTTCACCCAGATAGCAGACACTCTCATCGTATAGTGCAAAAAAAACCAACCCAAAACATTTCTAACATTAAGTAGGAAAGAATTTGTTTTTATGAACTTTGGTATCTACTGCTTAATATCTAAATTATACTGAATTTATTATAAGCATAGACATCTGTATGTTAGATGATGATGCAACAGTTCTATTGGAAGGAGTCCAACACAGATGTGGCTACATCCACCAAACTGAAAGATAGAGTCAAAAAAAGGGAATGATGTATATTGCCATATAAATCCAAGGAAAGTATGTGAACCCACAGCTGGTACTCAGCATTCTTTACCCTATTGGAAAGCTTCAATTCATTAAATAAATATCATCAAGAAAGGATGCGTATATAGTCACGCAGTTTTGAAGAAAGGTACTTACAGCTTCCCTTCTCCAAGAGAAGAATGAAGTTAGCTTTTTCCAACTTAACTCTCAGGGATACTCAGTAGCAAAAAACAAGCCTTTGTAGCAAGCCTTTGTTGTATTTGGAACATAAGAATTTCTCTTGTTAGCTCAAAAAACCTCTCTCGGTATGTAACAGAGCACAGGTAGCAGATGAAAACAATTTCAGACTCAGAACGTATCGTGGATGTGCACTGCCCTCTGCTGTACTGCTTTAATTCTTCCACTAAGCCGAACAGCCATTGTGCTGTTACTTTTTAACATAGACAGGTAAGATGCACTTTACCCCAAAACACAATACTAAAATATCGCTACTCTCAGCACACAAGCAGTGCCTGCAAGGAAAAGATTTATACCTGTCACCTTACACAAATGATAGAGACCTCTCAAGACAGATTTTTAAATGCCCATTTATACATCTCCAAGCAGATAAGGAAAACTACACTTGTTTTAGTTGTTCCCCCATGTGCTTAGAGCAAGACCTTTTAACCTAATCAAGGTCCAATGGTTAATTTTCTACTCTTTCATACAGAGTATGCCGATTCAAAGCAATATATGTTTCAGCCTTATCTGTAAGCTAACAAGCCTTCCATGGGGTTGTGTCTCTTTTCCCCAAATACCATTTTTTTATTTACATGTTTCTCATGCAGTAACATTTCACTTTATTATAAACACTTACCACATCTCCTAACTCTTAATCACTATGTAATGAAGGTATTCAAGGCATCAGAACTCCTATGGGAAGCTGTAGTTCTAAAGTAAGCAAGCAAGCAAAAAAAAAAAAACCCAAAACCCAACAAACAAAAAAACAACTCCAAAATTATTTTCCACTACAAGAAATGTTTTTGTTAAAACTTTGTGAAGTTCATGCAGCTACACATGAACTCATTTTCAACAAAAACACTTGAATTTCCTTCCACCCCAAGGCACTGACTGTAATAGTTGAAGTAGCTTAATTTTCAAATCCTTCATTTCCTCTGGTAAAGAAATCTTCTATTTATTAAGAAACACTAGAATTATTCACTCTACCTGGTCTGTTATTAATCCATACAGATGGCAACAAAAAATAACATTAAAAAAAACTTAAAACAAGTTAGGGAGACTCAAAATGCCCATTTGCTATTTTGAACTTTCAAGATACATGGCTTTTGCTGCAAACTAAAGGATGAACTTGATTAAACAGTAACTTCTACTACCTTCTCTCCCCCAGCTGTGAATTTGTAATGAACAGGACACTAAAGAGTCTATTTCCTTCTTTGTTTTTAGAGAAGGCTTAAAAAAAATATATCATCTCAACTAGAGCTGAATGGTCCAGCCAGCTCAACTACTGGATTTTTGTTGCAGTGGCTTGGCTTCATCAGGAACACAAGATTCCTAGGGAATAGAAAATGCTGAAGTGAATCCTGCTCTGACAGGTCTCACATTACGTTCCCACTTCTGGGACTTATCATGTAAATTTCTCAGAAAAACATACAGACCTGGAAAGTTCACAGAACCACTTTGTTTAAAAGAAAGTCAAATCTGAGACAAGAATTCACACAGACATCTCAGTAAAATCATCAAGATTATACCTAATTCCCTATGACTACTGATAATACTTGTCTAAACGTCTACTGTACTTGGAATAGCATACATAAAGCAGAATTATTTGACAACTATTAAAATACAACTAGAATCCCACTAGTAAATCTTGAATTTGCTTTCTGATAGCATGTTTAAAAAAGCTACTAAACAGGAATGTAACAATTTAATGAAAAATTAAATGCTTTGATAAAGAACAATCAGGATACTTGGGGTTGGAGTCATTTTACAAGTATTTTTTAATGCATTCTTTTTTCCAGCTTCACACCAAGAGTTCTGAAAAAAAACAATGTAATTATGATTTTAGCCAAGTTTAAGATAATGGTGAAATGTTTCTTGGTCTTAGGTAAAGGCGGTCAAATTTTACCATATACTATGTCCATACTACTTTCAAAAAAGGTAGCATCGCTCAAGAAAATTCTTGTGTTTAACAAAAAACAACTTACAGGTCCAGCTTTCAGTGTAAAAAATGATGGTAGAACACAGGACTGTAAAATAAGCCAACTGAAAACTATACAAAAACTCCAGTGTTTATAAACATGTCTGTGTTGAGGTTAAGTTAGACTTCCATAACCTACAGATGTATAAATGGCTCTTAAACTGACATCAAAACCACATATCAGATACACATTTTTTCATATCTTGCCTACTAAAGTATTTAGAGAGCAATTAATCTACTTGCTTTCTTATTCTTCAGCTGCCGTTTCACACTACTAATAATTTAAACCTAAACTTTGATTCACTGAACCAAATATTACCTTAGATGAGACAATATAACTTTACATTTAAAAATATATATTCTAATCTACAATACTCAGTGGGTTATACTCAAGGAAAATGGAACACAACAGTACCAACACATTAGAAATTAAACAACTGCTGTTATAAAATTATACTGCTAAAAAGAATTACCTGTTTTTGTTAGCAAAAGATTATCCAGATGTCTATCTCCAACTCCGAGAATGTAAGTAATTACACAATAACCAGCTGTAACAAGTAAATTGTAAACATCAATATCTTTCCTGGAGAGCAACAAGTTCCACACAATTAACAACAGTGTATGACATTATCTCAGTTCTTGTTCATTAGTAATAAATATACCATAGAGACTGGGGCAGGGGTGGTGCTGATGAAGAATAATCAGGATTGTCAGCACTGTGAAGAACATTTGAAGTAACAGATTAGAAACTCTGAAGTTTATTCAGTACTGCCTAGATTTTAATTTCTTACTACACAATCATGCGCTTAACACTAAAAGCCTAAATTCATTCAATATTGGGATCAAGATACTTCAAAGGAAGATGAAGTGCTCTGAGCAAAATGAATGTACTCATTTTGAACTGAAGACTGTAACAAACATTAGACATTGATATGAATCAGAATGTATACGTCAGCAGTATTCACAAGCTAAGCAGGAAGCCAGACAGTGATAAGTAGTGAACTGCTTAATTGTTACTTTCACCCACTAACAAGAACAGTTTGAAGCAGCTCTAAAGACTGTGCCATCAGAAAGCAAAGGGGAAAGGAGAAGATACTGTGGAGCAACAACTGAATTGCTTTTTTTTTTTGTAGGATGAAGTTGCTTTTCATTTAATGGACAGCAAATGTGATATGTTAACGTTGCCACCAGTTTACTGAACAAGAACGACACTAATGCTTTTTCTTGTCATCCAAATGGAACAAGAAGTTGAATGTAGCCTCACCCCCCAAAAAATTTGATGTTTTAAAAACAAATAAAAATTTTTCACCTCAAATACAGATGATTTCTTATTATATAAATGCTTATATCTCCCTGAATTATAAAGGCCCCAACTCATGAAGTGGAAGGGTCGGAGGCAAGGTTATTGCTAGAAAGCAAAGAATATTTAACTTCTAGTCTCCTTTAAAGAGAACAAAAAGAGGGCTAAGGAGAGGAATTGCGTATGACATGCCAGGCTCAAAACCATTCCTTTCACAGGGATTCTGATAGCAAGTACATGCGTAGTGCCCTATCTGCAGTCATCTGACGTGAAATGTCTTAATACCTCATCTACCCTGTCCTTTATACTTCAGATATGAAGTTACCAACTGTAAGACTGTAACTTACCACAGCTCTTAACATATGTGTCCATCACCTCTGCACTTATTCCATGAGGGCCAGTCTCACTAGGTGCATGTTTTCTGAAGAAGTTCTGGAGGGGAAGTCATCAACATATTTAGTTATTCCACATGATCTGAAACAGGATCTTTAGAACTGGTAGAAAAAAAAAGATTTAAATCAAGACCACAAATGGCCATCACTACAATCTGTAGTAAACTAACAACAACTCCTCAAAAAACTAGTAAGATCTAATTTCATATCGCTTTATTTTGTCTTAATCATCACATTCCTATACTCTAGAGAAACAGATCTCAAGTTCAAACTGAAAAGCGGGTTTTCTTTACTAACAGCTTCAGAAAGTTAACAATGCATTGAAAAGTTACTGATTAATAACTATGAGTGCAAATACTTCCACAGGAAACTGTTTAGGCCAGATCAACAAAAACTAAAACAGGACTAACAGTCCAGATTAGTAACTACATTTGGAACACACTCTCTTACAAGGTTTATCATTGCTATACGTCTCCATATTCCTCAATACAACAAACCACTACTGAATTTAAAAGGAAAATCTAAGTCATCAAATGGAAACTTCACATTTCCTGTGAAATGGGAACAGGGCCAAAACAGTCCTTCCCACCGCTCAGAAGAAAACTGTTTTTTTCTTCCTTGACTGAGATGAAAAGTAACTAAATTAAATCCAAGCCTAAGCACAAGCTTCTTCCAGTAAGCAAACACAAATCTAAGCAAGCACTGGAAGAGGAGCTTTGTAGGCAACTAGATGACATATAAGTAACTAAAATCATAATGGAAAAAATGAAGGGAATCTTAAAAAAGAGGAGATGGTACTGAAGAAAGGTACCTGCAGGCAATTTAAGAAAGTTTTGCTTGAAAAGTGCTCCTGTTGCAATGTGTATCAGAGATTTAAGGCCTGGAGAAAGCTTTAATTATCTTTGCTTGCAGAAAAAAAAGCCCTTCTGAAATATGTTAAAAAAGCTGTCAGAGTAAAGATTCTGTTAAATGAAATCCCTAAGCGAAATGTGGAAGGAAATTTTTAACTGCTTAACAGGGTACTATAGTGAGATGTACTTTCAGTGCTCCAAAATGTTACATGCTGTATGTTAAAAAATGAAACCAAAAAAAAAAACCACCAAACCAGAAACTAAACAAAACCCACACATACTTCAGACCATCCAAATGCTAAATTGTCAAGTATAGAACAGAAATACCTCTAAAACATAAACTGTAATTTCAAGATTGTTGATAGAAGGTAAATAACACTCAAACATCAAAACACCTTTTCTGTCCCGCAGATCTGCATTACCTGCCCATATTAGATTACTTGCTTTAATTCTTTTTAGAAGTGAAACATTTTTTAATATCTATATACAGTAGCCATCTTTATTACAAGAGCTATGACACCCAAAATGAACATTTACAAAAAGAATAAACCAAACTTTCACAACACCTAAAAATGTTCATTTAGTTTTTATTTCCTTGGTCTACAATGCCCAGCTATTTTATCATGCTTTGGGCACAGGAAATCTGAGCTCTATGATGGATTTTGTCATTGATCTGTGAAGTAATTGCAGATCACATTCTTTTGGCGTCTTGTCTATTTAGATTAGCAATTCTTCACAGGAAGAATTGCTCCTTATGTCTGCACAGCAACCAAAACAGTGGGGCACCCATTTCAGATTGGAATATGATGTTATAAGTAATTGCAAAATTACAATTTCACAAGCATTTCTAAATATATTATTTTATAAAAACATCCAATGAACTAGAATATGAGTACTATGTTTCCAAGATTACAAAGGATTGCCAAGAAAACACTTTCTAAACTGTATGATTATTGAATGTGTAGATGTAGCTTATCACCATCTTTACAGAATGAAAAGTTCAAGAAACTTAAGCAACCTGATGCCAGTCATTGTCTGACTAATGATAAGCATTTTTTATAAATGATAAGCATTTGATATGCTTATTTGTTAAGCAAACAATAATGGCAAGTGACAAGCATTTTTTAATCTCCGTATTTTTAATATATGTAGTTTATAGTAGCTGGGAGCTGTTTACTTTGGTTCCCAGTTACTGAGCTATGAACACATACAAACTTAACTATCAACTGGAAAAAAGAGAAAAAAGGTACTGTGACAAATTGAATCCAACATAAACATGCTGTGTTTTCATCAAAAAAAAAAAACCACTTATTAGCTATATCTCTCATAAGGCAATTTGGTATATTTTTATCTAATTATATTTATCTCAACCAGCTGAACTCTGCTATCTAGCTTGTGTACTGTGCTTGAAACTAGCATGAATTTTGTGTGCCACTACTCAGTTATGTGTCCCTACTCAATTTCATGACAGTTACAGAAAGTTTGCTAAAAAAAAAAAAGAAAAAAATATCACACAGTATCTATACAGCCACTATGGCAGGGAAACAGACTTCAGAAATTACATGAACAAACTATTTAGTTGTTCCATCAAAAAAACTTATTAAACATACTTTGACCAGGTATCAAGCCAAAACTATCACATGAACAACAGAAACACTTAACAAAACAGTACAGAAAAGTGTCAGGCACCTACCATTCATCATTACAGCAAAGCCATAATTTCAGTATCACAACTAAATTACACTTTAATTACTTAAATGGTATTACTTTTAGGACATGAGATACTCATGTGGTGATTTAAGTATATATTTTTTAAAGTAAAACATTTGCTGTGAATATACTTATGTTTCAAGCTATATTTTTTCTTCTAACAACAGATACAAAAATCAGTGGGAGACTAAAGACTTTTGTATGAGACCTAAGCCTGCAATTTATACTGTTTGATCAGGAGACGACTTAAAAATCCCGCATCACGTACCTGTATACTTTCCTCAGTAGCAAGAACTTCTGCAACTGGTACTGACTGAATAAACTGCATGAAGCCTGTGACAGAAGACAACCAAAAAAAAGAAAAATCTCCAATGCATAGAACTTTCAGGCTACTCTATAATGCATGTTTATTAAAGGACAACACTAATACACACTTTCATTCAGCTGCTTCTCATCAGCAAAAAAACCATTTTGTTCCAATTTTCTACACCTTCAGTGGTTTTAAAACAACTTGTCATTAACGCCAAATTAGCTTGCAGAAGGTCTGTTCTTCCAGGTTTTCATGGGAAGAGAAAGTAAATCAATGGCTTTCTAAATATTTATCCAGAATGTTTCTAAAAACATAGTCAAGTTTGATTTTGTTTTGTCTCGTTTTTTTCCTCCATTTCATGCAAAGATCTATAAATAGGAGAGTTAAAAGTTATTTGTCCAAGATCACACAGCAAGCTAGCAGCAAAGATAAGACTACTGATTGTCACATACTCCAAAATCCAGACCAGGCTTCTTTTATGAAGATACCCGAGTCACTTATGGAATACTGTGGTCACTCAGGTTGTTTACTTCCATGACTTCTATTGCAACAAGATTTTCTTACACATTTGAGCTCCTTTTTAGAATGCTATACTACGTAAAACATCTCATGAAAATACTGTGTCACAACACAGTCTATGAGCGAGGGAGAAGATTCCTCCCAATACCGTATATTTAGGAAATAAAAGTATTCATACCATGTTTTGTACTAGTTGCCAGCACTTTATAGGGTGTCAGTTTCAAATCCAGATTCTCTTTTCTTAACAGCTGGAAAAAAACAACACACAAAAGCAAAGATGAATGCAACAGAAAAGCAGCTTCTACTTCTAAAACCAATGCGTATTGGACATTGATCTCCACTGTTCTTCATTTAAATTAGTAATGAGTAAAAGCCTGTTTGACTTTTTTTTTTTTTTAAATCTACACAGGATCATTGCATGTCTATAAAGAAAAGAAAAAAGCCACCTGAGATCTGAGAACCCTGGAATGTATTTGCAACGTAAACTGCATTAACAGGTTTTAACAGTCTTGCTCTCGACAAGGAAAATCAAGAGCAGAGAAGGGCAAGGATGTGGATTAATATTTCTCACCTTATCCATGAGTGAAATAATCTGAAGAATAAGTTGATCTTGACGTAAATCATCACCATGCTTAAAAATTACAGGGTATTTGCCTCCGTCTTCTGTCTTGAAGAATAACTGAGCAGGCATTAAGGCACTCTGGAAAAGGAAACTTGTTCTACTAAACTGGTTCATATTAACATGTTGCTACAGTAGAGTTCTAAAATATAAATCTTTGTTTACTGCACTGTAGATAAGAAGTGAATTAAGCAAGTATCAGGTCATTGCATTCAAGTATCAAATTCAGTTACAAAAAGGTTTAAAATAGTCCCATTTGAATACCAACAGTGTGGCAGTGAGTACCAGAGCTCTTTTGCTATTCCTCCAGTTTGGTAGAAAAGAAGCAATTCTAAAGCTTCTAAAAGCAGTTCCTCATTGTTTAGGACTAAACAGTTAGAACATACCATTTCTAGTTACCAAAAGTGTGATCTAGGCATGTTTTAAAAAAGACAAAACCACAAAAAACCAAAACCCCCTTAAGGCTTTCCTCCTTTTTTAGCAAGGAGTGTGAAGGATACATTCCCTTGCCACATCCCCTCTCCAGCAGCAGAAGAGAAAGGACAGAAGTATTCAAGTTTTGTTTGTATGCATGTAATTCCAATCAACACAGAAGCACTATGCAAAAGGTCACAACAAAACAAATTTAAACTGACCAGATCAAAAAGAGACACAATTATAGGATAAACATCAAAGAAATGCTAGGGGCAAGACATCTTAAACAATTAATTGCTTCCTTAATCTATTTAGTAAAAGCAAAAATGCCTTTTTACTTTGTTGTTTGAGAAAGCCAATTTAATTGTTTGCAATTTCTCTGCATAAAATGGGTTGAAGGGAATCAATTACCTACATGAATTATTTCATCTACTGCAACTGACCAAGTCACTTCCATCAAAACCAAAACCAAAAAAAATATTCAAGGATACAGAGTTTAATATTTGAGCAGTTACATTAGATTTTCACATGCAACGAATGTTTCAAAATTATTAAGTTTGATAAATAAAGGAAAAATTATTCTTTAAATAGTCCTACAAAAGCTGCCATGTCATGTCCAAGAGCACCAAAAATTAGTCATTTATCCAACAGTACAGAATGAGAGATTAAACAGAAATCTGTAACCTTTCAAAATCAGGTGAATCAAAACCATCTCCGATTTTGAAAGAAGTTATATCTCAGATTTTTGGTCCTAAGTTTTCTACATTGCTACAGTAGACCAATATGTAGAAGACTATCTGACTTGAGTTTGTCCTGATCAAGTTAAGCTATTACTCTTGATAAGAAATATTTAGTTGCTGTTCCAGCAGTATTTTTGTCAACATTCTTCCCCCAACCCTTACAACATATTCATGCTAAAAGTTGACCCAAGTTTGCAAAATCTTGTTTTCATGACAACATCTTTCCAATGCTGCCTCCAACCTGAGGTGCAAGAGCATGCAATTGAAGAAGCATACTCTTCAAAGAGACTAACTGGTATATAAAGAAGCAAGCCAAAGCTGGGAAACCAAGAGATGGTTTGGTAGAAAACTATGCAAAAATGTTCATCTCTGATTTTAAGTAAACACAAATTATATCAGTCACCAAAGTTTGAAACTACTGGGCATAATAAAATTATGAGCTAGTAGAGATGATGGATTAACATTGGTTGTCACAGCAGCTTGTACATTTTTTAACTAGCAGAGAATGCCTCCTGGACATAGGCCTGACTCATAAAGCACATTTTGGTCATCTTAAAATTAGATCACAGTCACCTATATGAGTTGAAAGTAAATTTATAAAGAGGTTCTACATCACCGGACACAGGTAATAACTCACATTGCAAGCAATAACTTAGATTCCAAGTAGTATAGGAAGAAAAATAACCCCAGGCCTTTCAACTGTTTATTAACTAGATTAAGGGATGGCCATATGATCACAAGCAACTGCTACAGATTGGTTTAAGGACTTATCAACCATAGGGATATAGGGTCTACCTGTCAGCCCACTGCAACTGCGTGAAACGGACCACCTTACTGCTTTCCAGTCTCCACCAATTTAACAGTTTTATTTTCCAATGTAATAGACACGTACATCTAGCTGACATCCAGCACACCTGACTTGATTTGTATGATTCTGATCATACATGGTATTCCTATTGAATACCATCTAACTAAAGTTCAGAGAAATTCTGAACTAGGAAGCATGCCTTGAGCTTGGGGACTTCATAAACTTTATAAACTGTATCATTCTTACAAAAGCTGCTTTAAAGTTTGCACATTAACTTGAAAAAAAGGAGTTTCACAAAGAAAATAGACTTGTTTAACCACTTTAAGAGCACGTTACAGTTACATCTTGCCTCGACTATGTCAGCCCCTTTAAATCTTTAAAACTGATGTTTCTAAGCTTAGTGCTCATAAGACTTGTTTGTATTTCAGCTATTCAGAATATCTTATTTACCTTGAAGAGTGTGGCTTTTTCAGGGATTATCCCTTTAATTTTCACCTGAGGTTCCAGAGGAAGTGGAATAAGTTCCATATCTGCTAAATTCATCTTTTCATTATCTGCTAACAATGCCTGAAGCCTCTCATTCTGAAAGAATAAAAGAATGAAAACTCGTTTTAAAAAAAAGCCAAAAAACCCACAACCATAAAACACATACTAGGTATATGTTAAACAGTTAAACAGTCTTTTAACAATGGATGTATTATTAATAAATAGCCAATTTATTCAATTATTTACTCTCCCAAAGAATCAAGGTTTCACTCTTAAAATCCAGTGAAATAAAAATTCCCCACTTGCAGTAATGTGAATAAGGAAGCAAATACTCCATCTAGTCTGAGTATAGTCAAGCAATTTTAAGTGCCAGATACAACAGATACAAAAATTTATTTATAAATTACCTGTACAAGTAGCAGGATAATTTGTTTTCCATACCAGTATCAAACGTTAGCTCTGTTTCAGAAACTGGATTCAAGTCTTTAGCTCTGATCATTTAAATCCCTGAACTCAAGGAGATCCCTACCATCAGTGAACCAAATTGCAAACAGCTTGCACAGATCTGATTTCAGGGCTTGCTCTACATTCCTACAACTGTAGTTACCAGAAACACAATACCAGTCAATTTTCAAGTACTTTACACTTGGTGCCCTACATAATAAAGGTTGAATACATAAAAGTCTCTAGCCTTTTCCCTTACTGAATATTACAGGCAAAAACACACAGCAAGGTAGCCCACTACTGTTAGGAATACTTTTAGTGGTTAACTGCTGCTAGCTAGATTTTAATTGAAAAACCAAAGCCATTTGTTTCTTAGTTTTACAGAAATATCCCAGCAGTTATAAAAGACTACATGACAGAATGCTACCAATGTATTGCACAAGAAAGAAATATATTCTTACGAATTGAAAAACACTCCTCCTCTTTTAGTGATTACACCTTTATTACTGATACATAGAATATTCACAAAATTTCATAACAATGATGCAATACTTGTGTTTCACTTTCCTGCAGAAATATACCCCACAGATTTAAAGAAGGGTGACAACAATCATTATACTGAAAAATACATTTTTAAAAATACTGATGTGTGTCAGAAGAAAAAAAACCAACAAAACCCAAAAACCAAACATGAATAGAAATCCCTCTGGCCTTCCTGCTTCCTCCACATACACATCTGTCAAGTTCACTTAAAATATTTTAACTAAGAAGGACAAATCTTCTTAAAACGCACCTGTGATAGAAATCCCTTTCCAAAAGATGCAACAGAAGGCAAAGTTCCTTATAAAAGAATAATTTTCTGGCTCTTGGAACAAATTAAACATTGCTGCTAGTCAAATTTCATTATCTATCCTGGCATAATTCTCACACCACAATAACCTCTGCTACCTTCCCACATCCCCCACAACTTGTTCACTCTTGTATCTTCAACTACTCAATTATTCCCCCATCTTCCTTTTGCCAAAGTATCGCAAGATTTTTCTCAAGGGCCTCTTCTGTTTTTCATCTACAAACTTTCAGAACACTTTGGAACTTTGACCCATCTAAACCTCTCCAAAGTTTGTTTCAAGTTACCTAAAGTTATTACAGGACAGATGGACATCTGTTAAAAATCTCAGTGCTAACAATTTTTTGTTAAAAGCCAACATTCCTATTATCAAATTCTAGCCAAAGATAATTTTTCCAATCCTTTAGTTACCTTTTTCTTACGATTCCCACTTTCACGCTGCACTGCTTTCATTACATGAACCAGCCGATCTACAAATGTCTGCTGGGCTGCCAACAATGAACGCATAACTCTGACAGACTTATCACCCTAAATGAATTAAAAGAAACAAAATTAGTTCTTTGTTCTGTAATTATTTTATCTAGAAATTATTCCTTTATTCTTAGACCTTTGGGCTTTTAAGAGGTAAATGAATAATGATCAATTTCCTGTCAATTCGAAAGGTATTTTCTGTAAAACACAATCAGAATCACTGTAGCTGGCAATCAATTATCTGACCAGCAGTGCACTTCAATTTGCATCAACAATTTCAGTGGTGAACAGTCATGCATGACAAACCTATTCACACAGTCAAAATAAGTTAGTAAGGATAAGCACATGGAATAATCTTATGAAGCATAAGAGTCAGATTTAAGCAACATCCCTAAAATCAGAATTTTAGTATGAAGTGTGAGATACATGAAAATCAGGAAAGACTGCACATCTGCTATACGTTATAGCTTGCAGTTCACAAAAGTTTTTATTTTTGTTTTTGCTTTTTTCCCCACTGCTCCAGCACCCTCTGCTGCTGATACACAGAACAACACTGTGAATTCAAAAGATAGGTGTCTTGTCTCAATTTACTCTGCAAGGACAAGTGCTTCCAATAAAGAAATAGTAAATAAAGTAGACTGATTACACAAGAGAGAGGATTTTAGGCCCAGCAGGTTACTAACAGGAATAAGCAATAAAACACAGGAAAGAGTTCCTAATACTTGTTCTTTTCTTTTGCAGTAGTTTCTTTGGTTTACCACACATTCAAAATTCAAGCAAAAGCAGAAGCTTTTTTAAAATTTCAATACCTATGACATAAAAAACTGTCATCCTCCTAGACACCTATGTCTTTTTAAAGAATGACTATCCCAAACCACTATGTATTTCCTTACGCAGAGGCGTTACCTTCAGCAAAGCCTGACTAAATCTTCTCATCACATTTAAGTACATTTCGTGAGTCTTTGGGTCCCTCTGCTGAGTGTCTTGGTCTTCACACTCCACTATTACATACCTGCAGCATAAAAACAACCCAAGTTATGCTGTACTCTGGTGCTACACAATTTGAGTGAAATACAGTAGCCCTGTATTATAGGCCTGGAACTAAAAATAAAGTCAATCTTTGAATGAGATTGCTATCTCAACCAACAGGTGAACTCTTCAAAATTGCATAGTGACAAATTCCCACTTGGATCATGAGAGCCTATCAAAGTTTCTGAGGTCTTTTACTTGCAATGAAGCGGCATCACTCAAACAGGACAAGACAGAAGTCCAAATCACATGAACACTCCAACCAAGCAGTACACATGGGAGGAGCAGGCGTTCCACTGTGCTACTACCCTCTACACACTGTAGTGGCTGCAAACTTGTTATTCAAATATACCTGCAAAACCAAGAAGAATCTCACCCTGCCTGTTCCCTTTTTACCATTAGCAATGGTGGAAGAGATGGTGTTAGTCCTGAAGCAGCTCTGCAAATTCTACATTCCAAAATAAGTTTTCATTTCTAAAATTAGGATTCAGGTACAAGATTTAAACAGTACAACTTGGGATGGTTATACTGAAAATTTATATGTTAAGCAGTTGTTTGGAATGCTTTTGTGCATCTTTCTGTTCACAGCACTTATTATCAAAAAGTAGCTATGCACGGAAGTTATTCTTTCCATTGATCAATCTATCTCCTAGCACCACCCAGTAAAAAAAAAAATATAATCCCACTATTAAAAAAAGGAAAAAATTAGTAAGTTAGTCGATTTTAAAACACTGAATTTGAATTCAAAAGCGACTCTACACATACAAACACACACATCTGGACTTTACTCTGGCAGCTAGAATTAACCCCTCCTTATGCACTTTTTCAGAATCTCTTTACAACTGAATGATTGGGGGACAAATAAGAGGACTGTCGTTTGCAGCTGATCAGACTTGACTAGTCTTATTTTAAATACACAATATATTATATACATTAAAATAAGGCATATGTAACTCATTCCATGAGTATTATCTCAATGAAATCTGTAACTAAAGATTACTTCTAGGACTTTGGTAATAAATTGCTCTACATCATTCCCTCACTAAAATGACAAAATTAGATTGCAGCAATATGTGCATAAAAATAAGTCCATATTTAAAAAGTCTGTGCACCAAAACTTAAAGGAAAACAGGAAGTAATGAATTGAAACATGCCATTTTCATCTTCATTTGTTAAAAGCCCTAGACAGTTTCTCAAAGCTATCTTGAAACAAGGAGCAAGAGTAATGCTTCATACTCGGATAGGTGTCTCGTATGTCCGAAGAAGAGACAGAAAAAAGCAGTAGCTGAATTCTGTAGCTGCTGTTAAAGTATGAGGATAGGATAGCTTTACAGTGACAAGTGACTGAGCAGGAGGTTTGATTTTCAAGGGTTATTGTACTTTTTCCATTGATTATTTTAGGTGCATGCTGTGTCTGGATAGTTGAAACAAGCAATTGATCAGCAGCCAAGAGGATTTATGGCTACGTCAGCTGAAACAGTGGCTGCAACATTTGTATTTTGTCACTGAGAAATTGAGATGTCTGGAAAGAAAACAAAGAATAAATTGACTGGGGTTTTTTGGTTTGGTGGTTGGTTTGGGGTTGGTTTTTTTTTGTTTGTGGTTTGTCTGTCTGTTGGGGTTTTTTTTGGTTTTGTTTTTTTTTTTAATAAAGTCATAAGACAAAAACTTCAAAGTTCTGTACGTTTGAACCTTCTGTAGACTGAGATGTTGCCAAAATTTAAGTGCACAGTTTCTATCCATGGGGTAGAAATAAGCTAATTACTAACACTGATCTTAATGAAGAATATTTGATTAAGTCAAGCATTTGGCTTCTACCCACATCAATTCAGCCTGCAATTATTTTAATAATTTAAATTTGATAGCACTTTATTCTGAAGCCAAACATTATCTTTGGCCACTGCAATAGGAACTGTAGTTAAATCATGCACTTAAATATCTTAAATTCAAGCTACTGAAAAAGCAATGAAATAATAAAACTTAAAAAGACAAATGGAATCACTCTTAGCATAGGTTAGGATTCTTTTAAGAATTTTATAAGAACAGTTTGGTAGGTTTGCATCACATATCACACTGTTCCCAATTCATGACTTATCTGTGGTTAATATTCATAGTACATTAACATATGATCATGGGTCTTAGTATTTTTAATTATTAGATACATCTACAAAAGATACAAATGCAAATCATTTGACTTAAGTTTAGCCATGTAAAAGGCATCTACGCTCTCTATTTTAAAATACATGCGTATATACAAATGAATAGCTGTATGTGTTGTGTACATGCGCATATGTATGTACATTAACATATACACATATACACACACACCTTCAGAGTACAGCTCTATTCATCTCAGCTTCCTTCAAATGAGATAATTCCTACCTGCAAATGCTTACTCAGAAGGCATGCAGATGACTGGTTTAGGCATCTAATTTATTTCTTAAACCACTGAAATGAGACAAGATCCTTACCTAAGTAATCGTACCTCTCCACTATCTAAATGAACTATTCACAACTAAAGTTCCCCCTTAAGAAAGCGTGCATCTGCAATGACATTTTGTTTGTGCTCATAATATACCCACAAATGGAATCTAAAAAAAAATTAGATCAGCACAAAAGAATTAGTGCTTTATGAACCTTCCTAAAGTACACTCTTGATTAATACTAAAGTGCATAATTTCAGTATTCTAGCCAACACTGTCAAAAACTATAAACGCAAACCAAACAGAAAAGCAGAGCAGAAGAGGAACTCCACCCCACCACCATAAACAATTTGAATGACAACTTATAAACTACAGTTAGGATTTTTTTGGGGGGGGGCGGGGAGAGAACACTGTACTTAATGCCCTACAAACCACCAGCGCCCTCCTGTTACAAATTTTTCTGTTCAAATGCATGTTCTTTTAAATCCACTACTTCATCCTGAGAGAAACTGAGATTCTCAAGTTCTCAAGACAGGTTATCTTTTGCTGTGCATCCTTCTGGGTATTATAGCTGTGATTTCAATTAGACATTGATACAGTATGAATAAATAGTTTCTAACATACCAGTACAAGTAGTTTGCCAACGTGGAATTTTTGCATGCTCGTGATATCAAGAAAGTGCAAAGGTCTTGCTGGAAGGGATTTAAGAAAAGCAAAATTAAGTTGTAAAGAAGTCTAAGCACCTGAGAGACACACAAAGTTAAGGAAAAACCCCAAATAACTGCAGGGCATTTTGAGAGATGCATTTCCTTCTAAAATCTGAATCCAATCCAACCTAATATTTAAATCGTATTAGTTCTAATATTACTCCAAATCCTGCAACAACACTACAAGTAAAAAAAGGTCTGCTATTACAGTAATATATTTACCAACATGTCAAAAGTACATATGTTCTCCAGCAATAAATCTTTAATGTAAAGTTACTATTTACAGTATATTACACTTTCTTCCTATGCAATTATCCATTGCTGTAAGATTCAACCCTGAAAGGGATTTGCTACCCTGTTTTGCATCCAGAAGATGTGAAAATCTTCAAGACGTTCTACATTTTAACATAAAGAAAAAATCTGTAGAGGATACACAGCATTTAGCTGCTTTTTCAAGGTTTAATATTCCAACTAACAAGAAATATGCGTAACTTTACTGATATGCTCAATTTGAGGCGTATTTTCCATGCAGTAATGAGACTCAAAAAGGAAGATTTGCAACAGAAAATGGATCTTTAGTTCAAAGACGAATTAACTGCACATTACATTAAAATCAGACTCCTTCAAACCATCTTTACCTTCTATCTCTCCCTCCCTCCAGTCCCATTCTTATTACTCTTCTACTTGTGGTATAAATTGAGTATAATCCTTGGCAGATGTAAATCAATACAGCGTCTCACTTAAGTGCAAAAAAGATGACACCCATGCCAAAGAATATGGCTACAGGAAGAACAGATTGCAGAGATTAAAACATTTGGATAACTGTTTTCCATTTAAAAAAACCTGCTTTAAAACACCTCAAACACATGCAGTTGTCAGTATCTAATCAGCATGTGATAGTCTTTGCAGTAATTTTCTCCTTTAAGGAGAGTACTTTAATTTTATGAAGAATTCAGTGCCCAGTCCCCCAATTTTGGATAGTGCGACCATGTACATAAATAGATGCCTGTAAAAAAAAAAAAATCAGTTAAGCTATTGCTATTTTCTTAGCATTTAGTTTACATTTATATTCTTTGAGCACTCTAAGTATTCAGCAAGATACAGTAGAAAGATTCAAATATTCACAAACAAAAACTAAAACCAGTAGCAGGTCACTAAAGAAGTATCAAAAACAGAAGGTAAAGCATTTGACTTACATCAAGGTTTTCACTGTCTGCAAACTCCTTTGTCTTAGAAGTAAGAGGTGGTGAGGAAACAGGTGGAATAGGACTCATGATCTGGGAACTACATAAGGAAAGCATGTAATTGGCATGATTCGAATTTCTTACTTGGGGAGCAGGGGGCATGCATGGAAATAGCAATGCATTTCACTTTCACAGCATAACAAATTCAGAAAACTGGACGAGAAGTAACTTTGAAGATAGTATCTCAACCCTGTTTCAGAACAAACTGCATGAACAGCATCTTTGACAGCTGCAGTTCCTGAAAATGGCAAAAATCTGTCCCTGGTTAGCTACACATGGCTTTGAAGGACATTCACTTACATGAAACTTAGCATTTTGTTTCATCTTCCATAAAAAAATAAGCAGACATAGATGGGAATTTAGCAAATCCGCATTTTCAGGATAAGCTTTTTTTAAATGTTCTTAAGATGAAATTGCTAATACACAACACCTGCAAGCACTCATCTCTGGAATGCAATTACACATAATAGAGTAGACAAACCCAGTGCTTGTAAGGCAAAATTATCACACAGCAAATTTACCTGAAAGGAAGTAATCAAACAGCTCTACTAACATCTAAGCGTCACTGCAGCCTCAAAACACACCATACATGCCAGGATACCCACTCTACAGCTTAGCAGCAAGATCAGTGAAAAGCAGTATACTTGTAATACGAAAAGTATATCCTAGTGATACAAGGGATTAGACATTGAAGCTTAAGACTAAAAATCCTGGAAATCTGTATTAAATATTCACAGGAGACTTCAGTTAACCAAGTTTGTTTGCACCTTGCTTAATACTATGTTAATTAGATATTTCAGCCTTTCTTTTGGGTTCCTGCAAGAATAAAAAACTGTGCTCCCCCAGCTCCTTTACATTCACAGGACTCTCCCTACACCTTCTTCTGCTGGAGCAGGAAGAAATTTCTATTTCAGACTGATCGGACTTTTAGATCCATATTCTTTGATGCAAGTGGGAAGTGGAGCCTCATATAGCTTCGTTGAAGACATCCTAATTTTTGCAAGGACAGAAGGAAGCAATGCCAGTGTTTTTCCTGCTCTCCAGAAGTTGTCTTCCTTTTGTGCAGTAAGGTCAAAGGCCATAACTTCAAGATTAAGCATGTTTGCTCTGTAAACTATCTGTAGTCAGGAAATACATTCTGTGAAAGCTCAGGGGTCAGATTTTTTTTTTTTTAATGTTACCACTTCAGATTATAAAATAGGATGTTGAATATGCAATAGTCCCTAAAAAGGAGAAAGAATTTGAGGGCTCACAGTGTTACATGTTTCTGCTTTTCTACTGGAAATCTAAGTTTCTTACCTTTCTATTTCTGCACCGTTAGTTCCAGATGTTGTCATGCTTTCTGACATTGAACCTTGACTGTCCCTCTTGCTAGGTTCCAGTCCATTCTTTATGTCATCAAAGTTTTCATATTTCAATGCCTGGACTAACTGTAGCAGGTACATCAGCAAATCCTCATGGAGGAAAAAAATTAAAGTGAATTGAGAGGGTCAGACAAAGCTGACTAGGCCTCCATGTTTTCAAAATTCTATTTTATAGAGAATTTAGTCTGCATTTAGTGGCCTACACAGAAATGGAAATTGGGGTCTCCCTAGCAAGCAATATACAATAGAAAAACTGGTGGAGGATGAAGTTCGACTCGCAAAAGATACTAAATTATCACACTACTAATGTTTTGTTACTCAAAGGTAGTAAGTCCTAATTAAGTAAATATTTAAGGGCAATTACTACTTTAAAGTTCTCCTTAGTTAAGCTGTCCTACTTGCTTCCAGCATCCACAAAATAAACCTTTCAGTTTGTGGCTCCAAGAAAAAAATTCAAGAATAAAATTTGGACCATGGTACCAGGAATTCAGATTCTCTCCTCTCTTATGCACTATCATTTTTCTTCTTTTTTTTTTTTTTTTTAATCCCTTGTATAGCTGGGGATCCAAAAAACCCCACATATCTGATCTATTTTAGATTGAAGTATAGAATTTTAATCACTTGCTGTTTATAATGAATTTTTTCCCTCTGCTATTCAACTTGCTCCGTATAGTTGCCTTTAAATGTTTCATAAAAGGTACATTTTTCAAGTCAAAGCAGTATGACCTTAGCTATTGAAGTAGGCCTGCAAAAATTTGATACATTTATGCTCCCTATTTTAAACTCTATTGATTGCCAAGGATTCAAGAGTTATGGAAATACCTTCAAAGTATTTTTTTTTTTACTGTCAAAAGAAAATTAAATACATAAATAATTAACAGATTAGCATCTATTAAGTGGGCTCTACTCACAAATCACAGCTCATCATATTCTAATCAGTATACAATTAGAAACACCTTATTTCCACAGATGCTTTTCTACTCACTTTCTTTAGCAGAAGAGTATGATGAAATACTGCTTCAATTTAGCAGGAGGATTTGTTGGAAATCTTTTAGTAGACTATTTAAGTTCAAAGCACTTCTATGCAGGATAACATTCAAAATTTGTCACCGGTTTCTGAGGAGAACATATGGTGGTTTCACCTTGTTTGACAAAACCAGCTATCACTGGCTGCTCACACTAAGACAATTATCAATGAGTGCCAATTAATAATGTGAAGACTTTGCTCCATAGAGAGCTTACAATAAATAGCATCACAGTGAATTTCTTTTTTTTTTTCCTCCGTTTTCCATCACTATTCTTTACTTAAACACCTTAAAAAGTAGCAAACATTTCAAGTACTCAATGAGACTAAAAATCCTGAGACCACCTGACTTTCACGTGTCCACAGACCAATGAATACCTCATCATCAGCCTGCTGAAGCCGGGCGACAGCATAGCGCCGAACCGTTGGGTTGGTGAAGTGTGATGACAGAAGTTCTAGAGAGTCTTCCACATCCATGGGCTTCCACTTTCCCAGTAGCTCTAGTGCTTGCTTTGCCTCCTGTGGTAGGTCCCAGTTGACACATTTTAAGAATTTTGTCAAGGCCTAAATAGAAAGACATTGGACAATTCATCAGTGAAAAGCCAGGCTAAACGAATTATTTCAGAAATTAATGTTTCACGTTAAGGTAGAACTAGATTCAGACTGTATTTACATAAGTGCAGACCTGGGAAACCTTACTAATATAAGTGACAATACAACACTGAATTGTTTTAGTATGTCCCCCAAAACTGCAGCTGAGTTATCTTCTAAGTAAAATGTAAAGTCAATGGTTACTGCTCTACCACCATTACCACTACATTAAAAATGTCACTGCTGAGGGATTATTTAGTTATTTAATTTACTTCGGGCTTTTGGTGTGCTGCTACTTATTCTGGTAATGCTAACCGTTGTCTAAAAGGGATGAAGAAGCTACTCTTTAATAATTTTTATTTGCTGCAGACAAAATTGGCAACACTGGTATTTTAAGCTGACAAAGTGTTTGAAGACAGACTGCTGCAGTAATAGCCAGTTCACATGATTTAAGAGGAAAAATTAAAGTCACTAATTTTTACATCAGTAATATTGCAGAAAAAATAATCTTGAATAGCTTCTAAGACACTGAAGGTCTGTATCTCTGCAAGGACAGGACATTGTAGAACAAGTGCCAGACGAAGCACCTCTTGCGTAGATAAGTCTTCTCAAATCATTCAACTTACCTTCTCCTGATTAGTAAGGTAATATCTGAATTTCCAAACTAGATCCTGTTCCTCGTACGTTAGCTGCTTTGTCGGTGGGTAACTCACTATGATCTATTAGATACACAGTCAGAAAGTGAGTTTAAAAACATGAGCAGGCATAACTAACAAGTTAACAGACTACACTGTGATAAAGCACAACATTGACAACACATGAAAATAGCTAGAAACAAACAAAAAAATCTTTCCAACAACACGAAGTTCTCATGCTATGACGGTGATGCTCTTCAGTTATGTGGTTGAACTGGCAGTGTAGGCAAACATACACAGTTACTTTAAGACCACCATTAACACCTACCTGATATGTGCACAATATGCATTCTTATTGCCCCAAAACTGTTTTACAGAAAAATGAGCAAGTACCTTCTGCTCCTGAGTTGGACCCATCTAACTAAGCACTTGTAAGAAACACCTAACATTTCTTCATTAATCACTTTCTATAAACTGAAATTAACTGTATTTTCCTTAAATTGTCACCATATATTAATACCAACCTACCTAATAAAATTGAATTTAGCCATCATATGACTGACTTACATTAAGCTGATCTCGCGTAGCTGCATTAGGCTTCAGATCATGATCAGAAGGTCCACTTCTTAAACTTCGAGCAAGCTTGTGATGTTTGCTTTCTACTAAGTTCTCCTAAACGCAGAGGGTAAGTCAGTATTTATAAATACT
The DNA here is from genome assembly GCF_947461875.1 of Haliaeetus albicilla. NCBI lineage: Eukaryota > Metazoa > Chordata > Aves > Accipitriformes > Accipitridae > Haliaeetus > Haliaeetus albicilla. Next base: position 6,655,942 of record NC_091515.1, read on the forward strand.
TAAAACTCCAGAGAAAATTACTACTGAAATGAAAGACTCACCAGTATCTTGAATAATGCATGGCAATTAAAATTCACATCTAAAACTACAGCATCTTCTGGATTTTTTTGTTGCTGTTGTTTTAGAAGAACCTCCTTCAATAGTATGTGGAGGGTTGTTGGGGATTTTGAGGTTTTGTTTTGGTTTTCTACTTCACATAATTTACAAACCCTATCTTGCCTTTTGGTGAATTGCTGCAAAATGTTAAGCGTTTCAGTCGACATGTCCGTGATTTAGACAGCACTCACAACGTGCTAGACACTTTATAAATGTTTTTTAGGATGTTTGCAGTATAAAGCTTTGTATGCAATAAAAACATCTCAAAAAGTTTTCCCACTGTTAATACCATGTTAGCAACAGTAGGAGCCACAATAGGAGCCACAGTGTCAATGAGATTTCAGCAGCCAAGGCAGTTTTCAGCATTGTCAGACTTGCTCTTGCAGTGTTAGATTACACAGTGCTCAAACAGTGTTGCCAGTAGAAGCCCACTTACATTAAGGTTCCCAAAGCTGCCAATACCAGTCCCACTGAATTGGCATCCACAATAATGGAAATCTTTTCTAGAACTGTACTTAGGCACTGTCTACATGAAAGACAACATACAAGAGAGTGTAGGGAGAAAATATTTTAACAGACGAAGTGACCAAGAGTTACTGCACCATCCTCTACATTTCATCTCTTCATCTCCCTCTTACCTTATATTCCCACCCTCTGACCTCTTTTGCCAGCAATCCCCCTTCTCTGCTTTCCTACACCTCAGAAGCAAGCACACTAGGTATGGAAACGAGGAGATGAACACAAGCATTAAACCACTTCTTCTATTTTAATCTAGCAGCAGCAGCAAATAAAAAAAATTTAAAAAGTCAAACCCACTGATATTTCTCAACTGGTCAAATATATCTTTCCACTGGAATTTTTAAATATTGAAGACAGCAATAGAGGCAAGCTTTCATCTCCATTTACAAAAACTTCAACAAAAATACTGTAATATGGATTGCATTACACGGAGCATGCTCACCATAGACATCTGGGGATCTGGAATCTTCACAATTTCAGAACTTGTTAAAATTGGAGATGACTCATCACCATCCTGAATGACAAAAAGTTAAAGGCATATTAAACATCTCAAGTTTTAGGGAAAAAACATGTCATATTAATGTATTGTGAATTATACTACAGTGAAAAAATGATGCAGCTGCACCTTGCTGACTTTTGAAAGTTATAAAGGGAAAAACAGAAAATAAGAAATAGATTCTTTTTTTTGTTAGTTTTTGCCAGATGATAAACAAGGTGGCAAGACAGATGAAAGTTCATTCGATGAGACACAGTTTGGCAACTCATTACCATGCTGGCACACACGTAAGTGGAGAAATTTTCCATTATCATTACATGTGTCCTCTGGAAGCACAAAGAAAAACCAAATCAGGGTCCGTATTTCCACTGAAAACAAGTAATTTCCTAGAAATAACAACCATGTTGCAGAAAATATCTCCTAACAGTTCAACACAGACAAATTTAGGAAGATATATGTGTGCCCATCTATCACAGGTTCCACATGGAGCATGACAGTCTCTTCTAGAAGTTCGTGCTGTGCTGCTCTAGAGCAGTACAACAGGAGCCCGCTAGTTTTCCTCAGGGCAGTCTAACCTGCTGCTGCATAAATAAGGGAAGGGAGAAGCTAAAAGTTTCCTGTTTCAACCAGGCAGAAGGAACAAAAAAGTACAAAGCCTGCCACCACATGACAAAAACAGCAACTCCGTTTCCCTCTTTCAGTGACACCCAGCAGTTCAGTTTGGGTTTTTTTTACCTTAGAAGTATAACTAAGCATCAATTGACACAATCTACAGAAGAACATTTCATTTAAAAGACAGTATAAAACAGTAAAACAGAAAAAGCAACAAGACAACACCAGCATAATACATGCTATGCTATATTTATACTTAGTTTGTTCTCATTTATTTTGGAGTAAATTTCAGCTCAGAATAAAGTTTTTTCAACATATCAACATTTCCCTCAATAATGTAAGTTTTGAGATAACCTGCTCAGGTTTGCTTCTGTCCCCACCCTCCTTTTTTTTTTTTCCCCTTCCTGCTTTTCCAATCACATATGCCGCTTGGGATGGTTTTGCTTTCATACTTTTCAGAGGTAACTTTCAAAGAAGGGAGGTGCTTGCATCAAGGGGAAGAAAAGAATCAGTCGTCACCAACAAGATACAGGAGTTAAAATTGCCATTAACCTTGCAGGAGAAACATTTTTTTCCAGCCACATAAATTTTGTGTTGCTGACTACAGTAAAAGATCTCTTATTATTGAAATGCACGTTCAGGAAGACACTTCTATTACATTTATTAGTGTCTTATACCTTTCTGAAGTAATGATTTTACTGTCAAAATAATGACAGTAAATACACACACATCATTCCTAGTTAAAGGAAATACACATACAATCTGGCTGTGGCTGATGTTGGTCCCAGAACATGAGCAGGATTGCTTTTCCCAGTAGTCTTTAAAAAAGTACACATGCAAACACTGAAGAGGACAAAGAATACATTTGCTTACAGTTCCTCTGTTTTAAAAATCATACTGCTTAAATAACGAACTTAGCTTTAACCTAATTGTATATAATTAATTTTATTTCCAAAGTATTTCTATTATAACAAAATACTACTGCATCACTACAACAGTAGACTGAACTGAGTAGAGCCACACTGACAGATCAGCGCTAGCATTGGACTAAAACCTTTGCCATCTCAACAGACAGAGCTTTCAGATCATGTTATACTAGTTTTACAAAGCCATATTACATAAAAAAACAATGAAATTGGTTGGGGGCGGGGGAAGAAATCCTTCTGAAAATAAACACTTCTGATGACAAGAGATGACAGACCAATTTCTATCTGCTAATTGGTTATCTTCCTAATCAAAACCATAAGGCTGCAATCTGAATTGACCTTTATAAAACAACCAAGGATTACCAATCCCCCACTGACAAACAAGTTCCCACTCTGTTTAGACCCCTCACATAAAAGCACTGTAGGAAAAACTTGACACAGGAGTGGATTCACTAGCAACTTATAAATCTTCAAACTCCTACAGAAGCATTTATAACATCCATACCCCACGCGGATTCTCTAGGGATTAGTAATAACACCCATACTACTACATCTTTCTCTCAATGAAAACATTCAGATAAAATAGCTGTAAAACGAAAGTCTGACAAAGCTTTTAGGCTGGTAAAAATGGAGCACTTACCCCACAATCAAAAGCCTATGACAGCTATTACCAACTCAGAACTTACTAGGATGAGAATGACAGAAGCACAAACGTGCAAAGCCTTCCAGTGCCTCATGTCAAAATGTTTATAATACCCTCTAAAACAAAGATTGCAGATTTTTTCCAAGACTAGTGTTAAAAAAAATGATTTCTAAACTCATTGCTGGCATCTTTTTTTTTTTTAGCGTTTCAAAAGAAATATTATAATGACTGTTCTTTAAACGCCTCTTCTCAAATGCAGTTAGATTATGCTGAAAAGCCAAGCTGAAAAGCTCTAGTTACTTAGCTCAAGCACTAGGAAAATTCTATTCCCAGCGTTTCATTGCATTTTAGAACAATGCTTTAAGCTTCAACCAAAACTTGCTATGAAACCAAGTTTTGCCAAAGATTCATTCATAGCACAGCTACAACCTGAGATGACCTGCTATTTTGCCACTGGGAAAGAAAAGCAACATCAGTACTGAACAGCATTAATTTAAACTACTATGTTGCAAAGCTTTAGAGGTATTTCACTAAGTTAAGGTCAATGTGTTACTTTAATATAAATATTAGAGTTCATTTAAGAAAGTCAACAAAATATGCAGAATTTTCTGAAGCAGCAACATTCTTCTGCACTTTCTTGAAAATTAGTTTCACAACATCAATAAACAAGGAAGTTCTATTTATCTTATTCTTTAGCCAAAACATCATTTCAAGTAACACCAATGGGATCCAACTTCTCCCCCACAAAAAGTAAACGGACACCCAATGCTGTAGACACTACTTTTTCTTTCTTTCAAGCCATGAAAAAGGCTCTGATAATCAAGACTGCTATTTTTTTTTTTCCAAATGAACTGGATGCAGCAGTGCAATCAATTTATTCAAACTAAGGTTTCACTTGAAACCTGCACAAAACCACATAAATGGTAAGTGCTGGTGTTATTTGCACTTGGAAAGTCACACTGAGTTTTTGCCTAAATGAAGAATCAGAAGCAATGCTCTCATTACTAGCAGACTGCTATACTTCACGTCTTGAATGCTGTATTAAAATTAATTTAACAGAGAACACGGAAAGAGCCACTGCCACTTCACTTCATTGTAATTGAATGTTGAGTCAAAGAATCTCAAATTCTATCAGCCACTGTTTAACAGGCTAGTTCTTCGTAAACACTTGAAAACAAATTTATCAACAAAACTGTGACAAGTAATCTCCACTTCGACTATCGGTCACAGGCAGGTGACAACAGAACCTACTTTCATTAGACTCAATATACTGCATTGGTGATGCTGGATACATATACTGTACACTGTAATTGGAAGCATGACAAAACTGAGAAGACAGGCACTAATTTATGTACCGTTTCCTACTGCTGCCAGAAAAGGGTCAAGAACTTGTTGAAAAGCTACTTCATAACAACAAATCCCTCAAACTGCACTTAGTTATAGCTTTAATATGTACTATTACACATTCAATTACTTTATTTCCACAAGAGCAGCCAATTCATAGTTATTTTGTTCCATGCACTTTTAACATGTTTCAGAAACATCTGTTAAAAGCAAGAGGCATGCTTCAAGTCTTAATCTTCTTTCCTGCACCTTGCACATATGTAAAACCATAATGACGACAAAAAAAGCTGTGCGTTTAAATCAGGAGTAATTCATCTATAATGGCAGGTTTCTGGAGGTGAGGGAGAAAAATCATTTCTAGGAACATCACACTGAACTATAAAAATATAAGAGCCAAGAGGACACAGAGCCACACAGTAGCCATGCTCATCAGTTTGCACCTGTGAAAAAAAGTACAGCACATTCTAAAGAAAAAAGCCAATGGGTTAGTAAAATGTTTCAATATTTTGATCCCACTCTATTATGCTCTCCAGAAAAGTATTTCCTTGATTTCCACGAAGTAACTTTATTTAGTTTATTGGAGGAATCTGACACATTGTAGGTTTCATTCTGATTTATAACGCAAGGGAGTTTTGTGATAGTAAGGTCCTCTACAATAGCTGCTTCTAGGATAAGTGTATAGGAGCACTATGAAACAAGCTATTCTAAAGGGAAAAAGACTTGGAAAGGTGGGGAGAGGTCTCATTGTCAACTACAGCCTGCAAAAAGAAATGCTAAAGAGCTAACCAAGACATCTGCCTAAGGCACAGTTTCACCAAAATTACCCCCCCAAACCCAAACCACACCAACACTGAAAAAAACCAAACCCACACCCCCCCCCAAAAACCCAAAATCAAACCACCACCACTCCCCCCCCCCCAAAACCAACCACAAAGACAAAACCAAACAAAACAACAACAAAAAAACACACCAAAAAACCCCAGGAAACTCCCTCCCCCAAAACACACCCCTGCCTCAGAGTGCAGGAAGAGACACTAAGTGCCAAGTGGAACTCCTATTTCCTCCAGAAGCATCACAAAGGCAGCTACCACTATATGGGATATGTAGATAGAGCGTGGACATCCGCATGCATTATGCTTATATCATGTCTGCAAGTCACAGCTCTTAAAAGGGCTTAGAAAATTTCTTAAACAGCCACTCTTTTTTTTTTATGACTACAGCAATTTGAAAAATAATCATAACAGCCTCTTTTATAGAGGCATCTCTATTAAAATTAGTGCCAAGACTACTATTAATAGTTTCAGATATTCAATAACACCTTAATTCAAAGGGCTACATTAATAGCATATAAACAGTTCTTTTTCAAACACTCACAAGCCTTAACTTGCACCAGATCACACAGTTGAGGTAGATTCTGATCTATGCCTTCTCAGATTTTTTTTTTTTTGGTGGAATCCTGCTTTTTGCAATTTATTACTGTATTTTTCACTACCTTCCTCAAGAATCTTAAGTTAGATCACACTTCTTCTGTCCAGATCAACTGGTAGTGTTGTCACATACATAGAAATACTTGTAATCCATTTTCCATTGTATTAACATTTTGCATACTGAGCTAGATTTATTTTTTTTTAAGCTCTCAGAATAGATGTTCCTTAAAGTTAATGCCTCTGATCTCAACAGGACTCCAGTCTCTTTTTGTACCTTCTCTTTCCCATAAAGCTGTATTATTCAGTAACTTCCTGACTTCTTATGAATCTAAACATGCTGAAAATTTTAAGAGGCAATTAATGACAAATTTTTTTTGAAACCAGATTAGAGATACACTGCTTTTTCTATTTCAGTAGGTCTTTCCACAATACAGAGGTCCATAAAAGTACTGATAATGCCTTCCAGTGCCACACTGATGTCTGTTAAACTCACTGTTAATCCTTTTTTCCATTAGGTTTGAACTCATACAAAACACTGAAGGCACTGCTTTGGAGATCTGTTTTGTAAAGAGGAAGAAAAGATGCAAGACATTCCAATCCAGAAGTCTTTCACTTAAATGACTTCCCAAGCATTTTCAGCATGGAAGACTGAACTTTTACATTTGTTCATTTTAGATAAAATGTTCACCAGCAGAGCTCCTGTGCAAAGTTTTAACAACTTTGTAAGAGTTAAGTTACCAATCAATACAGGTACATTTCTTTCTGATATAAGACATAATTTTACAGACAGCTACTCTGAAAGTACTACTGGAGGACTGAAGGAATCACAAATCAAAAAGTTTTTAATCACTCACACTTATTAAATTCTGTAATCTTGAACTGTATTACACAAATGATTGACTTCTGCAATCTTGTTGCATCTGTACTACTTGATTTGTACGTACATAAACAGTTGCCACTGACAGCTGTCTGCCACTATCCTGCAGCAGAATATTTCACCTCAGCAGAAAACCCCATCCATTTTAGATGCATATGTTGCTTTTTAAAGAAGACCATAAAGCCTGCAAGGCACATACCTTTTCGTAGTAAACTATTCCATATTCTTTATCATCACACTTGACGCAACGGAATTCAATCATCAGGTACATAAAATTAGAACTTCGTTTTTCCCTCTGAGAAGAGAGCCACCACAGATGTGCATCATACATTAAAGTGCATCAATCTTCAGCATTCTCACTACAGCAATTACCTTACTTCCTTTGTGCTGTAACTGATTAATTAGATTATCAGTTGTTGTAGCAATTATTCAGTTAATCATTTCATGGCACTACTTGAAGCCATATCACCTTCTTCCTGATATTCTTACTTGCTCACATTCCTACTTCATGATAAACACCCACATTTAACAGATAAAAATCACATTGTTTTCAGTGACTTGCAACTGTGGGCTGAAGGTCTGAAAAACGGCAGTGAAGAATAACCAGATGACAACCGCGGTTTTTGTTTGTTTTTTTTTTTTTTTAAAATCATTACACACAATTATGCATGTCAGAGTCAAAAACCAGAAGACACTTTTTTAAATAACGACATGAAAGAGAGATATTAAACATGGACTATGAGATTAGATTTGCAGTTCATTCACTTTTGGAGGAAGATTTGCTCACGTATGCATTTCTGAAATGCTTTACCTAGAAAAAGTGCTTAGAATTTTAAAATCTACGTGGGAAACAAGAAAGAAGTTACACATAGCCACCACCAGGAACATAGATTTAATAAAAAATAAGCATCACCTTTAATCATGAGCAACTCAAGTTCATTTTATGCATTAATAGTGGACTACCTTCCCAGCACAGGCAAAGTGGTTCTGAACTTAATTGCACAGCTCTAGGAATCAGGAATTTTTAGTTTTCTGTATTTTTACAGAAAGGGAAGGCGGGGAAAAAAAAAGGGGTGGGATAAGCTGAGTTCTTAAAAAACAAATTCATAAGGGTTTATAAAAGCACAAATTTAACTTCAAAAAGAATATGATTCCCAGAGGTCTAATTATAAATAAGACAACAAAAATCTCAGAGCGCAAAGCAGAAAATAACAGAGTTCTGTTGTGCAAGATGAGTATAATCAGTTCACAGTTTGGAGGCGATTTTGCTCAATGAGGGTTAACACCTCATTCAGATATTTAACTACTGGATTTTTTTTTTTTTTAAATATTCATTCAAATCTTCCAAGAGTTTTTCCTCAGCACCCAAAATCAAAACCAATAAAGCTGGACAGGTCTCAAAACCAAGGAACAGACTGTATGTCCAAAAAGCTTCCCATCACAATCTAAATCCTAGAGTTAAACTAGTCATACCTAACAGCATTTGTTCAAAGCTATTCCAAATTATTAATAAGTCCTGTCTTTCATGATCAAGTTCAATTAAAGCTGAAAACTTGTAACACAGCTGTTTATTCTGGTGGATGAAAAGCTGGACATGAGCTGGCAATGTGCACTCACAGCCCAGAAAACCAACCGTATCCTGGGCTCCATTAACAGAAGCATGGCCAGCAGGTCGAGGGAGGTGATTCTGCCCCTCTACTCCGCTCTGGTGAGACCCCACCTGCAGTACCACATCCAGCTCTGGGGTCCTCAGCACAGGAAAAGACATAGACCTGTTGGAGAGGGTCCAGAGGAGGGCCAGAAACATCATCAGAGGGATGGAACACCTCTCCTATGAGGACAGGCTGAGAGAGCTGGAGTTGTTCAGCCTGGAGAAGAGAAGGCTCTGGGGAGACCTGATTGTGGCCTTTCAGCACTTAAAGGGGGCTCATAAGATGGGGACAGACATTTTAGTAGGACCTGTAGCGATAGGACAAGGGGTAATGGTTTTAAACAGAGGGTATATTCAGAGTAGATAAAAGGAAGAAATTTTTCACAATGAGGGTGGTGAAACACTGGAACAGGTTTGCCCAGAGAGGTGGTAGACACCCCATCCCTGGAAACATTCAAGGTCAGCTTGGATGGGGCTCTGAGCAACCTCATCTAGTTGAAGATGTCCCTGCTCATTGCATGGGGGCTGGATTAGATGGCCTTTAAAGGTCCCTTCCAACAAAAACTATTCTGTGATTCTATGAGTCTCATTACTGCCAAAGTAAAATCAACTTTGGAAGCTTACAAGAATTTTTTTTCCTTTTATCATATACACTGACAGCTGAAGAAAAATAGGACAAGTACTTCAACTTAGTCCCCTAACCAAGCAAAGGTTCTGATTTAGCAAGATCCAAAAAAATATAAGTTACTACCGTGATGTATGATGACCTACCTCATTGATCATTTCTATTTCTCTAAATGTCAGTCTGTCCAGCCAGTCCACTTTTACCATGTGACCTTGCCGATGAGACTTGGTGAGCTGCACAAAAAACCACAATGATAACATTTAAATTGTTCACAGCAAGAATAGTATCAAAGTTATAATTTAACAGAGACACTAACATGAAATCAGGGGAAAAAATAAAGGAACTGGAAAAAAATGCTTGTACAGTACACACACAGTAGATGCTTGTAAACAGCTAAGCCATGCCATAAAAGTAATTCTACTATCTAAAACCGCAATCAAGGCAAAGACCAAAACCATGTTCCAAGCACATCACCTTTGCATTTTTAACACATTAAAAACAGGAACTTTTTTTTTTAAGCAAAGTCACGTAACAAATATATTTCATTTTTTGAGTTACTAAGTTTCATATAGTAAAACTTACCAAGCCAAAGAAAAAGAAGATATTTCAAAAACTATCCAAATTGAGTATTTCTGCCCTTGTTAACCTTACCTAAACAAGTTTTCAGGCCAGGACTTACACACCGCAAAAGGTCAGCTGAATACTTACAGCAAATCATAGAGAGCTTGTTCTCCCTTTCTTTTTAGTCACCTGAAAAGTAGTTAAAAGTTTTACTCCTACATCTACATGTTGCTGTACTAATAGCAAGGAAGTTGTTTAAAAGACTACCTAACATTAGAAGAGTGGAAGGGCAGATAAGCAAGATATGAGCCATACTACCTGTAGTTTCAGATGCACTGACACACAATAGTTTATGAAAAATTCAGCAGACCACCACACAAATATGAACAAAAAATCGTCTTTCTGGCTCCCAAGAAATCACAAGTGTTCCTTAAAAAAATAGTAATTCTTGTAGCATGCAAGAAGAGATGCAAAGGAACTAGAAGACATCAAGTTTTTTCATGTTTCAAAGAAATCACTGTCTAGAAAATGGCCAGTGAAGAGACCCTCAAAATTATTCCTATTAAGGGAAGGGTTACAACTAATACTCCACCAGCTTTGTTCTGTGGTCACCCTGCCAACCCATGAGCATTTAAATTTGAACAGGCCACACAGTCACACCAATTGCCATTTCTTGCCCAGCTGACAGCTAGGGGACAGGCAATATACAAGGAGAACTAGGAGAGCATATGAATGGAAGGTATTGTATGCAGAACACAGCAGCCTGCTTCTTCCATACAGAACTGGAGATGAGGTTACTACAAAAAAAAAGATCAGGTTACTACAAAAAAAAAAGACACAGAAGACTTAAGACTTGCAATATACTGGGAGTTGTCTAGGTTACATAGCTTGTCAGATACCTGCACGAGACTTTCAGTAGCTCACCACAAGAGACAGGAAAAAAAAAAAAAAAATCACTCTGAAGAAAAAAAGGTTAAGAGTTTGCACCAGTAATACTGTTTCATTATTCTCACTCAAATCCCCAGTAAACTGATGTGTTAGCAGTATGGGCACAAGTATTATTGCACACCAAGGATGACCTGGGCTAAATACATACCCCATCATGATATACTCTGGAAGGAGCATCAACTTCACATCCAGGTACAGATCCTGACTGACCTGGAGAGTTCATACATGACAAACTCTCAAGAAGCCAAGCTTCAGAAATTATGCAGAATCACATAGCTTTTTACATCTCTTAGAAGTAATGCTGAGATAACAGGCAAATAATCGTATAGTCTCCAAAAGACTATAAACAGCCATTAAAGCCATTAATGAAATGAAATTTCAGTGTTCTGCAGTCTCCCTGCAGGTGTTATTGTATCAGTGGAACTGATCTGTGAAAGATCAGCTGGTAAGCATTTAAACCTTGTCTTTTAACAACTTGATCAACTGTCCTTTCATATCCAACAACAGCAAACCATCTTGCTTGTTCACTTTCCACAAAGTGACTTCTTGCTGTTTAAGACAAGGTCATTGGGGGTTCTTTTTCTCTTATTCACCTCCCCAGAGTTTAATTTGGTGTTATGGTCTAACAGGTTTGGATACTGGTTCCCACTTCTAAGCAGGAAAAAACCCTCCCAATTAATTTAGTTTTCTTGGAAACAGTTTATGTCAGTAAGAGTTGGAATACACTACAGCCCACACCACGGCCTCTGCACCCTCTCAAGATCTGAATTAAATTTTAAGGCAATTACTTATGAAAGCAAGCATGATGTTTAGCTCTGAATGCCAATGGTTGCTCATTTCTCAGATATGTTATCTAATTCAGCTTTTCTGATTCTTGGTTCCTACTAAGTCTACTAGTGATGAGATTTAAATTTTTCCACTGAATATTAATCCTCAACTATAGTTAGTGGCTCCACCAAAGTAAAGGACTAATTAAAAGCAGTCACAATTTTAAAAGCAGTCAAAAAGCTATTCTGCTGGGAGGAAAATCCTGCCTTTTTTAAAAACCAAATTTATTTCCAGATTTGCTAGGAACTGGCCATTTCAAGAAGCACTGAAGAGTAAATCAGCCATGAGAATCTGATGCCCTTTGTCCTGAACTCATTCCATGAAACACAAAACCACAATCCCATAATGACTATGATATTGCTCGCTTAAAGCAGCTGATTCACCTAACATTTCTTTAAGCTCTAGACCACAGTATAGCTTGACAGAAGTAATAAGATTTTGATGCAAACTTTGGAAAACCACTACAACTTCTAAGAATTAATTAACTCCATTCAGTATATAGTAAGGATTTTTTTTCATTTGTTTTGTCTCCAGTAAACTCTGGGACAGCTAATCTTCAGATTAGCTTCAATAAACTTCAGAAACTTAACAGTACAAAAGGAAAAGGAAGGGAGGGGGGAGGCGGCACAGTATAATCCTTACTAACATTTCAGGATGCTGAGTATAACCAGTCTTTCAGTTCTTTCAACTTATCAGCAGGATTGTTAACAGGAGCACAATATAGTAATAACTTTTTGCTATCTTACGTTATATTCTGCAGCCAGTTCATCAAACTTTATCTCAGCATTATTACAGAGACAAAATGCGCCAGGACTGTACTAACAGGATAATACAAGACTTGGCCTTTGCCTCCTATGTGACTTTATAATATATTTCAAAGGTAGAGAACCAGCAACACACAGATCAGCTATAACCCAAAATGCTGTTCCAGGCAGGCTGGATATGATCACTTAAACACATTCACAAATGTCCTACCTAGTTCACAGAAAAGGTCTTCTCACTCTCAGCAATGAAGAAATTCCTTACCCTTACATGTCCACCATTTTAGCCACTTATAAATTACTCCCTGCTTTTTTTTTTTTTTTAATCTAACAAAAGTATTTTTTCTTACTCAAGGTGGCCTTCTTATTTCCACTACCTTGAACCAATGCATCAAAATTGTCCAACTACCACATATTCACATCCAGCATTGATACACAGATTTAGGAGAGCACTTAATCAAAGCTTTGGCAAAAAAAAGTTATAGATATCTTGGTCACAAATTCTTAGTTTATTTTGTTGTTCACTGCACTAGAGAATAAAAAAAGTCATTCTGTAGTTTTAGAGGAAAATCATTAATCTCTTAAACCTGCAAACCTCCCTTGTAGAGAGGAAAAAAGTCATAATACAGCAACTAGTTAGGCCTGCATACAAGACCCAGAAGATCTGTAGGCATATATATATACACACACACATGAAGAACCGTTCTCTTGGATTAATATTTAAAGCTTAAAATAAGAGAGAAGCTCGTGCGTTCCCTTCAGGGAAAGAAGCATTCATCATCTGCTACTAAATAAGAGGCATCCTTTTAGATACTATCTCACCATTGTTATTATCTAATTTCATTCAGCCAGCAGCAGGTGTGAGGGAAATGAATGAATCAAAAAGAACTTAAGAATACTTTTTGTTTAAGTAGAATAAATTAACACAACACTCATGGGAGAAACATCTTAATGTCATTAATATTTGAGCATGCTAAGGTATTCCACGCTCTTCCCATTAATATTCCTTAGTACAGGAAGAATCTGCATTCACAATGACCCTGAGGATGCAAAGCCATGGCTTTTTCATCAGTAGCAATTTTACAATCAACATCCATGTGTTTTGTAAGACCACAACCATATGGCACTTCAACATGAAATGAGAGACTTGCCATAGTATCAATTATTTAAGGTAAAAGGATGCAACTCCTCCGGCAGCCAGTCATTGATTTTATACAAATTCCCTATAATAATAAATACCACACAAACTCAGAAGCATGTCAAGAAAATAAAAAGTTATCCTTTAGATGGAGAAAAGGTCCTTCAACAAGCTCTTCTCAAAAGTTACTTATTATCTGGCGGACTCTAGTTTGGCCTCTGGTATGAGACATCAATCAATAGCATGACACTTATAAATGGTAAGTCTGTGCAATAAACAGAAAAAAACCCTAAGAATAACAAAGTCCACACAAAGTCATCTTGCATTTAATTAGTCCTGCTCCTCTTACCAGTATTTAAATATACCTGCACATACAGTAGCATCAGGAGACATTCAGCAACTGAGGAGTAAGTCATAGAAAAACTGAAGCTGACTGTGCTCAAACAATGGCTATTTAGGAATGATACATCACAAGAACCTCATCTGCTGTGTAAACAGCTGTGCAAATGAAAGCTCTCATAGACACGCTATCCAGAAACCCTATTCACTTTGCTAGCATTGCTGGTAAAATGTTTTTATAAATGAACACAACAAAGCAGCAGTGAAAACACTCTCATCTTTCAGAAATTAGTATCTCCGAAAACAGCTTTCAGGAGAGAAGAATGACGGCAGCTATGTTATTAGCATTTCATTAGCCATTAACTAGGACTCTCAACTGGGATGTGAAAGGAGAATTCCCTCCTCTTCCTCAGAGGCTTTGAGCCCTCATCTCCCATATGCCAAAAGAACGGTCTAGAACAGACCCAGGTATTTTAAGACTGAAATACTCTACATTATTTGTATTTCTTGAGCTAGGGAGCATAAGGGAGTGAAGGGAAGAGGAGAGAAAACACTGGTAGGGCATGGTCATATTTGCATAACAGAACTAACGTGAAAGGGAAGGCTTAGACTCTAAAAATCCTTTCTCAGAGACCCACTGCCTACATCATGTAACCGTTTGATGAACTATAAACAAGCCTTGATATTTAGTGTCTGTCTGCAGAGCTTCCTTAGGCTAAATGCGATTTATTCTACTATGATCAAGAAATGGGGCACCACCACTGGCAAAAGCTTTAAAGAGTTTTCCATTATAAATTCAAGGTGAACTAGACTAATAAAAGAGATACCCTAAATGAAAGTTAGTTTATTGCTGTGATAAATCTCTAGATGAGAAAATGAACGTATTTAGGGCACTGGACCTATCTTTCACTGGGAGTTGCATAAAGGTGAGGATGAAAATTAGGAGACCAAGATTAAGAAGAAAGCACACTGGGTAAATGAGCTGAACAATTTGGCAAACTTGGGGTAAGCTCACCTGAAGAATGAGAAAGATCTGCTAGTAAAACAGTTCAAGAATGAATATTTACTGATCAATTCCAGAAGTAGTTTTGATGCCAAAAAAACACTCTGCCATCAAGCTGGGAGAAGAAAATACTAATATATACACATATTCATGAGCTTAAATGAATGAAACTTAGTTTAATTTTTGCAGTTCTACTCAAATTCTTTCTAATGTAGAGGTATGTCATACACATCTGAACACTACATCAGACAGCCTTAAATCTAAAGGATGGCTACTGAAAGAAACTAGGCTGTCCTCACAAGTTACTGTCAGGAGCTGCTCTTACTGAACCTGATGGAATTTTGGCTTCAAGCATCTTCAAGGCATCTTCGTATTTTCATTCTTTACAAAGAATTAGGATGTTAAGTTGTTACAACAGAATGCTATGTATATTAAAAGGTATTTGTATGTCCCCTTTTAATAAATACTTCACAAGCAAATGAGTATGATCTATTTTACTCATTTGTATAAATCCTGTGAAATATCTAACCAATCAAAGGAAGACAGCTTTCACATGAGAAACCAACACAAGACACCTGTTTTCATTAAAGCCTGTCTTAATTTCACTCCAGTGAAAGTGCAAACTTTTCACATACATCTTAAAGCTTACTTGCTATTCCATTACCTTTGCCAAGCGGCTCATTTGATCTTCAGAGACTGTGCTGCTGGTTCTCCCAGGAGTTTTGGTGGGCTCCGAGCCATCAGCTTCTACATTGGGCCAGACTTTCAAATCATGCATACCTTGACGAAACATACTGTAGGGAAAAATGCAGAATCACTTCAGTACATTCAAAATAATACAGCTGTTAGGAATCAAAGTGCAGCAGCAGCTGCAAGAAAATGAAGTAGCTTCCTTGGCCAAACCCGCAATCATGCACTGTCATGCATAATTTAACTGAACTGCAAAGTGTCTTGCACCTTGTGCCCTCTACAGCCTTCATATTTATTGGCATGTGGAGTTTAGAAGAAAATGAGTACCTCTGAGATAACTTATTTGGCAAGTGGAAGAAAAATGGGTAATTCCCAAAGTCAGTGGGGTGGTACAAACGCAAACTGAGGACAGAGCTTGACCTTCATAGTTTTATTTGTAATGAAGCAGAAAGTATTCCTCTTGACTTGCAAATTATAATACTGACTTTAGGTCTGCCAGTCTGAAAAAAAATTCAACTAAAAAACTACCTAAGTTTCATTTGAAGGTCAACTGATATAAAGCAGCCTTCTGAGCTGCCAAAAAAACCCAAAAACCCCACCCACCACCAAAAAAAAAACCCCACACAACCCTCAACACACCATTTTCTCCATCTATGCTTGAAATTGAATTAGTAATTGAAACTATGCAGTGAACAGAACTTTGCAGGGTAACTGACCACATCTTTTTTCTGCAAAACCCTGCTTCCCTTGCATATTTGTGCTGATCCACCTATAAAAAATGCTCCAAGAAATCAAGTGCATTACTTTTGCCAATAAGAGCCGATCACTTAACTCTAACAACTTCAGATAAATATAACTGGAAGGAACACTTCAAAAAGTCAACCACTGAAAGTGAGAAAAACCAACTAGAAGGACCAGACCACCTGTCCTTGAATTTACACATCAATTTCTGGAATACTACTGTAAGGATTTGCATTTACAAGCAAATACAAAATTCCACAATTATTTGTTTCTTTCTGTCTGTCTACTTCCCCCAGGCCCCACATGCTGGAAATAAAAGTAAATTTAATTTATAAATATTGTATCTTTTTCCAGGAGCTATGCTCTAATGCTTTAAAAACTACCAGCAGTCTTTGGGACAGAGCCCAATTGAACCAGTTCAATTTTCTGCCCTAAGACAATCTCAATCTTTTTGTCAAAGCAGTATCTTCAGTGACAGATACCACCTCTCTCTACAGTCATTTTTCTGCATTCAAGCATCACTAGAACAGCTTTCCTAATGTTAACCTAAACTTTTCCTGCACTTCAGTTTAGCCTTATTACTTCTTATCCACTGACAAGACAAAAAAGGCTCTTTCTCCCCATTTTCCAGCACTACCTACATACTAGAAAAGTGTTCTTACAGTCTTTTCTTCAGCCTCACTAGTCTTCACTCCTGCTCCATCACACCTATTTGGTAGATGTTCAATGATATGGACTCCCTTAGACTCCCAGTAGTCAGCAACTTGCTTAAAGTCAGTTATATAGAACTGAACATATCCCAGACAAGTGGGCAAGTATAGAGGATACAACATTTTCCCTGATGCGCATACTTGTAAATTGTTCATATATTCAATGTTGTTCACACATTTCACAAGAGCATCACCATGCTGAATCATGAAAAACTTAAGATTCACTCCAAAACACAAATCTTTTCCTCTGTTTTCTTGGGCAGCTGCTCTATTCTGTATTTGACTACAATCAATTGCAAAAAGTACCAGCGCCTCATACTTTTCCTTAAACTGCATCCTACTTTTTTTCAGTCCCCTTTGCACTTAGTCAAGATCTTTTTGATGCATTGTTCACCTTCAGCACACCTGTAATCCTTCCCATCTTAGTGTTATCATCCACAAATTTACTAAACTCACCCTCTGGATCACAGATTATTAATTTTGAAAACTCCTGATTTACTGAGTTACACTTTATTCCTCCTAAATAATATTGTATTATTAACAGCCCAATTGCAAGCCAATTAAATCAATTACGTTAAGTAATCAGTACTGGCATCCATGTATTACAAAAGTATAAATGATTTCAGCATTTGCTACCTTAAAATCCAAGATTACAGTTGTTTTTTTTTTAAAAGCATAAATTTTGGTGTTATACAAGAGAAGACTTTTTTTTACAACACTGTAGCATGTATGAAGTTACAGTCAGGAGGAAATAGAGTAAATCATCCATGTATCTGATTTTGCAAACATGGAACTGTTAACTTTGTTTAAAAAAATAAATTAAAAAACCCTTTCATAACCACTGCTACCTTACTATTCACAAGTAAGCTTCAAATCTGTATCATAGAAGAAAAAGCAGTATACCCATATTTCCCAAAGAGCGAGACTGTTGTTCCTCCCACAGGAACTGCTTTACCAGGTCCATATACATCCCAGATGGTCAGAGCCACTTGTGCATTGCGAGGCAAGTCCGGATACTTCACAGGCAGTTTCAGCCACTCATTCCAGCTGCAGAGAAACACTTTTTATTAGTCATAAAGCTTTAGAATTCAAGTTACTCTGTATTAGTTTATACAACCCAGATTCTCCTTAGAATATGACTTTCTAAGAGCAGATGGACTATTTTCCTGTGGGCTTTAACCATTCAAATACTTGTCTTGAGCATGATTAAAAGTCTAGAGACCAAGGAGAAATACTCTGGCTTGAGACTAAGTACCAAAGATCAGTCTGTCCAGTAAATAGTATGAAAACGTGCTAGTCGAGGCCCCAGAAGTTAAGTAGTGAGCCATGCCCAAACACGCAAGTAACAATTTTATCACTTACCCATTACACAAAAAGGTTGGTTTTGTGCTGTCAGGGTAACACTTAATAACCATACAGAGACTTGAAGAAACAGAAGTTATTTGAGGAATACAATAGAAAACAAATTCTTCTGACAGAAATAAAAAACATACATATTTATTTATATAACTTGATGCCCCAGTAACTAAAAGGAATACGAAATAAAAGCCAGTCACTTACTTCCACCTAGTGCTAAAAGCCTTGTAGGAAGTTCTAACTGGTAGAGCAAGAGGCTTCCCTTCTGCAAACACCTGACAAGTTACATACAAGTCAGAGCAAGTTTCTTGATAGAGTCCTGAGAACTTCAGCATTGGATCTTCTAAGAGAGCTTTGTAACTCTTCTGTTCTCTCTTCCCTTCCAGACTTCCTCTGCAGGGGAGGGGGGGATAAACAAACCAGAATTTATTTCATCCACAATAAAAATCCTGTTCTATTTCCATAGCTTATATTTAGATTACCCAGTACTGAGGCTATCCTCACTTTGCATTACTAGTCGGTAGTGAAATCCAAATATCAGAGCGGAACTCAGGATGTGAAATGGTGAACAAATACAGAATTTATTTCTATGCTGATTTGGAGCGGGGGGGGGAGCAGAGAAGGGAAGAATTACTTGTTTTGTCTTTTCAATGGAGATAACTTCTTCTAGTACAACCTGCGGATTCTCAGACAGGATCAAATGAGGTACCTTAAGCAGGGCAACAATGAGATAACATATGATGCTATTAAAAAAAAAACAAACCAAACACCAGATCACATGTGCTCAAATACTATTTGGAAAAAAAAGAACCAACACAAGAAAAGCCTTATTTTTAAACTGTATGAAATGTGAAACATATGACTGGCTTTGGATGCCAGCTGTCTCTCAAATCAACAACAAATCAAAGCTCAACTAAGCAGACTGTTCAAATCAAACTTGATTGAAGCCCTGCAACAATTTGCAGAGTGCTGGCATTATGAGTAAATTGATGGATTTTCTCAGGCCTCAGCTATATCACGATGAAAACAATCATGCATATTAAATATCTGACTGTGGATGTACATGTGAAAACAAAAAAGAAACTGTGGTGGTGATGGGAAAACATTTACAATCAATCTTCTAGGATAAAAAAATAATCTATCAGTACCACAAGAACACTTCAGATTAGATGAACAAGTTTCTTGCAAGAAACTAGCATAGCACATTCCAGGACGACATACACTCTGATGCACACACACACACGCAAAAAAAACACATGCATCTGACTTCAGGTATCACCTTCCATTCAGAAGTTAAACAACCCCCGAATAAGCTTCCCCAAGTTAGTTTTCAAAAAAAGTGCAACGTAGCAACATCAGGTATACATTTTAGAGCCAGCCACGTCTCTCCTATGCAAATGTAAACATCCCATTGCTGTGATGCAGAAAAATCCCAAACTTCAAAATTAACCAGCAAATACATCAGCGCGTAATAACACCAGCTTCAAGAAGAGTGCTTACACATACCCAGTTAGGAACATACTTACATGTTGCAGCACCTGGATCTGTCTACAACAAAGAAGCCGACTAAGAGCAACTTGCTCTCAAAGGAGCACGTAAACAAGTAGGAAAGAGTGTCCCCAGTTCACCTCCTTCCCCTAACACTGAGGGGTGAGCTGTGACACCAGCAGGTGAAATGTTATCAGAGACATCACCGCTGAACTGAAAACCAATCTTTGCCTTGAAGCACGGTCCTGCACTGCGGGACCATGAACCTTTCTGAGGCGTTTAGGGCAAAGCTTACACCCATGGCCCTGCTGCCGCCGCTGTCCCTTGCCCGTCCCCTCCCCACAGCACCGCTCGGCGGCGGGGCTGAGGGGACGCCGACACGGCCGCGCTGCCTCCGCCCGGCCCGGAGCCCTGAGGGAAACAGGCGGCGGCATCCAGGGGCTCCCGGTGCCGGCGAGGGGAGACAGAGCCAGCACCGCCCCGTAACCGGACTCCCGCGGGGAAGCCAGGCTTCGGGACCCAGCGCAGCTCCGGTGAGCGGGCGGCCCAGCCTCCCCCAAACCGGCAGGGGCCGGGCCGCTTCCCACACAGCCCCCCCACTCACATCTTCAGCTGCACGTTGATGTCCAGGTCGCAGCTATAAACATAACAAAGCTTCTCGGTCTCGCCCATGGCTGCCGCCGGTCCCCGCCCGCCGCCTCAGCGGCGCCCGAGCCCTCCACCACAACAGCCCGCGGGCATGAGCGCCGCGCCGCCTGGGCCCTGCGCGCCGCCCCGCTCTGAGCATGCGCCGCCGCCATCTTGCTGAAGGGAGGAAGGAGCCGGGACGCCGCCGCCTCCCGCGGTAACGGCCCTTTACCAAGATGGCCGCCGGCCTAAGTCAGCCGAGTGGGCGGCCCCAGGAGGGTTGCGCCCGCGTCCCCCTCACCACCATGGCTGCTGCCGGCTGTACGGCACGCAAGATGGCCGCTTCCGTGAGAGGCATGGCAAGATGGCCGCTGCTCCAGCTGGGTGCGAGATGGCTGCCTGCCCCACTTGAGGGCGGCGAGGGCTGGGATGCGCGGCAGCAGCCTCCAGGGTGATGTGTCTGAAGGTTTCAAGGCTCTGACTCTTGCTCGGTTTTCCAGCAGTTTACCTAGATCTCACGCTATCTTCTCAGGCTGTGATTCTTCACGCTGCAGACAAATCCCTCATCTCCAAAACCTTTCTGTGCCCTGGAAGGCAGGTGCTACTTCTGTGAGGCTTACAGACTGTACACCTTACATTTTTCCAGGGGTAGTCACACGCTGGGTAATTTTAGAATTAATGATTCTTGCTTTATGTTACTGACAGCTCTGAAGAAGGCCCAGTAGAAATGGCAGTTGTCTTCGACCACCGTGCAGCGAACACTGTGCAGGATGTGGACATTACAGGCTGATCGCTGAATTCATCATGGTGATTTTATCATAAGTCTCACCATGCTTACTTTGGGAGTATTTTTTGCTCATTTGTTATTTTTTTCCTGAAGTCTCAGCTGTCAGCAGCACTGGTTGATCAGTGGTCATCACCTAACAGAAACCAAAATTGTAAAATCTAAGTACAGAACGACTCTACATCTGACACAGGCAACCAAAAATCACCCACAACTTACATATTGTAAATAATAACATGATTTTAAACAATCCTTAGTGTTTCAAGGGTTATTAAGGATTGCAGCCACTTTTAAGTGGCAAAAATATACACGTCATTACTATCCTACACTTATTCTGCCTATGTAGGCAAAGCAGCTGGGGCTGCCTAAAGAGGAGGTTCGTGGTTTATGATCCACCACAGCCGCTGAACTTCTCAGCACTGCTGAACAAAAGTATAAAAAGTGCTGTTTTGATGTAGCTCGCTGTATATACTGCAGCGCTAGTCCTGAGGAAGCATCAAGACAGAGGTCCTCTCTCCCAGCATGTGCTGCTCATATTATAAAAAGATAATTGTCTTTTGGAACCAGCACGTTCTCCTCCATTTTCACAGCAAGACCTGTTAACGGGTGGATGTGGAAGTACATGTCGTCAGCTAGTCCTCTTCTCTTGCAAGTCAGCAGCAATGGGGGAAGAGGCCGAAGCAGGGGAGGAACTCTTCTTTAAGGAAAGAAGGACTATTTCACCCCAACACTATTTTTTTCCCCTCAGATGCTGTGACCAGGAGGTCTTTTTTTCCTTTTGCTCCAAAACAACTAGGAAATTAGAGAAGGCCGTGACCCAGAACCTTATGTCACTAAAATGAAGCCTTTGCTTTCAAGCACTGCCAAGCTGGCATGTGTCATGAGTGCAAAATGTAATTTAAACATAATTAAATTAAGAAATTCCTTTGCACAGATGATGTTAAAATAACTTAAAAAAAAAAAAAAAAAGGTGCCCAGCTTTTTCTATCTTAATTTGTCACTTTTTGATCACATTTACAGTTTCTACAGCTTTGGCAGCTGCCATTCATTTATTGCCTGTCTCATAATTTTTGATGGCTTCTGTTTGTTTGTTAGTTTGGTTCCAGCCCAGCTTTTTACATAAAATCTCTGCTTTCCATAACAGAGATAAACAAACGTATTGCTCTTCTTGGCTATGGAGAAAAACTAAAACATAAAACTGTAAAAATTTAAAAGATAAATAAATGTCACAATTTTAAAGCTAAGCAATGTAAATCTCAGCAAGTACATTCATATGTGTGTACCTGTTTTGGTATTATTTTGTCTCAGGAAAAATGGGATCCTTTTTCAATTAATGGAATTAGTAGTATAAGTTAAGTAATCTCAACATGGATTTCACCATTACAGAGACGTTTTTTGGTCATTATTCAATTTTTGTTTATTTATCAGAAAAAAAAAGCTAAGGGAAAAAATTACAGAAGACCTCTGAAGTTGGCATTATAAAAAGTTTTTGAAAAGTGGTGTATTTCCCAACTTTCTCAGATTGCAGTGTGTCTAACTAACTAAATAAATTAGGTCTGTGGGAGGCAAAAGAGGATAAAAATGTTTAGGAAGACATTTTTGACAATGAAGTTGTAAAAAGATGCAATTTCAATCAAAAATGTCACTTCATACTACTTTCTCATATTAATAACCTTACATTTATAAGTTCTGAAATACTGCCATAGAGGCAGATAGAAAGAGTATTTTTCACCGTGAAGGACCCTAAAGTACTTTGAAAATGCAGTGATGAACGTACCATCCATGTCTGGGAATGACTGCCCACACTACTGACACAGATCTTGCCAGAGGTGACAGATGTCTAAGCGGGCGCAGTGTCTGTACGACATGCCACACTGCTACAACCAACCGAGGTAGCGCACTAAAGCTAAGCAGGGCCATTTGGTACGGAGCAGATGCAGAGCTAGATAAGGGCATTATCCCGTTTATTCTCTGCTGCCACTTCTGTGGATCCTTCAGGGCACTCGCCGTTCATGGCAACATCTATACTGCTAAAAACAGCCACTGTAGGCTGTTGCCCCTGAATCAAGTAGTTCGTATGACTCACATCTACCCTATCTTGGCTTGCTCCCTGCAGACTAGTCCATCTGTATCCCAACTGCAATAATATTTGGTCTGTCTCTTCTCTAAGCTTCAGTGACCACTCTTGTGGCCAAAAGACACGATTATTTCTGTGCATGTTTTCCGGCTCAGAGTGCCTGATGTAACGTAAGAGTTGTTTTGCAGACTGCAGGAAGGTTTTCACAGCGTGACATCTCAGGCATGGCATGAAGGCACGTTGTGGTGGTTGAGTGTTTCTGGCCTACTGAAGTAGGGCAGGATTATTCCAAGTGCTGGGTGTCAAACAAGGCACATCTGTTCTGTTGCTGATCTGCAGCACAGCCGTAAGCAAACTCTCCTGGCAACTCTATGTAGGTTTCTTCTTTAAGGAAATTCATAAGCATATTCCAGAAGGGAGTCCAGGAGTGAACTAGCACACACACTGTACAGGCAACTGCACATATGTGATAGCAGGAACAAGTTCTGGAAGCGAACCGGAGTGTCAAGATTGCTGATGCCCCAAGTACATTGTGAAGCAAACTCTGACCTTCCTCGTGCCACCAGAAAAAGGGCATCTATCCCTTCTAGACTTGGGGTGAAACCGAGAGGGACCTGAGGGACTAACAGGCCTTAATGGCCACCAGTCTCCCCTGCTCACGGCCCAGGACCTCATTTCAGGGAGTTCCATGTCCCAGGAATGCCATAGAAATCAGTCTCCTGCTCCACCGCAGCCCTGCCTGGCCCAGCCATGGGCTCCACTGAGCCAACTCCCACTCTTGGGCTAACGTCCCATCCCCATGGAGGTGCCTGATGCCCAGGGCTGGAGCTGCCCTGGCCGCCCCCCAGTCTGCCCTGCTTTCTGGCTGGGGCAGTGGGACAGGCCCTGGCTTTCTGCCACAGCACAGCCCAACCACAAGTTCCCGTAGAGCCCTAACGTTTACCTAAGTCTTTGATCACGAAACACCAATTTAACTCAACACATGTAAGCGTCTACAAGCTTTCTGAAGAAAGGTACACAAAGTGGAATTTATTTTTTCTCACGACGACTAGAAGTAACTGGCTAGCTACACCTAGATTTAGTTACTTACTGATATTATGCCATTCTTGTCATTAGAAGACTATAGGAAGCACGAGATTGACACTTTTCATCGCTTTGCTCATGCATTAAAATCTTCCCCATCTCTTCTGTTTTTCAGTCTGATAGTTTGTCAGGTCCGAGAAGCCTGATGAGGTGAAGCATCGAGAAAAACAGTGGGAGCAATAGAGAGCTCTGCCACTGACACGATTCTCTTTGGAGGGAATGGAGCTATTTTTCTTGTTTTGAAGCAAAAGTATCACTCGCAGTTCATATTCGACTGATAGCCACAGAGAAATGTGTAACCTCTCAATCCCACTAAGAAATATATATAATCTTCCAGAGGATGGCATTGCTTCCTTGTACACCATCTATTTTCTGCTAGTGGGGCTACCACGATAAGCAAGAGGACTGATCAGTTCAGATGTTCAGCCAGGTCCCACATTCTTGGTAGAGACTTTCAGCGAAGTTGCTCAAAGTAGCTGTGTTGTCAGACTTGCTTTGTTTCATCTTTTCTGAATGTGGACATCTGTCCACTCAAAACTGGACTGAGACAACTAAGAACTATAGATAACCCTTAGTACATCTGTCAGATGGTAATGAATTTCAATCACTAATGAACTGGAACAAAACTGAATTGGCAACCGCCTTTTTCCCTCTAGTAATATCCTGAGAAAGACTTTACATGCTGGATGTACAGCAGAGAAAGTTTCTGCTGTTTGGGTACCACAATGATGGGCAGGTTTTCAGAAACACAATGGAAAGGTGGTTAACACAGTGGTTATCTTATTTTCTTTAAAAAGGGGTAAGAATGGGGTTTAAGAAAAAAACACACCTTTTCTTTCTTCAAATGTATGTTTTACATTTATTTATAGGTGCATTAAAAGATCATTGATTCATATACTGTAAATACTGAATAATTTTAAGTATCCATGCAGAACAATAGTTAGCTGTAAAGAACCCCCCCCCATTAATTTGGAGTTAAATTCAAACCTAGTAGTATCATTTGGGTCCAAAACTTTATCCTTCTCACAATTCTAGCCTTGGAACAAAGCTGCTCTTGTAATGTGCTCAAAAAACATTCAGATCTAGACCACATGGAGCCAGGAGCAACTGTCCAAAGTCTAACAGAGAGTGTTTGGCCAGCAGCATATACCTCTGTAGAGAGCTGAGGCTGTCACAAGGGTAGCCCTGTGGATTCTCATCTGGATAATACAAATCCACGCGTAAAGCTCTATTTGAAAAGTCAGAGCACTGATAACTTAGGTTTATGGAATGATGTTTTACCTAACAAGGTTCACTTTCCAGCTGATTTTATATTTTTCCATAACTAATGACTGTTAGATTTAGATTAGAGTTCTCTGAGGAAGAAGTCACTACCCTTCTGCATGTCTACTGTGCTTTGCTGTCATAGGACTTAGCTCTTAAACATGACAGTAAGAAGTACAGTATTTTCTAATTGTCTAGTGTGTGCCATTAAGTGACGCTACCACTGAACAAACTTTCCAAGTTCTTGTTTCCCCATCCTTCTGTCCAAGAACAACAGCGTCATTCTTTGTGCTCAAAGAAACCTAGCACTTGCAGGCATCTCTTCACACATTCAGTCCCATCTTCTACTATTACCAGCACCAAATGTTTCAATCTGTCTTGGCGAGTTCCACTTTGCAAGCAAAAGGGCTTTCAGCTCCTCTAAGACCACGAGAAGGTTGTCCTAAAACACTCCTGGTTAGGAACCATCTTTTTTTTTTGTCCCATCCATAAGAGTCTGTTTTCTCTGAGCCTGATCCAGACTGGTGCTGCATTTCTGCTATTTTAAGGAGCCAGATCCCCACAGTCTCACCTTGCTCCTGGGACAGATGCCATACCAGTCAGCAAACCACTCCCTCAGTTGCCATTGATAGAGATGTGGTGGAGAAGATGGCCATTCTGGCTGGCCATACAACTCAGAGTGCTCCAGGGAATATGTAGACATGAACAGGAGTGTTATTAAATGCATCCTTGAAAATATTAAAGGGTTTGTTCTAATCCATTAAAACAAGGTATAATTTTACCTTTTTGTGCTCAGTACTCTCAGGTTTCATCACATCAGCTGAAGATGAAAGCACTGGGCTTCTTGCAACATTTAATTTCCATTGAAATGACAACAAAGCTGTGGACTTCCCTTTTATTATAGAATCAGCCTCTGCAGTAACCCTTTTTGGAGAAGTCCCTGAACTCATTCATCTCTATATAACTTGAACTCAATAAAGTTGCACTAGGGAAGAGTTTGGCCCATTAACTTTAGTTTTCTAATGCTGTTTAGTCAATAAGCCATATAATTCCCAAAACAAAGAAGGGGAAGGAATAATAATATATAGGAAATATGAAATGTCAACACAGCCTGTTCAGGAAGGGGGGGGCGGGGGGAGAAGCTAAAGCAAAACAAAAATACTGAGTCAGGTCATCAGCTAGAGAAAATCAGCATAACTCCAGTGAAAGCAATTAAATGATATTGGATTACACCAGCTGAAGATCTGGTATGCAATTTTCAGTTTTTTCCACTTCCTCTTCCCCCTCCCCCATCATAAAATTTATTTTAAAAAAACCTGGTCTGCCAGATTTTGCAAGTTCAGTAGTCTGTTAACTGAGTAAGTAAAGATATAATGAAAGCAGTAAGTGCTGAAACATCACACATGCAGTACATATCTCCAGCCAGTCCAATTTTATGCCTAAGGAGACTGGCAGAGTTCCTGCTGCGATTCAAATCTTATGTCAAATTTATAAACTTGTTTTCTCCATTCTCCTTTCCTATCCCCGTGCCCCATCAATCAGAGCTTATACCTGCACAAAAGGCTGATCCATCATTAAGGAGGCAGGTTGCAGCCAAATGTAAATTTGCACTTTAAAAAAAAAAAAGGAATAATACTCATGCTGCAGGGCAGGGTCACCCTCTGACCCTAGGCAATCTGCCTCTCAATCTGCAGAACACAGGTTAAAATAATGTGTCCGCCGAACAAGCAGTAAACTTTTCTGCTTCTGCCTTTTTGAAGATTCTTGGAGTTGCTGCGTCTGCCGGCTGACACTCTGTCTGTCTTTTAAAATATGAAAATCTCCTCCATATGCATGGAGCTCAGTTTTCTACTTAGCATTTCAAGAGCCCTAAGGACCTTCAGGGGAAAAAAAAAAACCACACCATATTCTGAATTTTCAATTTTGATGACAATTTGCTTTCCCTACAGGATGTGCAGAAACACCTTGAAAAACTTGTCAGCTGCACTAAAGGAAATGTTCCTTGCCATGGGAATGAGGGCACATCACTTTCAACTAACTTAGGGAAAACAAGTTTGAGTCTTTTATAAGAGTGGGTCATATTTTCACCTGTACCCCGTGCTTCCCCAAAGTAGCTGAACATCTCTTTTAGGTTGTTCCAAGTAAGAAGCAACGATAATAGCAACTTTTTAAAAAAATGAAACACCATAAACATAAGTTTTGACCAGGCATGTAAAGGCAAAATTTAGTCCGTCCATCCATCCATCCATCCATCCACTTAGAGAGGAGTCCATTTTCATAGCATCCGAATCCAAATAAAGCTTCAGGCCATAAACAAAAGATTTTTAATTGCTTTAAAATGATGCTGTTATGTTTGGAATCATAACTCTACCTTGTCTAGGCTAGCCTCACCTTGTTTTAGAGTCAAGGGAAGGAGACGGTAACATTTAAGACCAATATAATCACACTTACCTGCAATAATTGCGTGAGGCCAGGATGTACCACTGTTTGCAATCCCGTTTTTCTCAAAAAATTGTAAAAGGAACTTAGATGACTGGCTTGTATTAAACATTGCCTTTATAAGCTAACGTTAAATGAGGTGAATCTCACCCTTAAGCTGAGATTTATGTATTTTTCTCTGTAACCACCAGATCACAAAAGGGCACATTGCAAGTGTTAGTTCTCTAAGCACCAGAAACATCGAAATTATTCAGGGTGCGCTGGGTTTTGTTGCTTCCATGCCACAGATGGGAGGTGCTGAGGTACAGGGAATATAAAGTTCGATGTTTTACCCTCCAGTTGAAGTTAATGACAAAAAATATAATTGACCCTAAGGGGCTTAGGAGCAAGTTGTACAGGCTGACTGCTCAGAAAACCCAAGGTTACAGAAGTCCGGATGAAATCACTGGATTTCAGTATTCTGGATGCTCAGTATTCAGCCTTCATTAGTTCCTGACAGATGAACCACGAGCTGAGTTAGGAACAGGGGAGATAAGCCCTGATTTCTGGGTTTATTTTCCAGCCATTAGACAGCACTTATCTTTAATGTGAAACTCCTAGTTTTAGAGATTGGACTGATGACAATTGTTTGTTTTGTTTGGGGTTTTTTTGATATTACCAGTATCTCCATGTTCTACATGGGCTAGACAGGGATGCATGAATTCTAACATCATTTAGTATTTCTGCTGCTAATCCTGGTTTAGCCTTGACACAGACAAATCTGGTATTAAGCAAAGGAAGGTGTTGCATAAACACGGTAAATGCTGCCTCTCTTCCTTTCAGTGGACTCAAAAATTCACACCAGAGCAGTCAGTTAGAATATGCAATTTATACTACAGGCTATTTAAATGTTTTAAAATGGAAGTGTTCATTACAAATGCCTTTGCTAACCTTTTATCCAGGGTGAGATGCAAATACAGCAGTGACTGATAAAGACAGACATGTAAATGGATATGAATGTTTGCATAAACTGTATTTCTTTGCTGTTGTGGAACAAATTCTTCGTTCCATTTAACCATCTGCTATTGATTTCAATGTAGTTATGAGTATGCAGCTGAGGACTGGATAAATCCATCCATCCACCTATTGACTGATCAAGCGACATTTTTTATTATGGATCCCATTTCCATATAGAAGTGAAGGAGGCCTTGATCTCAAGGACAGGCTATACGGCATCATCGCTGCAGCCCCACGGCACGATATGGGTATATGCCTCACTCCAGTGGGTGCTCGTGTTGGGTACAAAGGGACTGAAGTCCCCCATGCCTCTCTGCAAAATACCGAGGGCCAGATAGACCCCAGCAATTAGAAGTTTGTTATTTTCTTTAAAAAGGTATTTAATAAATAGTCTAAGCTCAAAAAGCAAGTTGAAAATGCATAATCAATTTTGTCATTCTTGCTTTTCTTTCTTATTTGTAGGAAAAAATTAATCACTTTTCTCCCACCCTCTGATAAGACTAGGCTTTTGCACTCTATTAACCCCAGGGGCTAAAAGATAGACTGTTTTCTAACAGGTGAATTAGTGCTAGATAGCATTACCACAAATGCCAAGTCATTAAACATGTAATTGGAATTTTTTTTTTTTGCTATCTTAACTTTTCTACATTATAAAGGATCTTTACAAATTAATGTCAGAATACGAAGCTGCCCTGAGAGCTATTTGCCCATTAAAAATAGGCATGAAAAACTCCCATCCCCATCACATGAAGAACTATCCCACCAATTTCCAATTACTTCTGCCACTGACAGTTCACTGGACTGTTAAGTTATATTCTGCACCATGCTGCTTAATGTGGTTAAGTCAGGCAGGTATTTGCTACTCTTTCTTTTTTCTTTCTTCTTCTTATTTCTAATTTTTTTTCCCCTGATTGTGAAGCAATTAAGCTATGTCACTAATGAAAAAGCAGAATTTTAGTACTATAAAGGCACAGTTAATTTAAAGATGAATCCCTGACAATAACCAAATAAATCCTTCTAGCACTCTGGTCCAAAAATGTTTCTGGAAGTTTATTCAGGACCTTCGATAAAAGCCTTTCCTGTGGCAGTCACGGATATTCTGAGGCAAGAAGCCTTAGTAAAAAGAGCTAAAGAACTTAAATCTGTGTTAGGTCATGCCAATAGTAATATTAGTGGTAATGGTTAATAAGAGGAAGAAGGATTTGCTGTGGAATTTTTTTTCTTCCATTTGATGAAAACCTTCAATTGAAAATGCAAGAAAAGAATGACAAATATGATCGCTTATGTCAAGAACTGAAAAAAAACCCTAAGGCTTTAGAAGAGTAAGCAAAATACCACTGATTCAGGGTGTTTTGAAGCTCTATGATGGGGAAATCTAAGTGGCAGTGTGTACTAGCTTCATTATTAGATGATGGAGCCTTTAAACAGAGATGTTAATAGTATCACTGGGAATTGAATAAGGCAATGAAGCATCCTAAGTTCATGGATGCCCTTATCTGAGCTAGAGCTACTGGGGTAGTTGTGTTCTGTGTGTCTTGTGCGGTTTTACTTCTCACATAGGACTTCTTGAGGTGCTTGTGACATACCTGTTCTCTGTAGATTGGTGATTAAGTAACACACAATTCAGCAAATTGTTATATTCAATCTAAATGATTTAAGTGGGAATTTTTATTAAATAAAAAGTAATCCATCTCAGCATGGACAAGGGTAAGATAACCAAAATGTAAATGGACTTTATCAGAACACTGTGTCGGATGTGCATCTTTCCTTCAGGTTGCTCATAGGACCCCCTTTTGAACCAGTTTTGTGCTAACACTCATAAGGAATTTTAACCTAGCCATTTCTGATTTAAATAGAGAGATCATCAGTTATTACTGAGAAAGGGGAAAGACCTGGGCTTTCTAGAAGTTGTGTGATGTCTGTGAATCATTAAAGTGATGCAACTAAAAGAAAGGCGAGTACAAAAAAATTGTAACAGGAACTTGAAGGCACTAATGGCCACAAAAAGACAAATTCGAAATGGTGTGGGTACAGAGAAAGACTATTAAAATTAACAGGGGAATATAGAACCTATTTTATGTGGAAAGATTAAAAGAGAATGGGCTTTTAAACCAAAAGGGGTGGGGGCAAGGCAGGGAAGTAATATTATTACTGTGTAATTATCTTTCCTCATGGGGACAAATCCCTGGAAGGAGTTAAAAATATTCAAGTTAGAGAAAAACAATGAAAAATGCAGATAAGTGCAGATAAATTGCATAGCTGGGTGCAGCTGTCCTCTGGACAGAGTGTGCTGGAAGCAGCCACACGCCACTTTGAAGCATCCTCTTTGAACATCACTATATATTCTGAAGTATCTCCTTATCACATACACTCCACATATATACTTCAGTGCGTCCTAATAAGTGTCTTCTTTAGAAGTCCAAACTCCAATAAGTCTCTCAAGCAGATTAATGCTGGGATATTGCTGGGTAAGGTGATGTTTGTACTGGAAACAGCAACTCATTCCACGCTGGCCAAAAACCAGATTACAGGCCTGATGCTTTTCACTGGAACTGCTACATGTGCAGCCTGTTTCACTTGCCAGACTTTTTCCTTTCTCCATCTTCAGCTGTCTCGCTGAAGTCTAGTTTGATATTTTCAAAATTTACTTTGGCTTTCTGATTCTGAGGATTTAGTTTGGCTTACCCAACTAAACAGAAAAAAATAACCACCACATTAATATGGTAAAATGCATTTTCTCCCCTCGTTGCTTTTCCTTTCCTTATACGTTGTTGTGACTCCTTTGGCTTCTAAGATCTGAAGGCAGAGGTTTGAGTTCAGATATTCCTTCATTTTTTAACCTTGTGCTTGTTTACACTGGTGTGATTACAAGGTGGAATATATTGCTAAACCAAGGGGACATGATTTAACACCTCTTTTCAGTGTTTGGAATGGTTTACCAAGGCTAATCATTTCAGAGATGAAATGAAGAATTACTGTTTTAAATGCCCATGTTCGCTTCAAGCACCCCATTGCTGCTTTACAGAGCTGCATACAAATAGTATAATTTAATAATGAGTGGAAAACCTCCTGCTTCAACCTGTAAATTAATAGTTGAAGTTTACTCTTGTGCAGACAGTCGGTGTCTGGGCCAGTTCACACCTGGCATCACATCAGGGCTTGTGTGAAATTCAGGCGGGCCACAGGCTTTGTGCTGGGTTTTTGAGCAAGGCTACTTTCACTCTACAACGAGCAAGTGCAGTCATATGTTTCAATAAGGGACTTATCCGTTAGCATGTGAAAATGTTACTGCTAATTTTACACCTTGAAAACAAATCAGGGTTTCACAGTTCGAAAGCAGAAACCAACCAGCTATAAACCGTCAGATTGACTGTGATCTCAGAATTGAATAGGTCTATTTGTTCTAACAAACTGTTAGGCCATTAAATTGCAAAGCCTTCCAGTGTTTGTCCAGGTAAATAAGGACACATCCAAATTGATTATCTGTTGTTCGGAGGTAATGATACGTAATAAACTATTCGCTCTGGGTAACGTAACAGAAATGTGCTTTAGCGTGCAGATGTGCAATATCTTCCAGTGTAAGAGCAGGATCTCCCGACCAGTTTAGCTTCAGTCCAGGACTCCATCGCACCCTCCTGCCCCCCACACTGGGAAAAATGCATTTGCCTGGTAAAACAAACATGCACATTTTTTCCTGCTCGATAACCTTGTGTGATGCTGCTGCACCTGCTAATGGGGATTCCTCAGAAATCTGCATGTGGGTACATCTGCAGCTCACAGAAAAAGACTTCAGGGACATTAAGGTTGATGCTGTTCTTTTTGGTGTCATTATACTCATTTGAAAAAAGAATATCTGTCATCACAGACATCAGATCCACTAGCTGCCCAGCAATAAATCTTGTGCTCATGTCAAAATGTCTCCAGCAGAATTTCTAGGATGAAACTTCACAGCTCAATGTTAGGCAGCAATTTATGATATATGATACAAGCAGCATGAACAGTATTCTAACAGGAAAAGGGCTAATCTCTAAATTTTGTCAAATGGGATGTACTTAAATGATTCTTGCTTTTCTCAGTTAGGAACTTAACTGACTTTTTTAAACTGTCATATAAGAATTCCTCCCATGCACACGTTCTTGGTATCTCCAGAGTTAGACTATGGCTACATGCAGATCTGGCTGGAAATCTCCAGCGTGGGGGTGAGGGAATAAGCAGTTGGGACGGAGAACCAGGGACAGAAACATTTTCCAGCAGCAGCAGGACATTCTTTATGGGATCCTGCTCCATCACTTGTGACAAACACCAAATTGAATGTTTGTGGGGACAAACTCTGAGAGGGTAATAACCCGTGCTGAGGCAGTGTGAGAATGATAAATGTTTTATTGTCTCTATTTTTCTCACATCACTTGCCAGTTAGACTTACAAGGTGAAATTAGCAACCTTCCGAGGTGGCATTCGTCTTGCCAAATTTTAGCTGACTAAAATATTGAGTGGGATAGCGTGCATAAGTAAAACACCTGAATTTAGACACCTAGGGATGTTTATGCCTAGGCCGGTGTTTAAGCTGTCCTTAGAGCCATTAGGGACTTAGTCAGTGCTGCTGGTAGCTCCTAGAGCTGTTGGAGCCGTCCTGGTGCTTGGTTTTGGGTGAGCGGCATCATCCCCAGGCTGCACTGACAGCTCTCCCCTGCACGTAAGGAGATGCTACGTATGTAGGGACTCGGACGATCTGATTTCAGGCCCTTTGAGCTGCTGTTAGTATCCTCTGACCCTGAGCTGCCGGTCAGGGAGAGGGCAGGTCTCCTGAAGGCTCTTTCATGCCTGGGGGAGCTTGACCAACACCGGAGGTCGACGGCGAGGAACCAAATCGTGGTCCAGGGGCCTCGCCTGACCTGCATCGATGAGCTCCCTCCATAATCCGGGGAGAAGGCAGGTGCCTTAAGCAACATTTTGAATTAATCTATCGTAAATGCCTGCTTTAGGATGATACAAGATCTAATTTCTCCCAAATGATTTTTTAAAGGTAACTGGCTACGACTTACATAACTAACATTTGGAACCTTATGCTGGAAAAGAATCACGTAGAGTTTGTAGAAAGGAGGAGGTTACCTCCACCTGTTTGTGGTATAACTTTGCTGATATCAGGAGGACAACACTGTGGGTATTTAACCAACGTCCGCTGAAACTGAAAGCAAGATAACTAATCAAACAAGTGAACCAGGCATTATCTCTCAGTAATCATATAACAGATGGCAGACAATATGGAAAGGGGAACACACAAAGAGAGATATTAATTTAAGACAGACAGATAGATGGAGCAATGCTTTCAAAAGTAATAAATGGCTCAAATTGAAGGCCAATTCTCAAATGCATATTCAGAGACGTATGGGTTGAGCTCTTAATGAAAAAAAATCCCTTCTCTTTTTTTAAATATAAGTAAACGAAGGCTCATGCATTGACATTTATTTTCTATCTGTAAAAGAAAAAAAAAAGCACAGCTACATTTTTCTTGAGCCCTTTTTTCTCTGAAGTTGATTAACATTTCAGTGCTCCCAGTGGAACTGAGACAAGGTGGGTAAAAAGACATGATTTTATTTTCTTTAAAAAAAAGGAAAGAATAATAAATGAAAGACTGTTTCTTTTTCTTTTTATTTCATTTCAGAAAATGATGAGACTAGTTCATCTCTAAAAGATACAGAAATTGGATTTCGAAAATATGCCAACAGACATGCAAATATATTTCTAACCACTAGATGGTACTTAAAGCACAGGGTTGAAATTAACTGCTCTAGCGTGAGCTGTACAGTCAGGATACCTGTGTCAGAGGCTTGGCGAAGTCGAGGTTGGTTTTATTTTCCCCATATCCAGGAGGGAAAAAAAAAAAAAAAAAAAAAAGAAGAAAAGAACAAAAAAAGAATAAATCTCTTCTGTGCCTTTTTTGACTTAAAAAGAAAAATGGACATGGCAAAAGTGTTCCTGATTAGATTGGTACAAAAAGATGATGCATTCTTTCTGGATGAATCAGGAGATATGAGGTTCTGTCACTCTTTAGATATAGACCTGAAATACTAAGCTTAAATTTATAGCCTCTTGAATGAGCCACAGGACTCTGTTTACTCATGGAGTAGAATTGGGTGTAGTTCCAGCAGTTCTGTGTGATCAGTTACTTTATCACCTTGATCAGTTCAGAAGATACAATAACTCTCTTTTTTAATACATCCTAGTACAGTAGATCCTTTATCAACCTGCTTTGGATTTAATCACACTTCTGGGGCAGGAATCCTCTCCCCATCTCTCTCTTTCACATGCATGCAAATACATGCCCACACAGCTATAAAAAGCTTGTATGTTACTTTTTGACTTTTTACAATTTTTATTTTTTCTGGAGGAAAGGCTGGAAGAGATGGGGAGCAGGATCTAGACAAAAGATAGCTTGATTGCAGCTGCTCCTTTTTTCCAGCTCTGTTTTCCAGAAAGGACAATCTATTTCCAAAAGTGACTGGGGGAGAAATCTCCACCTATCGGAACGATATTGCAGTGGATACCTGGAAATTTGAAAAGGTACCTTGGCTACAGATTTTGGACTTTCAGTCCAAATTTATAGCATTAGGACTCAAAACTGTTATTCACTCTGTGCTGGGTAACCTCTCCCATTCCATCCCAGGCTCAATAGTTTAATCTGGTGCTTTGGTTTGGGTTCATTCCCCACATAAATTTTTACAGCAAGGAGGAGCACTGGAGAGGTCAGTGAGATTTTTCCAGGAAATAGTGAGTAACAAATATCTCCCTGTAGTTCCTCCCATTGAACACCCTGCTGTGCAGCTGGGAGCATTTCTTCCTGACCTCTTCTGCCTATAAACTGTCCCTGGAGGTATGCAGATCAATACTGTTGCTTAATGTACATGAAAAGGTTAGGCTGATTCTTATTCTTCAAAAAAAAAAAAAAGCCACTAGATCTTTTCTAAAAGTATCTCAGATGATTTGTCTTTGAGGTATTCTGTGCCATTGAGCTCTAAAACCTCCAAATATTTGTTTGGTATCTCTGATTATCCAACAGAAAAAAAAAAAAAAACAAACCAAACCAAACAATCCTGCTATATCTTTATGCAAACAACCGTGAATGACATTAAGGTTGGAAAGGTGCATCTAAAAAATGTTATAAAGTGTTAGATCATCCAGAGAGTTAGTAGGGAATGACTTTGTTACCAAGGCCTAACTTTTCTTTAGGAAAAGGTGAGTCTCTGCTTCTTCGTATTTCTTTGCTTGTCCCTAGCAAGCCTCACCACAGAAAACCAACAGCTTTCAGCCTGATCTAAAGCTCCTTGAGCACAGGACAAGTTCTCCCTGAGGACAAAGTCCATTCATTAGTTTCATGGCAGCTGCTCTGAGCAGGAACTTTTTTCACAAAACAACAAAGTTTCAGGAATAGCTGTAGCATTGATCTCATCACTGAGATTTGCTCTCGCATAATGGCTTTGCACCAAAGGACTTGGCTTTGGTAATGAGTCCATGTGCGAAACCTTTGAATGTGAGTTTTACCCTGCAGTTTGTGAGTTTGACCAGCTGCCGGCTGGGAGTTACTTATTTTCTAGAATCAAGGTTGTTCAGAAGTGAACTTCTGGGCAGTTTTTATTTTGTTCTGTGGTGTTTTATAAAGATGCACTACAGCATCTTCAGAAGTCACACACTGGTTGTATCTATTGGCCAGATGTGTCCTATACCATCAAGGGTGTTAAAGGCATACGACCTGATGTAAGCATGCTTGAAAACACTTTGTTCTTTCTTCTAATTGGTAACTTCTATTTCATTAGTTGCAACTTGCCTCCAAGTCCCTGAAATTACTTTCCAAAATTTTTTCCGGAACTGCATCACTCCTAGCTCAGCCATGAAAGTATTCACCATTTCTTCTTTTCAGAGCAAATCCTATCTGTTCCTGTCTGTCTGTTGTTCCATCTGTCTGTCTGTCTGATGTGCTGCTTTGCAGGGTGGAAGGGAATACCTTTTGGGTTGTTTCATACATATCTTGTAACTGCTGCAGAGCTTTGCTTGAAGGGGCCAAACTCAGCCGTGATGGTGAAACTTCACTGACTTCAAGGTAGTTATACAAGGGATGAGTTTGATCTTCCCTTGGGACCGCTCTGGATACAAAATGTGTATCTGTGCGTATGAACAGTCGAAGGTGGGGAGGGGAATCAAAGGCAAGGTTTTGCAGAGATTGTTCCAGGACAATAGTAAATCATACGCTCATTGCTGCACTGCACAGAATACGCTAAAGGAGAGCAAGAAAAATGAAGGAACATGCAATTCTGCCCACTTCAGCAGTTAGGCTTTTGTTAGAATACTCTTAAGCAATTACAAAGCTGCCAGGACTGTATTTAATTAAATATATAAATATCGGTACAAAAATAAAACCCAAGCAACACTTACATCATGCCTACAAGGTGTTATTGTTCTGTTTATTTTTTACAGATGGACATTTTGTCAGGGAGAAACTTGCCAAGTGCTGTGAGAGAGAGAGGGAAAGAGAGAGAGAAGGAGGTAGAGGGATGTAAGGAAAAGAAATGTTGATGCTACAGGAAAAATGGCAGCTCTTATATTTCAGAGAGGCAAACACACTACAGTGTACATATGATAAGGAAGTGTGACTTGAGTTCCCTACTTAAGGCTTCACTGAAATTGCCCAGTACTTACAGGAAAACAGATGACAGCGTAATTAGAGATGGTGCATATAATTTATCATCCATGGTCTTGAACTTCCTGTAGCCGATTTGAAAGACCAGATGATTTTTACTAGTAGAGTAAATATTTGAAGGGGAAAGGTGGGCGGAACAGAGCTGAATACAAAAAGTAACTCTTATTTGCCTAGAATCCTGAATCTTTAACCCCTAAAAGACAAAAGCCGTGCCTGCAGATGCTCAGGTGAGGGGAAATACAGCCAGCCAGCGCCTATGGCTCTGCTGCTCTTTCTGAGACAGGTTTTGTACGCCAAGAAGCACTTAACTGCACAGGCACACCCAGCAAAATATGGGGCTGCTTTTGCTCCTAATGGAAGACGAGTAGAGCTGTATAGAATTTCATGAGCGCGCTAAGGCTTTGCCTACAGGCCAGGCACGTTCCTGAAGGGCTGTGTTCTCATGGGATCTTACAGGCTGCGGAATCCTGCCTAGTGGAAAAGCTGGCACAGGGTTTGATCCTGGGCTTTTTTGGCATTACTGAGACTAGTTAAAAGCTTGTATATAGTCAGTTTTTTAAACCGCAACTGGCATAGGGCAGGATAACTTAGGGGTAAAGTGATACAGTGTATAGTTTATAGCCTCTTGGTTAAATTATCTCAGAAATATATTCATATTTCTTTCACACTGAGTGATATTTTCTGAAATGTTAGTGTGCTACATGGAGGCGGCCAAGGCATGTTTCCTTCTCAGCTACCAGTAATGCGAAGTAACATACCTGTCTACTCGGCAAAACTATTTTTAATGGCACTCAAATCCACCGGGTGCTCTCTGGAAATCACATATCCTGCCTCAGCATCTGCTCAAGTGTGCGGGTGTGGTGGTTTTCTGCTGTCCCAGGAAGGGACAGAAGGTGGTTTTCTTCTGTTACTGCATCTCAGTAATGGCCTCGAGAGATGCACCTGCAGGTGCCACGAGACTCTGATGACTCCCAGGCACAGGACTTGGTCCGTAGCTTCAGCAAGAGGGATGTTTTGGTCTAAATGCTGGAGTCCTGGCCTGGGTGCTATTACAAAGGAAGATAAGATGGTTACCCCAAACAGTTATGGCCTGTACGTGAGGCTTTCCCATCATTTTACGTGAGCTTCATGACCTACAAGAGTGTGAACCTGCAAAGGAAGGGGGTTTTCGTAGAGCAGGGGAAAAAGTCTGCCCTTCTCAGTCCCCAGAAGGGGGAAGAAAGCGTGGTTAAGATGAAACAACAGCTGGATTTTTCTTTCACTCCCTAAAAGCTGTGGCTATAGTTTTCAGAAAGGCTAAAGGAATTAAGTATCCATTTCTTTTTCAAGTGAAAAGTCCAAATCTCTTACCTAAGCCTAGAAGGTAAATGTTTTACTTGCTGGATTTTAGCCTCAGAACTGATCATGTGTTGGGCTTATCCGTGCTCCTTTATTACCTGAACCATCCCATAGTATTCATTATCCTAGTAACAGCCTCTTACGTTAATTTACAAAATGAAAAACTCAGGGACATCCATAAGCTCCCACGCAGAAGCACTGATGAGGAAACAACTTGGCATTGGGTGCACTTTCTCTGTTTTCCTCAGACTATCTCAGGTGGTGGCTGCAAAATGAAAATGCTCCGCTGATAAACACTTGTGAATGGTAGGTGAAAGAAGCTCTCATTTCAGGTGCAAAACTGATAGCTTTCCCTGCAGTTCGAGGGAGAGGATTAGTTCCCTTCGCCACGCGCTTCTCATACCTCCACCCACCCCCCATCTTCAGGATCTGTATCCGAACCCTCCATCTGAACCAAAAAGCTATATCTGTCCCTTAGTAAAACATCTTTTATTTGCCAACTTGTTTTTCCCACAGACTCCCGCTCCCTTTTGTGTTTGCGCTAATGTTCCGAATGTCTACACCGCGTAGCCGATGATTATTTGTGAGACAGAGTGAGTTAATGCAGATTTGCAAGCTGTTCCCATTTGTTAAATGTCAGAAAAACACATGCAAGTCACTGGCTTTAGCACTTAGCTGCCAGCTGGCTCTTCTGAAAGGAGGGGACAAATGACAGTCTATCAAACAGCATGCTTTCAAAGAAAGAGGAGACCTGTTCCAGAACTGCAGCTTCAGAGGCTCTTTTAACAACATAAGCAAAACTGGGAGCCAACCTCATTTTTTCCCCCTGGCTGTAATGAACACATAGCTTAGCTACAGCATTCCCCCACCCCCAGTAAAAACAAACTGGAATTACAAAGCTTATGAAGAAAACAAGTGTCAATTTTTTTTTTTTCTTTCTCTTTTTTCCTTCCTTTTTTTTTAATTTTCTTTTTGGCTCAAAAGTAAGACCAAAAATGTCAAAAGGGAAAGGAGTGGGGTTCTGAGATCAGTCTCAAACCTCAGAAGATTGCGGGAAATTGTGCCAAATGGAAGTGTTTATCCATGGGTAAGTGCCCAGTGTAGATTAACATATTTTAATTATGGTCTCCGGGTTTGCTGCACTCCCCGAAGAATACATGGTTTAGGCCTCACTGGTGAGCCAAAGTTGTCGGGGGGGGATTATTTTCGGTCGTGCATGCTGATGGGGAGCTCTCTCCTCGCTGCGCCCGCAGAGCCGAGACGTGCCTTTCTCCTCCAGCAGATGCTGCAGGAGTTGCGGCCGTGCCGGTTTCTTTACGCCACCCGACATGCTCCGACCCTGACCTGGAGGCCACCGGTCCTCTGCTGCAGCTGCCAGCGCGGAGATCCAGGCGTAGAGCTGCTTTCCCGGGTGATGTCCACCAGGACCTCCAACATCACCCGCTCATTAGGATGTCTCTGAACAGCTGTCATGTGGTGCTGACTTTTTGTCACGGTTGACAGCGGTGAGATTAAAGCAGGTAGCCAGAGGCTGAAAAACTCTGTGTTTTGTTACGAAGCCCTGAGTCATCTAGTCCCCTGTTATAAATATTAGGTGTCAGATTTGGATTCACACTGAGTCACTTGTAGCCTTGGGTAGATCCCATTGCACAAATGGTCCAATTTATTGCAGCAGAACTATTTGTATACAAGATTGCCGTCATTGTCAAGATGTCAAAATCTGGCCTCGTATGTTTAATGCTTGATAATTAACAAGCTGTATTGCGCTAGTGAACATCTTCCAATTATACAATAAGATTTGGAAATGAGTGGTCAGTTCCCAAAGTTTTCTCTGCTTTAAACTCCGTGCTGGTTAAGACAGGGCTTTGGGAAGAAAGAGTGTTGTGTTGAGCAAGATCCATCTTTTCTGCCTTCCCTTTTCTTATTCTAAGCTGAACATCTGGGTTCCTTCTTATAGGGGAAAGAGAGAAACAAAACTATGAAGAAGATAATTCATGCTGCATAGCTTACAGAAGAAGGAGTCCGTTCTGCTCACCTCTGTCACTGGAAGGAGCCCAGATGACTCCAAGTAACTCCAAGTTCAGTGCTACCCAATGGAATAGGAAAAACTAGGTGAGATGAAACCTTTTCTAATTGCAAACGCTGCCTACAAAGCTCATTGCTCTCTGTTGCTCACAAATGCATCTCAGGAGCGCTCCCATAGAGGGACTTTGGTGCCAAATGTAGTCTCAAATTATCATCCAAACCA
Organism: Haliaeetus albicilla; assembly: GCF_947461875.1. Lineage (NCBI taxonomy): Eukaryota > Metazoa > Chordata > Aves > Accipitriformes > Accipitridae > Haliaeetus > Haliaeetus albicilla. Next base: position 6,697,268 of record NC_091515.1, read on the forward strand.
TACCCCCTTTCAACTGTTTAATTCACGGGAATCATAAACTCTCTGGGTGTCTATGCTTTTACCCTGAAAACGTACCCTGGGCACCCCTAAATTTGAACAGTGGGTTGGTTAACTCCTGTCTAAATCCCAGTGAGATCCAGGAATTAGGCAAAGTTAAGCCTCTGAATCTGATCGGTACAACTTGAACCATCCTGATGTCTTCAAGTTCAGCACAACGCCTTACTTCAGTCAAGGCCCCTTTCATAGATAAAACGGGTCTAGCTATTTGACCAAAAAGTGAGATATACCATGTTCCGGGCTGCCCTCATTCAGATGAAAATGAAATAAGAGACTTCAATTGCTCTAAACTTCTCATTATAGTCTCAAACTCTAGACTTTGAGACTGTCTGCAGAAAAGGGCTGTAAAAGTTATTGTTCTGCAGCTGGAGGAATCTAACCCCATTTTGAATTTTGAGTGCTCAGAGTCTTCAGAGCTACGTCCACAGAGATATTCAGAGATATTTAGGCACCCAACTGCTATTTGTCTCAGTGCCTTCATCAAGAGAGATCACAGTCAGCTTGGATGTAAAGAGTATCAGAAAATGAAAGCACCGAGCAATATCAGCCTGTGGAGAGAGAGAGAAGACAGTTGTTATCTGAAAATTTCCTCCACATTAGATTCTTATTATCTTTCCTTTTGCACCATAAACTGTTCCCTGCAATTGTGCTTGGGGTCATTTCATGAACAGAAAGGCTCCCCTGTCCATCTGCCTGTCCAAAGGTCCCTCTTTTTCTTGTTCCCTTCCTCGGATCTGGCCGGTGAAGCTTATCAAACAGAGCATTACGATATAGTAGCCTCTCCAAACCTCCAGAGTCAGACTCCGAATACTGACATCACTGAATTTGTTGCAGGTTAGCGCATGGCACTCATGCATTTTTTAGTGCCTTGAGAATATTGTTAGGGAAAGACTGAATTCGGCAGCTCAACGGAGCCGAGGCTGCTGCAGATCCACGTCCCAGGTCTGACCAGTAGAGAGACTGAGCATGTATTCCCAGTAGGCACACACACACATGAACACACATATACACAGCATACATATAGATGTATATGACGTATAGATGTATTCAGAGCCATACAGATCACAGACACACAGAGCACTCGCACAAACACAATCAGCACCGACAGCCTCATCATGTCCCTTCCCTGGCTGATCAGGGTGAAAGTCTGTCAGTGCAAAATATACACGTATGTATAAAATACGGATCGCCCGGTAGCTGGGCTCAGACACTCAGTCTGCCCAGTAGCTGCCTGCGGATCCCTGTCTCCCCCATGCTGCTGGCACCTGGACGTAGGAGGTCCTGGGGCTGCAGCCCCGCTCCAGGGGAGGTACAGGGGTACAGACACTTTGCACGCACCATCTCCCTCACACACACACACGAGTGGATTCAAACAGCACTGGCCAGTCCTATTTACACACAGCTGGCTGTTTTATCGCCGTTTCCTTCAGTTTTCCCATGTTTGGCTCTCCCAAACTGCTTTGATCCTTCCCTTTCCCACCTTTTTTTTTTTTCCACTCCCCAAAACAACACATAATAAGTCCCATTCAATCCCAAACCACTCTTCCCGTGCACCCCATAAGGTGTCCCCGGGCAGTGACCCCTCTCTGTCCCTGAGGTGCTCCAGAGAGCAGCTCCCGTGACTCGCCGTGGTGGGGTGATGCTCTCCCAGGACAGCCCTGGAAGGACCACTGCAGGGACACATTTCTCACCTAAAGTTATTTAGGTCCCCCCCCGCCTCCCCCTTGCTATGCTCTGTGCTCCTCCGTGTGTGTGGAAATAAGCTTTTTATCTCACAACCTGACAAATACCTGCTTTCTGTGAGATTTTTTTGTTGCCTGGGTAGATCCTTCTCTGTCTCTGAGGCACATAAGCTCTGTCATACTCTTTACATGAAGAGCATTGGGGTGAGTAAGCCCTTTCCCTTCATTTTCTTGAAGAATGTCAGGCTCAGACTTAAGGAGTAAATGCCGGTAACAACAAAGATGTGGTTCATGTGGGAAGATGGTGAGACGAGACTAGTCTAGTAAATAGAGTAGGGTGTATCTGGAGAGGCTCTGGGAGTCTGCTCATCAGCTCATGTACTTTTAACCATGTGAAAGTCAGCCTCCCCACTTGGTAATAGGGGTTTTTAGTGCTAGCTTTGTCTTGGGGCATCATTGGCTGTAAGTAATGCTAGCAAAATACTTCGACAGTTTAAGAGTGTCAGACACGCACAATGGGATCTCATTCTGAAGTGCACACAAGACTCAGATTTTTCAAGGGTGCTTAGATTAAAGATCAGCAGATGCGAAGGAAGATTTTCAAGTTTTTAGGTATTTCATTCCCATTAACTTCAACAGAAGATAAGCATCTTTTTTTAAGTTCAGTTACCACTTGTTAGTATCTTTAAGTATCTAGATGTCTTTAAGAATGTCTCTGAGAACTTCTGGATAAAAAATTCTTCATTTTAAAAATAAGCACTAAAAAGCATTTCTGCCAGACCATTTAGGAGTTCCACTGTCGGTATCATAAAGCAATGCTTTTCCTTTTCCTAAGGAATGGCTATTCACTGGATAAACTGGATTTTTAGACATGATGAAGGACATACTAAATATGGCAGAAGACTTGAGAAGAGACAAAAGTGAAAGCTATGTCTTACTTTTAGATTCATCCTGAACCCTGTTTTATCAGTATAGCAGATGTACTTTAAGACTGGACAGCAGTAAAGTAGAGTTTATGAATAGAAGCATTATTTTCTCATTTTTCTGCTTCCTGGGTGAATTGAGAAAGGTTGTTCTGGGCATTCGTGGTCATATTTGGTCGATACACCCTGGAGCGCTGTACATTGAGCCAGCTCTGAGTGAGGAGGCTGCCGGACCTCAGTTTACCAGCACCAAGCTGGGATGGCCAGTCTGCTCCCACAGCCAGAACTAGCATCTCTTCAGGTGGCGATGCTGCAGTGCAGACACTCAGCTATTTTGGAGCCAATTTAAATCTCTGCCTCATAGTGATGTCTTATGGAGAGCAGGCTTATGCTTAGAGCCTGATCCAGAGCCCACAGAAATGGGTAGGATGCTCTTGACTGTGCTTCAGCAAACTCCTTCTAAATCACGAAATTCTCCCCACCTCACTTCCCTTCCTTGAAAAAGGGATAACAACCTTTTCTTAACACGGTACCCGTCTTGCTCAACACAATAGATCTCTAATCATGCAGGGAAGAAGAGAAGAGAGGGGAGGGAAGGGCAGATGGTATCATCCTAATGCAAATAATAAATAATCAGATTAATCCCTGCATCATGACAAGAGTTTCATTAGGTGCAGAACTAGGGAAAAACACTGCTGCATTCTCCGGGAGCAAGTCAGAGGGGGACGTGATAAAAAGTGCTCCCAAGCTTTTTTTTTTTCCTTTTTTTTTTTCTCATTTATATTTGTGTTATACTGAGGGTAGAGCAATGTGGGAGGGCAAAGGCAGAAAATTATAGTGCTGGAAACCAACTTCTGTGTTTAAAAGATTTTTGTCAGCATCTCACGAGCAGGGTGACCAAATGCTCACATTGTAGGGGTCTTGTTTTCGTGATCTGCATCCATATGTCACACACTTATTCAGGGAGGCACAATCGTGGGCTAAAGCAGGCAGACCTGAAATGTCAGTGCTCAGGTAGGAGGAAAGCCCTCTTTCCCCTGACTTCTTTAGCTGAAATGTTGAGCGCTTTGCGCTGCTATTGCTACTTCTTGGTTGGACTGTTTCTATTTCCACAGTGTCCTCATGCCTGTCATTGCCTGGACCTGGTTCAATAAACACATTAGCCACATCCGAGAGTACAAATATTTCTTCAGAGGCTTAAATGTCTATTTGAACATGCGATTGCAGTAACTGCACGTGCAGTCAGAGTCAGCCCTGTATACAGCGTCGGTACTGACGTGTTCAAATTTAGGAAGATCGCACGTAAGAGGAGGAACAACGCTGGAGTCGGATGGTAGGGAATATAGGCTGGCTGCATCGAGAGGTCTGCCAGTAACACCAGGGTTGGGTGGGATTGCCAGTCTCTTGAAAACCCTCCGTGCAGAGGATGCCCCCCACGGTCCAGCATGTGGCTGTGTTTCTCCTGAGCACGGCTTTCCTCCCGCGTCCTCCCGACCACAGGCTGGGGGTGTCATCTTTTGCCCTCTTGATGTAGCAGCGGCACCGGGATGCCGTGCAGCAAAAGGCCCGTGGTGGCATTTGTTGGCACATTGCAATCCAAAAAGTCAGCGTGGAGAAGGTTCCCCATTAGCAAACACAAATAGGAGTGGAAACTCAGCTGTACTCCTGAAGGAATCTTCTGCGCAAAACTCCCTTCTTTTGCACTGCTGAAAAAGGGGGTTTCTTCTAGTGCAACTGCTGCTAGCGGATACATGCTTTTGCAAACAGCATGAATTGAGCAAAGTGAGTATTTAATATGTGAAGAATGATTTATAATGTGCTTTACAGAAAAGTTTTCAGCAAGTCTGCATTCTCTATTAAAAGCTGCTTGCTTCATTACAGAGTTACCAAAATAGGCAAAGAAAATATTCCTTGCTTATCCCAAGACTCCTTAACTCCTGACAATTTTAATAAATCAAGGAACATTTGTAAGTACTAAATGTTAAATGTGTATTCACAGTTAATTTTTAATCAACTAACAACGGTGATGTGTTAATTGAATGCCATTAAGAAACCATAACTTGATGCATTAGCTATTTTCTTATGCAGAGGAACTTTTCCCAAGGCTTTCAGTTGTTGCCCAGGCTGCTTTTGAAAAAAAAGTATCTTAAATGTGTTTAGACCTGGACTTTCAAACCCTAAAATTGAGCCAAGTTCACGGGGTTCACTGAGGTTTTTAGCTTTATGAACCTGGGCTGAATTTTAAACAAGCCTGGGCTAAGTTTCAAGTTATCTTGTGACTTAAGGTATGACTTACAACCTACCAAGCGATCGTGTTGGCTCAACATGTAGACTCCTGACTTCAATATGAATTGCTTAATTTTGGGGATGTCAACCAAAAGATCAAAGAGAAACTCATAAGGGTGACATTCACCTGTCTCTGCGACTTGTGAAACTTGCTATTTTTGCATCCACCTTATCAGCTGGCTCCTCATCAGTGTAAAGTCAATGGAGCTGTGCCACTTTTATTCCAAACGAGGACTTGCACTAAGGTCTTGACCACACATCGCCGTGGCTGTAGTGCAACTAGCTGAAGAAGTTGCTGCTCCCTGTCCTACCCCATCTGTTCACTTCTGCTCTTGCTGACCTGCCGGATGGACTATTTGTGTTGTCTGCTGCACTCTCTTTTTAGTGAAAATGAACAAGGTTAGCTTAACCAGTCTAATTAGGAACTCTGCTAACCTGGCTGAATCTGTATGACGGTAGGCAGCTGAGAAAGCAAGTCTCATGGGACGACAACCCCTGGCACAGCCACTGGGAACGGGCTGAGGCTACTCCTTCAGCCACCTATGGTGCAGATAGAAAAGAAGGTGGTAAAGCCCCCAGATTCCCCTCCATACATAGTCCTTGCATGGGTGCTTTACATATTTCACCAGGGTCTGAAAAAAGTCTGATCAGAAATGCAAGGAGGAAAGGGGGAGGAGAGATGTGAGACAAAAACAGCCAAGTTATAAATATCTCTATTTTTAGATACTCAGATGAAATTTGCTATGGGGGTTTTTAGTGATGGTAATCAGGAGAAGAATGAAGGGCATCAGTAAAGATGATTGAAACCTATCCAACAAAAATAATCTACTGCAGTTGGCTCATTTTCTTTCTGATGTTGTGCTCAATGAAATGAATTTAAACTGTTTATTTTACAATTAACATGCAATGTGCATTTCCGAAGTAATTTATGAGAAACAATTTTCTTTTTATGCGGGGCTGCAGCAGACAGAGAGCAGAGCTTCAGTTCACAACAGCAAGGTGAAGTTCCAGGGAGGGGGAAGGTGCTTTCTCATATTTGAAATCTGCCACTTTCCATAAAAGTTGCATGCCCTTTCATGGGTTTTTGCCACAATAACCTCAGGGTGCCAGGATTGGAAGCTGGAGGAGGAGGGATGCCAGGTTCATGGGCACCTGGTGCTTGCGATGTTGCAGATAGCATCATCTGGTCCATGAAAGTCGGAGGATAATCAAGGCAGACATTTGCTGTTTCGTTAGCAACAGGTTGAAGCAGATTTGCGGGAAACCGTTTACTTCGTGAGAGGCTAGAACCATACGTTGCTGAGTTCCTGAGCAATTTGTGTCCTGTATAACCAGGTCTCTTCTGTTGTGCCCCAGCTGCCACGTACTGGTCTGTGCGTGACTGGAAGAGGCAGAGGCAACACTGCCCTTTCCCACAGTCTTACCTGTAAAACCCATTCCGCGTGCTGCATTAGTAACCATTATCCATCCCCATTCTCCAAAGTGCTGTCAACAGCACGGATGAGCTGATATTCTGGGCATTATCCTGAGATTTCAGAATGTGAGGTTTGGTTCCTTGCACTCGTATGTATTTCCTTTGTGACCGTGTGCAAGTTGCGTCCTAAGGGAAATATGCTGGGTTGTAAAAGGATCTTGAATCTTGAAGATAAAGTCTTAACAAGAGTCAGTGGCTGGAAGCCAGGCAAATTCAAAAGGGGGAAAAGGTGCACTTTTATAATGGAGAAGGGAATTAACTCTCAAAACAAACTACAGAGATGAGGGGAATTCTCTTGCTTTTGATGTCTTCAGTTCAAGACTGAAAAGTAAATGTAGCCAAACACAGATTATGTTTAAGCAAAACCAAGTGACTGTAGAGTTACAATTGTGTGGCAGTAAATAGCTGATGATCGCCAAGTGGCTAGGCTAGGTGAGCTAACACTCTTTTTCCAGGCATTACATTCCCTGAACCTATAATGTGGAAGAATTTTTGAAGGACTGTGGTCAGTTCCCAACTCAACAGTTGAATTAAGCAAATATGCCTCCACAGGAAATATCTGGTAAGGAATTTATCTCCCCCCACTGAAGCTGACTAAAAGTAAGGCATCTAGTAATTAGTTATCGAGGGTTTTGCTGAAATTGATGGCAAATGCTGGCACATGGCATGGGTGTTTCAGCGTGCCGATAGTGGATACCAGGTAAATAGACCCTCTGGTCATGCTGTCTCTCTCCATCAACTAGAAAGGAGCCTAGATGATTAACTTAGACCTGATGATGATCTTTTAAGTGGATGAGGTTGGATGAGATGTATTCCAGCCTGTACACTCCTAGGTCAGGTGTTTAGCAGCTGTACTGTTATCTTCACTCTTCTTGTCTTGTAGCACCTCTCCTTATATTTATCACTGTTGCAAGATAGTCCTACATTTCACATCCACCCCAAAATGACTTTCACTTTGCCAAAAGCAAGAGTAAGCCTGCGGATTAATTGCCCTCTGAAGATGTTTACCTCTTTCTATTATCTGTGATGGAGCCTAGGTGTCTAGCTCAGATTTAAATCATTTTCTGTCCTGAATGGTAGGTACAGTGTTGTTAGCAATTGATAAAAACCTGCTGTGTTTCATCCTAGCTGTGCTTGAATTTTAAGAGATGATTTTGCAAGGAAATCTGAGATTCACCCAGATGAGCGGAAACACGCGTATAATAAAAAGAGGAGGGACAGGAGCTTCTCATGTGACTTCAGGTGTCAAAAACTTATAATATTAACGTCTGAGGCTAGTCATGTTAGGCTGACGCCTTTAGAATTGATGGCAACAGTCTCCGATGCCTGTCCCAAGATAAGGTCAACCGCTGTGCAAATCAGGCTAAATTCGCTGACTTCAAACACCTTTCTGCTGATCGGCACCAGATAAGGAGAGGCATTGTTTTGTTTGGCTGATCGAGGAATTTGGAACTAGGGACCAAATTCGACTTCTAGCTTTTTAGCCAGCATGCTAAATAAGAAGTAATCCTATATTGGCTGCTTAGGCAGGGGATAAAATAGGCACCTCCAGAGGGTGATTCCACCCAAAAAAGATCAGAGTCTCCTTCTCAAAGAATATCTTCCTCTCTTTCTCTCTCTCAACTATAGAGAAATTCAAAGGTGACCAATGCCTAACTTACAGCTATTAACTAAATATATGAAATTGGAGAGAACGAATCTGGTCCCACAAATCTTGAAAACCAAAACAACTGAAATTTTGTTCTGCATCCTAGTTATAATTTTGTTGACATTGCTGGAACCAAGATGTATTTTAATGCTTGTTCAAATCTCTCTCTATGTAAGGATATTTATATATTCATCTGTAGATATTTATATGTTTATTTATATGAATATTTATATACTCATATAGACAGTCATATAGATCTCTCCACCAAGCAATTCTCTAATTAGGTGCTGTCAAAGAAGAGCAGTATTTCAAAAAGAATAATTGGGGATTTGGGGAAAATTTGCATGAGGTAGCAGTTTAGGTCCCAATCCTGCAAACACTTTCTGTATATTAATAGCATTACAGTGCAATTCATGATAGCAATTGTGTAATCAACTTTATATAACACAAGACCCCATATATACATATACAGGTACATATATATATAGTACTCAGCTACAAGTCAACTATAAGTCATATTGTGAAAAATCATTAAAAAATACCATCAGATGGACTCCTCTCTTAGTGTGGAAATTTCCAGTAGCATTTTGTTGTGGTTGGGCATGATATTTTTGTTGTATTTATTGGCTGGTCATCCTTTTGCTATCTGAGGTAGCAAACGATAATCCAGCATATCTGCTGACAGAGACATTTAAACGTCTGTTTATGAGCCTCCGTGATGTTTTCCATTTCAGAATTTTAATTGATGTTCTCTCCTCCAGGCAATTATCTCTGCAAAACTCGCCACAGCTTCAGCCTTAAGTTCACAAACTGCTCCTAGGAATGGACGTGTTTCTCCACCTGGGTGACCTCTGCAAGAAGCAACAAAGGAATGGCAAAACTCCTTCCTCCAGTCCCTGAGATGCAGTTTCTTTCCTCCAGCATTTCTCTGCTCCTCAGCGTCAGATCTTTTCTCATTGTAGAGCATGCTTTAATGCCAGGTGGATGTGCCTAGACCTCGTGCAGCTCCTTGAACGGAGTGGTCTGCTTTAATTTCCTCACTCAACAGGAAGAGACGTCTGGGTCTAGAATGGGGGAAAAAAAGTCAATCAATCACTTTTTAGAACATTAAGGAAAGATGTGATTTCAGCAGTTTGCATTTCATCCCCAAACTAGCTATTTTGGCCCCAGGTATAATCTTCACTGGCACTATCATGCTTATGTTGATGTAAACCCAAACCACAATGCATTTGGAGAGGGGGCTATTTTCCACCCCCAAAATGAGCAGTGGAAGTGCAGCTTGCTGGATGTCAGAAGGGAGGTGGGAGCACCTGAGCCCAAGATTCAGGATCAGGGAGTGTCTGGCTCTATGTAGTGGGTAGGATATAATTTGATCAGTACGATCGATTCACTGTAACATAGCATGGATTGCAATTTTTCCATCTACAAAAGCAAGATTTAATACTGCTAGGTCCTGGTATGCCTGAGAATTTCAAAACACATGTTAAAGGTCCATAAGAGTTAAGCAGATGCCCACCTAAGAGTATGGGTGTTTTCCACAAAGCTCAAGGTCTTTCATTTGTGGAATAGTACAGGTATGCTGATGGCAAACTTTGATTATGCCTAATCCTCTTTTGTCTGCAGGGGAATAAATCAGGAGGAACATGAAGCAAACAGCAAAGGAATGTCTTTTTTTTTTTTTTTTTTTCTGAGGAACATTGTGCTGTATATTCCTTACCCCAGCAAAGTCAGGGATAAGCAGATTTTACCTTGGTTTGCATCTTCACCCGGAAAGCTGTGGATAAACTGCCAGGTCTCACTGCCCCTGATGCGAAGAAGGAAAAATGTCTCTTCCTTGTATTAGATTTTCTAATATTGCTTGTCTGACAAAAGTTATTTTGTCCTGGCTTCGTTCCAGTGAGATGAAGCTTGGGTTCATTACGAACTCTTTTCCTGTGTCCCTTATTCTTTGGCAGTGATATTAACAGATACAAAATACTGTGGTTTGGATTTAAAAATAACCTTCTGTTTTCATCCACCTTTCATGCTTGAAAGGAAATTTGTAAATTGTCAAGTTGACTTAATTTTTCCTCTGGACTTGCACCTATTTGCTGTAATAAGAATTTCCCCCTTGGGTTTCACTCATCTCCAGTGTGTGGCAGGAAAAAGGGATTAGGATTGTATTTGTCTTCTTTCTGAAGCCAATACCCTTTCAGCAAGTCTGCTATCAGTTCTGGCTGCCAAAACAGCATCTTAATGCCTTACCTGAGGGTCAAGTATTTTATATTAAGTTAACTTTTTCCTCTGCAGACTTTCAGTATTCTATTTACTTTGGAATCCTCACTCCTTATGGAGCTTACTATTGTTTTATGTGCACTCAAACCTGTATTATGCTTTTTGGTTCCTCCTGCTAACCTGGCAAAGAAATGGGGAAGGAGTCTTGGGGCTTCTTCTTCCTCCAGTAATGGCCCATTTTAATGAGTTTATCCTCTGATTTGGAGAGACTCTTAACCCTTTGGCACCAAGAGATGGGATTTCTTGACACTAAGTGCTCTCCAAATGCATTTTTGTCAGAGCTACGGACCATTGGTACCTGGGGGGATTTACACGGTACTTAGCAGACCCATTTATTTACAATACAAAATAATGTTTTGTTTACAGCATCCTCCTCACAGGGCATTAATCACAAGGCACCTCATTCCAGCTGCAAATTGTCAATAATGCAGGTTTTTTTCTTCTCATTTTTTTTGTCACGGTATAGAAGATCTCGTATGTCTTGTGTTAAGAAGAAGGATGTGCCTCTGTGAAGTTCTATGTGGAGTTTTTTCCAAGGTGACTTGCAGTTTTGGGAGGTTGATAAGTTCTAGCTCACAGACGGCTAGGTGTGCATAAACTGGATGGGCACAGTTACCCATCCCTGATGATGTAGTACTGTCACAGGCTGTCAGTGAAATATCTGTCACAGTAATTTAGAACTTGACCATCAAAAGGGCAAAAATTTCTATCAGCAAACTACTGTCATCTTTTGTTTTACCTGAAAAATTAACTATAAACTATTACCTACTATAGCAATTATCTATTTTGCTAAAGGACATAAAATAAAGTTGAGTGGTCGTGATTTCTTCCGGGGGAAGGCTGAGTTTTACTCTCCTTCTGGCCAGTCAATTGAAATATTTTCCTGGTATATAGCATCACTTCATCTACTGATCTAAAATGTATCAATACGTTAGATAGATAGGTCAATGTATTTTAATACTTTCTGTCTATAATTTTGTCAATGGGTTAAATAGAATTTTCCAGGTGATGCACAAGAGATACTAGTTTTCTTTTTTTTTGAAGGTGAATGAACCAATACAAGGAAAATCCATGTAATTTTACCTAAGGAATTACAGTCTGAGTAGTACCCAGTGGGGCTATTCAGGTACCTAAATGTAGGTATCATTTTATACTGTCTTTGGCACTGAATCGTCCACATATGTGACACTACCAGATTCAACTGGGCACCTGGACCACTCACTGGGAGCCTTCACCTATTGTATTTTCACTTCAGCAGTATGTGTACTATGGACTTATCTATACTTAGATCCTTATTTGGCTTTTTCTCCCAACACATAATCAAGTTGGCATGCGGGCATATAGGAAAACAAGCTTTAAAAAACAGCCAACAAACAACCAAACCCATCCATCCTTCTTTTACAGCAAGAAAATAAATGAACTTGTTACTGGATATAGGAGTTTTCCAGTAAATCTACTAAAAGAAGAAAATACTTTATTTTCATTTAAATTTCTGGCTTTCCAAATCAGATTATTTTTTGTTTATTTGAGATTTTTGTCATGGAATTTTTATTTAAAGTGTTCAGCTGTAATTTCATTTTCCTAATTTTATTTCTCCTTTCCCCTAGGGAAAAATGGGACAGTGGGAGGATGAAAGATAGAAAGAAGGGTATTAAAAATGGTGGAGGGAGGAAAAGTCTACTTAAAAAAGGGAACATTTTGAGGAGAAACAAATCATGATGGGGCAAAATAGTTTCCTCCAAAGCCATTCCCTAGTTTTGAAAAAGAGGCAGTTTTATTAAAAGCATCTTTTTTTGAAAAGTTCTACCTTATTTTACTTTTCTTTCGCAGTTGATTTCAGCTACATCTCAAAACCTTCCCCTTGTGTTACCTGTTGATGCAGTCCTGCTGTACTGCTGAAGCAAGCTGGGCTTGGGTAGACACTGACTACGCTTGTTTGTCTTATCTCATCTTCTGTGTTTTTATTAAGTTGGTCCTTATATAGCCCCAAGTCTTGCAGACTGCTCTTTACTGCCGGAGGACCAGTGAATTGGGCTGACGGTGTACCAAAGTGTCTAAATTGTAGCATGCTGTACTGAAAAATAACAATAATAGTGATAATCATTGCCCAAACCAGTAGTGCTTTTAAGTGATAGACTGACATCTCTAACTTTGGAGAACTTTTTTGCCTGGGTTTAGCAGCTATTCCTTGTGGGTTTGGAAAGACCGATATCTTTCAGTTTTGGGGCTTGCTGCTTTATGCAACATCTCCAAGCAGGATCAATCCCTGTGTGTCAGCATTTCCACAACCTGACAGTAATCAATGTACATTTTAATTGGATCAGATAGTCGTCTTTTTTTTCAATTTATGAGTGACAATTTCTCTTTCTACGAGATCGAGTTTTACATTCACCTGTTCGGAAAGCACGATATCTGCTACCCGGCATGTCATACAGCATCAGGATTGTCTACTGTCTTGCGTGAGGTTATTATGACAGGTTCCTGTGTTTTTGTGGCCTGGCTCCATGAAGCATGTCACATTTGATGAATGTCTGACAAACGTGAGTTGCTATTTGTAGGCTTGATTTACATGGGAAGGAAGTTTTGCTGGGAGAGCTGTTCCCCCTGGATGTGATCTGATTCCAACCCTTTCAGTTCAGGACAGTCAGTCTGCAACCCTGACTGAATGACGGGTCGATATCCAATAACTCATGATCAAAAGCTGAAGTCTTCTTAGTCAGCAGAGCCTGGGTTTCCTTCAGGGGATGAGAACACTGTGCAACCACTCTGACAGAGATGCTATTTCCATTTTCCTTTAATCTGAGGACACTACAGGCAAAACTAACTTGGCATGAAACATTTCTTACATTAATTACCACAGCAAGATAAAAAATAATAGAATATATATTTTGGTGCCCAGCCCGGTAAGATCAAACCTGATTCATTTTAGGTTAAAGCTATGCATTTAGGGTTGGGTTTTCTTTAGGTTGTGTGTTTTCTATTTAATTGAGCTATACTATCTGCAAGTTAGCTTTTTTCCTCCAACTATGGGCAGGAGTATTAACAAGACATCACAAAGGTTTTTTTTTTTCGCGACTAGTTTGCTAAGTGTCACATTCTTTTAACGCAGTGACTTGGGGAGAAATGACAAATGGATCTAATCTATCGCCATTCACCATGGTATCCAGGTACAGAGCATGAGAATTTATGATGGTCAAAAGATTTCGCCATAAAAAACTCTGCTGTCTTCTGCCTAGTTGAGCCAGCATTGGAGATTTCTCTGTCTTCCCTGTTGATATGAGTCAGGTGTCAGCCCTGACTTCAGCTTTGCTTTGGGGACAGGATCTTTCAAAGGTGTATGACGCACAGAGTAGCTTTGCATTTGGTCAACATCTTCCTGAACTGTTCAGACCATATTAATCTTAAATTGCAGATTTGCCTTCTCCTTTCACGGTTTATTTATTTCACAGAAGGCATCTTCTACTGTTTAATGATCAAGTGATTTTTCAGGCATATCATTTGCAGTATTCAGCATCATTTATAGAAATTTGTCATTTCTCTGATACTGCTTTGTTACGCTCATCTTGGAGAATTAGTCCACGTGTCTGCCAGTTGAGGATAGGAGAAAAGGATTTTGCAGAACTTTTTTGTCCTTCTGAGTCCTGGGCTCTAAAAGGAGAAATAGCACCATGCAGAACTTACAAGTGGCAACATGGTGATGAGGCAAAAAGCCTTGAGAGTCCGAAAGCAAAAGGCAGACAGCACTAGCCAAAGCTAAACACAATGTGGGGAAATATTTAATGACCGGTATTTCTGCTAACTCGGAGGAAAGTGCCAAATCACATCCTTAGTTAGCCAAACATTGAACCTACAATTTAAACGTCCCTCTTGATCAAAGCCATTCCCTCTTTTTAACAGATGGAAAGGGACTCCATTAACAGTAAAATTTTTGATCACCAAGTTTCCGGGGTACGTTTGGGATAAAGGGAGTTCTTCCATGAGAAGGAGAGCTCATTTTGTTTGTACCTGTAAACAGACCATGGTCTGACATTGTTGAACAGCTAATGCCAAAAACCATCTAGCTTTGCACCTCATCCTTTACATTTCTTCCTGTTTTTAACTGTTACTCATTTTTACAGCACCTCAGGTGTGTAAGGTTTTCTGAGCTATCATAAAAGCCAAGCGGTCCCAGTCCATTAGTGACGCGTAAAAGCTGTTTGCAGTTTTATGTCTGCTAGTTTAATCGACTTTTCTGCAGACTACCACATGGTGTTCCTTCCATTATATCACACTGAGGTATAGCAAGAGAGCATTCAGCGTCAATAGGATCAAAGCACAATGAGCAAGAGCCATATGAAAACCGAAGAGCTGCTATATGAAAAGTATTTCCCTTTTAAGCTGGTTTTAAGAAGTTTAAGACCCTCTCCTGCCTCTTGTTGTTAAAGGTAGATCTGAGAGGGACACTGTAGTCTTACATAAAAATCAGAAAACCTCCCAAAGAACAACAGGTATCATATTAGAAAGAAACCTACAGTTTGCTCCATAGCCATTCTGGCAGCAAAAAAAATGCTACTGGATAACTGAAAGAGATGTGTTATATCTAAAGCCAATGATAGAAAATAAGGCCACTGACGACATTGTCTAAAATCAGAGCCATCTCCCTGGCTGAGAAGAGTGGAGTCAACAGACAACTCTCGAATGGGGAGAGAAGGATGACGTGCAGCTTAGTGACTGCGGCACATGACTGTAGGTCCTGCAGTTGTCTTTTGCTTAGAGAAAACTGAAGTCAATCCTGTCAATAAAAAGGATTAAATCGTCAGTCTTAGAGACCCTAATGTGTCTGAGAAGTCCCAGAGATCATATCTGGGTCTGTAGCGTTATATGGTCCCCCTATAATTAGAGGGGTCCAAGATACCTGCTAAATAAGGAAAAAAAAATTATATTCTTATAGTACTTATAAAAATCTTTAAGGAACTACTTAACAATCAGGAAGACAATCTTCACATAATTTTAGATAGTTCTCTGAAAATATCAGCTCAATGCTGAGCAGTGGTTGAAATAGTTAATAGCATGCTAGTAATGAATAGGAAAGGCAATGGTAACTGAATGGAAAAATCCTGTGCTTGCAGGATGTTAATAGATCTCCCTGATAAGTTCTGGGCAGGAGAGGAAATTGTAGGCTACAAGTCTAAAATGCTGCATGCTGTTATGCTGTTTTACTTAATGCACTTAGCGGAGAGCACACCCTACCATGCTAATTCAGCAGCACAGTCTTGGGAGTAAAAATTTGCCTGATCAAACTCAGTTCACTGACAGCCTCAGACATAAAGGCTGCCTATAAATACCAGCAAAGTAGTAAAAAAAAATCAGGAAAGAGGTATTATTTGGATCAAGTCTTGCATAACTGAATTAGCAGAATGGGAGTCAGCTGTGGAAAATGTAAGATGAATATTTTGCATTTCAGCACCACTAAAACAAGCAGAGTAGGCATCTGAAAGAGAAATATTAAGAATTATGCCTTGATACAGAGATGATGAAGATTATTCCTATCATATAGGTAGATGGTAGGAGCTCTGAGTCTGGTTCTCAATCTGTTATGACAGTTTGCATCACTGTTGCTCCATTTACTCCAGATTTACGCTTCAGTTAGCCTAGACAAGCATGAGGATTCCCAAAGTCCTATCTGTGTTACTAAACGTTCTCAGCGTTTCTGCATTCACCCATGTGTGTCTGGTGCATATCCTGTGGTTCTGTGGGCTGAGATGCTTTAGTGTTATTTCCCATTGAGTTGTTTCATTATTTATCTGTCCCTGGAGGAGGATTTGTGGAAATGGCATTGGAGAACTGTCAGCACCTGTATGTTCTTGTTTGCATCCTCTTGGCAAAGTGAGTTCCAGATCAAGCAAAGCACAGCTCAGACTTGAATTCATATCCCAGGTAAGCATATTTACAAAGAGCAAAGACTACACTTTTCAGGGTTTTGCACACATTTGGGGGGTGGGAGGGAGAAAAGCAGAGTGTAGGCTGCAGGTTCATTTTTGTTTAAGAGCACAGTGCAAAACTACGATGTAGCCTTCCCTGAGGAAAATCAGCAGATGACACATATGTTTCCTGTGAACATCTCTGCAGTAAGGATAAAGCAAATGGATTTTCCTTCTGGTTCATTTTGTTTTGCACCTCATTCTGAATTCTGAAAGTCCAGAAGAAACCTCAGGAACTTCAATACTGTGTAATTGGTCTGGACAAAGTGTAGGAGAATCTCATCTAGTGATAGGTACTGAAATAGAAAGGCTAGATGAACAAGTCCTTTTCATATTTCACCTTGTGGCAAGAACACTTAGTACAACCTGAGAGATTTGTGATCCATTTTTCATTCTCCCCTTGACCTATCCTATAACTTTGGCCAGGTGCCTCTGTGGACATTTCGTTTCTCATCTTTCGTCTCACTTGCCTGTTTAGAGCTTCAGGGATGCTCTGACCCATGGCATGTACAGCTCTTATCACAGTGTCTATGCTGGAGTTTGGGGAACCAGTCTATCACATCCCTCAACACCAAACTCCCTTAATATCCTCACCGCATAGGATATATCTCTCGAGCTGAAAACTGATGAAACAAGTAAAGCAACAGACATTTTGCACGTGCTGCAATTTTGACATTTATCAGGAAATTTACTTGGTAATGAGGGTGAACAAAGACTGACCTTCATAATTGTTATGAAGCAAAACAAAAATTGGAAATTTCCTCCTGACTACTGTCTGAACCTAAATATTACTTAAACTCCAGGTATGTAGGAAATGGCTTATTAGTTTATGTATTTCTAGGGGAATATATCATATTTATAATCTCCTAAGGTTTTGTAACCATCCACGTATAGTATTAAAAAGAGACAAAGCAGCGAAGTTGAAAGATAAGCATGCTGCAATATGGCATGACCTCCCTGAGCCAGTGGCAGTGTCAGAGTTGAGCTGAGTGATTTTCAAATGGAGATGACCAGCCTCTGGAGACAGCCAGAGAGACATTTCAGAGGAGACTTTCTCTGGAAAATAAGCTAACTCTGATGGACAACATGTCTTCCACATGTGGAAGCGATGCCTAGTGATTTGGGGGCAGAGGGTGCGGGAGATTTGGATTCTGTTTCTGTACTGGTGACCCCAAGTAAGCAGCTGAGCCTCTCTAGGCCTATGTGTCCAGGAAGCTTTGTAAAAAATACTGTTAATAAAGCAAAAACAGGAGACAAAATGTCATGCAGACTGTAAGCACACAGGGAAAGACTGAGACAGCTAACTTGGGCATCTCAGTATCTGAAAAAAATAGATGCCTGCCAGCAGCAGTGCAATCCAGGGTGGAATTCAGCTTTGTATTTGGATGTAAATATTTCCATAAGTGCTGTGGGTCTATATGTCTGCTGCAGTCACTACAGTACAGTCAATGGAGTCTTAAGAGGTGTTCTTTGAACTAGTTGATAGCATTGGTGGTGAGCTACTGCTAGGCAAATGCCAGTGTCCACTTTAGGGGGGGTTCAGTAGTGCTCCATATGCTACTGACTGAATCACTGCTGAATACAATGGAAGCTCAGGCTGCTAAGCTCAGCTATAGGCGTTTCCAGCTAGACACCAAGCCTGAAAGCCTAAATCTGGCCTGACGTGTGTCACAGATCGGAGTAGCTGCTCAGTGACTAGAAGGAGATAGTTAGCTCTGAGCTGTGATCCAGAAGTCGGCCAGGTGGTGATCACCAAGAGCTAGCCAGAAGGAAAACCGAGATGCAGAGTGTGTCTCCGAGGTTTCATCCTGCCGGCCCTGGGTTTGCGAGTTGCCCCACTTCACTCAGGTTGTCCCACTTGGCAGGGAGTTGAGGGTGACTTACCACCTTCTGCTGGTCACAAGCTCTCCCAAGAGACAAACGTACTCCTTTCTAGGCAGTGGAAGACCCCAAACTCCATCAGTGAATCCCTGGCTTGAGAGAAGCTGGTGATGATACACACTTTTGATTTCTGTGGGACAACCTCTCCACCCGATGAATTAACTTAATGGCAGTACTAACAACAGTCAGTCGGTTGGTGTTAGGAGCCTGATCTATCCAGTGTTGCTGTCAGCATGTTATATGTAATGTAATCTATCTTGGCTCAGAACGATCAATACATTGCTCCCGAATTTGCTTAAAACTGTTGGAGTTGAACCAGTCGTAGCAAGAGTGGAAAACATTTGCAAAACTTCCCCTTAAGGTATACAAACTTAAGATACTCTCCCTCCTCCCCCCCTTCACGGAAAGCAATCAAGATAATGGCTAGATTCCTGTCTCACAGGTGTTTAATGAGGTTAATGGCCCCTTTATAACCAGTTTCAGATTTTTGAATGGAAAATGTTACTGCAGACCTAGGCATTGCATTATTATTCTTTCTTTTCCTTTTCGAAAGGGGAACGTACCCTTCAGAGTGTTCTGTTTAGCAACTGCATTGTTATGGTTGTTGGTGTATAAAATTGGTGCTTGGTGTGTATAATTTATAGCCTCTAAAAATGATAAATAGCCTGAGAAAGAGGAGGGATTTGTGTGTTCAAGTCCTAGGAGTTTCAAGAGGAAAGAATTTGTTTGGGAAATTGTCTTAACTTCCCACAAAGTATTATTTAACCTGCTTCTTAGCAGTGATGTTTATGCTTACACTGATGGAATTTAATTTTGAAGGCATCCTAGCTCTGATCTGGCTGGTGGAGTCTGTCCAGGCCTGCTGCAGTCAGTAGGAATGGAGGATCTTGAACGTCTTCCAGAAGTCTAAAACTCTATGGGTTCAGATGTCATAGGCATTACTGGTATCACCAAGATCTTTTTTGATAGGGATAAACTAGAAATGAATATAATTAGCCTGGAAAAAGTGATAAGGATTGTATCTATTAGTGGAATATGTCTCTGGAACTTGTCTCCTGTTGGTGTCAACTAGACTCAACAAGGCTTTAAACAGCGTTCAGTACATTTATATGTGGGACTAAATTATAAGCTTTCCTGAGAAAACAGGGAATGGCACTGGATTCTTTCCAGGGTAGATTTCTGATCTGATTCATCTACATTGGATACTGGCCCTTACACTCATGTTTAATGGGCTGGCTGTTTTATGTTGTACTTAATAAAAACTAGAGCTGCCTGAGTAATTATTAGCACATAATATATTTGGTGATTGTTGAGAAACAGTGTCAAAAATGTATTAAGTCATGAATCAGATTAATTTTACTAGGTTCTCTAAGAAGTATTCCAGACTAAAGAGGAGGAAGGCAGGCAAGGCAAGGCAAGGCAAGGATTTAACTAGAAACTGTCATCAGTACCAAGTAAACATGCCATGGGTTTTGTTTCTTCTATTTTGGAAATGTCTTCAAATTCCTGTGCACTTTCATTGTTATTACTGTAACTAAAACATTATCTTAAGATTCTAGATTTCATTGATATTGATCTCATAAAATGCTGAGCATGTCTATAATGTTAATGGAAGTTGAGACTATTCAGCATCTCACAAGTTCAGGCCCAAAATGGTTGCATTTGGTTATAGAAAATGCATCAACCTCCTAACCTCATTTTACAAAAGTTTCACATTGTTATGGAATCAGCTTAAATGATTCTGTCTTAATGGAGCTCTTGAGTAGTGGTTACCAGAAGCTCTTTCACAGGTCAGCAAAACACTATTATGTTGATGGCTCCTGCTGACAGTGACTAGCAAGGAACAAGTCTTCATAGAAGATAAAATGCATATTTCACTGGAGGAAGTAGAAATGTTATTCTGTATTTCAGCTTGCTCAGACCTACACTGCAACATTTAACCTCATGGTAACTCTGTTCTTCCCTCTATAAAAGCGTGAAGTATTCACACAAAAAGCACTTGTTTTGTCATGAAAATGGGATGAATGTATGAATCCAAAAGAAGCTTTCTAAACTTGCTAGCATTATTATTTGCAGAACTCAGACAATTCCGATTATAAGAAAAAAGTATAAGGGCAGCTACATCAGCTTGTCAGCTGCAATTGGTATAAAAAGAGCTTCCTACATGATCCTGTTAGACCTTGTACATCCAAATCATGTGTCAAACCAACTACTGATGTCAAAGCCTGCTAGGAATTTTTTGGTTAAAAGTTCTGCTTCATCCAAAGTAAGACTTTTGCAGGAACCTAACCAGGTTTATGTGACTGGTGGATCAAGGGAGGAGAATGACCAGGTGTCCCTAGTCTGTGAGGCCCATGGGTAGAAGGGGATTGCATGATGTACCTCGTCTAAGAGACGTACAAGTGCTGATGGAGGTGGGGCATGTTCCTCCACGAGACTTTACCGGTCCACAGAGTAACTACTTTCCATCTCAGAGACACTGCAGGGCATAAACAACTTCCAGCACCCTTCCAAAATGGCCACCTGCATCTCAACAGCCAAAGACCATGAAAACTATTTTGTTACTTCAGCATATGGTAGGGTCCAAAGAAGACTGAAAGTCCGTTAACGGTGGCATCGAGCAATTCAGCCTTGCAGGCAGCAATTTAAATAAACCAAACTCATACAATGCCAGATGAAAGCAAAGGTGGGTAATGGATCGTGAAGGTTTAGTCAGCTGGTCAGGAGCAAAACCCAGCCCTCAGCTTGCAGAGCAATGTTATGAACTCCAGACAGAGGTACCCCAGGGAAAAGGATCCCACAGTCAGCTCCGTAGAAGCGTTTAGGTGCCAAATGTCATTTGAAGCCCACAAAAGTCAATAGTCAAGGAGATGCCTGGCCCAGAGGCAGGTGTCTGCGTGTCTTGGAAGGTTTAGCTTTCCAAGTTCACTCCAGTTTCTTTCCTCTGGGTGCTTTAAATCATTTGAGACAATCTTGGGTGTTTAAGAGATCTGCATCAGAGTGTCAGAAATGGTCCAGGATTTATGGGGACCTGTCGTTTTCCGAGACGGCAGTGGGAGGCCTGGGGCATGGCCTGGGGCATTTCAAATGGACTCAGATTTCTACACGTGAGCAAATGAGTTTAGTTAAGAAAGAGTGCCCTTGCTTTGCTCTCTTCTCTACCATTAATAAAGTACGAGTGTGTTTTGTTGCTTTAACATGGACAGTATTTCAAATATCACTCTC
The DNA here is from genome assembly GCF_947461875.1 of Haliaeetus albicilla. NCBI lineage: Eukaryota > Metazoa > Chordata > Aves > Accipitriformes > Accipitridae > Haliaeetus > Haliaeetus albicilla. The sequence continues at coordinate 6,718,678 of NC_091515.1, forward strand.
CCTTCTCTCTCTTCTTCTTCTTTTTTTTGTTTTTTTTTTTGTTTGTTTGTTTTTTAAATTTATCTCCTGGAGGTTTAAAAGGTAAAGTGGAGCTTTCCTGTTCGATTGCTCGGGTTCAATATTTGCTTGCAAACACAGGGTGTGATTCTTTTCTCTCTGGCCACAGGCTCACTCACGACAGTGTACAAGCTCTGACTTAGCTGTTCATATTGTTGTCTACATATATATATATAAAAGGAAAAAAAAGCTGCCTTCCTGTTTCTGGTCTTGTTTCCGTTCATTACTTGGTCTCTTCTCCCTTAATAGGAATCACTAAACAACAGTAACTCATTTGTTCTTAAACTTTAGGTGACCATGAGCAGAGTAATAAAAGGGAACTTTTATAAAATGACTGTATTCAGGAACCTGCAGGGGAGAAGGAATTAACACTCTTATGCCACTGACCCATTTATATTAATGGTTGTATGTAGGTAACATCAAAAAATCAACAAAGGCTCAGGAAACAAAAAGGGGTAAAAAACCAATTTGTTCCTCATTAAGGTGCTAGAAAAGTCCAAGATAAACCTGTTTAAAATTGATCTGATAAGCTGGGGAGCTCTGATTCACTGATGTGTTTTTCTCTGCTAATGGTCCTTTGCTAATATTTATCCATTGCTTTGAGTAACTATTAATCTCCTAAGTTGAGAAACTCTACAAATGCAATTTCTAGAGCATTTAACCTTTCATGTTTGTTGCCTCCAGAGTTTGGGTTGACTTGGATACCAAGCACTACATTTTACTTAGTTTCTGTGAGTTCTAAATTGCTAAAATAATGGCACAACAAAGACTATTTAAAACTAGCTTTTCTTCTTTTTTTTGTCCTCCACAAAATTATGATATTTTTCTAAAGTGTAATGAAGTTGAATTCACTTTTGCTTTTCCACTTGCTCACTTCTGTCCGTTACTGAAGCTCCTTCAATTGCCATGTGCTTGCAAGTGTCATTTTTTTCCTCCATAATTTGACATCAGAAATGGCCACAGAGGTAACAGCTCAGCAGCATGAATGTCTTTCTAATGATGTCTTGGAGAAAAAAGGGGGAAAAAAAAGTATCTCACTACAAGCCTAATATTTCTAATATCTGGCAATAAATCTTGATTTAAAAAAAAAGAAAAATTTCCATCAACTTCCTCATATATGCAGCCACTCAAGTTTATCTTTTCACATCAGAGATTTTAATCCTTCTCTTTTTCTTTTTATTTTTTTTTCCTTTTTCTTTTTTTTTTTTTTTTCCTATTCTATTCTGGCCATGACAACTAAAGGCTTTTGAAAAAATGGCCTGGGCTCTGAACAAAGCCTGTTGTTGCAGGTAATTGTTGAAATATCAAGGGTATTCTGTCCTCCATTACTTAAGCTTTCATTTGTGGCTTTCATGGTTTTGAGGAATGTTTATGGCTGACAATCCTTTCTTTACGGCTCTATCCTTCAAGCTCTGGCTGATACCGCTGAGAATGACCGCATGAGTGACTGATAAAATGTCAAGATGCCATTGTTTCCAGGAGAGTGTTTGGGAGCAATAAGATCCGTTTCAATTTATCTCATCCACCTGACTTTAAGGCTCCAGGTTTTACTTCTTGGACTGCTACAAGGGAAAACAAAACAAACCTCCCCCCCCCGCAACAAACAAAAAACTTACTGCTCCAATCTAATATTATGCAGATGGGTTATAATGGCAGCAGTGCTGTGACGCTTGAGCCATATTTCACAAAGCACGTCGGTACAATATTTTGGGCTTAATTAATAATCTCTGTGAAAGCCGGTTTATGGATCGTAATAACCATATTTTAAAACTTGTGAAACACTGCGACAAAAATGCAATTCGCAAGGCAGATGGTGAAGCGGGGTCTGTAGAGCAACAGAACGGAGAGCTTTACAGTGAGTTTCAGAGAGTCTTCTGCTAGGATTTAGCCCTTGCCAAAACTGTACCACTTTTCAGATGGTCTTTGAGGGTCGCCAGGCTACTGATAAGTCTGGGCGAAGAGAAGGCGGCAAAACAAACTGCCAAATGAAATAAATAAAAATATGAATTAATATTTTGCATAGATGGTTTTCCAGTGCAATTACTCTAAAGCCATCGCACTAATTTTAAATTAAATAGCAATCACTTGATGCAATTCAACTGCAAACTTTCTGAAGTTGCGGTTTTCTAGAATGTGTATTGCAGTTTACAGGGGGACTAGGACAATCTGAGTTTTCTTCCTCTCTGGTACTTGTGGGAATAACTGGCACAATCATAATAGCGTTAATAATAGTAGTAAAAACCCCCACCTGTTTAATGTGATAATGCTACTTTAGCAACTTTTGGGGCTCCACTCCTACGTGTCATGAGGCAGTTCTTGATCCTTCCCCTGGGAAGGTGAGGACCAGCCCAGTTGATCCACCTCCCATGGCTGAGGATGGTACCGGAGAGCTGTCGGGTGCTCAGATTTGCCCTTTGTTTTCACATTGAAGAGAAAACCTGCTGCTCTGACTCAGCTTTTCCAGAGACATTTCAGATACATCCTGTCCAATGTGTAAGGTACTCATATGCTACAGCGATTAATCTGAGCTACAAGAATGTAATTAACTGTCATTTAACTAACAACTGCAGTTAAACTAGCATTTAAATTTGCTGAGGCATAGATTTGATAAAAGGTCCTGAGGTGTGGCAGAACTGCTGAGCCTGACAAAAAGCTGGTCCCAGTCTGGTTTAAATTAACCAATCTGATTTTAAAACCTCAATCTGGTTTAAAAAAACTTATTCTAGCTAGACTCCCTGGGAGGCTGTGCTTCAGACCAGCTTCTAACTCAGCCCATTTTATGAAAAGGTTTAAAAACTGGGCTGAAGTCTGGATGCAGGGCATATTTTCCAGGAAATTTTAAAGAAGGCATGTTTTCCTGCAGCGTCTGTGCAAAAATACTCTGGGCTGCTTTTTCTTTGAAAACAGAAGGAAAATCAGAAATGGAACCGGGAAGGACAGAAGTTCCCACAATCCCCTTTTGACAAAAAATACGTAGTTTTCACAAAGCTGTTAAGCTTTTTTTATGAACGAGATGCTTTATAACAGAAGGATTGCTGGCCACCAAGCCCAAGATTAACAAGCATCAGGAGTATACTTTTAGCCATACAAATCAGCCAGGCTGATTCAGTATTGCCCTACATAGTGAAAAGGAGGTACAAAACACATCTAATCAAATTATTTACACCCACTGTGAATTCCCTGCACCAGGTAAATGTCAGCAGCAATGGGAACAGCAGGGCAATGGAAAGCCAACATTAACTAACCTATCCCATCACTTTGCTTTTACCTTTATAAAGATAATGTGAGCAGAACCGAATTTAATATTTCAAGGGAGGGTACAAAATTGCCTTAAATATTAAAACAATCCTGCTTTTTTCTCTTTATTTATTTATGCATACTGATATGTTGTAAGTACAACCGTGCAGGTAGGCACATCTTTTTCCCGAGTGTTGTGGTGGGAACCGATGAGAGCTTCGCCACTTCAGGCAGCCCAGATGGGAACCAGGACCAGCCCAGCACAGATGTGCAGGGACAGGGACAGCAAGAATAGCTGAGCATCTGCTGACTTTGGTGACGGTGGAGGACATTTATGGCAGCTGTGACAGAAGACTTTGACAATTAGTTCTGCCAAGAAAGACTAGCTCCTTAGAGTGATAACTGCTGACCCATACTACTCCTGCTGCTGCAGCAGCTAGACCTGGTTTACAAAGTTTCAGGAATAAAATAATATGACTTTGGCCATTTTGCTGGAGCTCCAGTGATCTGCTGCCTTACTTAATTGCCACTCGCCCAGGGCTGGCCTTGTTTACAGGTAATTTGACAGATGAGATTGTGGAAGAATCATGAAGTAACTCACACTCTTCTCTTCTGCCAGAGAGCATCATTCTCTTTGCCAGGTCTGAATTTCATCTGCTATCATCACCCAGGCTGCTTAGTGTCTCTGAAGACCCTCTCAGTCTTCCTGAATCTTGACTTGCTACTGTGTTAAGTAAAACTTACTTCTGTGAGAAAGAGTAACAGTTCAGGCAAGCTCAAGCTTTCTAGCTGTAATTCTCAAAAGATTATTTTTCCTGCGCTCAGCTTAGGCACTCCAAAATTGGTTTTATGTCACCCCATTTAGAACACTAAACCATCAGTTTCGGGGCTCGGAAGGACATATGAGGTGATCAAGTTCACTTACTAGATACCATTTTTACCTTTCAATGACATTTTGGACAGCAAGTAGAAAACCTGTCAATATTCTTAGAGAATCTGCTCATAGATTTCTGGTCTGATTTTGCAAACTGAAGTAACTGGATACACATTCAACCAGAAGACTCCTCTGAACCTAAAATGGAGTCCTAATGGTTATTACTCATAATTGCATCAAGTAGTCTCCTCCAATACCAGGGGCTCACTTGCTTTACCAGACAGGGCAGACGGAAGCTGGCAGGGGAAGTGAAATTGGTTACAAAGCGGATTAATGACAGAAACAAGATTCCTGACTTCCACTCCTGTAATTTGGTCACCGGAGCATTACTTATCTTCCAAGACCAAAAGCCTTAGCTCATGGTAACTCCTACTTTAGTGATACAAAGTTTTCACTTGGGCTTGACCTATACTGGGGCTATTAATGAAAACAAAGGTACAGATTAATCAGTAAAACGGAGCTTCAAGCTTTCTAGGGATCATCTGTTGCTGCTGCTGGGTTTGATTCTGCCATGTATGTCCATGCAAGTCATCCTGGTTGGTTAGGGTGGCAGAATCAGGTCCAGGAACATTTAGCCTTATGCCAGACAATAATAACGTACTTCCTGGGCATGTTTCATCTCTCTAACCAGATGCACTTTAAAACAGAGCAGTCCCTTATACTACAAAAAAGGTTTTTTTCCCTTATGTGAATAAAAAAAAAAATAATAATTGAAAACCACTTACCTGGTCAACATTATTTCATAGGGTGCTGAAGTATAAATCAGACACAGTGCGACCTTCATAGAGATTTCAGATTTATTTACAGTGGTTTGCAGTGATCGCTTTATCTACAAGGAGCTCAGTTTCCCCTTGGTGACTCATAAGTAATGTGGTCCACGCAAACCCGTGTAAATAGATCCAATATTTCAAGGAAGGTCATGCTATATACTCTCTTTGTTTCTCAAGAATAGATGATGGCTTACTGCAGGGCTGATACGACATTCATCTTCATGAGTGAGGAGGTTGATTGTGTGGCCCAAAGGGCAGTAGTCATGGCTGGTGGGCACCCAACAGGAATGAAACACACCCCATAAAACTCTCTCTATTTTTGTGTCTACGTGATGAAAGCTCCTTACTCTCCAGATAGTCTGCAGAATATACTTAATGGTAAAGAACAGTTTGCTTTCAACATGAGCAAGAGAAAGGAGATAAATCCTTATACTTCCAGGCTTGAGAAGACCTCAAGCTGCTGTGGGAAAGGAAGAAAGTTCCCTTATGAGAGAAACTTCTTGAACCTTCTTCTGATGCCTCCTTGGTTCCTGCCAGACGGCATACTGAATCAGATCGACCGTTGGCTTCATGCAGTCCAGCAGAGCCTGTATCCCCTCTCTTCTGCAGACAAATTCAGATCTACAGGTGGGGTATATCACCTGGAAAAGTCCAAATCCACAGAAATGGATACAGTGCTATGCTCCTGGGCTTTTATTTTCAGTTGCATATGAATTGTTGTGATTTTTTTTTAAAGTATTACATTCTCAAATAGTATGACATCATAAGACACGTAGCTTACCGTAACACATCAACAATGTGCTGAAGAGTTTCCAGTTCAGTGTCACAACACCCACTGGTTAAGAATGTGGCCCAGACCATGTCCTCGGAAGGAGCATCTTCTAATACAGTGATGAGTGTAAGAAACCGCTATCTTCCTCTGCTGTGTTTTTGAATAGACATGACAGTGTCAGACTCCTTGGCGCTGGAGATGTCTAGGTATGTACAGCACATGTCTCCTGCACCTTGAAACAGCACGTAATACTGGCAATGTTGGATGGTTTGTAATTGCCCCGCCAGGGCAATTTTTCTCTCACAGGGAGTCATCTGAATAGCCTGAGCCCTCATACGAAAAATGAATTCAAATCAGTTAAAAGATATACCTACACAGCGTAATGATTTTCTCCAGGATATCTAGATGGTATCATATTTCATCATCTGCATGGTATATTCATCCAAGCATTTCCATCAGGAATCCAAACATTCTGTGTTGTGTTATCTCTTAATTTTATTTTCTATATAAAGTAATGGGATTATTTTTTCTTGAAGTAGCAGTTTAGGACTCTGGAAATCAGTATTAAAGTCTTTGTTTTGCAACAGAATTTCCAGGTGAACTTTGTGGAATTCTTCAAATTAGCTGGAGACAGCACTTCCAGGGGGTTGGTACAGCTGATTTCCCTGTGCCTCAGTTTCTTATTTTTTTTAAAAAAGGGGATAAAGTTTTTTCCTTTCCCTTATTTCGATTCCTATTTAAATCTTAGTGTTGCCTGTTAGACCTCATCTGTGCTGATCCTAGTATAAGTGAAGCTAGTAATAAAAATACCTTCTACCCAAAAGAGAGATTTTGGAAATGAGCAGTGGTATACAATAACAAGAACATAAATCTCCATCATGTTAACAATTTAATCGCTATAAATAAAAGATCATCACCATGTTCTCCGGCCTTTCCTGGAATACTTTTAGGACTACATCTGTGAAAGAAATAAGATGCATAATACCATTGGTCCAATGTTTTAATCAATCCTTGCTCTGTGTGTTTTCCAATCACTGACTGCAGCACAGACTCCTAGTGTATGAATTTTTTGTCACTTGGTCCATGTTTATTTTTAAGAGAGATGGGGGGAAAAAAAGAAACGCCTCACAAGGCAATAATTCCATTGTTCAGGAACCTCAGCCAGGTCTGACAGCTGGTGAAGAGAAAGGTCAGCTCCTGCTGACTTTTGCAGGCGGTGGGAGAGAGGCACGGAGAGCATGAAGAGCAGAAGGTGAACGAGGTGCCCCCAGCGACAAAATAGATGACTTTAGGGTGAGGGAACATAGAGAGATTATTAAAAAAAAAAAAAAAAAAATCCACAAAAAACCCAAGACTGCTGTTCAGGAGCAACCTGAGTGACCTCAGAAATGTCAACAAGTAGGAGACAAGTGGCCAAAGTAGGCAGGTAGTCTTTAGAGGATTTCTCAAGATACAGAGTATGGTATGCAGGACTATGATAGGTCTGTTAGGTGGTGAGGCTGTTGGGACTGACCTTGCACACATGGCATCTGCTGGGAACTCTGCTTTAATTTCAGCAGGGAAGTTGTGTCTTATTTGGATTCCCTTGCAAAGTAAATGGAGCCCTATGAATCCTGAAAAATGTTTTCTGTGACTAGTCCTTCAAAAGTTGAGTGAATACTCTGCAGCACCACTTGGCACCCCATGGAGCTTGTTGTCTGCAAAAAACATGAAAAATTGAATTTCACAGGCACAAACATTTGTAGGTTTTTTTTCAAAGTGGGTGTGTGACTTTTCTAGTTGACAGGTTTGTAGACAAAGCATCATCTATGGGCAGGTTTTTGCAAACGGCCTGTCATGGAGTTTCTGAAGTGTCTGGTCCTGGCTACTTTTAAAGAAGGGATGCCAGAGCAGATAGATGGCTGTCAGGTATAGCAATGTGTGAGTTTGGCAGATGAGATTTTACATATAAGAGTAACTACATAAATAATGACGGTTAACAAGCCAGTATCCATTGGCAAGACTAGTGGTCACCATGACAACGTTTTAAAATAAACATGGGTGGCTCTCAGTCTGGGACGATGGGTCATATACTCGCTCGTTACGAGTATGGAAGGTCTTGGGGACAAAGACCCTGACCACAGCTCAAAGGCCAGTGCTGGCTGGCATCCTCTTCCTCCCGCCCGTTGTGCAAGGCCCCACCACAAAGCGCAGGCCGCAACAGTTTCACAGCATCTTTGCCACCCTGTGATCCCGTGCTGGACCCGTCAGACCCTGCGGAGCTGTGGGGTCATGGTGGTGGGCAGAGGCTGGGACAGCGTACTTCACTTGATAAGGTGTCAGGAGATGAGGTGTCAGGAGATGAGGTGTCAGGGGTGCTCTGAACCCTGGAAAGTCCCACTAAGTGCCATCCTGCTTGTCCACTTCCTAGCACTGCAAACTCTCCTTTCACCTGGTTATTGGTATGAGATGTGATTGCCCTTGCTGGAAAAAGAACAAAATTAAAAGGGCGAGAGTGTGGCTTGTTAGCACAAGTGTTGCCCTGCTATGGCTGCCGCCCATCCTACGCCTGCTGGGTCGGTGTTATATCCCTGTCGCTGCATGGCGTTGCTTTGGGCGCGGGAGGTGTATTCTAGGAGATTCAGGAGCACGAGCAGGAGGCAGAGTGGGTGCACTGGTGCTCTAGCTGTCTCCTACTGAAGGACCCACTAAGCAGAGCCTTGCAATCCCTGTATGGTACCTTCTAGCAACAGCCTTTTAGTTCTCAGACACTTTTGTCTGCTGTGGAGATTGGAGTTGATGACAGAGTAAGCAAAAGACAGATTTGGCCCAGTCCATACTGGGAGCTGCGACCAATGCAAACCTGTCCAACAGTCCAGAGCAGATGAAAAAATAAAAAAAACCAACAAAACCCCAACCTCTGCAGAAGAAAAGAAAAAAGGATGCACAAGCAGAGGATAGGGACCGCTGAGGAGCAGAGCCCATACGGACATCACGGACGTGCTGAGCAGCAGATAGCTGCATGCAGGAAAGGAATATCTTGCAACACAAAGATGCTTTCCTGCCTGCCTGCGGAGCGTTCAGCAGCAGGCGGGTTAATTTAGCAATGTCGCACTCAGAGCATATCCAAATGTTCCACTGGTCGCTCTTGAGTTACTCTGTGTCTCAGGTGTACTCTTCAAGTATTTTAAAAGAGGTAATGATTTTTTTCCTGGTAGCGAGTACATCCAGGCAGATATAATTTTAATATAAAGGGGAAGTTTACTAGAATGGAATTTAAGAATATTAAAAAGGGATTTGGTTCCGAGAGAAATATTAGCAGTAAAGGCAAGGATAAGGATTTTGGAGAAATTTAATTAAAATTTAATCTTCTTTCTAATTAAATTTCCTTTTAATTAAACTTAAAATTAAATTCGCTTTGTTTAATTGGAGGAATTTAAAAAGTATTACCTTAGAGTGTCAATCATTTTTTTTTCCTCACTATAAAAAATAGTTTACTCTGGTTTGTCTAGTTTAAAAGATGAGATTTCACACTGAGTGCAAAAAAAAAAAAAAGTAATAAAAACATAACATTTAAATGTAAATCAATTTACTTCTCAGTTATCTTCCGCCTCCTTCCCCTCTCCCCCTCTCCCATCCCTCTCACCTGCCGTACTGTAAATGACGACAAAATGTTTTTGTCTCTTGGGAGCCTGTCTGGGTAGGCAGGGAATGCCCTAACCCTTTTGACATCTGGGCCACACACTTATTGGGGGACGGAGCTCTGGGCCGTGACAGCACTTTGGTCTGCTTGATGCCATTAACCATTCTCCTGCTTTGCCGATCATAATTTCTCCCTCTTTTGTTTGTTTGGGTTTTTCTTTAGGGTGGGGGAGGCTTGGGGATGGGAAAGAAAAAAAGGAAAAGAAGGTTCTTCCGAGCTAGCGATGCCTCAGGGTGGCTCTGTGCCAGCGTCACTTGGTGACAGAGAAGTCCCCTAATGCCCTGCACCTTCCAGCTGCCTCTAAAACTCCCCATCCCACCTCCCTTCCCTCCCCAGTCTCCGAAATGCCGGGGCATGCCTCATCTTGCCTTAAATTCTGCTCCTCCTGCTTTCCACTCTGATCGCCTCTCTGCTGGCCCTCATCTCTTCCCCTTTGCTGAAAGCCGCTTGGCCAAGGCCATTAGTGACCTCCTGTCCTGAGCAAAAGGAAAAAGTGATTTTTCTGCTCTCAAATTTTGTGCTCTCTCTTGCTGTCTTCGTCTACTTCCTCCTCCTCTGCTTCCACTTTACTAACGTGGACGACTCTCATTGTAGACCAGTGGATACCTTTTCATGGCTCCCTGCGCCTAATTCCCCTGCTTATAGATTGACATCTTGCAGGTTTTTGCAAGGTGCCCTCTTTTCACACCCTCATCCCTCCTCTTGGCCTCGTTCAAGTTCATGGTTCCAGCCACGTGACAACTCCCACCGTCTCTGCCTTTTGCTGTTCCCCAGATAAAGCCCCTCTTCCTCTCAGACCTCTCCTCTTCTGCATTTCTTCTGCTCCCATTTTTTTCCTCATTTGTTCTTGAACCCTTTTTTTTTAAATTTTCCTTGCTCTCTTCTGTATCCTCGTGTTATAGGGCGGATGCCATCACTGCGGTCGAAGGCATCAATATGCAGCAAAGGTTCAGGTCATGAATCCAGTGAACCTGGGGTCATCAGAGAGATCGCTCGCGCCCTACTCTGTGCAACGACCTCTCAAACCGTGCAAAGGTGCAACCTCCCCATTGCTCTACAAACAAGCTCTTCGACCTCAGTAACACCTTTTTCCTACCTCCTTAGCTTGAGAAACTCATGAAAAAATCTCTACCCACAGAAGAAGAACGACACTTTGCCTTTCATACCACCAAACCCAGCTTTTCCTCAGCATCTATGTTGCCCTGGGTATAAACTGAAGCAGTTTAAAGAACCTGAAACCGAACCCATGGAAAAGGTGTGGTAGACAAGGAATAGAAGAGGCAGGACCAGAAACCAAAATGTCGCCAGTACACTAATGGACATTCCTTTTTTGCTTTGCTGTTTGTGCTTTGAATGGCTGATAACCATGGAAATATGAATCAAAGTAAGGTGAGCAGGATGTCACGGTAATCAAGATTGGAGATCGTGGAACCGGAGAGTGTCTGAGCCTGAATTTGCCAAATCAATTGATAAAAAACAGTTTTCTCCATAATAATATAATCAGTCTCCTCTCCAAATATTTCGGGTGCTGAAATTGCCTTCTGTACTTGAATTTATAATAATAAGAAATAATAAAAAGCTCGAGCAAAAGGATTAAGCAAGAATGAGCTGCATGTACGTGCTCTATGCAAATTGGTGACACCTCTGTATTCATAATTCATTGCAAGTGGTTGAGGGTAAATAGATTTTTATTTTTATTCCCCGTGAATTTCTCACATAAGCAGGAACTATCTCTTTAGAACATTTCCCCCCTCTTGTTTTATTTAAGTTGAGAAAGAAAGCAAACAAACAGATGACTGTAGCAGCTCCTGATCTCGCTTTGTATGAGATACTGATACTGAGGCTGTAAGACCCTGCTCAGATGAATCTTTTCTGCTTGGCTCTGTCTCAAAGCAGAGCTGGGACTGGGGACTTGAGGACAGGGTATATAGGAGGGGAACATCCCCCCAAATTGCATTGGTTTGAAAGATCACAAAGGGAAATTAAGAGAGAAGGGTGTTTAAGACCTCCCTCGTCCTCACTGTGTTTTCTAGATTAAGACCTAATGATATCTTTAAATAATTAACTGAAACCATAAAAGCAGAGCAGACCATGAAGATATGCAGAGACATAGCTAGGGGACCGCAGTACATCCTTAGTAGGAGCGTTGTGTATAACAGGACCTGAGAGCAAGAAAGGGAAAAAGGAATTCAAATAAACATTTTTATCTTGATGACCCTTAAATGAAAGGACAAGGAAACAGTATGATCAGCTAGCAAAACATTGCGAAGATAAGAGCCCTTTGTCAGCACAGAGGGCCTGATTCTCCCTTCCTTTGTCATTTGCATCTGTGCAAGGAGAATGACAAATTGCAGCAAAGATGCTACCAAATCAGATCAGTTTAAACCAGTTGCTGGCTTTGCATGTGCTTTAATGACAGTACAAGGTGAACAGAGTTGACTCAATCCCAAAAAGCGATCAGCTGATCTGAAACCTCAGCTACAGTAGTATTAAGTATTAAAATATAATTTTTCATATTGCCAGAATGGAAACAAAACCCCAGTACTGGAATATAATGATAAAGGGAATATTGAAATATCATTAGATACCTTAATAAATAGTTCCTCAAAAGTACATATTTAATTTTCAGACTTCTGTTTCCTTTTTGGTATCTTAGGGTAGTAAGATATTTCTACTATGGGTTGCTTTCTTTTTTACACAAGTTCAGTTCTATCTCAATTACCCACCAAGTAAAAACAAAAAAAACAAAAAGTCCCCTAAAGCCCTGTATAGTATTTCCACAAGACTAATATAAAGCAGATGTATCCTGCTGAGTTCACAGTATATTTTAAACAAAATGACCCCAATGTTGTTCTGGGTCTTACAAATGCTGATATATATGAATACCTTTCCATGGGGGAGCATTCTCAGGAGTATCCAATGGGTCAGGCTTTCCCTGTTTGAAATGGTAATCATATGCATGGGGTTGTTTTTCAGTTTCATTTAGTTCTTTTTTAAGTGTTTATTTTTGCAGCACATTGTCCTATATTTTGGTATTTTTTCCTGTGTATTTCTCAAGGCAACTGAAAATAACACACGGCAATATTTAACTCTTGTATAGCATTGACTGTGACAGTCCTCAGAAATATGGGTGCATATTGGCTGCTGCTGAGCGGTAAGTCTCCAGACGTAAATCATCAGGTGTATATAAGGCATGAAGGAACGCCTGCCCAATTTTTGAAAGTAATGTAAGGTCTGGTTCTAAAAAGTATATGAACTGCAATTTGTGGAAAATTTAAGTGCCATGAAGGCGAGATCCAGAACTTCTTCCTTCCTCCACTGCCAGCTTCCCTCGGAGGTCCCCAAGGATGGGATTCAGCCTGAGTGAGAATTTAGGTGTCTGTGTCTGCACCTGAATTTAGATGTCTACAGTGTGTCTGTGAGTGGTATGCAGCTGTATAAATCGAGCTGAATAGTACCCAAAATGTCTAAAAGAGAGCACTCCTCACACACCCCGGCTAGGCAAGGTGGACATGCCAGCTTCCACCTACCCTCTGCTATGATCCAGAGGCAGTTGAACTCTACTTAAGCCTATCTGTATTTGACACTCAAGGAGAAGGGAGAAAAGATTATCCTTTTTTCCCAGCTTTCTATTTTTTACCCACCCACCTGTCCCATCCTGAGATACTTGGGTGTCCCAAGACGCTGGACTTCAGGACCTACATCATCCCATCATTCAAACCAGAGAGCCACAGTGTTGCCCTCAACTTCTGCAGTAAGTGGTGTCCAGCTTTGGTGTCTAACTGGGGTTAGCTTTGTCCACAGAATGGCTCACGCTGGGAGCTGGACATCACAGTTACCCTGCTCAATAATCCTGGCAGAGAAAGCTGCAGGTGACCTGTCTCCAAATTTATGCGTAAAGGTATGAGAGAAAAGTTCAGGCCCAAGAACATGAAGCCGATTTGTTGCAGCAAATACATAGTTGCCTATATTGGACCAGCTGTAGGAATTTAGGGAATTTAGTCCTCTAAGATTTATGAAAAGGCAGTATTGACTTTGTGCCCCATGCAGGGTGTGACACAGGCAATTAGTGTGGACTGGCTTGTGTCCATAGCTTTCAAACTGCCACCCACACTCAGCACAATTCGGACACACTGAATATATTGAGTTTACGATACAGATGCTTGAACTAATTATCTTTTCTAATTTATCTCTTTTTCTTATTGAAAGAAAGTCTTTGTGTCCCAAATAATAACCCAGCTATCAGTGCCTTGGTGTGAATCAGGTTGGCAATAGAAAAAAACCTCTTTGAGTTTCCCCAGTATTTCATTTACTTTGGCGAATGGATCTAAGTTACCAAGTTAATGTGAGCATTTTGAAGAATATTACTTTTCCTCTGGCTGATCTGTATCCATACCCATATGAGTTGGGATAGGAGGAAGGATAGAAATTTAATTTTACATGTCCCGGTTTTGTGCCTTGACTGCAAACTGAAATGCGTCCTCCCTCTTGGCAGCGTGCACGGAGGTGGGGTTTTGACAGAGGCCTTTAATAGACTTTCAGAAAGCACGGCTGGAAAAGACCTATGAGGTCATCTAGTCCAGTTCATAGCCAGAGCCATAATTCAGGCTGTTCTCACCAACAGAGGTGATGGTACCCGGTGGCAAGTCAGACATCAATTCTGAGTCAAAGATCCCTAAATTTTGCTGCACGAGATTCAAGAAGATAGAAAGTCCGGAGCACCTTCAGTTATTTTTGATAGAGGTTTTTATTAAATTATTTATACAAGCATGAATAAGGCAGTGGAAAAGCGGGCTGAGTATTTAACTATATTTATTTAAGTATAAGAAGGTTTGTTTGTTCATTTTATTTTATTTGATAATTACTGGTCATGTGTTTGGATTATAAGGGGCAAAGATGGAGAAGTTGGCTTTTTCTGAGGGATCATGGCACTTTGAGTGGTGGGGCAGGGAGCTGAGGATTGGGGTTCAGGGATCATATCAATATTGGTCAAATATTACTGCATCATTAAACAGAAGAAGTTTAATATAGGTTATATTTCTGATGTTATTAGGTTTTGGAGCTGTCCGTCATCATGGACATGTCCAGTTCCCACTTACTGAAGTTGATGTATGAGACCACTGATGTACGAAGATAGGAGCGGGTGTTACTACATCTGATCCCACTCATCTTTCATATCAGGTTTTTGTGTGGCTTTTTTTTCCCCGCACGGTTATAAACTTTGAAACATTTTCTTTGTAAAACCGAACTGTGGACGACAGAGCACAACTTTGCAGCAAATGGCAGGCTCTTGGTACCCTCTGAATAGCTACTTAAAGGCCTTACGGATGCCCATGCCCGCTGCTCTGTCCGTCAAACTTTTGTCTCCTCAGAGCTTATGTCCCAGCAGGAGATATATAGATTTTTGATATATATATATTTTTTTATATAAAAAAAATTATTTTCCTTGGGAGGAGGACGAAGGCGGTGCGGCGGAGCTGCTGTGCTTGGCAGGCGCCCTGGCATGGCGGCACGTACCCACGCCAGGCTGTTGGGGGCTGAGTGGGCGTGCTGCGCTCTTGCTTTGCCTGGAAAATTCACATTTGTTGAAATGAGCATGCATATTTTTTAAAAAAAAAGGGTGTGTGCGGGGGCTGATGAATCACATCTTCTGTCAAAGACTCCAGACACCGAAGTGGAGCATTGCGGAGTGTCTGGAGCTCTTTACTCATCTTTCGTCTTTCGCGGGTTTTAATTTCTCACAGCATTTTCCTTAATGTCATACAAATGTTCCTTTTATCAACTGCCTTCCCAGCTCTTTCCCTTTCACCCACCCAGCCCTGCTCTTCTCCCCACCTCTCCAGAGACACTTCCTGATGTTCATCACCCCCTCCTTATTTGCCATCCCAGCTACTCACTTAGTTATTCTTCCACAGAAACGCTACAATTAGGGCCTTATTCAAAGCTTTGCTCCGTGAGACAATATTACTGATTTACAAGTGCGTGTCCCTGGAGCTTGTGAAGGTGACTGGTGTCTGCTCGCCTCCTGCTGCACCTGCCACGTTGGGAAGGATGCGGGGAAGGAGAGAGAAGACACGAGTCAACCTGAGACCAGTTAAAGCCTAACCTCCTCCCCATGGCTCTCCTCCCCGTCCCTGACTCAAAGAGATGGCCCCAAAGTGGGGAGGTTTTAGTTGGTTGCGTAGAGGCAGGATTTGTGCTGACAGCAAGATATGGTGCTGGGGAGGGAGGGTAAAATGGGTACTGTTTAGCTTGAGTGTCCTTTTCCAGACTTGGGTCCATCTATATAGTCTCCGTCAACCAAGGACGCGGCCAAAGCTTGACAGGGAAAGGAAGTTCTCTGAAGGGTCAAAACCGAAATAATGGACCTGTGACTGTGGTGAAAAATTAAATGAAAAGCAATATAAAACCCCTGCCAGCCCAGGTGGGGTGAGGGACACGCGTCGGCATCTGCCCCTGAGGGTGCAGCGGGACGGCAGAGCTGACCCTGCTCTGAACAAGGTCTGATGCTGAAGCCTTGTAACGAGGCCAGGGCTCAGACTGGCACCGGCCAGGTCTTTCCTGGGCCACGGGCACCGTGACGAGGCCACACGTCCCACGACGCCGGCGGGGCTGGAGAGATGAAGAGATACGAGCACTTCAGTCAGTTACGTGGGCAGATTGATTGGCCATATTTATATTACTAAATTAAACAGCGTTGGGCACTGCAGCTTTGCTGTCTACACTGATAAACTGATGGTGCATCTTTGTCTTGGGCAGACAGGCACTCCCACAAACACTTTTTGGGGGTTAGCGTGGGGCAGGGGTCCCTCCCAAGGGGCAGTCAGGATGCAGCCACCCATCCGCGGAAGGGTTCAATACCGACGTGAGCCGTTGCATCCAGCTGGCCTCGGTGTCACGCTGGGGACTAAGGCACATCTAATTTAATAGCATGGGCGAAGTCACAAAATCCAGCTTTTCAGCAGCCTAATCGGTTTGGACAGAGGACCGCTCTCGCACGGCTGTATTGACTCTGGTTGGGAAGATGGCTCAATTGGTCCTGTCTCAGATCTCTGCTCAGACTCCAGAGCCGTGCAGACATGGCTTTATAGCTCCTGCTTTCCATTTCCAGAACTAAACTCAGAAGTCAATGATAATTTTCTTCAAAGGGTTGGGATGTGCCCTTCGCCTTTTGCCTTTGACTTGTTTATTAAATTTTTGATTTTTTTTTTTTTTTTAATTGGGAACACCACTTAAAGGCAAGAGATGAATTTAGCTTGCAGTCCCAGGGACATCAAATATCAGCTCTTCTGCAGGGGAGAAACTTGTTTTTCATAGCAACCTGTAAGGGAGAACCTGTCTCCCAGTACATACAGACTAAGTGCTGTATTAATGGCTTTGACTTTTGGAGCAAAGGCTCAGTGAGTTGTAATTAGAACTGGTCATTTGTTTTTAATGAAATCATTTTCCAAGGGAGGGGAAAAAAAAGAGCTGCTTTGCCCAAATAAAAACATGTTGTGAAAATGTGCTGATTTCAGTGACATTTTTATGGGAGTAAGTCCAAATGAATAATTTCAATCTTCTCCTTGCATTTTGATAATGTCAGAATGTTTCATTTCAAGAATATTGAAACATTTCATTTTTGCAATGCGGTAGGAGAGAGCTGTGGAGCGCCAAGTAATCTTGTTTTCAGGATTTGTAAAGCAGAGAGTTTAAAGTAACAAAAGGTGGTAGGGCCTGAGCCAGTTCCTCCAAAGCCAATTTAGACATGATTGTCCCTATATTACGTAAATGGGGTCCTTTGATATGTCTTGAGAAAGCTACAAGGAATGAATGCAGAAGAATTACTGGAATTTACAAAGAGAATTTCATTTTTAATTGAAGAAAAGTAATGAAAAGCCGAGTACAACAGAGAACAAGCAACTAACAGAATTTTCATGTTGCAAGGGTTTCTCTCCACGTACGCGTTTGTTTTTTTCACTTAACGAACCTCACTTTGAAAGGAAATAAAACCAAACAGACCCATTTATTTCAGAAGACAGGGAGCTACTCAGAGGTAGCCACTGACCTTCAACCTCATGTTTCACCTTAGTCTGAGTTCACTTTCCTGCACAAACAAGTTTTTCTGGCCTCTTTGGCCAGCCTCTCTGCCAAACTGTTTTAGGAAGCTTGACACTGCGTAAACGCCTGCAGATGTTCTTATCTAGGCTGCCATGAGTGTATGTTGATCCCCAAATCAGGGAAGTTTCAATGTATTATGTGTAACCAAGATAATTTATAGATGACCAAGAGTCTTATAAAAGAGTAGGTAAAGAAAAACCTAAACAATCAGAAATTAATGGAGGTAAGCGACCTGAGTGCAGTCCTAGAAAACTAAAGGGAGTATTTAAACTCCGTAATTTAAAAGAGGTTATTCAAGGACTGTTTTGAATGGAGTGATCAATGAACATTGGGAATCTTAAATCACAATTAAATTCCATTATTTGTCAGCATTAACCCAAACGAGCTTGTTTTCTTTTAGCTGCCGTACTTGAAATCATTTGGAATCTAATTGGAAACACTGAAAATAAATTAAATTACAATATTCCATTTATTGCATCACACAGGAAAGTACAAAAAAACCCAAAAACCCAAAAAACTCAAATAAACTTTGCCAACAGTGTTTGGTAAGTTTCCTGATATCCATGAAGTCGGTGGCTTGGGATACGACTATGGTTGCACATGTCATGTATACATATGTATCTCCAAGTTACCTTTAAAGAAGCTTACTCACACCTGGAGAGTGAACAGTTTGACCTGGGCTCGTTTCAGCATCTCACACGGCTTTAGTGATCCATGTTTAATTTAGTGCTGCCACGGCTGTATCCCTGGAAGCACCCAAGCCAGTGAGTTTAACCCTAGTTTAGGCACGAAGACATGAATCACACAGAGCTGTGGCTGCAGGGAAAAACTGGCCTTGATCTTGGCCTAGAAGCGACATCACTCAAGAAAATAGCTCTTTCTTGGTGCTTTGTCAAGCCTTCTTCAACTTTTTTGCTCTTTTTTTAAAAATGTTAAAAAAATCAGAGAAAAGGTGTGAGATGAGAAAGTATTGAGCTGAAAGACATTGGCAAAGTGGAAGTAGAGTTTATTGTTGGCTGTAGTCTGAACGTAGTCAGAAAGGTTTATAGTCTCCCCTTGTACAGTTTCACTGGTGGAGTGACATACCTCTTTTTGGATAAGGGGGATTTAAATATGAGCTTCTGTCATAGTTGATTGGTTTGGCATCTTGATGGGATAGTCCTTTCCGAGTTGTCAGTTTATGAATATATAATCCTTTAAGGCACATGTAATAGGGAATTAATTGCTTTTGCTCTTTGGGAGGACACATTCAGCATATCTTTAGAGTTTTAATGCTTTCTTCTATTCTTTCCATTTTATTTTCTGTCTATTTCATTTCATCAGTTTTTAATATGAGTGGAAATTCTATTTGAAATAGGTCAAAATACTCCCGTGTCTTCTTTTTTTTTCCAAATAGTCTTTCTAAATATAGATAATTGTTA
Source organism: Haliaeetus albicilla (assembly GCF_947461875.1). NCBI lineage: Eukaryota > Metazoa > Chordata > Aves > Accipitriformes > Accipitridae > Haliaeetus > Haliaeetus albicilla. The sequence goes on from NC_091515.1 coordinate 6,737,651, forward strand.
GAAAATTTCAGACCTTAATAATCACTAATGTTATTGTCCTTCTTTAGCGATCTACAGAACAGAGTCTTTATTCTAAGTTTATTAAGGAAGCTACAACTTACATACAAAATGCATAATGAATTCTGCTATGAATAACAATATGCTAATGTTCAAATAACTTCTTATATTAGTAACTAATGATCACCTCTAATAGCACTGCTATATTTGTGTGTAAACCACCTTCCTATTTATATAGCAATTACATCATGTGTCTGTTATTTGAACCATACCTTTGAATACAACACATTTCCAAATAAGCAAATATATTTATGTAGCCAAGCGCAAGCAGGCACGAGCTCATTTCACGCATCCACTAAGCGGGGCAGATGGTGGTTCATGTGGCACTGGGCTCTATCATCTGGTACGAGCTCATGGCTTGGGAAAGACTGTGTGCTAGCATGGCTATACAGCTTGTGCACCTGACTTGCCTTGCTTCTGGCCACTTGAAGAGTGCCAGTAGACTTAATTTTCATTTCTATCTGTCTACAAGAAATTAAAAAGCTGCGATGTGAACGCGATACGATACGTGGTGGCGGATTGACTTGATGCTCCCTCTGTCATCAGAGTTGTACAGCGAGGAGAGCTGGAGTCACATTTCGTGGGAGCCATTCATACCAGGGCATTGCTTTTGCTGCCGGTCCCCACCTGTGGAGATGCAGTTGGTTAATGACTAATGAGCATATGATGATGAGGAGCCAGAGAGACACCATACTACTGCAGGGATGCTGGGGATAAACAAGGCTCAGAGGGTAATGGAGAAGAGTAATTATCTGCGTTTTCCTTACTGTTACAGGAAAGCATCTGAATGTCTTGAAGCCCTTTTAATAACATTGATAAAACTTTTCAAGAAATTTTTCAATTGTTTTCCGTGAGAATTTCATGAGCGGGGATACAGGAGAGAAAAGAAAGCTCAGTCGGTTCCTGTGGCCTTGGAAACCAAATTCTATACATTTTCTGTCTATGAGTTCCTAGGAAAAATCATTTAATAACATTCCGTAACAAAAATGAGTTTTCTTCTTTTCATCTCTCTGTGAGGAAACAGAAATTGCCTGTGAATTTCTGTAATTACCCCGACCACTCATTCAATAGAACATTTAATAAAATAATAGCAATTCTTCTAAACCAAGAATTACATGTTTATTATTCCTTAAGCATCACATATATAAACATATTTATAAACAATTCTTCAAATTTAGGAAAGGGCTGTGTAACTTTGTCCCAGTCTACAAATAAATCATTGTAATTGTGTTAAGATGCATTGTCACATCAGGACGGAGGGTTAGGCCTCCTAACAAATCCGTTGCTTTTTGACTTTACCATTTTGAATCATTCAGTTTTGACTTTCAGGTTATACTAAAATACATCTTTGATATGCTAGACAGAATGAGCTGCTTAAATCTCTCACTGCAAGGCATTTCTCTAAACTCTCTAATATTTTTTTCTGGCTCTTCACTGCATCCTTGACAATTTTTCAGTATCTTTTCAAATGTGTTCTGATATCAATCTCACCAATGCTGTAAACAGAGGTAAAAATCACCTCTCTGTCGTGCTGATTTTGCATGCTGCCAAATTCTCTGCACCCACCTGTTTTTTCCTGGTTTTGTCACCCGTATTAGAGAGTGGCTTCATGGATACCCCAATGCACCTGAAGGGCAGTGATGTGCCACCCAGAAATGACAAAGAGTGCAAAACAGGAATTCACACCCAGATTTTTCCACCAGACCCAGAATCTTGAGAAACTACAGTACAAGGTGACTAATTTCAAAGTATAGTGCTTTGGGCCCACTTCCAGCACCTTTGGAAATGCTCCAGGATCTTCCTCCACCCTCCAGTGCCACTCCAGAGAGGTACGGCTTTTCTATAGGTCTTGTGTGGATGGTTCCGTATGGATGTCTCAGATACTTTAGTGCATCTCAGATGTCATTAGCCTCCTTTATTCAGGTAACTGCACTCAGACCTTTGGTTCCCTTTGCAGTCAGGGAAGAGACATAAGCAACTCCAAGGCTGGTTTAGCCTCCCCTGCTATTATTTACTTTGTGCCTGGCATCTGGTAGCCTCACTCGTTACTTCTCAATTCTAGTCTTAGAAAGAAAAATGAAGTCTTTCTCTACTTACCTTTGCCATGTCATCATCCCTGATTTTAAGACCAGTAGCGTATCTTCCCACATTTTTTTTTCCTCAGGCTGAGTCCCAGTCTTTGCTGTTCGTTACATAAGAGTTGTTTCATAACTTTGATCACCCTTGTCATCCTTGAGCATTCCTTGTCATCAAACTAATAATCCCCCTGAAATCTAAACATGATAGTGAGTTTCAGATGTCTCTCAGATAAAAAAAAAAAAAGAAAAAAAAAATCAGTAGTGCTATCACTTTTTGAAGGGAAGACTCTTCAGACTCCCCTGAAACCCACAGGAGTCCTTCCCTTGACTTCCGTCTGTGAGCTCAGTACGTAGAGGCATACAGTCTGGTCCTAGAGTGAAAAACAGCACTTCAAAAGTGTAAAGAAAGCAAAAATCCGAGAATTTCCCATTATGGGTTTAATCCAGATCCTTAGACATTAATGATAGCGTTTCTTTTAACATCAGGGTTTGTTGGACGAGGCCCAGGCTGGCTGTAAAAATGCTGAGCATACCTTTTATTAAACGTTTTGTTATTTAATGTGCCATTTTCTGATGTATATTTGATAAACAAATTTGTTACCAGAAGCGTTCTTGTTACCAGTGACATTTAAACACAAATGCAGATTTATATATGAGTAATTGTGTTTCAAGAGTAACAGTGTGCATAAGTCAGCATTTTGCAAATGTTACAAAAATGTACAAGCCCAAGCAAAAAAACCTACTTGCCCATCTTCTGCTACATTTGATGTAATGAAAGGTAATTACATCCTATTCACACATTAAAAGAAAGCACTCATTTTGGATAAGACCATGACTGAAAATCTGTTGAAGTTAATGGAAGTCTTTCAGTTGGTTATGGTGGAATGTGGCTCAGGCTTTCAGAAGGAAAGTAACGTTTCGCAGAGCTGCTAAGAGATCTCTTGGGATTACAAACGAGGGATTGTCACCACAGTGTTCAGGTGCTGTAGAAACATCTTCTCTCCTGAAACTCTTGCCTCTGGCACTCATCTTCTTGTTGCACTAACATAAAGAAAGTGCTGTTGACTCATATCTACCAGAGGTGAAAATCCAATCTCACATATGTCCTTGCCATATAAGAACATTTAGAAAAGAAATACATGGCCTTAAAATTATATCAATTCACCTTACATGACTAAGAAAGAGGCCATTTCTAAAGGATATTGATTAAAATGGAAATACATTCAAATAAATGGATTCTTGGCTTGAAATAACCTTTACAGTAAGTGAATGGTCTATTTTGAAAGTATGATGGGTGTTCTGCGGGGCACTACTGCATCTTAATTTTATTTCATTGCTATAGAGAGTTTTCTCTGTTTATGAAAATGCTATGCAAAGTGAGATCTATGGATTTCAGAATGGGGAGGAGCAGGAAATTTTGTCTTAAAAAGACACTTGCCTTTCTATTTCTCATCATTCTTTAGTATCACCAAAGACCAGAGCCAGAGACTCAAGGGAAGATGAAGTTTCAAACACAAAATAAAAACCAGTCCCTTCCCATGAAAGCTCATATTTTAAATGAGTCAAACAAAGAATAGGACCAAGGAAGTAATAAAATTCCTGTTGTAGTGACAGGTGCCAAGAGATCTTTATCTGGTCAAATCCAGAAAGGGAATTAAGGATCTTAACTGGGTAAATCTCAGCTCTCCTTACAATGAAGTGATTTTACAGCAAATGACCTGATAAGCAGGGAAAAATCTGAAGAAGCCATTAGACAACTGTGGAGCCATGGGGGAGACTGAAATTCTACATCTTCTGTGACTTGAGCAAAACACTTCTGAAAGGCTGGTCACTGCACCAACATAATCCCCATAGTCCCCATCATCTATGTCCATATCTTTTGCATCCCAAAGGTGGGCTTTGCTTTTGAGGCTGAACTGCTGCATAGGTACAATGCAAAGACTGCAGGTTCGAAAGAGCAATGTATGAGGTTGTTGCTTACCAGTTGTAGCTCTTGGATGGTAAGTCTCAAGTGTCTTCTTCCAAGGTTGCTTGGTACTTCACTGGGGAAAATAGAGGTGCTTGCAAGTTCTCCTACAACTGAGCTGTTAGAAGGATGCTTTTGCATCAGTGTCGGAGACAGATACTTAAATTCTGCAGAAGCTGCCTGGTAATTTGTCCATCCTTTTCCTGGGTCAGGCCTCACTTTGCTTGCAGAAGTCTATACAAGGACTAGGCACTGAACTCATACCTGCCATCAGCTATTTGTACAACATGACAAAACCCTCAAAAACAGAAACAGAAGCAACTCTGGTTATGGGTAGGAGGGAGCGTTTCTCCTTGCCACCTAGCAATACTGCATGGCAACAAGACCAGGATACTGATTCCACCTGTTCTTTTTTTTGCCAGAAGCTAGAAAAGGCTCTCTGTGACTGACTTTCATGCTCAAACATGAGCCATTAAAAGTTCATGTTGGAAAACTGGACCTAACATTATATACGTCCACAAATACTATTCAAGCAGGAGTAGGTTACTGCCTGTGCCACTGGATGTTTGCCTGCTCTCAGTATATAATACAGTTGGTTGCTTGGTTGATTTTCTGCAACATGATATCCCTTTCCTGCAAAACAACAAGGAAGATCAAATGTGGACCTTTCCAGATCCTGAACAGGAATATGAAGGTCTCATGCTGGAACTAAAGCACATTTATAAATTGATGTTGAAAGTAAAACAGAGAGGAATAAAGAAGAGCTTAAGGAACCACATCTGTAAAAAAAATTTAAGAAGTCCACTGTTTCCCCCTCACTTTCAGAAAGTGTCTGTAGGAGGGGTTAAAAAGTTAAATGTAAATATTTTCCAACCCCCCAAATACCAAAATCCTCATGAACTTTAAGGACAGCCCAGGCAGTGTGGACTCTAGAAAACTTTCTGGTAGATTCCATATGCTCTAGGATGTGTGAAAGCATCTTGCATCTATTAACTGGGAGAATCCCCAAAGACTTTATAGACTCTGACAAAACCCAGATATTGCAATGGTAGAGCACACAAGAGAGTGAAGGGTTTCACCAGTGAATTTGCAATAAAATGAGTTTGCTGATGACAATACTAGAAGCTGCACTGAAACTTTGGGTCTAAAGGTTTAAATACTCCCACTCTGTCCTGTTGTGCTACTCCTGTGTGAGACTTCCCAAGCAAAGACACATGCTACTATGTTTTCAACCAGTTTTCTCTTCTCTAGGCTTTTCTAGCCTAAAAATGGACCAATTCTACCTGTATTGAAGCAAACACCAATGGAGGAACAAGGTGTATTTCATAAAATCATAGATTAGTTTGGGTTGGAAAGGACCTTAAAGATCATCTAGTTCCAACCCCCTGCCATGGGCAGCGACACCTTCCACTAGACCAGGTTGCTCAAAGCCCCATCCAGCCTGGCCTTGAACACTGCCAGGGATGGGGCATCCACAGCTTCTCTGGGCAACCTCTTCCAGTGCCTCATCACCCTCACAGTGAAGAATTTTTTCCTTACATCTGATCTAAATCTACCCTTTTTTAGTTTAAAACCATTACCCCTTGTCCTACCACTACACTCCCTGAATAAAGAGTCCCTCCCCATTTTTCCTGTAGGCTCCTTTAGGTGCTGGAAGGCTGTATAAGGTCTCCCTGGAGCCTTCTTTTCTCCAGACTGAACAACCCCAACTCTCTCAGCCTGTCCTCACAGGGGAGGTGCTCCAGCCCCCTGACCATTTTCATGGCCCTGGCTTTGGCATTTTGTGGCACGTGAAAATATAAAGATGTTGGTCCATATTTCTTTATAAACTGATAAACTATTTCTAGGCATATCCTTAATCAGTCCACTGATCATGAGAAAAGCTGAAAGCAAGATCTCACAGGGAAACAAAATGCAAATTTGGCTTTAGTTTGAATGCACACAATAAGAAAATGCACTATCTGCTGCATGATGCTCCTGTGACCATCACGTATTTATCCTGAAGCGAACATGTGCACCTGTTGCGATCTTGGCCTTTTTTCTGAATTTGATATTACTTGGCAGGTGAGTTTCTTTGCCAAACAGCAACACTGCTCAGTATCTGCTGGTGCTTCCAGGCAAAGATCTTAAAATATTTCACCAAAATAGAAACTATTATTCTGAATTTCTGAGTATGCAAACCTTAGTATCACCATTTCAGAAGCAGACAGACACCAGGAAACATTAAACAACATTTCCAAACACAAAGAGTGTATCAATGACCTGATAAGGAGTATATTCTCACATTTTTAATTGTGTGCTTCAAAATCTTGCTAACATTTTGTCAAGGGGAGGAAAGATAGGTGCTGCAGCTTTAGCAGATGAGTTCCCTGGAAACAAAATTGTTAAAATAATGTTTCATAAGAGACAAGAAGAATCTGAGAAGCACCCTTATTAAATTTATGAAATCTCCCATACGAATCCCATATGAATAAAGTGGCTCGTGGGCAAGCAGATATTAATCAGCACACAAGGCTTTGAAATCAATACATTTATGATTCAAGGTGCTCAGAGTTGTTCTCTGCACTTCTTTGCAGAAGGAGGGGAAAAGAAGGTACACAGATTAAAAAAAAAAAAAAGAAAGAAAAAAATAGGTGTTTGGACAGATCTCCTGGGGACATAGGGGTATATACAAGGGATTTTTTCCTTGTTCTTTAAACATAATTTAGAGAAGATGCATACTTTAAGCTCTGGTTTATTTTCACTCATAATTCAACTCCTCCAGCTCTCTGTTTTCTCTAAATTCCCTCTAGTTTTCAAAAATCTTTTTGAAAACCCATGCCCAAGAGTGAACCTACAGTCTCAGTTGTAGCTGTCCCCCCGACTTGTATGTATACATACAGAAGATATAGATATATACTTCTTCCTGATATATTATCTTTGTGCAGCAATTGCCGTCTTGGTCTTCGCAAAGGCTGGAGCCAGGAGCTCTCAGAACTAGTAACATAAGCTTTTACAACTTGCACCATAAAATTGTTCAGTACCACAACATTCAGCTTTGCAGCATCTGAGAAAGCTGCTGAGTGAAGTCCACAGCGCTCTTGCTCTGGTGCCTCAATTTCATGTGCAAAGCAAAGGAAAAGCAGTGACAAGGGAGCACTGAAGCAAGAGATGGGACCTAAACACATATCATCCTTGAAAACAGCACCCTGCCTGGGTTTCTGAGCCAAGGACCTTCCTCTGGGTCTAGACAACCAATGCAGCCCAGTCATCTCCAGTAAAATGCAGCAACAAGGAGGCACCTTGATTGCTCAATAGCTTAGGAGTTAAGGTATTCATTCCCCTTGGAAGCAGTTTCCAGGTTCTCCAAGGAGGAAAATGCTCTAGTTATGGGGCTGTAGGAGTAGCCTTGCGTTGGTCTTTCCAAGCCAGGAAGGGAGAAGGAATGTTTTGCAGGATACGGTGGAGGAAGAGTGAAAGGAAGCTGCCCGAGTTGGCTGTGGCTTGGGTGCTTTCTGATATGGAGGTGTTCAAAATCTGATTTATTTTATACAAAAAGCAATGGAAGAGAATTGTAAAGTTTCCCTTCCAGAGCATTCATCTCTAGTAGCTAAGGTACTTTTCTCAGAGTTGTGAGTTCAAACCCATCAGGTAAAGAAGAAATCATTGAATTTTGTCCTTCTCTTCCCTAGCAAGTATTGTAGCTATCGCTCTGGGGAATACATATGGACTTGTGTTTTGTTCATGCTCCCATCCATCGGGTGTATGCCTCACAGCTTGGTCCCCATGGGCACAGTGGAAGGTCTGGTGTATAAAATTAGGGAGGGTGTGGGCCCTTGAAGAGGAGCACGTTTGATCGGGGGGCTGAGAGCTGTATCCTTAGAGGTCTGGTGACATCCCAGTGCCTTGAAGGTCCAGAAAGAAGTCCTGAGGATCCACAATCACAGGCTTCAGCACCTAAAGATGTACTTAAGTACACTAGTGCTTTTGCACCTCAAATCCCAAACTGTGTAGCTTGGAGCTGTAAGAGATTCCTAAGTCCTGTGGGTTGGGAGAGGGATGGATAAGGTGAACCAAACCTGGGGCTAGATTTCTATATATGCCACTGTTTTCATAGCCACCTCACATTGCAAACAATGTTTATTTCCTCATCCATTATCCCCTTTAGACTTATTTCAACATTACGGCTTGCTTTCAGCTTTTCCTTCCAGCTGCCTTTGTGTTTCAAATTGTCTTCCCTAAGATTGATCTAATTTTGTTATTTTCTTCTCTTATTTCTAATTTCTCTAAACCTGCCGATATTATTGCTCTACCCTGACGGGGCTCACTACTCCTCCCAGTTGAACATCATCTGTAAGCTTCATTAGCGTGCTGTTTGCTGTCTCGAGCAAGGGGCTGCTTGTTTTCTTTTTTTTACCAATTTCCCCATCGTTCCTCGCTGAGCCATAACCCACCCTTTGCATCTGCAAAAGCTGGAACCAAGGAGCAAACTGCCTCCCTGCCACTCCTTTAGCAGGACATCTGTACCTTGTCAAAGTCCCTGATGTTATCATGCAACAAGGGAAAGTAATGCAAGTCAAGAGTGAACCTTGTCAAGTTTGGACGTGTAACTTGGGGCTGTACCAGGATTAATTATGCCTTCTGCTGCTTTACACACTCATGTCATCAATAAATTCTAATAAACAGGAGTAGGATGTTCTTATTCATGTCATTCCAGAGGAATTAGAACACAGTAGTGTTATTTAGCAATGCAGATGTTTTATTATTGTGTTGTTTATGTGAAAGTGGATATGACATGAAGAGGTATATCAAATGAGCAATAGAGAGAAGCGAGCTGTGCTCCCTTTTTGATTATGCATATTTATTCATACTGCAGAAGTTACTGCACGTAGCAGTCTTCTAAGATGGATTGCTCAGTTTGGAAACCTAGCCTCCTCTCCCCCCCCCGCCTTTTTTTTTTTTTTATAAAGTTTAGATATGTCAATACTACCTTTGTACAGTATTTATGAGTTCCTTCTTTAAATTGCACCTTAATTGGTTTAGTCACCACAATTGCAAAACAGGAACCTAATCACCAGAAGCTAAGTAAGCAGAAAAAAAATAATGATTTGGAGCTGTCTGTCTACTGCTGCCGAACAGACACACTGGGCACGGTTTAAAGCTATAATTGCATTGTGGCACTGGCTTGCTGTTCCCAGCACATGCATAATGTAGCTCCCAGTTGTAGACTGCCACATATCCTGCTGTATTTACCCTCAGATGCCAGCAGAGCACATGCCACCCACAACTGCTGCTTCCCAACAGTGTAAAACTGTCACACTTTCAATTAGATGCCCCAAAGCACTTTATTGCCCACTGGAGGGTATAGTCATATCTTGATGGAGGAAGATTATGGGCTAAATGCATCCATAGTAGTTCTCCGCAGGCTGCAGCAGAATTACTTTGGGAATGAATTTGGATGAATTACCCCATTCGTTCTATTGATCATAAAACAGGGCTATGCACTGCTTGTTTCCGAGGGCACAAATTCTTGACCACAAACAGTTGGGCCAGTATATGGCCTTAGTACTTCCCTGAAGACTTCCACAGCCAGAGAAGACAAAAACCCCAGGCAGCGGGAGATCTTGCTGCCCTGCCTGTACCTATCTGCAGCTGCGGATTGCTGTGCAAATAGACTGCAGAGACAAACTCTGCCTCTGCAGACCCTCGGCAAATCTGCCCCTCCGCTTCGTTTTTCTTCACCTCTCAGCTTTGTGTCTTTGGGTACCGCTGCCTGTGCGCTCACAGAGGCACGCCATAGAATACTGCCATGACCATCGTCTAGGTTTAGAAAAATGATTGTATTTGAGGGAATTAAAGATGTACTACACCCTAGTAACCCTTCTTAAAGCAATGTTAAGCAGTGTTAAGCCATCTCACATAATCTCATGACTGGAGAAGGCTAAGAGCATGCATGTGGATAGGCAGCTTTTAGCGTGTGAACAGCCACACTGGCAGATGGGTAGCAGTTTGTTAAGCTAACGTAACTTGATTGTATGTCTAAGTCTGGCTGCAAAAATTTAAAGAAAAGAGTAAACAGAGTATATCTCGATGCTGAAAGTTTTGGCAGCATCTAGCCAAAGAGGGAGACAGTATTTTGGAAAAGTGATAGAAGAAGGACATATGAATACTAATCTAGAAACGTTAGTCATGCTAAAATGAAAGCCACTGAGCACAAATTTAATAGCACACATAAACACATGTGGACTTAGGAATAGGCAGAACCTCTTCACCTATACTGCTTCCAACTGAATACTTAGGATTTGCATGTGTGGAAATATCTTAGGTTCCTCGGAAGGAATTTCCACTGTATCCTTCTCTAGTGACAGGCATGGCTCAGCTCCCAGTTTGGATACCCAGTGAGTTTATGGACAGCTGTGTCTGCAGGTAGCAGCGTGTGTGTGAGCTTCGCGTCTGAGCTCTCACTGGAGTCAGTGGAGATGTAAGCAGTGAAAACCAGAGACGTTCATCTGATCACCTGGTAAACGTCTACTTCATGATGAGCTGAATCACTCTTGGTGTGCCTCTACCTGCTAGATCTCTGAGAAGAAACCCTAGGGTAGACACCTATCCCATAGATATGTACGTCTGGTGGTCTGAACCTGGAGCTAACAAAGGAGTTTCTGAAAGCTTTATTTCTTCCTTTTCCTTTTCTTTTTTTTTTTTTTTTTTTCCCTAAGATAGCATTTTTTCATATAGCTTCTCTGTGGTGCCGCTTCAAGTTTGCTTCAGTAATTAACTTAGGCAGCTGAACTATGTCTTGCAGGGTTTATATTGCTGATGTACTTAGGAACTTTGTTAAACCAAAGTTCAAAATACATGTTTAAGTCCTTTACAAGATCAGGGCCTTGCTTAAATAAATGTGTCTGTTAATTTGAGCCTAATTGGCTTAATATTAACACCACATGACTATTAAGAATCAATTGATTTAGATTTAACACAGAGCATCACGTACATATCTAATTTAGAAAGCTCAAAGAAATTGAATGCAAACAAGTCTGAGAGTGTAACAGTGAAGTTACAAATTTAAACACACAAGAGCCAGGGTACAGAAACAGTGCCGTTCTTCCAGCATAGCAATAATAATTCAAACATATTGTATCTATATAATATTTTTATTACCAGTCAGACTATTAAATGCATACTTAAATCTATGCACGATATGCAATGTGGGCAAGTCTATTGTTACTCTGAAAACTATAGCTTTTTCATTTTCTAATTGCAGTTTCATGGCACTGCCAAGGTTTTGTGTTTAATTTATATAGGGATTTCTATGGTCCTTAGAGCTGTTAATAGAATGGATTCACAAAGACCCCTACTAGAAGGAAGGCAAGACTGGTAAGAATGCTATTCATCATACCACCTTTCATCAGCAGGATTAAAAGAGTTTTTATCTACATTTTGCAAAAGGGAATGGAGTCACAAAGCGATGACCTCATTTACCTACTGCTGAGCAGCAGGCCAGTGGAAGCACTAATAATAAAATCAAGGCCACCCAGGTACTAAACCAACGCCTCCAGTGAGGCGCAGGATAGGTTATGAATCAGATATCTATATATACTTATATCTGACTCTACAAGGACAATATAAATGTGCAGGGCCAGGACCAAGCCAGTTCTGCTCCTAGGACCTGCTGGCTTCAGTAAATATAGATGTCGCCTCTCCATCTGACCAGTTCCTTAGGTGCAGATCCAGTGCTTATAGAGCATATCAAAAATGTCAAACATAGGCCTGCATGGGTCCCCACATCATCCATAACTGGCAGAATTTCAGTTCTCTTTTGCAGCCTCCCTTTTTTGTTTTGTTGAAAAACAACAAGCAAGCAAGCCAGCAAACAAAATCCTTCCCAAGCATGACATAAATGAAACTTGTACGTTGCTGTAATTTCAGGTTTCAGGCTGTCTGAATGTCAAAAAATTAACTGAGTTAGCAGTATAGTTTCATGGCCTGGCACCCATTGGCAAAACACCTAAAGACATATCTTACCTGATTCGTGCAGTAACAGAGCTATGCAAGGGCTTTCTGGAAAGCCAGGGAGATGAGCATGGGTCTAGTAAGTCCCAAGAAAGAGCAGCAACCATAAAATATCCTTGTCTGGTCACAACAAAGAACTTGCTCGGGGCTTTCAGAAGTAAATGGGAAAAAGGATTTGTTATCCCAAAGCTAAAGTCAGGGCCAATCCACAAGTGACCCAGAGAGCTGTGGGGGCACCTTCAAACATCGCATGGCAAGTATTACACAGTCCCACAAGTCCCCTCAAACATCCCAGAGGAAGTTTGCTCTGTCCCATGAGACCCATGGCAATCTTCTTTTCCTCTTCTCACCAGTTACAAAGTTCTGGCTGACCCTCCTCCATGGCCCATCATTCAGTGATCTGAGAGCTTGGGTCACTGCTATTGATGTTGTTATCTCCTGTTCCTTTCAGTTTGTAAATCTGGGTGTTTAATTTGTTATTTCTGTCTGTTGTCCTAGGCTTTAATACTGAATGGCATTAACCAGATACCTGCACAATCAGACACGCTTCATTCCACAGATCTGTACCACACGTACCCTGAATTAAGACTAGTGCATGTGGTACAGGGCTAATGTAGCCACTTCAGGCTGAGGTTTGATGCCATACTAGCACTGTGATAGGCTTTCCAGACCGGTGTTCAGTTGGACTGTTTAGATTAAACACCATAAAATGGCATTTACTTCATCCAGATGCAGACAAGAGACCATATGTCTCCCTGGGGTGACCTGGACCACCTGGAAAAGGAGTTAGCCCATGCCTTCAGCTTGCTGTTGGGCCTCACAAGTGTGAGCAAAGAGATGGGCTAAGAGCTCATCAGAGGAGCTCCCGTCCGGCCAATGTACAGGCGTGAGCTCAGACTCAAAGGAAGAAGAGATGGCAGAATTTCTGAAGCCAAAGTAGCCCATCTATCATCTCGCCTGAGCTTTCTGAGCTTGTGACTTGGTCCTGCTCCAGCGCAGAGCAACTGAGGGCTGCAGTACACCCTGGACAGTCGTTCTTTAGCAGAGCTGCAGTGCCAACGGTTAGTTCAATGCTCAGAGTAGATTAGCTCAGCTGGCAATGGTGCCAGCTCCTGGGCTCGTAGCAAGCAAAAAAATCAGCGTGTGTGATTCATGTCACCTAGCCTTAACCGTTTGAAGGATCGGCATCTAGTCTAGGATGGTCATATGAGCTTCCTCTGTAGGTTCCTTCTCCCTTCCTTAGAGGACAGAAGGACCTTCTGGTGACTCATCCCATCCTCAGGGAAGCGATATGAACCATCTTATGGAAATTACTCTCTCTACCTTGCTTACAGGAAGAGCTAAAGCAGCTGTGACTAGTTGCCCTATTTCATAGTGGGTAGCAAAGGGAGAGGGATCCCACCTTAATTGGGAATCAAAGTTTAAAGCTGGGGCAGTCCATGGCAGCCTCCAAATCTGTGCGCTTTGTCTAATCAGAATAAGGAGCATGCCGCTTTATTACCTTTAAGCCAGTGGTTAACATTTTGCTATGCATTTCCTTTTGCTTAGTAACCTAAAATGAGCAGTTATATACCATAGTCACTGTTGCACCATGCCTCTATTTTGGTCGGATTTTCAGACATTTCCTGGCAAACGGGTTATAGCTTTAAGATACGAACATAGTCCTTAAGTTCAGGCTTCAAAATGGGGAGAAAGTAAGAAATAATAGGTTGTCAGCTCTCTTTTAAAAGGTGCATGCATCAGGAGAGAAAATAAAGACGCTATTGCTGTGCATAGGAGACTTCAGAAGCATTCAGATAATACTTACATCTGCTTTAATGATTCCATTTAAGCTGTCATTTTCAGCATTTACCTTGCAGCATTCAAAAGCAACTACACTTACATGTTCTCAACAGACTCAGTGCCAGTCTCAGATACAAGAAAAAAAAAAAAAGAAGAAGAAAAGAGAGGAAAATGAAAAGTGCCGTACAGTATGTTTCAAAGAACAAATCCCTTGCAGGAAATTAGCAGTAATTTTGGGGCCACCGCTGTTGAAGAGAAATAAGTTTCAAGAGAAAAGTGAGCGCGCTCTCTTTTTTTGTAAGCAGTAACAAAAGGCAGAAGTAAAGACAGGCTCATTACAAGGCTTAAAGGGGCACAGGCAAATATTTTGGAGCAGGAGCTCTGGAATCAGGGTGCTCTTCTCTGTAAGACCCTGCATAAATCACTTCACCTCCTTTGCCTCGGTTTTTCTGTGTGGTTTGTAAAAAAGGGAACGGTAAAGCCGTGCTCAAGTTTGGCACTGCGCAGCTCAGATTTGCCTCCCTAGGTGGAACCTTGTGGATGAAGCTCTGGGCTGGGATCTGCTTTTGGTTCAGTGCTGACACAGCTTTCCTCCGCGGCCTTGGGCAAGCTGCTTAATCTGCTTGCTGCTTACAGCTTTGACAGAGGTGCTCTTGACAAATGCTGCCCTGTGATTTAAGCCCTTCCACCCCTTTCTCAGCTACAGATCGCCTCTTGGTGCTGCCCAGAGCCACGAGGGGACGTGTACCCTCACGTCAGCCTCTCTAGCTCACATCCCAGCATCTCAGCTTAATCTTTCACAAGGATGGTTTGTATTGCAATGCCAGGCTGTAGGCGTGCAACCTCTTCTGCTGACTCTGCTGCAACAGGAATATCTAGCGTAAAGGCCAGCTGGGAGCCATGGGTTGGATGATGCTGTCTTCACTAGATCTGGTTGGATTTCAGTCTCTCATCTGCAAAAATGGGTTGAGAGTAACACCCCCTTTGCCAGTCTGCTCTCCATATACCACGAGACTTCTAGGAAGACTCTGCACAATCACTGTAAAGCTTAAGGGAGTCCTAGATTTTCAGAGGTGGCTCTGAGAGCTTGTGTCCCCTCAATTTGCCTTGCACAATGCATGGAACAGCCTGGAAGTGAGGCTCGGCCAATTTCTGTCTTGTCTTGAGTCTGTTCGTGGAAACATTTGCTTAGCTTTTAGGGAGTAGCTCTTCACTTGCAGGTTTCTAACTAGGGAACACAAGAGATGAAAGGTTCGTTCTCATTTTAAACCCAGGGAAATAGGGGGCTCAAATGCTATAAGACACTTCTCTGTATCTAAATAATAAAACAGATGAAGAAAGTGGATGTTACATATTTATTGAAACATTTCCTTACCCTGTACCTCTTCGAAGAATTCATTTATAACCGGACATTTTGGAAATTGAAGTCCTGTGTTTATGGAATAAGCGGGATAGCTGAGGTTAAATGCCAAGGGACCTCCCTAGGCCATGGGGACATTAATGGCAGCCTGCTGCCTGCAAGACACACACTCCAGCTACAGAAATGTGTGAAATTAGCAACACCACTTTCTTTTCTTTCTTTCTTT
This sequence comes from Haliaeetus albicilla, assembly GCF_947461875.1. Lineage (NCBI taxonomy): Eukaryota > Metazoa > Chordata > Aves > Accipitriformes > Accipitridae > Haliaeetus > Haliaeetus albicilla. Next base: position 6,753,112 of record NC_091515.1, read on the forward strand.
GGATCCCTTCCAAATTCACCTCCGCCTTCTCTCTCTGGATGCAAACCAAAGACAGTAGATGCTACAGTGTGTATCCTCAGGAGCAACTCTGCAGATTAAACGCCTGCAGCTATTGTGCATCCAAATTCTCTGCTGAAAAATCCTTTCTGTGACAGAGGAAAATTAAAAATCTAAATTCAGAATGGAGCCAAATTACCTACTCTTGCTACAGGAAGTCCGACATATCATTACAAACTGGTTTACTTGTCCGTGTCCAATTTAATGTGCCTGGCTTTTCTTGTGAAAAAGAAAAAAAAAAAAAAGAAAGAAAGAAAGAAAAAGCCAGACAAACAAACCAAAACAGAAGAAAAGAAAAGCAGGTAATAATTTGTTATCTCTGTAGCAGGTGTGAAGTGGACGTTGTAACGCAAATTATTGGGGCTTCCACAAAGGGAGACTCGGGTAGGGACTGTGGGATCCAGAGCTTCATATTTGACCAGATAAGGGACCGAGCCACTGCCTGGTGTTTACCCTGCAGTGGCCCCTGGTAGCTGCTTCAGAGGCAAGCACAAGAAACCCTGCAGAAGGCAGATATGGAATAAATGGCCTACAGGGAAGTTTATTCCTCAACTTCATTAATTAGAGGCTAGCTCAAGCCCTGAAGCATAAGGGTTTACAACCTGAGACTAAGAAGTGATGAGAAAGAGCTGCTGGTCTCTGTCTGGGTTGGGAAGTGGTTTCCCAGGCAAGAAATGTCCCTGAAAAATCTGTTCCCTGTCAGAAAGACTGCTTTTCCTCCCAGCAAGTTATGGTCGGGTCCTCTGGAGCGTGCACACTCCTCCAGAGCAGTTCAGCTCTTCCAGAGGGACAACCCGGGTCTTGGGTTTGGGTCTCTCCCCTTGTGGCTCTGCAGAAGGGGCTATCACAGCTCCAATCTGTGGCCACTCCACCATACAGAAAATGGGAAGCTGGCTGGTCCTCAAGGTTTCATTACTTCTGACATGCCCTATACCACCAGGTGACTGACCACGGCAAAGTTGTTGAGGCAGTTGTCTACAACAAGCAAGGACAATCTGTGCCTCTCCAGCATTCATCGTACCGTTAAGGATGAGCTACGCGTCGCATGTCTCTCATCCCCCGTGGTATCCTGAGTAAGAAAACTCTTTAAGGAAGGTATTTTAGTCTTAGATGTGATATGTAGAACTGGTTAGACCAAAATGCTGTTTTTTGATAGAAAACTTGAGGTCAGTATAACGACATGTTGATGAAGCACTTAAAAATGAAATACATCTTTTCAATACCGTGCAGGCAATCTAGTCTCAAATTTTCAGAACAGGAGGCATGTTTTATTCCTTCAAAGTAACTTTTCACGAAGACACTCACTGTTATTCTATAGCAACATTTTAAAATGTGTGAATGTTTTTAAAACAAACTGAAACATTTCTATTTATTGTCATGAAATGTTTTTATTGACCAAAAATTAACTTTTGTTTTGCCTTATTTTTTAAAATATTTTTTTTCAGGGAGGGAGAGGAGCTAGCTGCAATTCAAAGCAGAAAAAGAACTGTTGCAGACTTGCAATGTGTTTAATGGAAGACGACAGCTGGTTTTCATGTAATGCTAATTTAAAATATTCGGCACTTTGACAGGTGGAGCCTGGGATGGAAGTGGGCGGTGAGGAGTGTGGGAAGCACGGAGGAGACAGAGGGGTGTTAAGGATGGCCAGCTTACGGTAACAGGGAAATCTTTCCTTTTAGGAGAGAGTATCTTCTACAAAAGTTATTTTAGTTTGTGTTTCATGAAAAAAAGATTTTCCAAAACTATTTGTGATTGACTTTTTGAAGAACCTGATATATAGCCATATAATTATGTTTAAATCAATTCCAGGTTTCATCTGTGTAAACTAAATGCAGACCTCTTTAAGAAACTATTTTCTCCTTGCCTTCATACAACAAGACAGAAGAAAACAAAAGTACAACACAGAACAAGCAAACCACCTCCTTCCTCCCCTAATATTACTCTCAGAACACACTCTTTCAGCACAAGAAAAAATTCTGCAAGTGCTTTTTTAACTAAAAGCCCATCTTTTTCTTGGGAAAACACATATAAACAAAAATACAGAAGCCAAACTGATAAATACAATTGACCTGCTGTGATGTTAACTTAAAGCTCATTGATTTCATTTCTGATGTGCCACAAGAACATTCATTTGCAGTGAGTGCTGGCTACGACTTTTTCATTAGTGCTGCAGCAGCTGGATTGCAGCTTTGGGCTGGTCAATGCAGATGAGCATAGGCTGACCTGGGCTCTTCTGTTCTGGCTTCTTTCTGGCCAGCTGTGAGCTAATTAGCTAATGGCAATGGGCTGTTATCATGAAAGGCAGGACATGTTAGCCCAGGTACAATGCTGGAATAAGTATGAGGCTTCTGAGCCCAAGGTCTATGTTGTAACTGGATGTTGAAAAAAGGAAAAAGGTAATTTGAGTTAATCCTGGTTATTTACTCTAAGCAGGCACTTATAAGACCATTTTCAAGATTGCATCCAAGCATCTTCTAGTAATGAATTATGCATTTCAATAAATGGCTCGCTCTTTCCTCCATGATTGCTAATTTGGGATCTGGGTCACAAAATTGAGTGTGACCCATTGGGAGTCACTAACTCTGACAAACTCAGCCCTATTGGGGCATTTCTTCTTTCAAAAGCCAGGAGATGAATGGGTTGAGGCAGATGCTGCTCTCACTGAAGTAAGCAATTCATCCCACACAGGGTTTCATGGAGATGATGAGTCCGTTCCTCCTACACCTCAGCGCTGGGAGGCAGTTGGATCTAAGAATGGGTTCAGCCCATTTTTTTTTCCGATAAAATTGTCTATCTGCAAAATGGCACGTCTGAATTTAGGTTGGCCTTTAAAGTTTTCCAGGGTGGGGTGGCTGCATTCTTGCTCCCTGTCCTCTCTCTAATTTTGTTAATCAGGAGCCTGCCTGCACCATGCCGTTCATAACTGCCTGGGAGAGCTGTGACAAGTAAATTTCAATCTCTCAGCGGAGCTGATATTCTTAGAGCTGCAGGAGCAGTCATCATGAAGGGGAAAGCTGTGAACGCCAATAAATTATTGAAGAAAGCAGGAGAAATATTTCCTTCTGTTGACACATTGGCATTCACCTTTGGGAATGTAATCATGGGAAAGGTAGGCAATCTTTTGTCACAGGGACCTTTCGCTCGGAGAATTCAGTCTTTTTAAAACCTTAGTAGGGAGCCTGCAAGCTCTCAACATGGAAGGGATATTCAAGCTATAGGACATCTTCAGACAGGCACGTTGCTCGGAAATGACAGTGAAACTGAATCAACTCTGCTGCGCATTAAAACATGCTCGATGATACAACAGGAGGTTCGCGGGGTAGGCGGTAAACCCCTCCGGCTCCCTGACCCCTGGGACAAGATCTGCTCAGGAGTGGGATTGTTTTCTATGAATAAAACAAGGCAGCCTTAAAAAAAAAAAAAAAAAAAGTCAGAGTATAAACATGGCAGAACGTAAAACTCGGATGAGAGCGGGAGGTGGAAGCCAACGGAGACCTGTTAGTCTAAGGAAGAGAATGGCAAGGGAATGTCTTCCAGGAACGACTATTCCCTCTTGGGCTGTGCCTCGGGGGAATGGCTGGGGGCAAGAGTGGAGAGCTGGGATAGCGCCGGGATCGTTTCTTCTCTCCTGAAACTCTGGCTCTCCCTCATTCTGCCACCACTGACAAAAATGAAGCTGCCCAGGCCCGGCAACAAGGAGGATTTGTTCCTCTGAATTTCGATTTCTCCTTGGAAAGCCATCAAATTAGCACTGATGTTTTTATTCCAACATCAGAAACGGCAGGGAAAAATACCCAGGAGCTCCCTGGATTTAAATCCACAAAATCAGCTCCAGTTTTGTTTAGACAAGATGAGTGAATAACCCCCCTCCTCAGCATCATATTTGGCTCAAATCACCAATTTACCGGTTTACAAAAATCTAAAACTGCCCCTCCGGCAAATTAAGGGATTACGTCAATCACTCAAGTCCAGTCTACCTGACAACAGCACGCAGCAACAGGGCAAAAGGTTTGATGCTCTGCTGGAATGTGATAAGGAGAAAATGCCAAATGACACATAGGCAAAGTTATTACCAGCGAGATGAAGACAAACTGGAGGGAGTTCAGAGAAGTGCAACAAAAATGATTAGAGAGCTGGAGGGGTTGATTTACAAGGAAAGTTTTACAAGAACAACCGTCAATATGCACAGCAGGGCTGAGCAACATCTGAGGGGGGAGAGAGAGCCTGTTGCAAATGTCTGAACAGCGCAAACACCCAGGGAGGAACAAAATTACCCAAGGGGGAAATAACTAAGATAATGGGTTGAAATTAAGAGAAAGAGGATAAACATCAAAATAACTTCTCAGCGGAAAGACTGTGGAATAGTCTAATATGGGAAGATGTAGAAGTCCGCACCAAACAAGCTATAAATTCCTTCCCAGAGACTCTGCAGATACAAACATCAGACACCATTAACTTCAGAAACCGAGTATTTCTAAGCAACAGGTATCAGAGCTTTCAGAAGAAGCCAGGTGCAAGAAGCCATTTAAAAGGGATGGTTTCCAGATAATTCAGTGATAACTTTCTTGCTGTTCAAAACCATGTCAGGGAGGAGGTGGAGAAGGCTTTTACTTTCAGTTTAGTGGGTGGAGCGAGCACGCTGGAAACCCCCAAAAGTGAAGTTTTGGCAGTCTGTTCACTAGCATACTCTTCGATGAATAGTTTTCCAGTTCAGATCGTTGGTTTAAATCTGCTTCCAGTCTGGAGTGACTGGAAATCAACACCAGATAATGGCTGCTTGGTAGAAGATGTGACATGAGTTAATGCACTCAGTTGAATTTCTACTGGCTATTGGACATGTGCTTGCATCAGAAAAGCTTTGAACAGCAGGATCAGCATTAAATTAACCTCTACTCTGCTAATCTTGGCAAAGAAATCCAGAAGGGGGTGGAAATTAGTGATGAACTGCACTTTCACCTTTGGAGTGAAGTCATTAGCAAGGTAAACTTTACCTCGTGGGCTCTGAACCTCGTCTCCACCACCACCCCACCTAACTCCTGTATGGGATGTCAGTTTGCGAAGCAAATCATTTAGCATATTTCCTCAGCATACTAGAAATACCTGCGATTAAAGAAAAGTTACATTACAGAAAGTTTGTTTGGCAGTAGCAGCTATTATTTTTTAAGTAACTATTTTTAAGCTGTTTCTTGACAGGGAAGCCACGAGCGGTTTGTTGCACGTGACCTAATACGTCTGGATGTATAGAGGGTGGTAATAGCTGCAACGAGTAAGGAAGCAGCATGGGAATCTCCTACAGAGTGGTATTTGAAGGTCTGGCTGAAGCAAAGCCACTTAGGCCATTTCTAGTTTATTGTTGTTACACTTTGGTGTGGCTTTCCAGTAATTTATAGGGGTGTTTGTTGAGTTCATGAGCTCTTGAGACCTGCATCCAATAAAATAGTGATGTACTTTCTCTTGACTGAAGGCAGAAGCATATATCATTGCATGCAGTGGGTCTGATATCATTTTATGCCAGATGGGGAAAAAGGCTGTAAGGCTCTAGCTTAGTCAAAAGAAGACTAAAAGTAAAGAAAAATGTCAATAAAGGACACTGCGTCGTGAAGGGCACTGTTTTGTTTCTAGTTTCCTCAGCCTGACACATTAAGTTAGCAGGCAAAGAATTTGGTAAGTTAATCTTATCCTTTACTAGAAGATCCCATATTAGTTTATGATCTCTTTCTGAGCTTGATATAAAGCCACAGAAGTTAATGAGCAGCTATTAGATTTATCATTATTTATATACACATACATATTCCCATAAATTTTCATCTGTATTTTAACATTTCCAAGATGTAGAGTACTAATCCTTTATGCCCTTGCAGTGTTAACAACAATATCCTTTTAAATTTAATTAACATTTTTAAAAGTTGCCTCTTCCTCTACCATTAGCCTCTTCCCCTCTATCAGACAGTAACCGATGGATCAGACTTGGTTGATTAGCTGTACAGAAGAGGAAAAATCACCAAAGGAGGGAGGTTTATTCTTAAAATAACTCCTTTCTTTCCACCTACAGACTAGTCTAGACATACAATGGTCAGGCAGCGTGCAGAACAATCCTATCATGTAGGAAAAAAACCAAAAAGAGTATCGGTTCCTAAAGCAACTGTATGCCCTATATAAAACAAATATAAAAATCTCCTCCTTGCAAAAGACAAAGCCAGCCCTGCCTTTGCTGGTTTTCTCAGAAGTCTAAGCTCACTCACACATCAAGAAAAAGGACCCGGGAGCCTCTCTGATGTGATATCACCTGGTAGCACAGCCCACAACAGTGATTTAAAGGCAACCTTCAGATGTAGACACTACTGGATCCCAGCTAACGACAACCCAACCAATGACCCCGCAGCCACCTACCACAGAGGCCGGGGCAGAAGCGATGTGGCTCTGCACATCCATGCGAAACAGCAGGTGATTTCAGCGGAGCGAATAGTTCTGTTGGCCAAATATTGCCATTAACTTTGCATCGCCCAGGGACAGGGTGATGTGGGGGCATCACGGTTGCGCACCAGCACGGGCTCCTCCATGGCGTTGGCAGAAGGTGACACCGGTCGCAGACCATTCCCAGTCCACCCGGCTTTGCCAGCAATGGCAAGTGAGCGGGTCTGGCTACGGGCCATTTGGAGGAAGAAGGGACGAGCGGAAAGTTTTGTTTTGTTTGTTAAATTCAGCTTGGGATTTCCCTGTGATGGCTACCAGCGGAAAGTGTTAGCATATGAATTATTTAACATAAACTCAGGGACTGTAGTAAGTCTTCTGACTGTCTGACTTCTGTGGAGATTTCTTTAGCTGACAGTTTATATTCCTCTGTGACAGATGCATTTTCCGATCGTAGATTGTACCTTGTGCTGACCCAAAAAAGGCAGCTTCAGCATAAAAGCAGGGAGACCTTAAGAGAAAAGGGCTCTTGTGTAGAGAAATAAGTTAGGATTTAAAGCTCATAATTTCTGTTGTTAAATCAGTTTTAAGAAAGAAATAGATCATAATTTAAATTAAAGGTCATCTTCGATCTGTCTCCGTCTCCCTGCTTTCTTGTTACTCCCTTTGTTCAGGAAAGGAATAAAACCTGTATTATTACTCAGATGTAAAGCCTTAAAGCGAGCACAGGCTATTGCAGATTCTCCAGCTGTATTTTGCATCCCCGTCTGAAATCAGGGAGCCTTTCTAATACCAACTGCAAAGACACCTAAGTACAAATGAATGTTGCCTTCAAGAACTTACATGGTAAGTGGAAGAGAGGTGGAAGAAAGGAAGCCGATGCTGAGATGGGGAACCGAGGCACAGCAAGGTTAAGTGGCTTTCTGGAGGTCGCTCGGGAAGTCTAACATCGAGCTGGGAAGAGAACCAAGCTCTTCTGAGTCATCATCCCCTGACAAGCCCATCCTTCTTCTTTTCCTACTAAATGGAACAATCCTGCATTGGTTGTGGTATAATGGTCTACATGACCGGGTAGGTCTTTTCCATTTCCAATGTCTATGATGAGAGTAATTCTGCTTAATGGGGATGCAGTCAGCTGGTGCCAATGGTTAAGTGTTGCTTAACCAGGTGTTAAATAGGTATGAAATTCCAAGCTCTGGGCTTTGAATGCAGAAGTTGCCAAATGAAAATGAAAATAAAATAAAATAGATAGCAAAGGAAAAAAAAAAAAAAAACAAAGAGAGAAGAAAAAAGAAATGCCCTAGACTATCAGATCCATGTGCTTACATACATTCAGCCTGGTGTTTTCCTTCAATTCCCATGTTTCCAAGGGGTTTTAAATAGCATGTTTACTTAATAAGGTTAACAGACTATACAATACCCAGCTCTATTTAAGTAGATTCCTCCCCATTTCTCTTTTTTTAAACAATATACTCGATAGCTGGTTTTTTATCATCTGTCACTTTCTCTTGCAATGTCACCTTTAATTCGCTATTGAAACTCACTGTTCTGGTGAATTCTTTGTGCTTTCCATTTGACGTGTTTATTTAATGTCTAGTAACAAGACTACCAATTGTATGCAGGCATCAGGCAAGTAACAGACTCCACCTATTTGCTTTATCATTCTTAATGCTTTGTTTAGCCGTCTTAGACGTTTCTACAGAAAGTACATCTTGTGTCTTTATACATGTTACTTTTATAAAGGATGCATTAACATGTGATATATAGTATTAGTTCATACTTGATCTATGTTCAGGATGGCTATTCATCCTCACTGTTTTTTCTTTTTAGTGGGGGAATCTCACAATCTCCTTTTCTTTCTGCTGGGGAATCTCACACTGGTCCATTTCTCACATTTCTTCCTTTCAGTGCTTTAAAGTTTGACACATCTGAAATCCATAAATTATTTCACAGCCATCAGTGTTTCTTCCCAGGTTAAATTATTTAATGGCATTGTTTTATTGAAAGGTTCAGATTAGCTGCTGACACTTATTGACAGGAAGAAACACATCCTTCCACTGGGATAAAATATTTCTTTTTTTAAAGAAAGGAGCGATGCAGGATTGGGTTCCTGTCTTCTTCTCACATGAGAAAGAGGAAATGAAGACATTTGGCCCTTTAAATGACAGCATGCCAGGGTGACTGGCATGACACTGTCCTTTATTCTCTCCCTCTCTCTCTTTCTGTCTCTGAGTCCTTTGTTTCAACGTATTCATTTCACTTCTCCCACCCTCCAGTTTCTAGCCTTAATCCCAAATAGTAGGTGTCCCACAGAGAGCACAAGATTAAGGGATCTCAGCCAAAGAATGAAACTCTAAGCTTTGATTTTGGTGGCTTTCATCACGTGGCTGGAGCTGACTCCCCAGGATCTGCAGAGCCCAGCAGCGCTGGCCCTCGCCTGTCCCGAGCCAAACCCAGACCGGAGCGGTTTTCTTCTCTGGGTGGACTGGGACCCAGATCCACGAGCGGTGCCGCGAGTCTGACTTGTCTTCTGCTTTTCCTTGACAAGCGGCAGTTTGATCTCAGGTTGCTCCAGGAATTTACTACCGTTGAGTGCATGAGAGAAAAAACCAAACCAAACCAAACCACAGAAGTCCCCCCGCAAGCTCAAGCAAAAGAAAAATAAAGCGCACACATGCAGACACACTCATATATGTGTATGCACCTGTATATATGTAGATACACACACACAGGCACACATATACATAAACATAGGCATGTAATTGTAGCAAACAGCACTTTTCTTCCTTGATTTCAGTAGACCCATTCTAGCTTCACTGTGCAAAATTCAGCACTTAACAGCAATGCTACAGAAAACAGCACAGGTCTTCCTCGTAAGGGTATTATGAATTCAGTTTTCTTGTGGCTTCTTTCGGAAATTACCTTGAAAGAACTGCGTTTGGGGATTCACCCCTGAACACCTCCAGAAGCCCCAGGGCAGATCCCCAAGGGATATAAACCAGCATAAACTCACAGGTTGGAATGACGATGCGATGCTCTGTACCAGCGGCGGCTGTGTGTCCTCATTGAGAGGGGTGAGCTGGGGTGGACGAAGCCTTTTCGGGTGCTTCGGGTCTGTGCAAAGGGGAGGGGAGCGGGTGGTCTCCGCAAAGCAGAGGAGAGCGGCAAAAGAGGCGACGATGGCTGACCCAGGCATCGCTTTGGGATCCCAGCCTCTCTCCACAGCACCTAGTTTTTAGGTTATTAGGTGGACAGGAGGAAGAAAAGTACAATCCCCTACCCTCGTTCTTTGCAGCAGTATCTGCTGCACCTTTACTTTTGTTGCCTTCTGCCCATATGGTTTATGTCTGCCCAAATAATTCAAATCGATATGAAGCTGGCGGTAGAAATAGCAGTAAAGTTCATGGTGGTGTTGCAGCAAGCATGTTGCATGCAAAACACGTCTTGCACAGGACCTTTGATATTGCAATACCCCCCTCACCAAAGTACAGGAAAGAAAATACAGAAATGCGTTATTGACAGCCCTTTTGATTCAAGAAGCCATGAAAAATTCCAAACTGAAACTTTTCTACACAATTTTTGTCCCTTCTCTTGGCCATAGAAACATTTTGGTTAATGAAAGAATCTTTCAAACAGACACTTCCATGACATTTTTACTACACAGAAGTTTTTTTTCCTCTGCAAAAATTTGTGCAAGAATCTGGGAAATAGTTCAATTTGAGCAGCTACAAGATTTTTTTTGTCCTGCGGTTTGTTTGTTTTTTTAAATTTAAAAAAAAGGAAGAAAAAAGAAGAGCTTTCTGGTTTTGTGGCTTCTGAAAGATGGGGTCCAGTTTCTTCTGTGTCTGAAAAATACAGGGGCTTGATGCTGTGTGTCCCACTCATGTGAGAGTGCTCTGGCTATAGAGCTACTGCTAACCCACATGCTGGGTAGAGCCAGTGCCAGACCCATTTTCTCTTCCTAGGAGTCTGGTGAGAAATTCTACCCTTAACCATAAAAACCCCCTTCCCCCAGCATATTTTCATGAAAAAAAAACCAGCAAAACATGTTTGTCTGAAATATTGCTGGTCATGGGGTAGGAAGAAGAGGGGTCCCCAGGTGATGGCCCAGCTCTCCAAAAAGCTGAGCTCCCTCTTCTCCTTCTGAGAGCCGAGGATGCAGCCACAGCCGAGCAGGGTGCCTGGGGTGCAAGATGTGCCCCGAGAAGGAAAGCAGGGAAATGAAAGAAGTAGAAAAGGATGCTAAAGCTGCTGTCTCATTCTCCACTGATTACGTCTGTTCTCTCTCTGATCTGAAAGGAAAACATCTATATTTCTGTAGGACAGCTTAATGCATCTGTGATCGGATAATGTGCGTTACAGCCTTCTTTGCTATTCTCAGAAGAGTGCTCTAATGCCCTGCTTATACATAGGACACACACATCTGTGAGGAAAAATACTGTGTCCTTTGGTTTCATCTTGGATTTGTTCGGAAAGTAACTCCACGCTTGCAGCCTGCCTCGCAGGAGTGCGAAGGGGAAAAAGCAGCAGAGCCCGTGTCTCCCTGACTTTTAGGTTAAAAATGACATTAATATGGCAAAGCTTCTTTCAGGACTTCATCATTTCCACCAGCGGAAACGAGACGAAGGCCCCAATCACATATGTGCTCAGACATGCAGAAGCAAACGCCAAAATGAATTAACTGGAATAGCTCTATTAATTTATGCCTCGGCAGTAATGACCTTAAGACACAGAAGAATTATATATTAATTTGTTTCTAGTGTATAACACTGCTAAGTTAACACATTTAGGAGAATACACTTCCCTCGCCTCCTGCTGCGGAGGTAAATGAGGCAGTGTCTGCTGGTGACAAATCAGGCCAGCTTTCCGCTAGATGGCAGCTGGCGCTTGCACAACCTCCAGGCATATTTTTGGTGCAGCAAATCCTTTTTTTTCAGTGCTAATCATCTCACAAGCTGGAAAATGGGCCATTTCTCCCCTCCCTCTCCCCCTCTTTGTTGCTCACTTATTGGGGAGGAATGGGAGAGGAAAGGGGAAGGCGGAGGAGGAGGAGGAGGGGGGGGATCGTTTGACCGGCGCGGTTTTGTATCGGTCCTCCATCTGCCGCGGAGCTGGCCTGCGTTTATTTTGGACCGAGCGTGCAACGGGAGAGATAAGAGCCCGTGCGTGTTTGTGGGTGGATGTGGGCAGAGGGAGAGAGCGACTGGCGCTGAGAAGTTTTTCCGAAGAGGTTTGCAGCAGGGATGGGCGAAGGGCTCAGCTCCCCGGGGACGAAGGGTTCGTGTCCGTGTGAAGGGCTGGGGTGGGCGAAGGAAGGCCGAGGACCCCCCCCGCGCGATGCCTGGCGTCTGCATCAGGCTGAGGGAGGCCAGTGCCACAGCAGTGGAGGCGAGTGTCCTACAGGTTGAGATCACACAGCAGGGGACGTGCACAAAGATGCTGTCCCCATGCTTTGTCCCACTTCTGGCCAGGGAATGATGGGGAAGAGAAGCATCGAGACTGACAGAGATAACTTACTGCCTTCCAACGGGCCAGTAGAAAGCATTTTAAACTCACTTTCCCCTTCTGCTCAGGCTGCCTTCCCAGTCCTAAATAATAATAATTTCTGCAGAAGTTTCCACTCGAGGCTTTGCAGATTTTTAATAGTATCTAAGCAGCCTTGCGAACGATCTCCACCTTGCGCAGAAGGAAACTGAGGCACAAGTCAACGCCTTGCCCAGCGATGACGTACAAAAGGCTTGCGGCAGAAACAGGGCATAGCCCCATTTTTCCCGTTTTTCTCGCCGCTGTATGAAGGGCATTGCAGCAAACTGAGGCGGTGAGGTCTCTAGTACTGCAGCCCAGGGAGGGGGACAACAGAACAAGACCATGAGGCTCCCTTGAGGGAAAAGCTCGTGTTTGGAGGAGGTACACATACGTCCAGAGTACAATACGTCCAGAGTATTTTGTTTTTCTCTGTTATGAGAGATCAGGAAGGTTAATTTTCCCTTCTCTGACAAGCAGGTTGCAATCAGGAGGTTTTGTTCTGAGTCAGTGTTGTCTCCGACCTCCTCTCCTGGCAGACCTCCCCCAGCCGTGCTGAAATTTCTCCCTCTTTCTCCGGACCTGCTGCTGCATTGCCAACACCGGCCCTTTATCTCCTGTCCTATGCGTCACCCTCTGCAGCATTTTTCCAGTTAACAGACTGTTACAGTTTTACTGGCCTTACCTTCTCCTCCTCCTTCAAAAAAACCCCACCTGCCAAACCCCAGCAGCAACATTTCTGCAGCTTCAGGGTGGCTCCAGTTCTTTGCCTGCTCCCGAAAAAGTTCGGTGCGTCAGGCCAGAGATGCTGCAACACGCCGAATCTCCTCTGACTAATTTTGCCTTGACTTTCCCCTTCTTCCCTCGTCTCCTGTCGTTTGTAGTTGAGTGCCTTCCACTCAGTCCCAAGACGGCTGATTTCCCCCCTCAGGGCATTGCCAGCTGCCATATATGAGTTTCTCCTATAGAGATTGAATGAAAACATATACTGTGCTGGAGTGTTAACTTGTAATGCAGCTATCAGCAGAAGTACATATCACTCTGGGTGGCATTAGTCAATTATGACAGAAAGCCCATTGGCGACACAAGTCAATTGATAATAAAGCATAATCTCTCTTTCCCCCGTCACATATTTACCAGCCATGAACTACTGTAGCATATTTCCTATTCACAGATGAATGCTCCAGCCGTTCGGATGGGTATTTTTCAGAGCCGAATGCAATCTAGAGGGTTAATGGCTCCAGTGCAGTGGTCTGAGGATAAAGCCACTGCAGGTGCGCAGCTAAACGGGGAGTTAATTGGGTAGCAGGTGAACGTAAACAGAGAGCACAGAGGGTACGGCAAAGGCTTTAGTGAGGAGGAAGGACCGGTGGGAACGCTGAGCCGTAGAGCCCCAAAATAAAGACGTATTGAACTTTCCTTCCCTGTGCCGCAGTCTTTGTTGCACGCAGCCTCTGCTCTTTGTATATCGTTTGACTCTCCAAAACGCTGCTGCTCTGGCTGTTTTGGCTCCCAGCCTGGGATACAGGCGGGAAGCATCTTAGCAGCTGCTGCTGGAGGACGGGGCTTACAGGGGCTTATCAGCCGAGCATCCATCTCGTGCCGAGGGGATGGGGTGTGTGGAGGGGAGGAAGGCTCCCGGTGATGCTGGAGATGGGCTGGTTTGGGGAGGCAGAGTCTGAGACTGCTCCACTCCTCTGTGCAGGGCATAAGGCTGAAGGCTGGGAGCTGGAGAGGGAGGAAAAAAGAGGAAGAATCAGGTGGATGGAAAGAGCCGTCTCTGCTTCTCTTAGCTGGACAGTGAAGTGAGCAGCGAGCCAGGCAGGGATGCGAGCAGCCAGGCATGGAGAGCTGAGCAGGCAATGCAAACAGCGGGGAAAGGGAGCTGATAGAAACCACTTCCAGCAGGCACAAGGGCCCCAAAAGAGCCAAACTAAAGCAAATCCCATAGGCGGGAGTACAGATGGTACAGCCTTAGAGGATCAGCCAGCTGAACAGGGTCTCAGTCATCTCTGGAGAGGTGGGTGCCCTCCCCGAGCGAGCTCAGAGGGGGGACACCATCGCTGACCAGCTCTGGGTTGTCCATTGCAAGCCGTGGCTAAAGTGAACCATTACAGAGGTGTCTTACCTGCTTCTTGGACCCACCAGCTCCACACTTGTGGGTAATGGTGGGGTGTCCCCACCATCAGGGTCTACCCTGTGCCTGCTGTAGGGCAGCAGTGCCTGCTGGAAGGGCCAGCTGGTCCCCCAGCCTCCCATCTGAGCAAACGTCCACAGATGACCTCCAAGGCCATCCCTACCCCCCCCATCTGTGCTGAGCTTTCCACGCGTTTCGTGCTTTGCTGTTAAATCCCGATTTCCCGAAGCTTGCGGAAAGGAGCGGTGTGAGCGGGCACTGCTAGGCAGCGGTGTGCTGGGGGATGGCTGCTGCACGGCTCTTTGAAGCTAGTGAAATAAAGTAATCCTGATTCAATTTTGTCTCCTGTGTCCTTAAATCAACCGCTCCAAACAGGTCAGTGTTTTCTAATCAGACAAAGGGACCGAGCAGGATTTTTTGATTTTTTTTTTTCCTTTTAAAGTCAGACCTGGATTCTTTTAATTAGCGCAACTCTTGGCTTTTGCAAGAGCGCATCAGGCTGTGGTCTTTCACGCTGTGCTCCTTCAGAGTCACCCACCAGATGGTGGGACATTGGGGAAACTGTGTCCTTATCCTGCCCCACACTGCTCCATTGCTAGCGTGCCGTGCTCCCCCCAACCCCACTGGTCCCTTCCCCTCTCCATCGAAGGTCCAGGGACCTTGCGTGCACGGAGACCTTCATCCCGGTGTGGAATGGAGCGGACGTAGGGATGCTTCCAGGGACAGGCTCCCAGCTCTGGAGACGAGGCAGCAGCAGGCCACCTTCATGGTTGAGTTCCCCCTCACAGCCTGTGCTTTATCTGGATATTGATAACCCGAATAGCTCTCCTAATCAGCCTGTAATGGATTCCACCAGGATTACCTTATTTATCTACCACTTTTTCCGCCTTCAGTCCCCTGTCTCCTTGCAGTCTCCCAGCCTGGCCACCACGCTGAGCACCCACCTCTCATTTTTCAGAGGAGCGCAATGCTCTTCTGCCTCTTACTCCTTTGCGGCAGTATGTCCTCTGCCGAGTACTTCAAGGCAGACGAGGTGGTTTAAGCCAGACGAGAGAGGGGATTGGGTTCTGTTCTCACCTAATGGGGCTGCATTAAGAAGAACAAACACATCTGTTCTTCACCTTCCCTCCTGGCCACACGCTCTAGACACACCGTGCTACGGCCGCCTCCGTGAGCAATGGGAGAGCACAAGCCTCTTTCTCTGTCTTCGTGTCTGTGTGTGCCTACAGATACGTGCACACGTGTGCGCTCCTCTCAGTAGGTTTTTCTAAAATTTGGCAAACTGATGTTTTGGCCTCCTGCAGCCCATCAGAGGATTGAGTCATTCCACATTCCTGCCCTGTTTCTCAGTAGGTGCGTCACCACGTATGGCAGAGTCCTATGCACCCCAAGATGTGTGCAGTGACCACATTAGGTCTGGAAACAGTGTGTTTGTATGGCTTTTGAGACCCAAAAAAGCTCAGTCAACCTCTCTACTGACTCTCACGTGTGACATCGAAACGCTCCCTTTTATTTTGCTTTCTGTGGTTTCTAGGTACTGCTGGAGCAAAAGGGAGCTTGGCTACTGATTTCAGTAGAAGCAGACTTTTGCCCTACGGGCAGCAGACAGTGTCTGGTGTTTGCCTATCCAAAGGGCAGGCGCAAAAGCAATTCCTGCTCTGGGATGGGGGTGATGACTGCTCTCCTCAAATGCATAGGCTGGTCTGTAGCCCCCTAAGTTAAGCCAATGGCTACTGACTCTGAAAAACCAACATGGAGAAGGGAGATAAAAGGTGATTAACAACTCCTCTTTTGTTTTCTTCTTTTCTTTCATTTTTTTTCCTCCAGTCAAACACTGTATACCAGCAAAAAAAGATTCCATGTGGCACAAGAACAGCTCATTACCTTACTGTCCCTAAAAAGCTCTTTGTCCTAGAAAGTATTTTCTCTGTAAGTGCTGAGGAGTGCTCATAGAAATCACCTTGTCACACCCAGGAGAACTTGACCTCCTAATCCTTTTTTTACAGCTGAGGAAACTGAGGCATAGACAAGTAAAACGCGTTAGCCACCATCACACACCTGGGATCAGCAGGACTTGTTTTTTCTTACCTTGGAAACAGAGACTGATTTACCTGGAACGGATGGTGTTATGCGACTGTAAAATTGCTGTGAATGAGGACGAGTTTGGGCTCCAGGAGTCCTGCCTCCCAAATCCCTGTTCTAAATAGCACATTGTCATAAAAAGCTGACTTTAAAACTAGCTTGTGCAACTTTTTGCATGGAGAAGCCAGCAATTTACACAGTTGAGCAAATCATAGAAAACTCTAAAGGTGGAGTAGGAAAATATTTACACTTCCAAGGCCTGAGTGTAAATTGGAGAAGTACATCCCATTAATGGGAGTTTACGCACATTGATACATTTCATTTTTCCCCGCAATGCTGAAAATGAAACATTGAGACACAAATGCACCAGAAGCTGATCAGCGATGCTGCTTCCGCACCCGCTAGCCAGATGACATAGCAGGTGTAATACTGAAATATATTTCACGCGTTGCCTTGACACAGGGAAGGACAGAAGGTGGGGGGGGCTGGTTCTTAGCCCTCTTTTGTCATTTTACCCAGCTCTCTGTGGTGGAGTTGCCCTTGATTCCTATCCATGTAAAGGAAGTCATAGCTGGGATTCCCAGATCCTCCGCTCATACAAATCCACTGGTTTGATTTGCACCAAGTGGGAATCTTTTCTAATACTCTTAAAAGTCAAGTGTGAAGTGAAGAGGACAAATGTCACCCCTCAGCTGAATCTTGCTGTTGGTTATTCCTACAGCCCCAAAGATGACCCATGTCTCCCCACGTACCACAGGAATCACAGTTCACCCTCACTGAACAACGGCCACCAATGTGCCCGGCAGAAGGGTCAAGTCCAAAGTTAAACATGTACTGGGAAAAATCAGCAGTGCTCATCAGAAGATGAGCAGGTGGCACAAAAGCTGATGTTTAAGTTGGATTTGGGGTCTGCCTAAGAGCATCTCTGCTTTGGATTTCTTCTAATATTTCCAGTTTCTATTTCATTGTCCTTCCTGGTTTGTATCTTCTTTATATACAGATATAAGCTGTAGCTACTGTAGCTACTATAGCTTCTTTATATATGCCTACATGCATATAGTACTTGCTGTAGCTACAGAAGAAAGGTCTGGAGACCTTCCCTAATTTATACTAATTTCATATCCCCTTTGAGATGGATGCAGCCCACACCTGTAGCGATATTTTTGTTGCTTTTGGTGTGCAGCTGTTGACAAAATACAGCCGTTTTCAGAGACGGACTCGTTAGCTTAGATTTTGTTGAGATCATTCACTTGGTAGCTTTCGTCTGGAGAAATCACCTCTTCAGCCACTGATCATCCAAGATGATAGTTCAGCATTGGAAGGAAATGGAAAGCTACCTGGATGTGCTTCCTTCTCCATGCTAGCTTTAGCCTAAAAAAATAAAAAAAGCCCTAAACTGGACGCTTCTACCAAAATGCTGCAGAACTTCACAGAGAAGAGCAGCCTGTGCATAGGGCAATTGCCTGGGGGAGGGCATAGGGTGCTCCAAGATGTTGGGGTAACCTCCTCATTTATCAACATGGGGTCAAAAAATTAAGAAATGAGATGGCTCAGGAGGGGATCGGAAAGTGCGGAAAGCTGTAGCTTATATTGGGATTGAAACAGGGGAAGGAGAAGGTAAGAAAACCCATGAAAGAAGGGGACCTGAGTGGCAGCGAGCTGGCAGTGAGCTGGAAGTGACAGGTGACAATAGGAGCCAAGCCAGTTCATTAAGACAGTCCTTAAAACATTATGCTGGCTGAAAACTCTGCGTGACAGGTTGGGGAAAGATTGACACCAATCAAATCCTCACCTTTCGTAACAGAAGGTGTCTAGTATGGCCAAAGCGTTAAATCCCCAGCAATATCCCTGACCATAGTGTCACAGCAGTCAGAGGCAGGATCAAACTGAAGGGTGCAGACAGATCCTATAAGTTTGATTTAAAACATTGTGAATTCATCACAGTTTGCTCACCAGCTCAGTTCTGTAGATGAAGCAGGATTTAAGGCATGATCAATACTTCTGCAGAAGACCTTACTGCTGAGGGTGGGGAGAGGTAACAGGGCTGGAGCAACAACTAGCTTTAACAATAAAGAAGCTGCCCCTCTGCCTCGGAGTGGAGAGAGGGGCTTTTTAGACCTTGCCCTTCACTCTAATCTTGTCCCCTGTCCCTTCGGGCCCTTTAATTGATCATTCAGGGACAGAGGTCAAAGCGTCGATATAATTAGATCGCTGCTGTTGGTTATATGTACACGTTATCTAGAAAATTATATGTGACAGGAGTCAGGAGAAGGAGGATAAAAAGAATAAAATGAATAAAAATGATTGCTTTTGCATTTAGAGGATGTCTTTCTGGGACCAGAAAATTGCTAGGTCTCCTGTAATTGAACTGCAAGAGTAAACTCTAAGTGTACCTCTTTCTTTCAGGGACTTGTGTTGAAATGCACCATCTCCTGAACATTTCTGTTCAGACTGGTTGCTGTTATTGGTGTTGGCAGCTTGTGAGAGGCAAACAGTTCTTTTTTTCTTTTTTTTTTCCTCTTTCTCCTAACAGTTTTTAACCTAGCCTTTGTTAAAGATTCATCATACTTATAAACACCCAATGCTGACTTCTCATTACTCACTACCTAAAACCACTGCAGAATCCTCTTAACAGTTATTTATTATGCTCATCTTGTAGATTGCTTTCTGGGACATAGCGAGGTTGTGGCAAAGATTTCAGTTCAGGCTTTACGTCCATGCAGGAGAGTCAGAACTGCCTTACTCCCTAACTCCAGCCCTGTGGATTGTGGATGTGGGAGCAGAGGAGTGAGGAGGACTGCGTGCTCGCTTGTGCCTTTCCAGGCATGGGTGAGCAAGGAGAGGTGAGGAAGGAGGAGACCTCTGAGTCGGTGAGGTCTTATGAGCTATGTGGTAGGTAACATAGAATAAGCCCCCACTCACATGCCTCACTTCATGGATGTGGGTGAAGATTACCTTTAATAAAAGAGAAAAGTTAAGAAGGAGAAGGAAAAATTAAGTTAAATCCTTGCTAGGACCAGTGTAAATTTGCTGAAGGGTTAACATTCTGGAAGGGTTAGAATTCTGCATCTGCTCCGGAGCAGATGCTGCTGGCCAGCTGTGTTGCACTGAGTAAAGTATTTCCCTTCTCATCCCTCACTTTCTTCTGTAAGTGAATCACAATGCTTATTTGTAACATGCTTTGAGATCTCCATATGAAATATGCTATATAATGGCTCAGTATAATTACCTGAGGTTGAATGTTGTGCTTGCATAGTGTCCAGAATATATTTTCATCTGTAGAGGGGATACCTGTATGTCATGCTGAGGCACGTGGATGGGCCAGTACAAGCTGGAAACTTTTCCAGACATTGCTGGGCAGCTATTCTTCAGGGAGGCAGAGGCTATCTGTCAGCACCTTTCATGGACACTAAATGAAACAAAAAATATTTAGATGAAAAGCCCTTTAATACTCTAAACAGAATGCCTAGAGGAGAATGTTCCTTTTCATCATTTAATCACACACAGACCTAAGCCAGAAGTTTGTTTGAATTTGACATATGAGGCTGAAGGCTAGTGGAGCTCTGAGGCACTCACAAGCTCTTACCGTGGTCTCTGGAAAGGATCACCGACGTACTCAGCTGTCAAAAAGCATCGCTGTTGTTTCAGACCTGTTGCCCACAAACTCCACTTAGGCTTGCCATTACCTGGTGGAAGACAATAAAAGCCTCTTACAAAGACAGCCACAATTGCTCAAGAATCTTGTTTTCAAAAACACAACCTGGAAGTTTAGCCTTTGGGAAATTCATTTTCTATTGAGATGTAATTTGTGAAGTTTTTAAAGAGCAACTTTGGATTTTCAGGTTTAAGAGGACTTGAAGGAGAGCAACAAAGAAGAAATCATAAAGAGGAAACTTTCCCCCCCCCAAATATATTTCTTGACATGTTTTTGAATGACATAAGAATTCCGTGGCTGCATGAAAACTAGTGTTTGCCAATATATAGCCTTCCTTTGATCCTTCGAAATATGAGCAGGAGATTAAAATGTAGATGTCCAGAGAGCATCAGAGCACATCTCTGAGGCTAGCAACAGCTCCTTTTTATCTGATGGCAGCACAGTGCATAGGATACATGGTTGAGGACTTCTCATCGTGTCCTGAAAAGGCAGCAACAGAGATACATGCTACCCAATTTAGGATGTGATGTTCAGAGCACCACTGGGATAACTCAGAGGGGTATCTCCAGCTGCCGGAAATTTTTGAATCTGTGAGACAGGTTTGGGCTTCTTACAGAAAGGCGACTGATTTTACAAAGGGCTTTCTCAGGATGATGTCCTTTTTCTCACACATGTGGGGGCAGCTCCCATTTTCCCAGGCTTGATGAGAGCGAATGGACAGACTTTCCCTTCCGGATGCTCCATCCAGCTCCACTGAGTTGGCAAAGGGCTGTAATAATTTGCTGCTGCTATAGATCAGACACAAAGTAATGCCAGAAACGTATAGGAATTTGAAAGGGAAAAGCAAGCAGTTGCACCAGAGAAAGGGGTCTTTGACTAGGAACAGTCCGTCCTGGAGCTGCTGCCTACAAATTCTTTTTTTTATTTCCCTTCATTTCCACTTGCTGTAGGGGTAGTTATCAGCTGTGAAGCACTGGGGAGTAAGACAGTTCAGAGTTAATACGTATAAATATATGACGTGGTTCTAGACTCGAGCAGGAGTTCGTGGCGGAGGGTAGAGGCTTTCTCGTCGCACAGCCATCTTTCAGAGGAGGGTACTGCAGATGTTCATCTGTGGTGTTTTACATGCTCAGCCGAGCTCCTGCTCTCGCTTCCGTCGGCAGGAGCTCTGGTCTTGGTTGGACTCGCATCAGAATCAGGTCCCTCGTTTAATACCCTTCCTATATTGATAGAGAGCCATGTCTGTGTGCACACCATAGAGCATGAATGCGTTGCTGTCCCTTGAGGAAAGAGACTCATTGAATAATCCTTTTTGTTTAGTATTATTAAGTGGACCATGGCCCTTATTTTGCTTGTTTTGCTGCTATTCCCTCGGGACGAGAGAGGTGGCCTTGTTCACGCCACTGCCTTTCAACATGGTGAGCAAGATTTAAAGAAACATAAATCCACTCGAGAGAGGGAGGGTTACACAGCAGAGCTGAATAATGGGCTTTAATAGGCAAACCAAACAGTTAAATAAAAGATGCACACGGCATGCTAAAACTTAAGGAATGCATATTCAATGCAATGCATTATTAAATACAACAGTGAACATATGGGTGCCTACAATTAATGTATATAAATAGCTGATAAAATTGCTCAGTATTAGAAAGCTAGCGGCAAAAATGACCTCATATGTCAAGCAGACAAGCAGGCAGTTACCATTTTCTTTGTACACCTTACAGATGATAAATTAGTTTTATGGTCTGCATGGGGCCCTTATCACATTACAGCACCAAGTGTTTGATAAAGAAAAAAAATGCCTCAGCTAAAAATCGAACTGAAATTTGGAGTCCCCGTGGACCTCATTTTTTTAACGTAAAGAATTTTAACCAACTTCCTTTTGGAAAGATTTATTGCTCTAAAGAGAAATGTATATCTCTATCCTATGTGCTTTTATTACAACTTCTCTTCCCTTCTTCTTCTTCTTAGTTTTTTTCTCCCCCTGACATTAGATATAATATGAGTCTGCTGTAACGGATTCATTATTGATTGGGGGATTTAGTGGTTACAGCAGAGGGAAGGGGCAAGCAGGACTCCTGGGTTCTGCTTCTGTCTTTTCTACTGACCTTGGGTGAGCTGTTTCAGCTCCCTGGGACTCAGTTTCTCCATCTCTAAAACAGGGGGGGGAGCAGGCAGTGACTGTGAGGCAAAACTATTCATTGTGCCTGGAAGCCCCGGAGAAAATCCAGGACTGGGCTTGTCCTGCAGACACTGGTGGAGGGTGTCTGCAGTGAAGACTGTGCCCTGGGAAACATGGTGCTGCAGCTCAGAAATTAGTTTCCCCTTTCCCAAAGGGAGAAGGGTGGAAAGCTCTATTTGCCAAGAAATCCAGCAGTTTTGCCTCTGCTAACCCTGTACTTCGGACTGATCTTTTCCTGCTTTCAGCAATCTCTGCTGTGTTGGCACATGTGGTTCCTTATGGGCATATTTCCCAAACCTTATATCCCTTTTCTGGAGCTGAAAGGGTTTCTGAGGCTGTGGGAGGGAGCTGGCAGGCACTCACGAGCCTGTTGCTGGACTCACATGCTGGTGTGTGGGTTCAGGATCTGGCCACACTACATGGATGCACTGGGAAGGCACGCAGCATGAGGTGCAGCAGTTTTAAGAAGGAGCAAAACAATTTCACAACCACCCCATGGCTCCTTCTCCTCCTTCTGCTTCGGAAGTGCTCTTTTTCAGAGGTGGTCTTCAGTAAATACCAGTTCCCAAGCTTTAACCAGTGGTTTCATCGCTCCAAGCCCTTAATTCTTCTGTTTCCCATTGCCCTGTGCCTGGAAGAGGTACTCTGAGGTGAAGGCACCAAGGCTGCCTCGGAGGCAACACCCAGGTTCAGATCCTGACCTGCAGGGCATCAGGGATGAACCTCCAATGCAATTCACTGTTTGTAATTTTACCCATCAGCAACAAACATTTCCTTTTTTTTTCACCCGACCTGGTGTTTTACCTTTTAAGAAGATGCTCAAACACAGAGTCTGGGTGTTTTTACCACCACGTGTGTGCACCCAGTGTGTGCTTCAGTGACCACCGGCTCACGGTATTTCTGCCATAGAGTCAGATGGGATTGCGTCACGCCGCTCTAATAGTGATGACCATGGCAGGGATTATGCCAGGCAAGTAACTGGTTCCCAGATGAAACACTGAGCAGACATTTGGTTAAACACTTTGTGGCTGGCTTGAGTTATTTAGGTGCATCTCTATTTGTCTGAGTGTCCCCCCGCCAATGTAAACAATTAGCTACTTGTGACGTAGCTTTTTAGGACACTGCTGGATGGGAAAACACTGGTTACGTTTAATCACTTGCTGAAATCACTGAGAAGACATTAAGATTTAAGCATGTGCTTAAAATTAAGCATAGAGTTAACCACCTTTATGAATTAAATTAACATGTTCTTGCCATGCAATGAAGTTGAAAATACCTTTGAAATTCCCCCTATAAAAATGAGTAACACTGTATTTCCCCACTGACAAATCTCTACTGAAATGCCATACAATGAAAGAAGAATTTATAGCTGTAAACATGTCTTGCAAAGAGGGAGGCAACCTCCAGAATTTAGCAATCACATTTGTTAAGGTTTCTCTAAAGCCTAAACTCCCAATTAACAAGCAAATCATCATCAGACAGTCAGTGAATGGCAAATTCATTCTATTCAACATCTTTTCAGGAGTGGATTTTGTGCACTTATCTCCATGAAAACCCAGCAGGAAAGTTTTCCATGAGAATGATCCTACATCTGCCTGTTTTTAATGACTGTAATGGCAAGCAATATTCTACAATTACTTTGGTGATCTCATTTCAAGCATGCAAATCATATTATTTAAGAGCCCAGCAAAAGTCATTTATTTCTTGGAACTGCCAGCTAACTTTGGTGGGGTGAGGAAATGCTGCACTTGGAATTAAAAGCCCTGATGTCTTGTAACCTTCCACGGTGAAGTTGTAAAATTCGTCCAACAAGGTCAGACAAGAAATCCTGAAAATGAGTCACAGAGAGCAAGCGAGAGAGAAGGGGGGGGAAAAAACCCCACCACCCTATATTGTTCATTACCAAGTCATCTAGGTGTTCTCTTAGCTTAGATGCTGAATGAAGAGTTCATAACGAGTTCTTCACATTAGACACCAGCTAACAGCAAAAAACACTGAACACAAAGTCATCCCAGAAAGACATCTGGAAAATGAGATCTTTTCATTGCCATTGTGACCATTCTGAAAATCCCTCTGATGAATCTCTTTTCTGATTTTGTTGTGGACAAAGCCAATTTTTTTAATATTCACCCTGGAGCTTTTGGGTGTATGTACTCTTAAAGTTTTGCTACCTCATGCATCAAGGTGCACATAATATCTTACTGTCTGTCTCCTGTTGGTACAGCACTCTGTTTGTCTTTACTCTTCTTTTTTTTCATGGGGTGGCAAAGACAAGGGTGTTGGGCTAAAGAAGCTCAATAGCTGGCGATGAATTTTAATACCATAAACAAAATATAATTGCCTTAACGCAGTCTATTTTCAGCTCAAAATTTATTATCATTATTATTATTTTGTAAAATGTTCGTCTGTTTGCTTGTTTGTTAATTTAACCCATGTGGAGACTCAGTGAATGCTGTGACTAGATATATATGACAAGAATGGTTTAACAAGATACATGATACCACTTTACTTCAGGTTGCCAATTCTGTCTAAGTGTGATAAATACTGACAAAAAAAATGAGTAGCTTCTAATAATTGGGTTTTTTTAGGAAATAAACCTCAGCCACTTTCTTTGTTATTCTGTCCCAATCGTTCCCTCTCTGCTCCAGCTCCCAGTTGCTTAAGGAAGGTGCAAGGGGGCCATGGAGAAGTCTCTTGCTGCAGTTCTTCATATCAAAGCTTTGAAGAGTTATCCAATACCCATACCTCATCGTCACCTCACTTTATCACAGTTAAAAGGGAAGAAGGTTTGTGGAATGGTGGAAACTGATTATCAGTTTCGTAAGTGACAATTGATTTCAAAATGGCTAACCAGACTACCGAGGAGGATTTCTCAAAGTGGGAGGAGATGTATTCCTTAACTGGAGGTTAAGAAAGACCCTGAGGGGGCCTTAGGAAACCATGGGGAAGGTTCTCCTGCCATGTGCTTTCTTGAGCCTCATCCTTTCATCCTTTGGCACCAGCCTTCCTTTGGAAAATTTCGGGGTGATCAGTCCTTGGGTGGTGAGCGGAGGAAGCTGTACCGGGTCTGAAGCCAAGGGAGTTATGTGTGTGAAAGTATTAAAGCTTCACACAGATACTTTTTCTTCCCTGTTTGATCCGTCACCAGTCAAAATGAACAATGTTAGTTCTGTTCTCACTTACAAAGGTATTAAATCAAAATAAACCTGGGACTTTTCCACCGAAGTGTGCCAGATTGTTATACCAAATACCCATTAGTTTAACATATTTAGAGTCCTAAGCTTCTAGCTTTCAGTTGTAGATCTCCATCCACAAGATATTTTGTCTTCTTATAGCCATTGAAATCAGTGGGGCTTAAGCTCTTTGATATTTTTATAGGTCTGAGACATTTACTGTTGAATTATATTGCAGACTTGTTTAGTGTCTGAGCACAAGTGATTAAAATACTACTTTGTGCACAGAGCTTTGGTTCTGTATTATTCACCCCCATGCTGAAGTCTTCAAGTCTACTTGTCAGTTTAGTCGTCTTAGCTTGGCCGCTGTGCTTCAGTGACACAGTTTCAGCCAAGTGAATGACCTTGGTTTTGGTTGTATTGAGGGTTACACAGGTTTGGGGAAAAGTGCTGTTCTTTATTATGTATATAATAGTACGCAAGGTTCTTCAGAAACAAATTAAGGACACAGATCTTACCCTCAAGAGTTTATGATTTGAATGGATCTATAACATGATGAATGAACACAATAGAAACAGAAGGAGGAAAGAAAAATATAGAGTCAAGCATCACTAGAAAAATCTGTGTTGTTTCATTGATAAATTACACATACATTTACTGGTTCTATTTCAAGTGTTATGGAGTGTAATTGGTATTGTATGTACATATACATGAAAGATGACCTAGAGATAAGATTGCTAGAAATCAGTTGCTGCTGCTAATGCAGCAAATCTGTTACACGGTATATATATTTTTTATATATATATTATTAAATCCATAAAATCATTAAATATTTTTTTGGAAAGATTTAGTCCCCTGAGTGACTGGCATCTGGCATGCTCTCAGCGGCATATCGGACAATCGTGGATGACACTCAGTGCAACTGGCTTTTCGAGGAATGGGGATGCCAAGGTTTTAACACAAAAATTACTCCTGCCCAATGTGAATCAATAACTCTGTTCTTTCATTAGTCACTCACATTTTGAGTCCGTGACACTTGGTCTGCTTGACCTTATTTATCCCACAATGGAGTTCATGGTAAAGAAAGCAATCGACAACCGAACAACATCAATAACTGCAATCCCTGTATCTACCAACCCAGAGATAAATGCCCGAAGTTATGATTTCAGCTAGCGCTGTTAACCCATAACTGGTTTGATTATTAATTTCATAAATGATAATTCTTTAATTAACTAAGCCAATTATATATCATTCTCAATTTGAAGGGCTTAGGAAATGTCTTGAAGATCCTAAACATATCCCAAGGAGGGGGGAAATCATGTTTCTGCGAAGACCTTTTCCCCCTTCTCAGGATATTTCCATTCAGACTTTTAGTGCTTTCAGGGTGCTTTTTCCAGGGCAATGCCAACAAAGGGTACCAGGTACCAAGTCATAGTGAGGAAATACAGGATCTCACGAAAATGACTGCCGACTGCTCTTGGGTTAAGGTGGCTGGAGCATGGCAGGAAAGGGACAAGGTGTGTGAGGGTGTGAAAAAGCGTGAACAGATGAGAATTTTTGACTCAACAGCCAGAGCCAATTTGTATAAGAACTAGGAAGGTGAACAATTAAAGAGATAAAAGTTTTACATGGATAATATTTTTTTTCTACTCTTGTTTTTTTCCCCAGGCTGTCAGTAATAACCCTAGTTTCAGAATAAGCCTATACTGGAGTCAGTCACTGGAGTGGGTAATAAATAGACCCCCCACGCATAAACTTTTGACAGAACTTTATCACATATAATACAGCCCTCTTCCCTGCCTGATGGTTATTTGCTGAAATTTTCTAGATTCACCACTGCCAACTAAGTAGATGAATAACTGTATATAAATCCATACTTAGAATCTGCCCATATGCAATGTTTATGTTGCTGAGTGTTAAATTACACCTAAGCCATTTTTACATGACTTGCCTGCAGGCAAAGATGTGGTTGGCGGTTTTGTGGCTCTGGGCTAGCTTGAAAGTGGCTATCAGATACAACAGCTGTGTAGCCATGCTAGTTTAAAGTTTGGTGTGGGCTGTAAACCTTGCTGGAGAAGGGAAAAGGGAGGAAATAAATACTGTGACAGTAGTGCAGCTGAGCTCTGACATGCAGAGCTACATGGGCAGCTAAATCAAAACTAACTCAAGGTGGCTAGATGAGTTATAGTCAGACTTTTGACTGCAGTAAAATAATTTTCGTTGGGAACATATCTAAAGTAAGGTGAGATGCAGTATGAATAAAAGCATCCAATATGAGGGGAAGGTAGGTTTGAATACTTTAAGGAGTAACTATTGTTGGAATGAATACAAAACATATGAATATACAAATATACAAACCAAGCCAGAAACAGAGACCTAAAGTAAGTTTTTCTGATCTCCCATCTTTTCTGAAATTAAAAAAGACAGGAAAACTTTCTGCTTCTATTCATGTTTGCAAGTGGGCATTCTAAGGTGGGAAACACGAGCTACATTTCCCCAAGTAGGTGTGCTCGTGTTTGGTCCGTCTACCTGCCTATCTAGCTCTCCCTCTAATCATGTAAAACCGCAGAATGAACTAATAGCAGCTTTCCCAGATGAAAACAAGTGTATTATCTTTTTATATTTTCTGAAGCAGGCCAGCATTTCATCATTTCCCTGACTTCAGTTGTTATGTTAGGTTGTTTAATGTAATAGAATGACATGACACTGGTACACCAGATACATCAGAATTATGAACGCTGGAAAGAGACAGTGATAAAGTGTTTCGAGATACATGCAGTCCTGATAGTGCTATAAGTTTCTGCAATTGATTAAAGACATTTCCCCTGTGCCACCTCATTATTACACATCAAAGGGGAAAAACAAGGGCAAGCTGGATAGTGAAAAAAAAGGAAAAAAAAGTTGTTGTATCCATACAGCAGAAATCTCCCAGATATGTTACATTAATGTGTATATATAAGTATAAGTAAAGCATAAGAGAGACTCATATAGGTTTGGAGGGAAAAAAAACTTTGTGTTGGTTGTCTTGTTGATTGACACACCTGGAAAAGAGATTATGGGAAAGCATCTGAGCAAGTAGGGGAATGACAATCTCAGAATTGCTGTAGAGATCAAAGAGCTTTCCAGTAGCTGCAAGAATGACAGAGATGCCGACCATCCAAAATGACTGTTAGGGTAGACCTGAGTCCTGGTGTTGGGCTGGCATCAAAAATAAGCTTCTCCACTATTTGAAGGTGCTCAGGTACAGCATTAATTTCGCTGACAATTAAGATCAGATTGAGCTGGGCTGTTTGGCACTCAGTTTATTTCCAGATTTCTAGAAGGAAAAAAGACAGTTTAGAAGTCCTATTCATCTGTAGGTACGTGAAGCTGTGAGACACTCCAAACACTTTTATAAAAGTACCCATTGTATTCCATTAATAGACAGTCATAAACTCAGCATTTTGCAGGTATGGGAGAGCTTTGAACTTGCCTGAGAATGAATGGTGCTGTTCTGAGCTCATGCTAAGTATCCCCAAATCTTAACTGGTTGGTTTTAATAGAGATTGAGAAAATCTGTGGAAACCGTGAAGGTAAAAATGAAGGCTGGTTTATTCACTGATCCAAGGAAATACTGTAGTGTTTATCTGAGGAAGTGCAAGGAGATGCCAGACAAATTCAGGTCTGATAAGTGCAAGAAAAAAGGCTCAGCAGGGTACATTTTGTTGCCAGTGACATACGACTTTCTTACAGTCCAAATTCACAATCTTTCAGAGGACCCTGTGAGAGACTGAAAGAGTTTAATGTCTCAAACTTTGTGGTGGGGCAAGTTCTGCTTAAGGATGAACTCTGCATAACAACGAACCCTGCATAGCAACGAACCCTGCATAGCAAGAAACCACAGGTGAGAAGAAGCCGATCTGCGCAGATCAGCACAGGACATCAGCAACAGGACCAGGAGGCCGTGCCTGTGTTCAGATACGCCGAGTAGAACAGCTCACCACGTATGGCCAAAGATCAAATAAGGGTCATGTCTGCAGAGAGGGAGAAGTTACTCCTCAAATGACCCCCAAGCCCACCAACCCCTTTCTTGAAGGTTCTGAAGCCACAAACCCCTCATGACACCTCATTAGCCTAATGAGGTTGAGTGCCCACCCAAAGGAGGGGCAAGGAGATGAGAAAAGGGCACAAACTGAAGCCCCGTGGGCACGCACCCACCAGAACAGGGCCCCTCAGCTGGTGGGACCAGCGCTGGACCCAGGGCTGGTGGAAGCTTTCTCTTTTCTTTTCCTCTTCTTCTCTTTCTTTTCCCATAACCCCCACACCTCATCCCTTAGACACAAACCTGCTGACCAAGTCTGGGACTAGGAGTGGATCCAGCCGCCCCTGGGCTCCTTTCTGAGAAGGAGCCTAGAAAGCAAGGGGGTCCGCTCTGAACCTCCTGACCCAACGGGAGGGATCTCCTTATTTTCTTCCCTAAGTTGATGTATATGTGGTTACCACGGGTTACACGGTTCCCTGAGGTAGTTCCATGCCAATTCCTGTTGTAAGAGACCAAACCACCTACTCTTACGCCTCTCAAGTTCAGTTTGCTTCTGCCACGAATAAAATGTTCAACTGACTGTTTGGTCTCGTTTCACCTTAATTTAGCCCCAGGGAATTCCAAATTCACCATGACCCCTCCCTGGTCTGTCCAGCCCGGGTCATGACGGAGCTATAATCCTTATTGTACAGATGATGAACAATGAGGGAGAGAAGCAAACAAACAAGATCACAGGAGGAATCTGGTCTAACTATCTGAGAACTGAACCTGCGTAATTTGGGGTTCAGACCCATGTTTTAATAGTTAGATAGTTTCTTTCCTTCCTCTGTTATAGTATTCTATATCCGACAACACTTCTTCCCCTCTGAAAGGGGATGCTTACAAATAATTAAGTCAATCTTTCAATGAAAAGCCACTGAGAAGCTAGTAAAATCTGACTGCCATTTATGTTGTTGTGAGGAAGACCTAAAAAGGGTTGACACAACTGAACGCAGACTTGAGTGGCTTTCATTGAAATTCCTACTAACTATGTGGTGGCCTTCATGAACAGAAACTGGTCTCTGCTTTGTCCAAGCTTCTACCATTTGGTCCTAACTGAAATGCTTGCAAACAGTCTCTGGAAGAAGCCAAAAACTAAGCTCACATCTGAAGGCAAACTACTTATCAGGCACCGACATTTCTAAACAGGGTGAAAGCCCTCAGGTCAAGCAGTCTTATGGAAAAATGTGCAACTGCTCCCCCTTCTAGTCATGCTTGGGGACTAGCAAGGGAACATCTGCCTGCAGAGCTAGTTGTCTGTCACCTTTTCCCATCATTTAACTGACTTTTATAGAAAGAAAACCCCATTTTACAAGTCTTTGGAGTCTCAAAACTTCTGTCCCATTTTCAAGCCATTATTTTTTTCTCAACATTGACTCATTCAGGTCATATGTTTTACCTGAAGTTCTTGTTCAGGCTTGCAAACATCACAGCAGTGGAAAGTGTTTTTAATAAAAAATCTGTGTGCCTTGTCCTAATGACACATCCTCCCTCCCTCTCCAGGGGAAGAGTGGGAAGACACCTAGGTAAAAGATCTAGCTAAGAAAGACCCTAGAGTCTGTATCAGACTGCACTGTCAAAAGAATTTCCATGTAATCCAATAGATATATAAAAAAAGTCTTAGAAAATAAGATATTAACACTACTGAATGTCCTTCATTATAAGGCAGGACAAGACCTGAAATAACACTTTGTTCATGACTCATGCTCAATAAAGACAGGTCATTGAAAGTGCCAACTCAAGAAAATGATTTTCCCAATCATAATCAGATAAACCCTGAGAAATAAGAGTAGATTCATACAGTGTTTGCAGAAACAGCCAATGGGGAGCCTCCTATCTATTGGCAAGACCCTTATTGACGTCAGTGAGAGCATGATAGAGCCCAAGATGCAGCAGACGAGGCATTAGGGATACACAAATACCAAATAAAAATACCACAGGCATTTTGCTTTCAGCATTAATAACAAATGTCAACAGTCAAGTGCTGCTTCTTCAGTTTGAAGCTGTGATATCCAGCCAGTGGGTAATCTCTCAAGACTTCCCAGCAGCCATTTAGAGCTTTCTGATAAGGTAGAGGATTCATTTTGTTAGCTTACCCCAGCCTCTCTTTCTTCAAAACAGCAGTTTTACTTGTGGAGGTGAAAGTATGGGGAAAGGTCAATCACTGATTTCATGGCAAAGTAGGTACGGAGACTGGGATCCTGATAAGGGATTAGGAGCACCTTGCTTTAGTTGTCATCTCTGTGATGTACTATTTATGGCAACTGAAAATATATTCACACAGATTCATAGCCATCATGTGGTCTACATCTGAATTAGCCCCATGTCAGTCTGATAACCTCAGATTATCAGACTTGGGAAGAGATATTGACCTAAGGAAGGGATCCTACCAGGGTAAGTAGCAGAGTTTTGGTGCTCAGCTTTGTCAGGGACAGCCATCCACCCCGGGCCAATCCATTGCCTTGTTCTGCATAAGACCATCAGTTGTAAATCCTCTTCTGGAAGTATGTTCTTCAGTCTGGCTTTCAGGTACATGAAGAAGCAAAGATAGGAAGAAACACCATTATTGCAGAGATATCAGAAGGGTTATGTGGCCACACAGCAGCTGATATGGTTCACCTTTCACAGTGTTTCAGTTGAGCTGTAGAGTTTTGTATGGGGATGTCTGAGATGTGAGCATATTTTTCTTTCAGCTGGTGATGATGTGGGAGTGGTAGCTTGCTGAAAGGAGAGTCTCAGACAGTGGAAATAATTCAGGTTACAGTGGAAAGATCTTCCAGAGCTTTTCTGGCTAGAGCTTGGCTTCTCAGAAGTGTTTGGGAGTCTGAGTACCACTGACTACCCAAAGCTTTGTGAAATCTGAACAAGGATTGAAAATTTGGGTCTTACTCTCACTTTGACTAAATTCACCATCCGTGAAACAGGAATAATGATGCTGTGAAAAGAAACACAACAAAGACTGTGACAAGCTCAGTGCTGTAGAAATAGAGACCCTCTAAATACCTCTGAGAGAATTCCATGTCCAGTGCCTTAACCATCAATCGAGGCCCGAGTTAACCACCCTTCCTTCCTGTTTTGAAGTCTGGCAATTTCACTGCGTGAAGCTAGACTCTTGGCAGCCCCACAGAGATTTTTCTCTCACTTTCTGGTGCTGTTTTATTCTATGAATTGTTTGCACTTCAGGAACAGGAGGATGAATTGGTCTCTACGGAGTGTTGATGCCATTTCAGACTGAATAGGCTGGGGGACAGCTAACCCACATGACAGAATAAAATACAAAGAAGGCTTTATTAGTGTTCCTCTCCCCTTTTAACCTTTTAAATGCCTCTTTGTGAAGAACTCATTGTCTGCTGTTTGAAATTAAATCAGAGATGAGGAGAGGCCAGTGTAAATTCTAGCAGGTGGAAGGGTCACAAAGCAACTAGTCGTAGCTATGCAAACTTTATTCATATTGGGAGCATATGCTTGGGAATTCACTTTTGCTCTTCAGCTTACTGCTTACGAGGCTGAGCAACAGACCCCTATCTTTATATATATGGGTATGGGTGATGGCAGAACTCCTCTTTGTGCTATACTCTAGCAGGTCCCTTCATGTGATATCCCATACAGATGAATGATATTTTGCATTCGTAGCTCATTTTAATTTTACCAGTTTTATTTCCTGGTTTAGCTTCACACCCCTCATATTTGTGAAAGTCAGTTCTTGAATCTCTGGCAATGCAAAATGCCCGGTCTTCCTCGTTACCTTAAAAAATGCCCCTATTTCTGCCTTTCGCAACACGTTCATCTTTCTGCCTCAGGCTTCTTACCACTGAAGTTTCAGAGAACCAGGCACGTCCTGTCTGGAGAGGAAAAGACTAAAGGGAGTCATGATGAATGTCCATAAACACATAAAGGCATGTCCCTGAAAAAGGAGAGGAACCAATTATCCTCATTAGTCAGTGAGAACAAAAAAAAGGAGTGATAGGTTCTGGATGAAGCACTGAATATTTAGGTTGACTGTTATGGAAAACTTCATAACTATTAGTACATTTAAGGCAATGAAGCAAGTCACCCAAGGGAGGTAGTCAGATCACCTTCATTGGAGATAGTCAAGGGAAGGTTTGACACTCATCCATCACAGAAGTGTTAGAGATAATTAAATCAGTCTTGCCCCAGGCAAAAGGATGGACTAGATAATTCACTAGTGCTCCTGTTCAACCCAGCAGATTCTATATTTTTCCTTCTTAATTGGAAAGATGTGTGTGTGTGTGTGTGTGTGTGTATGTATACCTCAATTCTTATCAATCTGTTTTACCCATGGAATGGATGAAGGAGTGACATTTCTTTCCTTAGCTTTATTTTCCTCATTTTGAAAGGTTTGCTCCAAATTGCCTCAGCAGTTTTTTAGGTGCCTGTATGCAGCGTTGTGAAGAGGAACATGTACTAGTGGCTGCTAGCCTTACTTTGTCTACCTGAATGGCTTTGTTTTGCTAAAATTTAGTCCTTAAAATACATACCTAGAGAGGAATAATTATCTCCTTGCCTGCTTTGACTACCTAGTGCCACCTGCAGACTAGACAAGCACCTCCAGAAGGTGCTTTTATCCCATCCCTAGGATGGGTTAAAAATCAATGAGTCTCTGGAATTACCTGTCTCTTTCCACTGGTTTTATAGGGAGCCCAGGTATCTCTTACACTGTTAGATATCTAAAGACAAGACTAGACATCTAAAATGAAGCATCGTGAGTCCTGCCCTTTGCAGCTTTGCGGTCTGTTTTCCCGTGCCTTTGTTTCCCTGGTGATAAAGCAGGGTAATGGCAGTGGTAAGGTACCTAGTGTGCTGTGCATGTTGCCTATTACAATTATCGTGATTGTCTCAGTGTTACTTTGTGCTTCTCCATCTGTTTGCAGTTTCCATCTGTTGTCTCTTCTCTTACAGTCAGGTAAGTCTAAAGATTTAGATAAACCTAATAGTTAGGTTGTAAGCTGTAGCAACAGCCACTTATTTTCCGTTCTGGGTTTGCGTCACCTACCGCAGGAATACTGTGGTGCTTGACCATGGTCTACATATGCTACAGCAATGCAAGTGATGATAATAGCAATAACAGTAGTTCCTTGATCTTGCAGTCCATGTTCCAAGAACTGCTGCTATGACATAAATCATATACTATCTCATTTTGATTGGTGATAATCACAGGGCACTACAAGGATGTCTTGGAGAGTAAGTTTACAAAGGGGCTTTGAAATCTGTTGGATAGGGAAAGAATAATTTTGATAGTCATACACTGGGACAAATCCTGAGCAGTGGTAAGTGCCACCATTTTCTTTGGCAGCTCAGACTAAGCACCCTTATCACAGCTGAGATTGCAATGCAAGAGTTAATTCCTTTGTTAAATGTGCAAGCTGAGAGTAATGCTACTTGAAGTGTCTGCTCTGAAAGGCAATTAAAACTTTGCACAGTGAAACTTTACGGACAACATGGGAAGGAGACTGCCACCTCTTTTACCTTGATCTTTACAACCGTAATAATACCCACCACGCTGGGAGAGCTGTGTGGTCTTTGAAAGCAGGGGCCCTTTTCCAGTGTGTGTGTGCAGGCAGCAAGGAAGTCTGGCCTCGCAGCTCAGAGAGAGACCAAATGAAAACTAATTGTATACAATAAATCACATCTGAATGGGGTCAGCAGCAAATGGACAGATGGAAAAAGATTTTCTGCCCTTTCATCCAGTTACTGTTACCCAGTGTGTCACTAACACCTTCCCTCTAGGGCAGAAACCTTCCCAAATTCTCTGACGCTCCAAGGCCACTGTAACACTGTAGATAGGATAATTAAAGCATTTCTTTTAGCCAGTGATGTTCCTTACTTCATAACGTGCTTTTATGGTTATGTCCAACTGCTAGAGCTGAGCATAGACCTGGTTTAGCTGAGTAACAGTAATCAGTGAAGATGCTGGTTCTGTATTTTTATTCTAAAGCATCCTCAGGGTACGTTATGGAACAGAAAAGCTCGTCCGGCGTTACTAGACTGAGTGAAAACCTTTATTTTTCACAGCTTGCAAGAAGTTGTAGCAAGATATATTGGAACTCACACAACTGTGTCTCAACTCCTTCCATGACCCCTTGTCATCATAGATGGTCCTGGCTGCTACTCCATCCAGCAGTATTTAAAAAAAATACACAAGAAACCTTTGGGTGAGCATGTCCCTGCATCTAATTGCTCCTGTTGGCATCCGAGGCAAAACAAGACCAGCCTGCTCCCTACCCAATGCACATACAAGAGGGGGCAAAGACAATGTCTCTGTAAAGCAGCATTTCAGGCTACGGCAAGAGGTTGAAATGTGGTCCTCCAGCTGTGCTAAAGCACAGGTTACTCAGGGTCTCGAGCAGACTCCTGTACTCTTTGGATTAGACACACCGCATTACTCACTTGAATCTTATATACTTCCCCTGTGCAAAAGAATCCGACCCAAAGCCTCTAAGATGGGCTATTGAGTGTGCTATAACAGGAATCAGTGCTAAATGAGTGACAAGTTTAAGAAATTGTTAGTATCCATACTCTGATTTTTTAAGCTATTTCATTTTTATGGTGATACACTCTTTCAGTGATAGGCAACCTGCCCCCCAAACCCCTGATGCTAACTGTACTATGCAAAATGAAGACTGTTAATTTACCTAGTTAGGAAAACAGAACATAACTTTTATTTTATTGGGGCTATCATCTTGCAAATACTTAAGCATGTGCTTAACTTTAAACCTGTGAGGCCTTTTTGAAGACAATGGAGCTATTTACATAGTTCAGCACATTACTTAGCCTTCATAGGATTAGCGCTGACATTAGCAGCCTTAACTTCCTGACAGTGTAGTTTCCTAGTTTTGCATAACAATAACGGCAAGTTTCTGTCTGATATGATTTACACAACCCATCATTTGCCTTTGTCTGTGAAGCTATAAATCAATGTGTATTTTTTTTTCTGGACTGATCTTCAGTCTGATTCTCTGGGCTGTAACTGTGATTATGCTTGTTCCCTGTTGTTTTCCCTCCAGGTTTTCTTGGGTGGCTTCCACCAGGAAAACACTTCTCGGCTAATTGGGACAATGAACTTTATCTTTTTTTTTTCCCCTGCCAAACTTTCTTTAACGATCCCTCTTATAGTTAGAGACTGCAATTTCCTTTAATTACTTGAAACGATCTAAAATAAACAATTTTAAACCAACAGAACAAAGAGCCATTTGTTTTGCTGGTGCCCTCTCCCCA